>NC_047626.1:2029958-2698855 GCF_004354385.1 Drosophila innubila
AAGTATAAGTATAAGTATAAGTATAAGTATAAGTATAAGTATAAGTATAAGTGTAAGTGTAAGGTGATATTTGAATCATTATTGAACTAAGTAGATTGATTTTGTGATAGGCAACTCTTATTATGGTGGAAGAGAAGGTATTTGGCTTGAAAAAGTTGAGAAAAAGATAAGATTCAAGAGAACATTTAAAACATCAAAAATAAAAAATAATGTTGCATATTTTAAGGCGCTTCAAAACCTAAAACAGTCATAGCTATGTTTATATTAATGCGATCATGTTGGGATTAAGTAGAAAGATTGATTATAATATAACGAAACTTTCGATATACAAAAAAAATGGTTTTTTTTCGAGGATCTCATAATAAAACAGATACATTTATTTTGGTTTGCAAATTTTTTTTAAAGTTGTGAATATGTGAGAGTACTCTAGATTCAAGGTTGGATCGTGGATTTAGACTCTGAGGACTCTGACGTTGATCTGACGTCTGGGTCTCCTGTTGACGGGTCTACGGACAACGTTCCGGCGTTCCTGACGACGAATGATTTACACTCGGCCGCTTAAAATCCTTTTTATGAGCATAATTCTATATTGGGCAACACTATGACGAATTTGCCGCAGAATTTCCGGAGTTCTTCTAGGACTGCGCAGTGTAGACGTCTCTATGACAGGTCCCGTGACTGGTTCCTCGGTTGTTGTGGTACAATCCGCCTCAGTTACATTCGCACTATCTGTGCAATCGGTGCAGTCTTGTCTTCCTGGATCTCCGGCAGGAAGTGCCAATTGCTCATCGGTGCATTTTGCCGCCTTGCTGCCTCCAATAAGGAAAATGGCCAAAAAGGCACAACCAAACACAAATGTTGCGATTCTCATTATTATTGTAGAAGACTCTGTTGAATTCTGTCTGCAGTTCAACAATTCGACAGCCCCTTTTATAGCGAATTTCTATTTGACTTTTAACTAATCAGCTGTCACAACAAGAAATAAACAAATAATTCGATTCTCAATCAAATACTACGTCAAAGCAAAGAGATTATTCAGTCTTCTGGTTAAGTTTATTCAGATCTTAAGCAATGTCAATATACAGATTAAAGATTTTCTACATTTCTATTAACATGTTATTACCTATTACAATATGAGAAAAATAGTTAAGGCTTAAACTGATTACAGGGTATAACAAATTCGACCACCCCCAACCGCATATTTTTCCAAATTTATTATTTACTTTTAATGTATATTTTCAACAACAGCACGCTTGATTTGATCTTTTTTTTGTTTAATTGTTTGCCAATTTAAAAAATAAATAAAATAAAGTTGGGATAATTTGCGTATCATGTAAATGTCTAATTTTTTTTTATCTGTTTATTGAAACAGATGTTGCAAAATTTACAAGGACTTCGCTATGTTTATTTAGAACTTAGGCAGAGTGTTTAAGAAAGAAAATGTCGCAAATAATTTGTATGCTAAAAATTTGGTAGTTTTAAAGTTCCTATTAAAAAAAATAAAAGATTTTATTGAGTGCTTTGAATGTCTTTCCCTATGTAGAATCTACAAAACAAATTAAAATTCATAAACGTAGAGCTGTTAAATTACAATAATATATGATTTTAAAGCGATTAAGAACTTTTTAAGCGTTGCCACCTATTTTGAAGTGTATAAAAGGCAACTTAATCGACAATCGAGGCTATTTGACTTACAAATAACATAAACGAATAAATATATACAAAATTTGTCAGGAAAGACTTGACAGTCAGTTTAAATTCTTGTTAAGAACTGATTAGGCGTTGCCACCTTATCTGGAGTATCTAAAAGGCAACTTAATCGAGTATCGGAGCTATTTGATTGCCAACTTGGCATTCGATTCAAATCCATACGCATGCTGCATTGAGATTTAACCGGAGGTGCTTCTCCCTCTCTTCCCTTTGCTCTCTTGTCTCTTGACGGTGGCGTTGCCTGACTGGTAATCAGTAATATACTATTTACTCGTTCTCTCGTTGTTCCTTCTGTTATTCCTTAAATCCACACGTATAGTTGTTGTTCTCTTTGTTGGTGTGTTATAGTTATTACCATTGCTGTTGTCGTTTTTTGTTGTTGTTGTTGTTGTCACATTAACCCAGTTCCATGAGAGATGATAACACGGAAGTGTCGTCGCTGTCGTCTGCTGCAAAAACATTTTTGTCGGCCGCATAAAAACATGAAAATGTATGTAACGAAATCTGTACTGTAACTGCAACATCCACACATACACCCACACTTAAAGAGAGTGAGAGAGAGCCATAGCGAAAGAGAGAAGGAGAGAGAGAGAGTTAGAGTGAGATAGGTATGTACTTAGTTATGTGCAAGTGGCTTTTTATGCACTACATTCAGTAAATACATACTCCTCTCATATGTTTCAGTATATTCTGCATTTAAGCCCAGCCTATGTGAAGCTAAAGAGCTTCAAGTTGGTCTAAAATAAATAGCATTATAGGCTTCAAGCTCACTTGACGTGAGTCTGCTTTTAGTTAAATTAAAATATGACTCAGAATGAAATCTAAAGCAACGAGTAACGCAGCCTCTAATTTAAGCGTTTAACGGAGAAGTTTTCAAATCAGCGAGACATCTGGCTTGTCTGACCTTGAGTTACAGCGAGTAATTACTACTGAGATCGGGACTCTGTTTAAGTAACGAGAACTGTAAAGGCAATAGACAGAACTTCAATTATAGACTTACTTTGTAAGTAACGAGAACTTCAGAAGTACGCTTTCTAAAAACCATAAATAGAGTTTAAGTTTGCTCATAAGGTAACGAGAACAATTATCATAAAGTACACTTGAAAGCAAATGCGTAAGTAAGACTAGACCAAAGTGACGAGAACATAAATTAATAGCAAAGCTCCTTAAGAACTTCAAGACATATGTTTACTCAATTAATAGTCATAAAGTAACGAAAACTTTAGTTCTCAACAACTTTTAATATCGAGTGCGTAACTAACGAGACTGAACCAAAGTAACAAAAACACAGGTTGAGAGCATGTAATATAAGTAAGTAAGTCTTCAAAGAACTCCTTAAATTTACTCAATAAGTAGGCTTCAAGCAGCCTTATAACGAGAAGCCTGCCACAACAACGAGTGAGTCCAAATCGACTGATTCTGGATCTGCTTGAGAGCAAGTTAGAAATATATACATACTCAATTAATCGTCGTAGAGTAACGAACTCTTTAGTTTCCAACAACATTTATTAACGAGTGCGTAACTAACGAGACTGAACCAAAGTAACAAAAACACAGGTTGAGAGCATGTAATATAAGTAAGTAAGTCTTCAAAGAACTCCGAGCCTTAAATTTACTCAATAAGTAGGCTTCAAGCAGCCTTATAACGAGAAGCCTGCCACAACAACGAGTGAGTCCAAATCGACTGATTCTGGATCTGCTTGAGAGCAAGTTAGAAATATATACATACTCAATTAATAGTCATAAAGTAACGAAAACTTTAGTTCTCAACAACATTTAATAACGAGTGCGTAACTAACGAGACTGAACCAAAGTAACAAAAACACAGGTTGAGAGCATGTAATATAAGTAAGTAAGTCTTCAAAGAACTCCGAGCCTTAAGTTTACTCAATAAGTAGGCTTTAAGCAGCCTCATAAAGTAACGAGAAGCCTGCCACAACAACGAGTGAATCCAAATCGACTGATTCTGGATCTGCTTGAGAGCAAGTTAGAAATATATACATACTCAATTAATAGTCATAAAGTAACGAAAACTTTAGTTCTCAACAACATTTAATAACGAGTGCGTAACTAACGAGACTGAACCAAAGTAACAAAAACACAGGTTGAGAGCATGTAATATAAGTAAGTAAGTCTTCACAGAACTCCAAGCTTTAAGTTTACTCAATAAGTAGGCTTTAAGCAGCCTCGTAAAGTAACGAGAAGCCTGCCATAACAACGAGTAAATCCAAATCGACTGAATTAACGTGAAAAAACTTAGTTCTGTAACAATTTAACGTAAGAGAGGAGCAAAGTGAGGGGAGGGTGTGAACAGTTGGGTGTAAAGAGGGGGTGGGTGCAAGTGGCATGCAACATTTGTACGGCATGCCAATTTGCCCTTGTTGCACGTTTGCAGCGAATTCCATAGTTCAGTAATCTCAAGTACATTGCATTTCAACTTGTTTAACTTTGCACTTTAGCCTCGCCCGTACATAGAACGCCATCGCCAAGTGGACAGGGGGCGTGGCACTGTCCCTAAATGTGTGTATGTGTGTGTGTGAGTGTGAGAGTGTGTGTTTGAGGGCGTTTGACTGTGGCCTAAAGGTCGTCCCAACGAGCTAAAACACCCAGGAAAGCCGCATATGACGACGACACATAAATGCCAAATGCCTGTAGACAACTGAGAGAGGTTGAGGGAGAGGGAGAGGTAGAGGGAGGCTGACATAGACAGACAGAGAAAGAGTGCGAAGGACTTTATATTATGCCCGCGTCCTATTTAATTATGTAAGTAGCTAAATTTCAACGAGTGCTTTTGGTTTTAAATGCCCTTTGTGAAAAGAAACTAAATTGGGGATTTTAACTGTAGGGGTAACTAAGTCACTGTTCATTTTCCCCTACTATCCTGTCCATTTTTCCTATACTTTTCCCTTGACACTTTTTCACAAACTTCAAACTATCATAACTTTGCCAAATCTCAACCGATTTCTTTTCGGACTGTCAACTATATCGTTATTAGTCCTCTAATTTGATTCTGCATTAAAATTGGAAATTATATCTATTTTTGTGGATAACTACTTTCAAATTATTGTCCATTTTTCCCATACTTTCCTCTTGACACTATTTCGCAAACTTCTAACTATCATAACTTTGTCAAAACTCAACCAATTTGTTTTCGGTATGTCAATTTTATTATTATATGGTCTCCAATTTGATTCTGCATCAAAATTGAAAATGATATCTTTTTTGTGGATCACTACTTTCAATCATTGTCCATTGACGTTTTTTCACAAACTTCAAACTATCATAACTTTGTCAAAAATCAACCAATTTTCTTGCAGTATGTCAATGTTATTATTATATGGTCTCCAATTTGATTCTGCATCGAAATTGGAAATTACAATTTTATCCCCATGACAGGGTATTTCCTAGTTCGATTTGAACTCTCTAGGCTTATTTAAAATTAGCATATGAGTCAAGAATTAAAGCCCAGCATAAACTTAACTTGATAGTTGACTTAGTTGCCTGCAAATGTTTGTCTATACTATGTGTGTGCGAGTGTGTGGGTGTGCCAGTATGTGTGTGTGTGTGTGTGTGCTGGCCACGTTAATAAGAAATCAAATAGCCAATGGCAAATATTCAATAAATTTCGCTTTAGTAGTCACGTGCGAGTCAAGTGCGAACACGTACGCAGCTCCAATGCAACTGATGCCGAGGCGAAGGCCCAAGGACGATAACCAGAATCAGGACAGCATAGAAAGGGAAATGGTGAAAGGAGGGGCGGAGGGAGTAGCAAAAGGGCATCTTCAACTCGTCCAACTGGTCGCTGGACCTCAAGAGTTGTGCTCGAGTTGTTGGCAGACGTGAGTTCTCAGGTGCAAAGGTCCTGAAAAGTGTGCGCCACATCAATTCTTGTCCTGACCAACTGTGAACCCAATACAGACAACATTCTATTTTTGGATGAAGCATTGGATGCTGTATCAGGCAAAGGGGAGAAGTATAGGAGGGTTTGAACGTGCTGCATTTCGGTCCCCTTGAGCGAGACTTGAATTCGCGTGGACACGATTGAAATTGTTCGTGGCAAGTGGATAAGTGGACATTAATCAAAATAAATATGAGAAACGTGTTGAAATACGAGTACTCACTTATACTCACACCCTTACACACACACACACACACACACAAACAGTACATCGGCAATAAGTGAAATTGATACGAATATGCGACTATTCAAATGTCCGGCAAATTTGAGCTACAACTAAAAGTCACTTAACATCAAGCACAATGGTCAATTATTCCTTTTTATCCATTACAATTGCAGATGGTAGCAGGCTCGGTTCTTCTTCGTTGCCTTTCACTCCCCCCATCTTAAACTCCTTATTCCTCGTTCTTCTCTCGTTAATTAATAACTGTCGTATACATTTCTTTTTCCTCTGCAGTCGCCTTTCTTTACTCTTTACTCATCAGTCGTCACTATTTATCACTCTTATCTCGTTATTTTTCACTCGTCTTTCTGCAGTCGTCATTCTTCAATCTGCACTCTTCATTCGTCAGTCGTCATTCTTCATTCATCAGTCTTTACTCGTTACTTGTTCATTGTCACTTTCACTCGTTATCCTTAACTTGTTTTAGTACAGTTGACATTATTTACTCTTTACTCATCATTCGTCACTATTTAACACTCTAATCTCGTTATTTTTCACTATTCTCTCTGCAGTCGTCTTTCTTCAATCTGCACTATTCCATTTTACTCACCGCTCGTCAGTCTTCATTCTTTATTTTTCATTCATCATTCTTTACTCGTTACTTGTTCATTGTCACTTTCACTCGTTATCCCTTACTCGTTTCACAGCAGTTGTCTTTCTTTAATCGTTCCTTTATTCCTTTATTCCGTACTCTTTACTCGTTTCGTTTAATAAATTTTTATTTACTCATTACTTGAATCACTATATATTTTTGACTCTGACCCTTTACTCGTCAGAACGGACTTATAACTCGTCAATTTGTCTTTTGCCTTTTATTGTCATTGACACTTGAAGGATTCCTTTTTCTCATTAGATTAGCGTAAATTTTACTTAACACCTTTTTTTATCAGACTGTAAAAAACTTATCTAATAACGTGATAAGTCAGATGTTGTGAGTCTACAGTTCTCAGTGTCTCCTCAATGGTTTCATTCTCGAATTTCCATTCGATTATCGCACGCATCATTTGACGACCACATTAAAATTCAAAACACATTTCTATAAACTTGCCTAAGAACCAGAAAAAAAAAAACAAAACAAAACAAAAAGGAAAAATAAAGAAATTTATGTAATACATCAAAGTTTTGGGAAGGTCGAAAGAGATTCGGCATCATTTTTGGGGTGTTGTAAAACTTCTAAACAAATTATGCATGAGAAATTCAATTTGCATTTATTTTGCAATAATTTCATATCGGCTCAAAATATCAAGAACAACAACAACAACAACAACAACTTGACATGCAAAAGAAAAACACGCATTCAAAATGTAAATAAACTGGAAACAGGACGAAGGTTGCCCGGTGAATAAACGTATTAGTAGAAGGGGCAAAAGCGGAGAAGGGGAGGGAAGAGAATCTGGAATGAATTTGCTATTGGGTCAGGGTCGTTGCTCAGCTGCGCTTTATTTGAATACTTTCATTTTTATCAACCATAGATAACTTTTTCGAGAGCTTTCAGGCGATCTGAAGCTTTAAAGCTCCTGAAAATTGATGGATTACAGACTACTCCCTGTAAGAACAGTTACAAAAGGATTGTAGTTTCTTCTTCCTTACTAGTGCTTACGAGTCGACCGAGCTTTAAGCTCAAAAGCTCTAGCGTACTTCACAGGCAGCTATCCAGCTGATAAGTCTTAAAAGATTATACAAAAATTGTTGTCAAGCACTACACGATTGAGTTTTTATTGGGTCAAAGTCGAGCTTTTAAGCAATAAAGCTCATTTGATAATATATAGAAAGCTTTTAAGCTGCTAATAAAGTAATAATAAAAACAATACTTAAAAATATAACTTGTACTTGTTAGTGCTCGAAAGCTCTTAAAAGTTTTTAGTAGGACAGAGTCGAACTTTTAAGCTTTAAAGCTTTTGTGATATTTTAAAGAAAACTTTAAAGCTGCTTATTTCAATGAAAGTGATTATCAAAACAATAAAAAAAAAAAATTTTCTGTATTTCGTAGTCCATAAAAGCTCTCAAAGCTCACAGTGGGCAACTCTGGAAATATTCGTTTGAAATGTCGTTGCTCCAATAAATTTTGTAACCTCTTTATTTCTTTCCTGGCCTGTCACTCTTTAGTTAAGTTAGAGATAGCATTTTTATTTTAAAAGCTCTGCATCTGTGTAAAATCTTTAAGAATCCCGAGTGAGTTTTAAGAAAAAAAATATTTTCACTATGCTTTAATATTTTTTTTGAGAAACTTTTATATTAAACTTTTAGTTAAGTGCCTTGAATTGATCGTCAGTAAGTTGAGCTATTAAGCTTCTTTTATAAGAATAAGCTTAATAGCTTTTTACTGGCTTTCTGTTTTCAAAAACCTTTTGAGCTTTAGCTGAGCGTAAAAAATAGCCATAAAATTAGGCTATTATAGGGCTTAAGTTAATATCTTTAAGCCAGCTTATGTGCTGAGCTTTAAAGCTGTGATTGAGCCCCGCTAAACGGAACCTTAAGCTCTCCAACTGAAGGATCCATTTGGGTGACAGGATTATTGTGGTCCTCAGGATGCCCTCAAGGAGGTAGCGCAGTCCAAGACAGACAGACAGACGAACAGACGGACAGAAAGACAGACGGACAGACAGCTAGACGGACAGTCTCCCATCTGCCGAAAACAGGCGATGCCAAAAGGATCTCAACAACAACAAACGGGAAGGAAAAAAAGAACTTTTTCAATATTTTACGAATCAGGTGTTTCCTGTCGAAGTTTCCGCTTAAGGACACGCACACAAAGCACGAAGAGGGGTGGAAGATAGAAGAGGAAAATGGAGAAGAAGCGAGGGGGGAAATGTTGAAATGCCGACAGCACGTAAAAATAAAATTTAATGAAATGTAACTGGATATGCCACACACAAAGAAAGAGAGAGAGAGAGAGAGAGAGAGAGAGAGAGAGAGAGAGAGAGAGAAAGGGAGTGAGTGGGAGAAAGAGAGAGATAGAGACCGACAGGTAGAATGTCAAAAAGCCTATTTAGCATATATTTACTGCCAAAGAAACGAGGGAAAAACGAAGCCAGCAGAAGGAAAACTTTTGGTGAAAGTTGAAAAAAAAAACACACACACACACACACACACAAAATAAATAAATGGAAGGAGTAATAAAAATATAGGAAAATCCCTTTTTAAAGGCCTGATAGACAGGGGGGAATACAAAGAGATAGAGGGGAGTAGAGGGCAACTGCTGTCATTGGAAATATTATAAATCATGTGCTACATTAGCCAAGCGATGCTCTAGTGGCTTCTGCAAATTGCCAGAAAATGTATACAACAAAATACAAATAGCCAAAGTCACAGTTGAAATTGTAGTTGAAGTTGAAGTTGGAGTTGGAGTTGGAGTTGAAGTTGAAGTTGAAGAAAGAAGAATTAACAGCGAAAAGAGTTAATTTAATCCTTCAAACACAACAAACATGTAAAAAAAAAAAATGTAATGTTAAGAAATGATTTACTTTAACAAATTAATTTATAATATTTAAAGGTATCCACGCATTTACATACTTTCTTGTTTCTAATTTAATTTTTTTTAAATTATTATGATTTTCTAAAAGATTTTCTCAGCCTGTTTTATTTTTAGTAGCTTATCTCACAATTAAACTTTCCGAATATTTTGTGCTTTTGCAAAGTTTTTAACCCATTTTATTGTTAAAAAAATAAAACAAATAAAATAGTTTAAAATTATTTTTGTTCTTCGATAAAGTTTTTAACCCATTTTCTTGTTATGAAATCACATAACAAAAATAAAACAAATAAAATAGTTTAAAATTATTTTTGTTTTTCTATAATTAATTAATAAAAATAAGTTGTTAATGTTGCTTAAAAAATTCCAGTAAATTTTCCAGAAATAAAATTTATAGACAGCTTAGTTTTTTTGGCTAAGAAAATAATAAAGTGTTTCTATAAAAGTGTTATATTAAGCTGTTACTGCTCAGACACTTTTGTGTTTTTGTGTTTCTATAAAAGTGTTATATTAAGCTGTTATTGCTCAGGCACTTTTGATATTTTGCTCAACACAGAACACATGGCAAATATCACAAATGCACCGATAAAAGTGTTTCTATAAAAGTGTTATACTGTTACTGCTCAGACACTCAGACACAAATGCAACAATAAAAGTGTTATATTAAGCTGTTACTGCTCAGACACTTTTGTGTTTTTGCTCAGCACAGAACACATGAAAAATAACACAAATGTGTCAATAAAAGTGTTTCTAAAAAAGTGTTATACTAAGCTGTTACTGCTTAGACACTTTTGAGATTTTGCTCAACTCAGAACACATGACAAATAACACAAATTTGACGATAAAAGTGTTACTATAAAAGTGTTATATTAAGCTGTTACTGCTCAGACACTTTTAAGATTTTGCTCAACACAGAACACATGACATATAACACAAATTTGACGATAAAAGTGTTACTATAAAAGTGTTATATAAAGCTGTTACTGCTCAGACACTTTTGAGATTTTGCTCAACACAGAACACATGACAAATAACACAAACATGCCGACTATAGTTAGCATTAATTGTTATTTTTGGGACCTTTGCTGCCTTGAAACTAGATTAAAATAAGTAATTGAGACTAGAGCCAATTCCCTTTTGAGGTGTTATCTGTTTTCTCGCAGTGTAAGCTACGGAAATGCAAGCTTCGGTTTACCGCAGGTTTGGTTTGCTTTTGTGGTGCAGTTGTTGCCACCGCTTGACGCACGCATTTCACGCGACACTGACAGAGGGAGGTGCGGGAGGGGGAGGAGAGGGAGGAAGGAGGGGTAGGAAGCAGTCATTTCCTCTTTCCGTTCCGTTGCTGAGCTGCCACGTCTTCTGCTTCTTCTTTTAGGGCTCTTGTCACGCCAGGCACGGCACCGATGGCAACTGCAATTCAATTGTTGTTTCCTTACCCGATTTCTATAGCCCCCACCCTTACACTGTACCCCCCCCTCCCCTTTTTAAACACCCTCTGGCCACATTTCCGTTTGTCGTCTTTGGCCCCAAAATGTTTGAACTTCTTTACCCGACAGCAATTTGCGGCGAAAATTGTGATTTGTTGTTGAACGCGCGCGATTTTCATCAGCTGTCGTCGTCCTTGTCGACTCGAGTCGAGTCGAGTCCTGCGAGTCCTGCGAATCGTCATCGTCCTTCATCGTCATCGTCTTCGTCCTTTGGCAGCTTTGCATTTTGTTCAGATACTTATCACACAGTTTGGCAAATGCTGCACAAAGTTTTGCTTAATAGCCTGGAAGTTTTTAATGAAATGCTTTTGCTTTTCCCATTTTCCATTCGCCATTCGCCATTTGCCATTCGCCATTTCCCATTGCCTTTAAGACGCCAAGCTAAACTGAACTAAACCAAAACTGTAACTGAAACTGAAACCGAACCCTCATCAACTGACCCAAGTCAAAATAAAATTCCATACGCCCAATAGTAGCATTGGTTAAAATTGCGCAAAAAATGGGAAAAACAAGTGAAAAAGGCTAAAGTCAAGACCCCGACTAGCAGATACTCGTTACACAATTTAATATAATCAATGTATCTATGAATTTTAAGCTTCCACAGATAATATTAACAAAAAAAATTTAAAAAAAATAGTGCATACTTTTAGGCGCGTGCATTAATTATAGGCTTTTGGTGTTCCTAAAAACAAGAAACCGTTGCTTTCAGTCGACTAAAAAAATGACAAGAGATTTGACAAAATTAAATATTTATTAAATTGTATTAAAATATATTTAAATTGAATATAAATGCATAAGAAATACGAGTATGTTCAACATTTTCAACATTTCGAACGGTTGTTTTCAAAAACATTTCTCTTCAAAAGCTCTAGAGATTTCTGAAACACACCTATATAACAGCTATAAATATCGTTATGTTTATCGGAAATTAATGCGATTAAGTAGTATAACAGATATCGTTTATATCGTTTATAACCTACGGTATTAAAATTACTCCACTCTTTTAGGCGCTTATTTAAAGTTGAAGACAATCATAAATACCGTTATATACATTCGAACTTGAGGCGATTAACTGGAATACAAGGCAATTATAAAAGGTATCGTTTATCAACTATGGTATTCAAATTGTTGCATACTTTAAGGAGTCCACACTTAATAAAAACTTAAAACAGTCATAAATATCGTTATATTTATCCAACCTTGATGTATATTAAGTATTATAAGTAGTATAATATAATATACACTCATAGAAGTTTGTTTGTTAAAATTGGTTGATCCAGCTCTTATAATCCCTGAGATCCAGGTGGTTAGCTGACTATAAAGAATAAAATACACCCTTTTACATATTTTTGAAGTAACGGGTATAAACATAGGAAAAATACAGTGAAAATGTGAAATGTCACACTCAACATTTTTGCTTTATTAAAATAATACAAGTACTTTCCATAATCACACAAATATTTAGAGTTCTCCTGCTCTCTCTCTCTCTCTCTCTGTCTGACCCGCGCTCTCTCTCTCTTTCTACACAAAAGGTAAGCAGATTGCTGTCACTTTTCTTTCGAAATTTCCTACTTTTTTTATGCTCCTATTTTCCGTTGTCCTTTGTCTTTCTGACAGCTGTCTGCATACGACCAGCTGAAAAACAAAAAAAAAAAAAATTTAACCAGACAAGATTAAATGTTTACTTGGTCAAGAAAATTAATTTGCTTGCGCATTAAGTTTGATTTTAATAAAGTGTCTCCAGGGCTGAAAAGCGTTTTTAGGGTTCAGTTGTTGAGGTTTGGGTAACTTAATAAAGTGTCACTTGTGTGTGTGTGTATTAGTGTGTGTGTGTGTTAGTGAGTGTCCAACATTTGTCATTTGTGTGTAAAGTACTACAGCATTCTTTTGTTACTTCTTTTCGCTTCTTCTCGCTTCTCTTCTCTATACCTTTTTCTTCTTTTTGTTGTTGCTTGGCAAACATGACAGCACACATTAATTTCATGTGCTCTTTGCTCGGTAATTAAAAGCGAAAGTGTTTGACACCGCGACAAAAAAAAAAAAGAAAAAAAATGTAAGTAGGTTCTTTGTCATCAAGTGTGCTCGACTTTGAGATACTCGCTATCAGATTGGCTGAAAAGAAGTTGGTAAAGTTGCTAGGTCAAAGAGTTGACAAACTTCCAACTGACATAACTTAATGAAAACTGACTCGATTTTCAATCGCAATGCCATTTTGATCATGATTCATTCTCTTTATTCATACTGCATTTAAATTTTATGTATTTAGAAAATTTTATTATTTTTCGAAAATCATAGCCATGGTTCCACGTTAATGGTAAGGGTCCCCAAAAAAAAACTCAAAATTTTAAATCTCAAGTTTTTACTTTTATTCGACTCCTTATATCATAATTAGTATAAAACAACACTTTAAATTTGATTTTGGACACTTCATTTTCTTGTCAAAAATCATGTCGAATCGGACAAAAATTTTGACTTGTAAAGTTGCTAGGTCAAAGGTTCGACCAACTTCAAACTTTCATAACTTTGGCAAAACTGTACCGATTTTCAAGCGGTGATCATAAATTGGCCTCTAAATTCAATATGCATTCAAATTTAATTGATTTTGTAAAAAAATATTATTTTTCTCTAAGGCTTGGATTCGATGCTAAGGGTCCCCCCTGTGAAATTTTGAAAGTTAAAAATTTTGAATCTCAAGTTTTTACTTTTAATCCACTCCTTATATCGTAATTAGTATAAAACAACACTTTAAACTTGATTCTGACACTTTTAATTTTTCTGTAAAAAACCATGTCAAATCGAACAAAAATTTTGACTTGTAAAGTTGCTAGGAACCGGAACCGACAAAATTTAAAAAAAAAAAAAACCTTCAAAATAAGTATTAAAGCAGTTTGAATTTCAACAAAAACTGCTGTCAAAATTTTACAGTTAAGACTTGCTAGACTTGAATAAATTCATCAAAATTCGATGAGCTTTTGAATTGGTAAAAAAAAAAAACAACTTCCTTTTTTTTAAATTTATTATTTTTAAATTTATCAGCTCCATTTTGTTAATATTAAATAATTTTAAATAAAGAAACAAATTTGCATATTATTTTATTTTTCATAATAATTGGCTGTTTATAGTTGCTAGAGTCAGAAAAGCACTCATCTATCAGCTATATTACTCTTATACAGGGTATAGACAGCAGCAAATCGCCAAGGGCTGACAGAAGCATGGAACCAACAATGCTCATTACTTGGCCAAAACCGAAACTGACCCTTTTGACACTCCCGTAACAATGAAGTGGCAAGCGAAAGGCTCTAATGAAGTCTATAAGACTGCAAAGCACTTAGAAATACCCTAACCTCAGACAGACAAGGGAATGCGAAAAGTTCATAAGAATTGCAAGGTATTCAGAGAGGGACAAATTAAATATTTATCACAATTTGCAATATTTGTCATAAATTAAACACTAAATGATTGTCAGACACAGTGCAGTAACCAATATGCCCCATTTGGTGGAGTGTGCGAAAGTGTGGAGCTTAACAAGAAGCTCACTTGCTGTTAGATTTATGATGGCCTCATTAATTATGGTCCAGGCCCAAAATAAAAGATGGTCCTTGTCGCACTTGAAAACTTGCAATTAAATGGGAGAGCAGCCAAGTTGAGACACGCAAATCAACATCAATTGCAGCAGAGAAGGATGTATAGATGGAGAGGGAGAGAGAATGTAGGGAGAAAAGTCCATTAAATGGTAACGGAAATGGATTGTGATATTTGGCACGCGCGACATTCAATTCGCATATATAAATCCCAATAAGTAATTGCCGACAAGTAAAGTACCCGAGTAAAAAATACCCGCTACTCTATTGAAATAATTTCTTATGGGAGTTATGACAAAAAATAGTAAGAATACCAAAAGTGTGCAAAGAAAAATAAAACAAAAAGGTTAATAAAGGAATATATCGCAGTAATTTTCTCAAACTGTGAAATTTGACCACGAAATTGACCCACTTGCAGTTTGAATTTCGCAAAAAATTGTCTTAGCTATGTTGTGTGTAAATTTCAGCCTCCTACGTCTTATGGTTTGGGCTGTGCAATGATCAATCAGTCAGTTAGTGAGTGAGTGAGTCAGGACAAAGAGTTTTATATATATAGATAAAATAAGGATTACTGTATTGAATATATATGTATAAATTTATAGGAACTGCCACGCCTTTAACTCCCATATTACACACATATGACAACGAATACAATATACCCTTTCTACTCAACTTGTAACGGGCATAAAAAATCCAAAAGAAACGTTGCCAATTTGCTGCTCGAAGGCATTTTTATGGCCAAGACAAGCGCAATGTTTCTGTGTCTCCCTTTCTCTATATCTATATCTATCTCTGTCTCTATCTCTTTATCTAACTACTTCTCCATGTCGCTGAGGGAGTGGGAAATTCATTAATTCCGGCAGTCGACATTCGGCAAGTTTTCTAATTAAAACAACAAACAAATGGCCAGAGCCAGTGACAATAACAATACATATGGAAATCCAATTGGCAGTGCAGAATTTCTCCCACTCTCTCTTCTCTCTCTTCTGTCTCTGCTGCGCTCTCTCCACAGTATTTATACATATTTGTGGACAGGAAACTGTCTGGCAAGATGCTAATTCGGTTAAAAACTTTTGTCGTAAAGTTTCCAGCAAACTGGCTCGCTCAGTCATTCAATCCAGTCAAGCATCCAAGTTCAGTCAGTCAGTCAGTCAGTCAGTCAGTCCGCAAACTTCTCTCTCCCTTCCCAACTCCTTTCTCCTCCCTCTCTCTCTTCTATATTGTTATGCGGAGAATGCAAATTAAAGCGGCAGCTTCATCATCAACTTCATGTGATATGCATCAGTTTGCCAAAAATTGTTTGTTAAATATGCAATCCGTCCACATCCCTCTCTCTCTCTCTCCCTCTCCCTCTCTCTCTCTCTCTCCCCTTGACCATGGCCGCATTTCAGTAAACGTCAGTTTTGTTGAGCGAATTCTGCTTGATTTTAACTTGCCATTCCATTCCATTTCTCTCCCTCCCTCTCTCTCTATTCATAATTTTGACACGCTCTAGAAATAATAGTAACATTACAAATATATCACGTGTATATCTCAATCATTATCTCCAATATACCATAATAACTGATTCTCTTAAAACAATTTAAATATCAAATTAAAATTACCAAATAATCATAATTGAATATAATCAATAATTTAACATGTTTATACAAAATTTAAGCTCAAATTCAATTCTAAATATAATCTGTCTACACTTAATTAACTTAACTAGCATTAGGCCTAAATATTAATTTTAATTAATCAGATAATTCAGCTGATTCTCTATTATATATCTTAGAATTAATGTCATGCTTAGCTTCAAAAATTAATATTGAAATTTTCAGTGTGACTATCACACAAATTTTTATATTTGATTTGTAGTGCTAGGATGCTTAAAAAAATAAAACAAGCAAATAATAATTTTTATAAAACTCTCAAATCTGTAAATAGTATTAATATAGTGATTAATCGCTTTTAAAAAACATAAAGATATCAATGCAAAGATATAGAAACTGCCGATCTATTTTATTGATTTTTTTTTATTAAGTATTTTGAGAAATAAACATATATCACATAAATAAAATATTATAAATCTACAAAAACTATTCATACCAAATAAAAAAATTAATTTTTAATATATTTAGTAAAATCTGTAGTTTAAAAAGGGGAAGGTTTAAATCTTCTTATAATTGTCATGCAGTCTATAAAATTTGGTATATGTATATTATAATTTAAAAGAACTAGTAACATAAGTATCCACATAAGTTTAAGTTCGATTTTCAAATCTTAAATCCAAGGAATATAAATTGGGACACTAAAAGTTCAACAAATATATTTTCTTATAGGAGCTGCTGATTGAAGTTGATTGGTAATGTTAATCAGCGAATGTGTCTCATCTAATCTATAAACATTTTTTGCTCTCACACTTCCGCCGCTAGATGGCGCTGCTGCTGTTAGCGAGGGCGTCGTTTTGGCTTAAAGCCCTCAGCTAAACGACTAAACATTTATTTTGCTAATAATTTATTTATATGCCTGTCAATATACATGTAGAATTGTAGCATTGTAAATAGCATAGTAGTACAGTGAAGCCCCCTCGAGGCGCTCAATTTGCTGAAATAAGCAGAAAAAATAGAAATGCAAAAGAAACAACAAGAAGAGGAAATCACCAGGAGAAAAAGTTTAAGCAAAGCTCCACGAAGATTTTATACGCTTCCAAAGCGCAGTAGATTTAAAAAAAAAAAAACACCATTAAGTAATTATTTTCCAAAATAAAGTTGGTTTTTTATTAAATGTATTTAGAGTATATTAAAAATCGAAAAGTTACTTTTATTAAATACATTTTAGCGGTTATTATTTTTTTATTTTTCAGCTTATTACTATTATATTATGATTCTTGCATCTAGTTAAAAACTAATTATATATTATATTATATTTAATTAAATATTTTAGTACTGATTTTGTGAAGTAAATTACTTGATTATCATCAAGTATAATCAAGTTTAGTTTAAATTTAACTATTCATTTAAATTTTATATATAAAACTGTAACACTTTTTAATTAATCAAAAATAACTCCTATACCTTAACGTTTATTATTAAATTTAAAATATTCCTTAATTTGTAACTCCAATACAATACAATAACTCCAAAAACATTTGTTTTAAAGCAATATAATAAACTCTGAAAAAATAACTCGTTTTATTTCATATGTGAAAGCTTTCAGGGAAATTCTTGTAGAACCAGCTTAAATTAATTATAAGATAATAAGATAATAATTTGAAGATAATACAGTTTTTATGGTAATTAGATTTATCTATTCATATTATCTATAATCTCACTTAACCGCAGCAAGATCGGACAAGTAGAACGGGAGTAATAGCTAACCAAAGTTATCAATATAGTTATTATTTCAATACAATCACCTAAAAGTATGCAGTAGTTTTTATTAGGTTTATTGAAATAAGTAACGGGTATGCTATAGTCGGGATCTCGACTTCAGCCTTTCCCACTTGTTTTATTTTATAAAATAAATATTTCTGCTTTTTTGAAAGAGTTACATATAGTGCAGGAGAATTGTAATATATTCTCAGTGAGGGTATCAAAAATGTTCGTGAGAGCGAATTGATTTGGTTTATGGACGTCAACGCCGAGTCGAAGTTGCCACAGTTGAAGCTGCCACTGCGACGCGATTATTATGCACCCTTGTTCATAGGGGTTGGGGGTAGATAAGGGTGGGCAAGGGGATGGGGAGGGGAAGGAAGTAAGTGACTCATATCATTATGGCGAATGTCCTGAGGCGACACGCGTCTCTCCACAAACCACAACGCACATTGCTTTGATGCCACTTGCCACTGCAATGTTTGTTGTTGCTGTTGTTGTTGTTGTTGCTCATATTGTTGTTGTTGTTGCCTCTTCGCTTGCGCTGGTTTTTTTTTTATGTGTAGTGCCAGAAAAACCGCACTCGATTTCCGCTTGAATGAACCGAAGTCGATGACGATGACGATGTCGATGTCGATGACGGCAACAAGGCCAAGAAGACGCTGACTACCTGTTTAACCCCCCCTTCCCCCACCCTCTGCCCCACCACTTATCAGTCTACACCGTAGAATACAAGGGCGGGCTGATAAGTAATTGAAAAAAATTTGATTTTATTTAGCTTTATTTACTCATCGATTTCTTTATTTATTTAACACTTCTTGATGCTACAGAAACTTAGTCTTTTTATTAAATGCATCACTTACAATTATTTATTCATGATAATAATTTTAAAAAAAAATGTAGAATAGTAAACATAATAAATAATTGACAATATAATATAATAAATAAAATATAGACTTATAAAAATCATCTTCACTAAGACAATTCATTTAATTTGACGGTCTAGATGCTTTCCAAACAAAAATATTGGCTTTGATCCTCAATATAAGCAAATTTATCACCGCAAAATGCGTAAATTTCTTTTTTTTAAATTTAATAATTCATATTTTTCACATTTTAAAAATTTATGAAAATTAATTAGCCAACAATTGATAAATTACACTAAACAACAAAACTGTTATTTAATTTAAAAAGTAATTTTTTCCTTTTTCCTTTTTTGAATACTTATCAACCCAGCCTCGTATCTGCTATTCATTTCCATTCATTTGATTCGTATTCCTTTACTGTTGTATTTTTTTTTTTTTTTTGCTTCTTTATGCTCTTGTTGTTGTGTTTGCCTCATTGATTAATGCGTAAATATGCGTTCCATCTTTCTAGCGTTCTGTTTGCTGTCCAACCATAACCTCAACCTCAAACCCCTGCCCCTCCCACTCCCACTTCCACTCCCACTTCCGCCCTTACACCCTCACTTGACGTCTCTTTGAACCTGACCTTAAACCTTATTTAATGCTGCCACACAAAAAACTTAAGGCATGAGCTTAAAGCTGCCTTTTATAAAATGTTGCAGCTTTGTGTGTACAATTATTTTCATTTTTTAAATATTTCCTTTTACATACGTATCGAATGACACCTCGATTGTCACAATGCCAAAACTGGCTCAAAAAAGTATGCTATGATTAGTTTGATAAGCACACGCTTTTTTTTGTAAGCACACCAAACTAAGCATTATTAAAGGCATGCTTAAAAGTATGCAATAGATTTTATAAAGTTGTTTGCAATAGCAGCGCAAAAGTATGCAACCAATTTTAGCTCACGAGCTAATTGATTTGGTTGCACTCAATGCATAATCATATACATTTTTTAATTTATGTCAATTTATGTTTAAGTATGCAATTATTAATAAAATACCAGGCAAGCAGAATTAACAGCAAGTCGATAGTAAGATTCATTAATTTAATTTTGGTCTCAGCATAAAACTATGCTATGATTAATATAATACCAGGCAAGCAATATGAGCTGAACTAGCCTTAATATTTTTTTTTATATTCTTTTTTATGAGATTGACAATCAATTATTTGATTATTTTAAAAATAAATACAAAATTGATCTATCGACCGAATAATGATTTAAATGATTTTCCGCTAGTTTTGACCAAGTTAAACAAGCGTAGGCTTATGTCTATAACTTTGGATGGTTAGTTTAGATTTCTGGCACATACCTAAATCAATTATAAATTATTTGCGATTAAATAATTATGAACTATGCTTTTCTATTAGCTGCTTTAATAAATTTATTTTATTTTTAATCCATAAAAAATATTTTTTTATAAACTTGTTAACAAAAGTTGATAGCTTAGTCATTTCGATAATAAAACTCCGTTAATGTCCCCATGAGAATCGCATAGAAAAACTCTCTCATGGCGCTGACAGCTTGTTAACGATTTTACGCTCTCGTTTGGAGTCGAGTTTAAATAATGACATACAAGATATGTTTGATAATTATCTAAATCACGTAACCACACACCCTTCAACACACACACACACACACACAGTCAATCCATAATCCGAGCCACAAATTCTCTACTCCTCCTTTCCTTTCGTCCATTTCCCTTTTGCCAATTCGCATTCCCTTTTCCCGATTCCCGATTCCCATCATAAACAAGTTCTTTATGTCGTGCTCCACATGCAACGTGTCAGGCAACAAAGTGTTAATACACTCGACACACCTGTAAAAATGTGAAATGCTTAACGTTTAAGGGTTGGGTGGTGGGTTAAGGGATGGCAAAGGGATGGCAAAGAGAGGGGAAAGGGGCTTGAACATAGACAGTTGACGGTTGACGGTTCATAAGCATGTGCACATGGCAGCGATTACGTAACGCGACAGGTGTCATCAATCATATTTAGGGCACACACACACACACACCATCTCACCCTCACACACACACACACCCCCTTACACACACACACATACGAGACAGGCCAAAAGATAAATGGCCAGATTTGTTATTGTTGTTGTGGCATTTAACATTTTTAAGTAAGTGGTTAACTAGTCAAGTTAGATAAGAACCATGACAGTACAGTGTTTACTCGCTAAATGCCACACACAGCTAAATCAATTCACGCTAGTGACAAAGCAGACTAACAATATTTATTTATTTATTTATTTATTTATTTATATATATATATATATATTTATATATTTATATATTTATTTAATTGTGTCTTTATAATTATTTGCATAATACCAAAATAAACATTATTGACTTGTTAGTTATAAAGCTAACAATTTATACATTAATAATATCAAATTTTCTAACTAATCGATTTTCCATTGGATCGAATTTTTTATCCCAATCGTATGATATAGTTTTAAGTTAACAAAATGCATATCAAAACTTTTGGGAACTCAACTGTTTTTTAAAATATTTTACTTTAGAATTGAAGCAATTTGTTTAATTGGAAAAAAAAAATTAATAAAAATATATATTTCGGATAGTTTATATATTTAATTTTAATACTTTAACTAAATGAAGTCTAGATTTATAGTCAAATAGTTATATTATGACATAGCTCACACATAAAATTGCATATCCTTTGTCACAAAATTCGTTATTAAAATTTTGGGCTATGAACGTGCTTTTTCCACGAGACATTACCTCGTGTATACTCATTTTTTGTTAGAGATGTCTTCTTAAAAATTGTAATAAAATCATAAAAAACCAAATACCAAAAATTCTTAAAAAATTGTATTATCTTATGTAAAAAAAAATATTCAAGTGTTTCAGACGAATATCTTAGATTTTAGAAAGAGTGTTTTTATATTAGTGAAGAAATAATATTCCCTAAGTTTTTAGAAAAAGTTTTAAAAATTTATTAATTTAAGTTCATACTAAAATAAACACCCTTGGGTGTAAAATGTAAAATTAAAGATACGTATCTAGTATTGTATCAAGTATACTTGATACAAATTTATTTATTTTATGTTCAAACGCCTTCTAAAAAATGGTAACTAAAAACATAGAGTAAAATATGTAAAACTTGAAAAGTTTTCTTAATAAATACTTTTTAGGGAATTTCAACTGTAGATTTAATTAGCATGCTATTTGAGCTGCCACAGCTTTGGCTAATTGCTGTAAAAAGTATGCCACATATTTTACAAAAATTAATAATTAAAAAAAAGAGTAAAAGTTAAATACAAATTTCTTTGGAAAATTTCGGTCAAATAAGTTTAGTGATTTTCATGAAATTGTGAATTGTAATTAGAGAGAGTTGACTGCGGTAATTAGTTGCATAAAATGAAATAAAACGGACTGGAATGGAATGAAATGGAATGCCATGAAATGAAATGGTTGCAGATAAGTTGAAAACAATTTCTTATGTGGGATTTACGCAGAGCCCATGGCCTGAAATTGAAAAGGAGACAAGTCAAAAAAAAATGAAAATAAGAAAAAAAAGAAAGCGTGACAAACTGAAGATGGCAGTGGTAAAGGGGGGTGGGGAGGGGATGGGGGTTATGGTAAGGGTAGGGGAACTGCTGATTGCCCCACTCGGAAGCAGAGTTACAGCTTCAACTCGGAGCTTCATTCCAGCTACATTCTATCTTGATAGTGCCGCCGGATTAAGCAGAGAACGCATGAACTGTCAGTGTGTGTGTGTGAGTGTGTGTGAAGGGGGGAAGGAGGGGAAACGGGGAGGCTTTCAGCTGTTGGTCGGATGCTTAAGGGCAAAGTAACGAAAATAACGCAAAGCTGCAGTTGAAGCACAAGGATTACGAAAGGATTCGTTTCTAACGAGATTGACAACAAACCGCAATGCCATCTACACACACACACACACACACACACACACACACACACACATGGCACTGTCAATGGGTGTTGCGTTTTTATTTGTTTGCTGTATGCTTTGCTTTCTGCCATATTCGCATAACTTACTTATCAACTGTGCAACGTACTGAAAAACCGCATGAAAACCAGCTGAATATTCATGTGCTAGCTATAAAAAATATAGCTAGATGATTTAAATAAGTTTAATTGATTTATTTATGCATTAAGCGTACACAAAATTAAGATGACACACATTAGTTAAATGAAATTAAAGAAACAAGTTTATAATAAAAATGTACAATTAAAATATTATTATACACAATTTTAAAAATCAGTTAATACACATAAATTTTCTTAAGTTTTAAAATATAATTATAAGCAAATAAAATAAAATTAACAATCAATTTTATACTATACACAATTTTAAAGGTATAACTAAAAAGCTACAAAATTAAGATTAAGATAAGTAATTAACTAGATTACATTATTTTATGTAAACCCAAAAAAATATATATTGAGTGCCGAAATTTTTTAACTGTTTTAAAAATCTTGTATAAAATATCTTTAATATAAATTGTTTTTTTTTTAATTATTTTAAAAAAATAAATAAAAAATGGAAATTAACCCATTCAATGCTTAAATAAAAGCTAAGATTTAAAAATATTTAAATATGTAAGGCTTTTAATTGAAAAACAAATAAAATGAAAAATTAAAAACTATTTAAAGATGCTAAGTTTATAATTAATATCAATAAAGATTTAAAATTTTAAATTGAAAACTTAAAATTAGTTAAGTTACAGCTTTGAAGACTTGATTTATTATGAGCTAATTTTAAAATCCATTTCGATTGCTTCTAATTAAATTTCTAATTTTCTTAAATAATATAGAAGAACAGTCTGTGCCAAAAGTATGCATTAATTTCAAAACACTTCCGATAGAGTATCTGAAATTTGGTGCGCTATAAATTTAATTTATTTGTTTGAATTTTCCGCTTTTCTTGCTCTTTAGCACACTCCCGTTTCTTCTATATTTATATGGCCTGAGTTGTATACGACTGGGGTATGGAACGTGTATACCCTTATGCTGTAGAGTGGCAGGGTATACGAGTATGTCTTATTCTGCAAACAAAGCAAATTTCACCCCATAAAACTAAAACGTTGGATTTAATTTTGCAAAATAAACATAAAAATCGTTTTGCTATCTCCTTATTTTTATGCTCCTCTTTCAGTTCTTCGTTTTTTCTCTCTTCTTCTTCTTCTTTTTCTTTTTCTCTTTCGTTTTATTTTATTTTATTTATTTTTTTGTGAGAGTATTTGGATTTATGCACTGTTTACTGCATATCTTTATCCTTTATCAACATCTTTGGCAAAGCGAAAGAACAGTTCTTAACCATGTAAGTATGTGTGTGTGTGTGTGTGTGTGTGTGTGTGTGTAACACTCTTCCCCTCTCTGTCAGTGTTACTATATCCATTTCACTCTCGGCTGAGTCATGATATATGCAGATAATACAAGAAACCAAAGCTAAACCCAACAAAACTGTATCCTAGGCAACAGAGATTTGATTAAATAAAGCTGAGTATGCTCGTCTAGAAAATACCCTGTAATTTTTTAAGTTAGTATTACATGTTGGCACTGCGTTAAATAGTCAATAAATACCCTGTACTCAAAATACTTGCATTATTTATGTATTAAATGTCGAGTCAAGAAATTTATATTTTATTAATTATTTGAACATTTTAATTAATTAAGTAAAAAATATGTACGAATAAAATAAATATTAAGAAATGCAAAACTTTTAATATAAATTGTTTTTAAAAGTTAAAAATTATAAAACTATCATATAATAAAAGATTGGTAACAATATACTCATCAAAATTAGTTAAGTAAAAAAATCGATACTGATTTTTTTAAGTGCAATATATTTATATATCTATATATGTATATATGCAGATTTTTATATTTATTTTTTGAGCTGTTTTTTACTTGTTTTACATGACTTATTAAAATTTAAGTAATATTTTAGATATAGTGAGTTTTAAGCTGTATTTACATTTATATTTATTATTACTAATTAAACACATATATTTATTATTATTACTTAAATTTATATTAATTATTATTTTTATAATTTTTATTAAAAATTTTTATCTTCTATTTGTATTACTTATTTGTCACTTTTGCTCTAATTTTGCTTTATTTACAGGGTATTCTAAATGTACTGAAATGTGCAGAAATTCATTATTCATTTGACTGTTTCAACAGAAAACCAAACAGCAACAGCAACAACAACAATTATAACAGAAAAACTAACATATAACAACAAAATCAAATAGAAAATGCAAATAATACAAATACAACAACTGCCTGGCAAGGGGGTGTGGGTGGGGGCAACAGCGAGGGGTGTGCCGGAAGTTTGTGGTGTTTAAAATCGTTTTTGAGTTTTTACTCATTTGTTGTTGTCGTTGTTTTTGTTGTTGTTGTTGTTGTTTTAGCTGTTGTTTGGTAAAAAAGTTTTCTAATTAAAACAACAACTGACAAACGCAAATTGTCAACGTATTTGTAGACACACATTGCGAGAGAGAAAGAGAGAGAGAGGGAGAGAGAGTGGGAGTGAGGAAGAGATATATATAGACAGATATATCTCTATATTTATATATATTTGCCAACTGCAAAATGCTTTGTTAGGCAACTTGCACAAAGCTGTTAGTCAAGGGAGGCAAAGGGGGGATGCTACCCCCTTTTGACACTCCCCCTCTCTCTCACTCCCTCTCTCTCTCTCTCTTTCTGTCCCTCTAAGCGCTGTCTTTTGCCGCTGGTCGCGCTGTGGGCGTCCCTATGGGAAACGGGGTGGTTGTCAGGGGGTGAGGGGTGGGCGAGAGTGCTGCAGGTGGTGAGGGGGGAGGAGGGGTAGCTCTTGTTGTTAGCAGTTGTTAGATTAGTTTGACTTTTTTGCTCCTTTTTGGTCCAGTTGGGCAAATGTAAATGCGCAGTCAGCGAGAGAAAGAGAGATAGAAAGGGAGCAAGAAAGAGATAGACAGACAGAGAGAGAGAGAGAGAGAGAGGGAATGAAATGCCATCAAATTGTCAGTTGATGATGTCAACTGTACCCAAAAGGATCAAGCAATTGTTTGCATGTAAATTACCTAAAAAATAAATACAACAGATTGAAAGAGACCGAAAAGAGAGAAAGAAAGACAGAGTGAGAGAGAGGGAGCACATCATGTGGTTTGTTCAAGCAAATTAGCTGCACATTTTTTTACGTTTCTTTGAAATACTCGATTCGTTTCATTTTTTTTTTTTGGCATTTTTAGACAACAGAAAATTGTAAGCCAAATTTAGCCTAAACATGATGAGAATCGCTTAGAAAGGCTGATTAAAAATACGAAGAGAGAGAGAGAGAGAGAGCAGCTTTCTCATGCTCTATTAATTATTGCCAGATATTTCAATTCCAATTCCAAACAAAAACAAGTGGGAAAGGCTATTGTCGATATATATAAAAGTATTTAAAAGAAATTACTACCTAATAAAAACTACTGCATACTTTTCGGTGATTGTATTGAAATAATAAATTTATAATTAACTTTGGTTAGCTATTACTTCCGTTCTACCTGTCCGATCTTGCTGCGGTTAAGTGCGATTATAGATAATATTAATAGATAACGTTATTTACCATTAAAACTGTATTATCTTAAAAACTGCGGATGTGGTGGATCATAAATTTAAGACAAACTTTTCCTTTATAGAAATCTGTGTGCCAAATTTGGTTGCTCTACCTCTTATGGTATCTGAGATCCTTTTGTTCACACAGACGGACAGACGGACAGACAGACAGACACACAGACAGACAAACAGACAGACAGACAGACAGACAGACAGACAGACAGACAGACAGACAGACAGACAGACAGACAGACAGACAGACAGACAGACAGACAGACAGACAGACAGACAGACAGACAGACAGACAGACAGACAGACAGACAGACAGACAGACAGACAGACAGACAGACAGACAGACAGACAGACAGACAGACAGACAGACAGACAGACAGACAGACAGACAGACAGACAGACAGACAGACAGACAGACAGACAGACAGACAGACAGACAGACAGACAGACAGACAGACAGACAGACAGACAGACAGACAGACAGACAGACAGACAGACAGACAGACAGACGGACATGGCTATATCGACTCGGCTGTTGACTCTGATCAAGAATATATATACAATATGGATCGGAGATGCTTCCTTCTCCCTGGTACATATATTCCAACGAGCACAATATACCATTTTACTTATTTTTTAAGTAACGGGTGTTATAAGTCAACCCAGTCATATATTTAAACCAAAATCCCATATCAAACTATTTCTAAAATACACAACAAGTTTTTCTACACATTTTTTTTATTATCATAACTTTTTCACTTAGAAAACAAAAAGAAAAATTCGTACATCATATTTGAATTTTATTGAAATAAATTCCAAAATAACTTTAAAGTGATTTGTTTTTTTTTTTTTTGTTTTGATATTGTTCAATTGAATTTTCATTTGCTAAATAATCAGAAAATTTCCCCCAAATATTGCCCAAAAATTATTATTTGCTTAAAGTTTTTTGGTAAAATGGCAGCTGGAAAACTCAAAACAGAAAACAGAAAAGTTTCAACTCTGCGTTGAGGTTCAATCAAATTAATTTTTGTATTTAAGCCAAATGGCCAATCAGCTCACTCTTCCCATCTCCCCATCTCCCCTTCTCCGCTTTCAATTGCCTGTGTGTGTAAATGAATCATAATTTTTATGATTACGTATACGCCAACGTGTACAGTGTCTGTGTTCTTCTTCTTCTTTGTTTTCATCGTTTCAAGCGCAAATTGCTGTTGTTGTTGTTGTGGCAATTGTACTATGGAACTCACACACACACACACACACACACACACACACACACAAGTTATTATTATTTTAACAATTTTGCAACTCTTTTGGAGCGACGACGCGGCGCCAACGTCGAAGGTCGCGTAATTCAAAAGCAATTTGTCGAAATTAAATTTGATTACATTTATCGCGCCAACAGCTGCCCCAACTACCTCCCTCTCTTTCCCTCTCCCTGCCTCTCTCTCTCTCTCTCTCTCTCTCTTCATTCGACTCCAGCAAAGTTTTTCAACTCTTTAATCGCTGGTAATTGCCACAAATTGCCGAGCTCTCTTTCTGAGCCTTCCCCGAGTTGCCCCAAAATGCTGATCAATACTACGAAGCGTATTAAAGCTCAGTGAATCCTTAAAAACACTCAAACAAATGATACCCTGTGGTTGGCTCTTTAATACACTAAAATCTATAATTATAAAGATATTTATTTTCATTAATTTTCATACACCCAACATATTAACATTAAAATACAAACTTTCAACTATAAATTATAAATATTATAAATTAAATTGCTATTTAATTATTTAAATTAAAATTTAATTAAAAATACCCACTACCACACTAAAATCTTTAATTTTAAAAACTTTAATTTTCTTACTCCTAAAACATGCACAATTACATTTAAATATAAAATTGTTATTTTAAATATTTACGTCATTTAATAAATGTGTTTTTACAAATTTTAGCTCTTTTGTTTAAAGCTTGACAACGAATAGATAAATAAATAAATAAGTAATTCAATGAAAATACAAAACTATTAGAAAAAAAAGAGTTGGCTAACAAATAATATGTTTACTATATTTTTAAGAAATTTTAATTCCTTGAGCAAAAATTAATGTTAAGTCTATTTTTTTATCAGAATGCAGGCGTACACTTACTATTAAAGCTTCTCTTTAAATCTGCGACTTTACACTACTCATTAGCCTGCCAGTCATACCCTTATTAGTTGTTTCTGTATTTACAGGGTATCGTTAGTGTCCCACTGTCCAGCACTGAATATTTGCTGACATTTCAATGACACAATAATTAAGCATCTGAAGCAAACGAAATGAGTTTTCAGCTTTGACACGACACGCAGCACAGTTTTCAATTTTCCTCAACCAAAATTAATGATCTTGGCTTGACTGAAGATAGGAAAACGCAATTGACATTCTCAAGAAACAATTACAGAGCCAAAAGCAGAAATATAATAGTTGGAATTTATGCTCAAGTTTACAATAATCCAATTTCGTTTAACTTTTAATTTGACAGTTAAGACAATTTTTTTTGTTTTCTGCTGACATTGTTTAGGTAAGTTATATTTTTATAATATTTTTCGTAAAATATTTTTAAATAAAGAAATTATTTCAACATGTATTTTTAAAAACAATATTTGGTATTTAATATTAAATAAAAATACATGCTTGGAAATAATAATGAAATAACTCAATTAATTTTTGGTCTGTCTGTCCGTCTGTCTGTCCGTCTGTCTGTCCGGCTGTCTGTCCGTCTGTCTGTCTGTCCGGCTGTCTGTCTGTCTGTCCGTCTGTCTGTCCGGCTGTCTGTCCGTCTGTCAGTCTGTGTGTCCGCCTATCCGTCTGTTATTCATCCTGGCCAAATTTGGCTCAGATCGGTTTCCTATATAAAAACGAAAATCGAAAATCGAAAATCAACTTTTAGTACAGAGTACCTGGGCACAGGGTATCCTACTGTCGAGCGTGCCCGACTGTAGCTGCCCACTTGTTATATATATATTTTTTTTTTAAATTTATTTATTATTATTTTTATGAAAATTTAACTTATTTCTTTGAAAAAGAAAAAGAAAAGATCTAAGAATTGTGACTAAACTCATTCCTGAACTGTATAGGGGTTTCAGGCAGTTAGGGTAGATACTTTTTGTGGATTGTGGAACTTAAGCTTGCTCACAACGATTGCGAAGATTTTCAATATAAGGATTGGGCTCATCGCTGGCGAATTCGCGTCGAAAATCCAAACCGGGAGCATTATCAAAGTGTCGTCGTTGTTTGGAAGCTATAAAAAAAGTTAAATAATTTACAATTCTCATCATTTTGCTGTAATAAATAAGTTACTAACCGACTTTAGTTTCTTTGAGTTTCTTGTTCATCATTTTCATCAGGGCCTGTTTGACCTTTTGATCCTTCTTGTGATCCTCTTTTTCCTCGTCCTCCAAGTTGGTGACATGAATGTCGATGTGCTCTGAATTCTCTTGATTGTTCCATTCCCCATTCTCAATCTCATTCTCACTATTCCGCATGCTTACGCGTCTAATATGCGATCTAAAGTCTGGAAAGATATGGGAAATTTAAAATACTTTAATATCCTGAAACTTTTTAATCTACCTTGAAGTCCGCGCTTCTGGCGTGTAAATTCTTTCAGCTTCTGATTCTGTTCCACTTTTGACTCGCCTCCAAAAAGTGCTGTGATTAAGTAGGAATATTATTTAATATTTGGAAACTATCGTTGATAACTGAGGACCTTTCTTACGCTTCTTACCCCACACGCCAAAGAAAACCATGAACAACACACAAGTGAGCAGCAAAAGGGAAATCTTCGGTGTCAAGCTCATTTCGATATATATAATGTATTATCTGCTCGACTTTAAATCTGTTCAGGTTTACACTGACACTATTCTCACTATTCTATTCTAAAGCAATAAAATCTGAGGCAGTGAGATTTAATTTTTGAATACGTTGAAACTTCTATTTTCTTGATACTTCTATTGCAAAAACTCTATCTCTTATTAAACTTCCATAACTTCGTCAAAGCTTAACCGATTTACAAACGAAATGTCATTTTGATCATGATTTGGCCTCTAAGTTCATTCTGCATTCAAATTAAATTAATTTAGTGAAAAAAAATTATTTTCCTCTAGATCTTGGGTTCGATTCTAAGGGTCCCCCCTTTGAAATTTTGAAATTTAAAATTTTTAAATCTCAAGTTTTTACGTTTAATCAACTCCTTATATCATAATTAGTATAAAACAACACTTTAAAACTGATTTTGAGACACTTCATTTTTTTGTAAAAAATCATGTAAAATTTTACAAAAATTTTGACTTGTAAAGTTGATGAATCCAAAGTCGGACCAACTTCAATTAACCATAACTTTATCAAAAAAGAACCGATTTTTAAACGGAATATCATTTTGTTTATGATTTGGCCTCTTAATTCATTCTGCATTTAAATTTAATTTATTTTGTAAAAAATATTATTCCCCTCTTGATCTTGGATTCGATGCTAAGGGTCCCCCCTTTGAAATTTTTAAATTTAAAAATTTTAAATCTCAAGTTTTCACTTTTAATCAACTCCTTACATCATAATTAGTAGAAAACAACACTTCAAATTTAATTCTGAGACCTTTCATTTTTTTGTAAAAAATCATGTCAAAATGTACAAAAATTTTGACTTATAAAGTTGATGGATCCAAAATCTGACCAACTTCAAATGTGCATAACTTTGTCAAAATTGAACCGATTTTCAAGCGGAATGCCATTTTGATCATGTTTTGGCTTCTAAATTGATTCTGCATTAAAATTTTTTTCATCTAAAAAATTTGATATTTTTTCGACCCATCTATCATCCAATTTTCCATATTTACCCCTTGACATCACTTTTTTTTATAAAATTTCAAACAAAATATCAAAAAATGTAGCTATTTTTTATTCAACTGAACAAAAATTAATTGTGAGTGTTATTTCCTGAATAAAAAAAAAAATTTTCCAAATTAATAAATATTTTGCAATTTGTTGGTAACATGTAAAATTGAGTAATATTTCTAAAATATTTTAATGGTAATGGAAATATAATTGATACAACTAAATATGTATATAAAAGCTTTTGCTTTAATATTAAAAGGTAATCAAAATCTATCTGCGAGATATTTTATGACTGGTTATTCCAATCTGCATAGAAAGTGTTTGCATCTAAAATTTAAATAAATATATATTTTATAATGCAAGTATTATTTCATTGTAAGTATTTGCTCAATTCTTTGAAAGGCTTTTGTGTTTAGATATTATCATTGAAGCGTTTGCACGCTTGCAGCTTTTGGCTTGCCACAATTTTGCCTTATGTGGCTTCGGTATAACCCCCTCCCCTTGCCCCTTTGCACTCTTCCCTTGTGCCTGTAAAGTTAGATAGAGAGAGAGAAGGAGAGAGTGAGAGAGTGAGAAAGAAGGCAGAGAAATGGTCGAAACAAGTTGCTAAAAGTTAAAGTTTTTGTGGCTGTGGCATCAGCGTTGCTGTTGATGCAACATAAAGAGGCACAGACACACACACACACACGCACACAAATATATATACACATTTATATATATATATATATATAGATATAGACAGACACAATCGTTCAGTTGCGTAAACGTTTTGATAGCACGAACTAAACAAGGAAAACAAGGCACCAAAAAGTGGGCAAAAGGAAGAAAGAGAGCGTGTAGAGGGGAAAAGAGGACTGTGGCAAGTGGTGATGGGGGAAGGGGAGGGGGAGAGAGGGGTGCTGCCTGTGGCAACAACTTTTGCCTCTCAATATTTTAAAGCCAACAAATTTTAGCAACAACAACAACAACAGCAACAAATGCCAAATGAAATGTTTTGAGGTTAGCCAAAAATATTTCCCAACTATTTCTGGCCGTGTGTGTGTTATTGTTAGTGTTAGTGTGTGTGTGTGTGTGTGTGTGTGTGTGTGTGTGTGTGCTAGTGTGTGTCGACAAAAACCAACTAAATGCCAGAAATTGTTGCTATTTTTATACCCAGTGCCCATTGAACATGTGCAACAAGAGTTGTTTTAATTCAATGTAATTAAACATACAGTTAGTCCCGTAATGATTTTGACCAAATTCAACTATTCACATACGTGTTTTTTATTTTTAAAAATACACACATTATTATTTTTTTTTTTTTTGCCAAATTAATGGGTGCATATTCCAAATTTTTTGTACAACTAAAAATCATATTTTTATCACTATAATTATAAATAATTAAGGTGCTGAGAGTGTCTTAAAAAACAATAAAAGAAAAAAACATTAAGTCAAGTAACATAATATATTATTTTAATTATTATTTAAAAATAATTATATATATTTTTATATATTCTTTTTTATTTTCAATAGTTTTATTATAGTTACTAATGGTGTTTAGAGTAAATTGAAAAAGTAAGTTATTTAAAATATTAAAAATATAAATATTAATAATAAAGTTAGCTTGACTTGTTCAGACATTTATTTTTGATTTTTTCATTTATTACATTTATTATTATAAAGGCTTTTAAATCTAAAAGAAAGTTGTTAGAAAATATTAAATGATTAAATGTTTTTAAAAACCAAAGGTCTGTGCGGTTTTTTTTTTTGTCAAAACAGCTACTTGACAAACTGTAGCTATGTCAAATAATTATAAAAATGTATTCTTTAGTTGTCAAAACTTATTTTTTTTTTTTTTGAAAATTTAAATAACTGATTTTTAATCATATTGATAATTTATATCATGTTGAAATAAACGCGAATTGCATTTTATTAGAGCTCTTTAAAAACCTGAAATTTTATATATGTCAGGAATATCAAGTTTTTTTTCAAGTGAATTACAATCCATCAATTGACAGAAATCAAGTCGACCTATTGCAGACTTAACTGTTGTCATATTATCTTTGTATTCTAAAAATTTCATAAAAATTGCATTCAGGGGTGTCCCAGGAACACAAATCAACCGACGAACCAAAAATGTATGGGTTTTTGGTTGGCTTAGATTTCTAGAACACTCCGGATAATAAAATTGAATTTCTTGTTTATAAATGTTGATATCTATTTATTGTAAATATATACTTATGTCTCAGGGCATTTTAAAACTGATTAAAGGGTATCTGCCAGTCGAGCACACTCAACTGCAGTATTTTAACTTAATGCTGCTGTTGTTGTTGTTTTGTACACATACTCACACCCTCACATTGCCCCTTTATTAAAATGTCAAGTCATAAAATGGAATGGGGGAGTTTGGAGGGGGTGGCAGTTAAGGGAGGGGAGGGGCAGAAGAAGTAGGGGGAGGAAAAAAGGGCAGAGGGAAAAGCAGCAATAAAATGTGAGGCAGCACATTTGTCAGTTGTTGTTGCCATTAAATGCAGCACAGAAAATAGAAACAAAAGCAAAACTGCTAAATGGCAAGCGAAATGGAGTTGAAGGAAAGGAAGGGGAAGGAAGAGGAAAGCAAAGAGAAAGGTAGTGAAATGTGTGTGTGTGTGGTAAATGCTTTTCTCCATTTGCCAGTTAAAAACATCTTAAAAGCTACTTTTAACCACAATTATGTAAATATTAAGACAAAAGCACAACACAACGACATGTGTGTGTGTGTGTGCGTGTGTGTGTGTGTGATGGTGTGTGTGTGTGTGTGTCTGACACACACAAGTCGAACTTAACTGAAGTTTGTGTCGCTGATTCGGAATGTTGACAACACAACAATTTACCATTAGCATGTGTCTAGCATGAAATGGGAAGGGAAGATGTCGGAAAGTGGAACGACAAGGGAGGAAAGGGAAAGCAGATGGGATAATGAGGGGAATCCCCTTGTTTAGAGCCAGGTACTGAGGTTACACTGCTCGAAAAGCAAGCAGTACAATTAAAACATTGACTTTTAAATGAAAGAAATTGTGTGAAATGGAAGAAAAATTCTGATAAAATAGTTGGGTAATATCTAAAATATATATTTTAGGCGAAATATTATTTTATATATATTTAAAACAGAGGCTTTAAAATGATTAATTACTGCCAAGAGAAATGAAAGAAAAAAGTATTTGTGTGCAGATATGTTGATTACAATTTTAAATAAATTTTAAGTCAAAACTCATAGCATTTTTCTTTTTACCAAAGTAAGAGATAAATATTTCAAGGCTCCATTAAAAAAAGAAAAGCGCTGACTGGCAATCATCCAAAGTTATATTCAGTAATTCTGTTTCATGGCTGCTTTTTTAAGAAGCAATAATTCTAATTTTTTAGATCTTCACCTGATCAGATTCAAATTTTTTAACAAGTCAAAATTTATTGCATACATCATTTATTAAAGTATTTTGATGGAGATAAAAAAGTAACCTTTATTTTTTTAATTTCTACAGGCATATTTATTAGATATTATAAATTTATATATTTTAAAATACAATTAAAAACTCTGACTGACAATTGGATACTATTTGCAAGATGAAAAATTTCTAGATTGCAAAGAAAATAGCTGAAAAATATTTCAAAAGTTTTCTTTTTTTTTAATAAAACAATTTTTTTTGTGTAATTAAATCAATGTAAAATAAAATAGACTGAAAAAATACAATTTTTACTTAAACTTCAAATAGGGTAGTTTTTTATTAGCGTTTTTTTTTAATTGAACAATTTTTTTTTTGTAAGTAAATCAATGTAAAATAAAATAAACTGAAAAATACAATTTTTATTTAAACTTCAAATAGGGTAGTTTTTTATCAGTGTATGTGTCACAGGGAGTTGGGGTTGGGGGAGAAGGTGAGTGTAGCGACAGGTGTGGAAGTTAACGCCAAGAGCAATGAGGAGGCGGAAGAGAGACGAGAGAGGTGAGAGGGGAGAGAGAGAGGGAGAGGAAGTCATGTCGAGGAGTCGAGAGTCGAGACATAATCCCCAAGAAGCACAGGACATGCAGAGGTTGAGGAGGGGAATGAGGACAGAGGCCGTTGTTAATAAGCAACAGCTCTAACTCTCCCCCTCTCGCTCACTCACTCTGTCGCCATCTCTTTCCCTTGCTCTCGTTCTGTCATTATTATTGAAAGCTTTTAGACATGACAGCAGGTCACGTCTCTCCATCAGTCAGTTCATCAGTCAGTCCATCAGTCAGTCAGTCAGTCAGTCAGTCAGTCAGTCAGTCAGTCAGCACCCAAGTCAAATGAGCAAACCAAATGCAAAATACACAGACAGACAGTGAAAGAGATAGAGAGAGAGAGAGAGAGGGAGAGAGAGAAGGACAGTCACAGGATACAGACGACAATCCGTTTTCATGGCTGATTTAACAAAGTTGGAAAGATACTGAATGCCATGACTGTGAACTCAGAGATAGTCACCGCAAGGACTAAAATAGAGCGACAGAAAGAGCAACAGAGATAGAGAGGGGAAGAGGGGGAGAGAGATAGGAAATCAGTTATACGACTATTAAATGCACTGTTCCAATAAAAAAATAGGAATGGGATTAGGAATAGGAATAGGAATAGGAATAGGAATAGGAATAGGAATAGGAATAGGAATAGGAATAGGAATAGGAATAGGAATAGGAATAGGAATAGGAATAGAAATAGGAATAGGAATAGGAATAGGAAAAATATTTTAAATCGGAAATAAAAATTGGAATAGGGATGGAATTAAGAAAAGGAATAGAATAAAGAAAAGGAATATAGGAACATAAATATAAAAAAATAAGGAGTAGAAATAGGAAAGAAAATTAAAAAAATTGAATTAGGAATAGGAATAAAATTAGAAATAGGAATAGGAAAAAATTAGGAATGTGAATGGAACTAAGAATAGGAGTATAGGAAAAGGAATAGTAGAAAAATTTGGAATTGGAATGGAATAAGGAATTCGAATAAAGGGATATAGACATCGGAAGGGAAAAAGAATTGGGAATGCAATTAGGAATAGGAACAGGAAAAATTTGGCAATATAAATAGGAAAAAAAATGAGGAATTATATTAGGAATGAGAAAAGGAATAGGAAACAAATTGGGAAAAGAATAGCACAAAAAATAGGAATAGAAAAAAATTGGGAAAGGAGTGAAAAATAAAATTTACAGAAAAGATATTAAGAATTGGATAAGTCAGGGAATAAAAAAGACATCTCCAAGCCTATAAAGTATATATATTCTTGATCAGCATCAATATCCGGGTCGATATAGCCATGTCCGTCTGCCCGTCTGTCTGTCCGTCTGTCTGTCCATCTGTCTGTCCGTCTGTCTGTCCGTCTGTCTGTCTCTCCGTCTGTCTGTATAATCAAAAGGATCTCAGAGACTAAAACAGATAGAGTAACCAAATTTGGCACACAGATTTCTAAAGACCCAACGCAGATCAAGTTTGTTTCAAATTTAAGCCACGCCCTCCTCCGCCCCCGAAAATCGAAAAACCACAGTTTTCAAAATAATACAGTTTTTATGCTAAATAACGTTATCTATTAATATTATCTATAATCTCACTTAACTGCAGCAAGATCGGACAAATAGAACGGGAGTAATAGCTTACCAAAGTTATTAATAAAATTGTTATTTCAATACAATCACCGAAAAGTAGCAGTAGTTTTTATTAGGTAGTAATTTCTTTAAAGTACTCTTATATATATTGTAATAAGCAACGGGTATCCTATAGTCGGGATCTCGACAACATGTTAACTAGAGAAGAAAGAGCCTCACAAGTAGGAACGCAATTTGGTATTTATTCTAGTATTATGCTGGACAGTTGCAAGTCTTATAGCATAGCTAATGGAACCCACAGCTTGTCAAGTGCCTACAAACTGATAAAATGTGAAATTGACAAAGCTTTCAATGATTTGCGGGTTGTTGGTAAGCCGCAGGATGTGGAGACTATAGAGCGAAATGTAGAAGGGACTAAGAAGAGAGTGGGAGAGAGGGGAAAGAGAGAAAGAGAGAGGAGTTAGCCTAGTTCATTGATAAAATGCCAGTCTGAAAAATTGAATGAGTAAATGCAAAGCGACAGGTGGAAAGAAGAAGGAGGGAGAAGAGAGTGAAAGAAGGCAGTGGAGAAGGGGGAGTAGGGAGCAGGGAGAAAAGAAGGGAAAGCTGTTCACTTGTTGCCAAAAAAATTGAGAATTATTTCAACTACAAAAAAAAGCATCGAAATTAAAATGAAATCGAATGAAACGTAATGCGACATTAACATGGGGATAGGGAAGAGAAGAAAGACGGGAGAAAAGGGAAGAGAGTAGAAAAAAGGGGTATCACGAGAAGATGAAGAAGTAGAAGAAGAAGAGGGAGGTTTGAGGCAAGTTGAGTTGAGCGTAAACCAAAAATCACATTAAGCCCCAGACGAATGCGAATGTGTGGAACAAATAGAGGCAGCTGAAAGGAGAAGTTCGGGCGGGAACTGACGGGGCTACAGATAGGGCTAGGTCTATATAGATAGGATAAGGCTACACTGGGGAGGCAAGAGGTTGGAGGGGGTTATCAAAGGAAACCAATGTGAAATGCAGTCACGATGACTAAAAATCAAAAATTTGAATTTCGATCACGTCTTCAATTACGTCGAATCGACGTGCATATAAATCAACAGCGAACAGGAAAAAGCAGCAGAAGAGAGAGAAGAGGCAAGAAGAGGGGAGAGGGGGAAGGGAGATAAGGGGATGGGAGGAGTAGGGGAAAAGTCGAGGGCAGTCAGTCAGTCAAATGTGGTTTTCCTATTGTTGTGTGGCAGCCACAGCGTTGAGTTTTGTAAATCAAGTGGAAAGCGCCACGGAAAAACAACAGAAAATGCTGCTATTGAGTGTGCTCAACTGCCAGCTACCCTGCAACAAGTTGTAATAAATGATAAACACTGAAAAAAAGGACCAAATTCTAAAATCAAGAACATTCATCTTAAATATTCTGCTCTTAAAATAAGAACATTTCAAGACCAAATTACTCAAACTAAGATTATTAATCTAAAAAATCTTAAAATCTTAATATAAGAATAAAAATCTTTAATTGTTAGGAAAATATAAATATGTACTATATAATGTATATAAATCAAAATAAAAAAAATAGAAAATTTTAAATATAAAAAATATTTTTTATTTGTATTACTTTTTGATTTTAATTTTAAGAACATTTACTCTTAAAATAAGAACCTGGACTTATTTGAAATGTTCTTAAAACCAAGATGTGTTTTCAAAATTCAAGAATTACATGTTCTCGACGCATTTGTTGGACCAAAATTCTTAGTTTTGAGACCATCATCTTAATTTTAGAACATTTTTTTTATCAGTGTAGGTCCAAAGTAAACATTGATGGTGCAATAATTAAATTGTCAAATTATAGAGTTCATTGATTTAAGTTTAAACCATATAAAAAAAATAAGAATGTGATTTTTAAAGCTCGCACTTATTTTATGAAAATTGCTTATATGAAATCTTTAAAACTCATTTAAAACTTAAATTCTTAACGGTGCAAATTTTTGTAGTAGCTGTGCTTATTAATAATTATTATTATGCCACTTAATTGCTTTAAGATCGAATAAATATTATGATAATTATGTTCGTTTTAAGTAATTAAGCAAAACACGCGCCTAAAAGTATGCAGTGATTTTAACAAATTTAAAAAATCGACGTCTGCGCGATCTTTTAAAAATTTTGTTATTGAAGAATTTTAAAACAATTGATTTTGTTATTCACTGAGATCGCTGGAGTGCTTGTGCGTCTCTGCGGCGCCATTAAAACCAAATGTAATTAATAGATTACTTAAAGCAGCAGGAGCCATGAAATGATTAGAGCTGTTAGAGATTAGATAAAAAGAATTGAAAAATTCAACTGTGATATAGGTAGTCACACAGCTAAGCTACCCATTCTCTGTAATTTTTTTTCTTAAGTTACAGGGTACAAGAAAAAATCGAAAATAGAAGATAGACAGCAGAGAATTAAAGGTACAAGAAGGAGAACTAAGGGTTGAGGTGTGAGATATGTGTGTGTGTGTGTGTGTGTATGTGTGTATGTGTGTGTGTGTGTGTGTGTGTGTGTGTAGAGGACGCACTCATGCAAAGTGCAGTTGACATGGCGGAAATTGTAGGTGCGCCTCCTTCGAACTGAACTGAACTGAACTCAACTCAACTCAATTGAAGTCTTCTTCAATGGGGCGTGGCCACTTGAAGGGCGTGAAGAGGGAGCAAGAGGGTAGAGCAGAGGCACTCGACAATAAATCGTGCGAAAAGCGTAATACGCACGCAAACACACACACACGCACACACACACACACACTATCTCTGAGGTGTGCCTAAAAGGAGACTGAAGAGTTTTTCAGAGGGTGTGAAAAAAGGGGGTTGAGGGTTGAGGAATTTGCACTTGAATTTTGCGCATTTCACGTCAACTTTTTTGTGCCGCACTAATTGCAACAGTTGCAAGCGACACTTGCAACATGACCTTGACTCAAACACCTTCAAACACAACTTTCAAGTTGACTTGAAGATGTCTTCAAGATAAGCTTGCGATTCATTTTAAGGGAATCACAAACATATCAGTAGAATTGTAACGCTTTTATTAAAGCGTGATAAGCTCCATTAAGTATATATTCTCCTGATCAGCACTGCAAGTTGAGTCTTATAGTCATGTTTACCTCTTCATCTGTTTCTACATCTATTAGTCTCTTAGTTTTGAAGCGATCTTAATAAAAAACCGTCTTTTTCAAGCAGACTGTACTTATTTTAGATCACTCACTCATGTATCATTGTACAGGCCAAACTGCAAGAGATACAAGTTTGAAATTTTGGAACAATAAAGTTAAGACAATTTCATCGTGGGAGAAGACGGCGTTTTGGAAAATTCGACCTGCCAGTGCGTATTTTTAATGTACATTTATTGGTTTTTAGTCACGCGACGGATTCTGGGCAAGTGGCTCAGAGGATAGTTTGTTAGACTCAGGTGCAAGATATCCCCGGTTCAATTTCCAGACCGGGCAAGATTTTATTTATTTTTTTTTATTTATTTTTTTTTATTTAATTTTATTAACATTTTTAAATTTTACGATATTTGACAATTTGGTCAAAATCGGTTTACTATATCTCATAGCTGTCATAGAAACAACCAGTCAAAATTTAAGGTTAAATATGAAAATTATTTCTATTTTTTGAGCTATATGTACCAATCTTACAGATTGTGTGCTTGCTGTTGTCCTTTATATTCTGACCTAACTTGATTAAAATTGGATTACTATATCTTATACCAAATATCTTATCTACCAAAGGCAGGATCAGGCGAAAATAAACCCTAAGTAAGTGAATAACTTTTATTTTTATCAAGATATCCCAGCCAAACTCATAGAACATGTATTTGGCAGTGGATATATATCTTGACTTAATTTCAGCTCAAATTGGTCCACTGTATATCATATAGCTATCATACAGGAACGATAAGTTGAAGTTTTCGGTTTTGTATGAACATTAGAGTGGGTCAAATTTTTTCGCGACAAAGGGGGCTTGAAATTCGTAATCTGCGATGAATACTAAGAAGAATTGCCCAAGAAACCATATGTCTAAAATCAATATAGAGCTTACACTTATTTCGAGGAAGGTTTTCATATGTTTTGTATGGCGAAACTGTTTGCTAGGTAAAACTTAGCAAAAAAAAAAAAAAAAAAAAAAAAACAAAGATAGAGGCCAAATTATAAAGAATTAGTTGACGGTCTCAACTAGTTTTTTTTTAATTGAATTTTAAGCATATTCACTTATGTCAAGTTTCAATAAAAAAATTCATTTTGCATTAGTTTTAAAATTCAATTTAAAAAAAAGACCGCCAACTTAGACTTATCTCTAAATTCATCATAAATGGCCCTCTATTTGGGCTTTTTTTTTTTGTTTTTTTTAAGAGGTAAGTTCCACCTAACAGACAACTACCTATATATAAAATAGTTATAGCTTCTCTGTAAAAAATGTAAGCTCAATATTGATTTAAGACGCATGGTTTCTTGGGCAATTCTTCTAAGAATTCATCGCAGATTACGAATGTCATAACCGCTTTGTGCATTTTTTTTACTGCATACAAACTGAACCACTCTAATGAATATGTCTTTTTTTTCAGATAGCTCAACAAAATTCACAAATTGTGTATTTGTTTATGTTTTATACATTCTAAACAAATTTGGTTTAAATTGAACTGCTATAACTTATAGCTACAATAGGAACGATCAGTTGGAAATTCAATTCTTGCAACTCTGCAGGATTATTATAGTAAGACAGTCTTCAATTCTTGATATGCTTGTTGTCGGGAATTTGATTTAATTTGGAACAACAACGGTTGCCACTCCATCTACCCTGTTGTGCATTCATGTTCAGTTACTGCTATATCTCTTCCTCTCTCCCTCTAGCTCCCTCACTCTTTCTCTCTCTATCTCTGTCTCTATCTATCTCCTAACGTCTAGCAACTACTTGAGAACTGCTGTTGCCACAACAACAACAACAACAACGAGAGAAAGGGCAGCTTTGAATTTGCATTGCCCCCAAGTGAGAAACGTGTCTCCCTCTCTCCCTCTCTCCCCCTCTCTCTCCCCCTCTATATGTGTGTAGCGGGTGTGTGTTGAATATATGTGGAAGATGTCAGTCATTGGCACAAGTGCGCTTTATATGGCCCTGTCACTGTCAATGTTCATGTGCACTAAGCATTAGGGTGACTCACGAAAATTGTCAACTCAAAATAAAAACTAAAAAAAAGTTCCCAAATCTTTTGCTTAGAGTCTTGTTAGGCGTTCTTAAAGCTGCCATCAGACAAGTCTTTTATTTCAACCACACTTTTTGTTTAAAAAACACTCAGAACACTCAGTATTAAAAAAGCGTCGGTGCTCACCGATGAAAATAGATGTCGGTGGCATATACAATTATTTAAAGTATGTTCTGACTCTGTAAAATCCAAAACCTATAAGAGTTTTGCTTAAAACCGATGCGAATAATGTGAATGAGAAATTCACCGATGGTGAATAACACACTTGTCTGATGTAAACTTAAGTCTTTAGCTATGGAAGGCGGAGAATTCTCAGTTTTGGTTAGATCAGACGACCCTACTCTTTTGTCCCATTACTTAAAGCTAAGGATTTTCAGAATTGCATAAATCTCTTTCTTGAATTTCCAATACTCTGAGTTGCCTGAGCTTCTCAGACAAAAACCAAACAACCTTGTCCTTTTGTCTCCGCTCTAAAAGCTTAAAATTTTCATTTTGTCTGTACCAAAAAATATTTTTTATTATATTTTATTAATATTCATTTTGTATGTACCAAAAAAAAAAATGTTATTATTGTTATTAATTTTTTTCTTATGAATTCCGTCGCTTTCTAGAACTTTAGTTTAAAAAATATGTGGGTTCGATTCCTAGATATAGTTACAATAAACATATTGGTGTATTTTTAAATTCCTTAGCAATGAAACACAATTAACTTAAGTAATAGTACTTATAAATTAAAATAACAATAAAATTACTTTTTATTATATATTATGATTGGTATTTATGTTATTTTTTATTTTATTTTATTTTTTTTTTTTTTGTATGAAGTACTTTTGTATGTATTAAGAAGTATTTCATATCCACAGTCTTTTTCAATTTAGTTTTTATTTGAAATTTTTTTCTTTATAAGAAATATAAAATGAAACACAATTCACTAAGTACTTATAAATTAAAATAACAATAAAATTACTTTTTATTATGTATTATTATTGGTATTTATGTTATTTTTGTTTTGTATTTTTTTTTTTTCAAATCAACAGTGTTTTTCAATTAAGTTCTTATTTTAAATTTTTTTTCTTTAAAGAAATAAGAAGAAATAAATAAGAAATAAAAAAATAAGCATTGAAAATGAAATCTTAAAATTTATCCATTCATGCATCTAATCTGTATGCATATTTGCATTGATTAAACTCAAAACTTATATTTGCCATTCCTGATTGCAATCTGTATGAGACACCCTGCTGTTGCATATACTATATATATAGACTCAAGACGAAAAAAAAAACTACTTGAGCCTGCCCGAGTTCCCTTCTCTGTTCCCTTATTCCCTCACAATCCTCCCTGCCCCCCCCTCCGGCGCTACTGTCCGCCGTATCCTGTATTCGGTATCCTGAATTCTGTATCGCCTTTGACGTCAGCTGAGACTGTGTGACAGCTTTCTTGAGATGCACTTCACGTGCATTTGACTGCTTAAATAAATTTTGCTCATGGTAATAAATTCACTTAAACTCAAACTACAGCTCTCCCACCTACACATATGTCTGTCTCACTCTCTCTCTCTCTCTTTCTGTCTGTGTGAGTGCACAACAAGGACAATGAGAACGTTGAAGGCTTTATACAAGTTTTTGTTTAGACATTCATAAACATAATTGACGTCATAAAAGCAGACAACAACAATGACATAATGTCATGTAAATCTGTGCCAGGCATGTGTAGATAGACAAGCAAGAAGCAGCACTGCTGAAAACTGTGGTTACTCCTCCCTTACTCTTCCTGCACTTGCCCAACTGTCTATTTCTATTTCTATGTCTAAGTAAAAATCATTAGTTTCAACTTTGTACAAAAGCCTGGGCATTTGTTTGAGCTACTTTAAAATAAAATGCCACTCATGTTTTATGTGTACCACCCTCTAGCACTACCTCAAGCCCCAACCGGTTAGGTTAGCCCCCGTACCGGAAAAAAAAAGAAAAAAAGAAAGAAAGAAAGAAAGCCCAAAGCCGGCCTGCGTTTTTGTATAAATTCTAACAAATTGTCTACACTTCCGACCAGCCCTAAAAACGAGCTCATACCTAGGCTAGGCAGCAATAGAGGCAGCGAATCCTCACTGAATTCCTGCCTGATTCCTCCCTGATTGCTCCTGCCGCCTTCAACTACTTCATAAATCAAAAAGTGCTTGGCTACAGTTTTCAGTTTTGTGCACTTGCTTTTGTATGCTATCTCTGTAGAGTCTCTACCCCTCTACCCCTCCTTCCCCCTACTTTTTCCATACATTTTATGAAGTACGTTTCGCCCCCGTCATGTGGACTAAGAATTCCGGATTCCACATGCCTGGCATGCCGCACTTTTGTGCGCTCTAGAGTCCACAGTTTAACATATTAAAAGTCAAGTAAGCGTCCAGGACAAAGGCTCAAACACACATCTATTGTTATCCTTATAGTCCCTCTTTTGCACATATTTTTCTACTTTTTATTTTAGTTCTAGTTGTTGTTGTGCATTCATCACTTACAGCTCGAGTATTTAGTATTGAGGAATGTCAAACCATAAGGAATTCCAAAAATTCCCTAAAAATTGTTAAACTCCCTCGCCATTAAACAAACATTAACAAACAATTAAGAAATTAAATTTATATGCTGCAATGGCAATGACATCGGGTAGCTTTGACCGTTTAAGATTTTCGTTTCGAGATCTAACAGAATCGTTGTGTTTTAAGACTGTTTGCACAACACTTCAACGGGTAGCTCATTTTTTGTTGTCACTTGTAATTCCAGAGGACGCCGATTAGAGGTGGACACAAGTCGTGTCACGAGTCACGTGATTGAGCAAGCGACTCGCTATAAAATAAACAATAATTATACTCGGAATATCATAATGTGAAATCAAAAATTTGAAAAGTTAAACTTAATTGCAAATTAGAATTGGGGACGGATTTTCAATTTCTAGTTATATTTTGGCGTAAAATGCATAGAAAATAATATTAAACTTGAAAAAACCTCTTTAATAAAATATAATAGACTATTTCCATAATCACTCACATTTGCCACATTTGCTCACATTTGAATGTGGCTCATTTTTGGCTTTCCACGACCAAATGTGAAACTGCTAAGACATTTGACATTCACCCATAGCAAATCAGCTGTTCGGTTTCTGTGCTCAAATTATCAAAAGCTGACAATAACCTGATTTTAATATTCATTTTGGTGTTATGATTGGCGAAAATTTAATGCCTACCGTTTTTATTGAAAAAAAAAGCTGATGAAGGTGAAATTTGCTTTTTTTTCACGAGATAAACATCGCGTGTTCGATAAAAAAAATACTGAAATTCGCCGGGGCGAATGCCAAAAAATCTTCACATTAATTATGAATGAGCCAGAATGATCATTCGGATTTTGTACTGAAATGAAGTCCACATTCGGGCCGAATGATGAAAATGGCGTCGAATGAGCCAAATGTGCTGTCGTGGAAATTGGCTATTATAACCTATTCAAAAAACCGGCTCTTAGAATACAAAAATTAAAAATCAATAATATTATATGTTTTCTAATATTTGTGGAAGACACGTCTCCAAATTTTTTACTCTAATTGTTTTTCTTAGTTTCTAAATCTCTTTAATAAAATATAAGACAACATTCAAAAAACCGGCTCTTAGAATAAATAAATTAAAAATCAATAATATTATATGTTTTCGTATATTTGTGAAAAACACGTCTCCAAGTTTTTTACTCTAATTATTTTTCTTAGTTTTGATTCCTTAAATTGTGCTCTTAATTTTTGTTATTTTTTTTTGTAATTTTTACAAAAAAATATTTGATATGAATTTAATTTGCCGAAAAAACATAACTAGATATATTAAAATGTAACTAGTTGTCTGAGTTGGCAGGGATTACATTTTCTTAACCACTTAAAACAGCTGATTTAATAATAATAATTAATAATAATAACTGATCTATTTGCGAATTAGTAGGATGATAGATTATTTTATTAAATAATGAAAATTATGAAAAACAAATTAAGTTCTGAAGAATGTTACTGAAATGTAAAACAGTCGACAACCAATTAATAATGTAGGAGTTTTTGGTAGATTCTTGGTTGTTTTGTATTTCTGGAATACTATATGAATAATATGAATACTACTATAATATATAAATACACCTGAATATTAGATTTTATAAAAGCTAAAATTATGAATTCTTAGCTTGAATTTTAAAATATGAATACTACTATACTATATGAATACACCTGAATATTAGATTTTATAAAAGCTAAAAATATAAATTCTTAACTTGAATTTTAAAATAATTTTTTTTTTTTTTTTTTTTTTGATCATTTTCGGGGTTTGTATTTCAATTGATTCTTATCGTGCACATCTCTAGTTTTGTGCCAGTCCTTTGGGTAACAGCTTATCTCTTAGTCAGCGCGTCGCGTTGTCCTTGCACAAATTATTGAACAGCATTGAAAACATTTGAAGTGTTCCACTTTCCACTTTCCACAACCCACAATCCACTTGCCCCACAGCAGCAGCTCAAAGAACCCAAAAGCGATTAAAGCAAGGAGTAAACATTATTGAAGGGGGTTTAATATTGAAGACCCCTCTAAGGGGAGTAAACTCTCAGGAGGTCGCTAGCTGTTTCGTTAGTTACTTTGCTGCAGTTGCAAGTGGCAAGTGGCAAGTGGCAAGTTGCAAGGCGAATGCTTTTATGCTTATTAATGGCTCTACATACAATTTATGTGTGGTTCTTAAAATGCAGGCATAAATTAATGGAAGTAGCTGACTGAGATGCAATCGATGAAATGCACCTTTTAAATCCTTTCTTCCTGCTTCTTTCCTCTAAGTTAATATCGCCTCTTGTTGCACTTAGACTTATGTTCTTGTTGCACATTTTGGCATTGAAATATGCTCGATATGCGAAACACAATCGAAAATCATTTGAAAATTCGACACATAATAAAGCGCTTTAATATTAACATTGAATTGTTTACTGTGCTTGTTTCTCTCTCAACTTTATTTTTTTAACGAATCGTAAATTAAATATATAGTTTTAAAACTTCTATTTAAATTTCAACATTTTCCATCTTATTGGAAATTTTTAAATTGTATATATTAAAACAATTGTAATCATAATTAATTATATTTTTATAATAAAATTTAAGAATTATAGTTTTGTTATTAAATTGCATATTTAAAAAAATGTATAATATTATATATTAAGTTTTAGCTTGTTATTTATTACTTAAAAAAATATTTATTTATAATTTTTTGTCTAAAAATATTTTATAACTTTAATAAAATTTGTTTAAAAAAGTTGTGTACCTTCTTAGATTTTTTTTAAAGTAACACAAACCGTGAGTAAGCAAGCTTAAAAGCTCATTGATAGTGTGAGCTTTCATTTAAGTTACAAATATTTTATCAAACAAATGTGTTCAATTTTGTTCTCTATTTATATTTAATCTTCACTTTATCTTAAAACCACACAAGCTGTCAAAAAGCGAGCTTAAAGCTTATTGAAAGCTTAAGATTTCTTTTTTATTATATAATAATATTGATAAAATTTGTTTAATTTGTAACTCTATTTACTTCTCTTCAATTTATATCTTCTTAAAATCACTCAATCAGTTAGCAAGCGAGCTTAAAGCTCTTTGAAAGCTTAAGTTTTGTTTTTTTTTATTCAAAAAATTTGTTTAACTTGTGACTTAATCAATATAAAAATTAATTTAAGCTCACCTTAAAGTCCAAAATTATATAAATAAGCGAGCTTAAAGCTCATTAAAGTTACAAAAGCTCTGCATAAGGCACTGTTAAAAGCCTTGGACTTATTTGTATGAATAGGAGTATTAGAAAGTGCAACTTACAAACGCACTACACTACACTACACTACACTACACTACACTACACTACACTACACTACACTACACTACACTACACTACACTACACTACACTACACTACACTACACTACACTACACTACACTACACTACACTACACTACACTACACTACACTACACTACACTACACTACACTACACTACACTACACTACACTACACTACACACCTGAACTCAAAGCTGTCTTCAATTGCCACAGTCTCAAATTTTCTCTAAACTTTTCACTCACTCACAAAGGCCGAGTGTAAAGCCACACAAGCAACATTTTCCCTCTTCCTCTTGCTCTTCCTCTTTCTCCTCTCTCTCTCCCCTCCTCTGCTGTCTTTATACTCACTGTCTTGCTCCCTTTCTCCTCATCTCTTTGCTTTTCCCCTTTTGAAGCCAGTTTCTATTGCCCAAGTGACTGCAACTTTTGACTTTGTGCGAGGGCTGTACGAGAAGTAGCAAGGATTGAGTTAACAGAGGGTTGCTGAGTGTAGGGTGGCTGGAAGGGGGGTGGGGGAGAAGAGGGAGGGGAAGGAGAGTTGCACGCTTTTGCTACGGAAAATTTATGGCCAATTCAATAAACGATTTTATTACATGCGCACGTTGTGTTAACAATGTTATTATTATTGGCGCTCCAAAAAAGGGTTGCCGGAAGGATACCCTCTATCCCTACCCCTACCCCTATCCTATGTCCCTATTCTTCTTCCCCAACAACACAACACAAGGCTGGCGGCTATGCGGCAAACTGTTTGCTGGAGGGGGGGAGAGTGGGGGGCAACATGGGGTTAAAGTCTATTTGCCGTGTCGGGCCAATTATTATGAAAATTAATTTATTTTCTATCGGTAATGCGAGTGTACCACCCCGACCCTTTTCCCCAGTTACAAGTTTTTTATCACCAGCTGGTCAGCTCTCTTCCCTCTCTCTCTCTTTCTCTCTCTCGCTGTCTCTCTCTTCCCATATTTTCCTCTATCTTTTCTGACTGCATTCAGCCTTTGGCTTGCACTTCCAAATGCTTTTACTTTGTTTGCTTCCAACTGTTATGCTTTTTCTTGCTCTTATTATACCCTGTAAAATAAAGTACAAAAATAAGAGCTATGATTTTTAAATAATTATAAGAATCAAACCTTACAAAAGTATTGTGGACGTATGAGTTATTCTGAAAATGAAATAAGCCCTTATTTTATATTTTGAACATAACAGTTAATTTTAACACTTATTTTTCATCTAGTTTACCATGTAATAAAAAAAACTATGAAATATAATTTCAAATTAAAATGTTGCTTAAGAATTTTAGAATAACTTTTAGTTTGTAATATAAAATTTTAAAATGAATAATAAAATATTATTAAGAGCATAAGTTTAAATATGTACAGGGTACCCCACTGCCGAGCACACACGAGTGCTGCCTTAAGAATAGATCAGCTATGTTGTGTCAAAATTTCAGCCTTCTTGGTCCAACCGTTTAGGTTGCACAAACATCAGTCAGTCAGTGAGGACAAACAGTTTTATATATATATAGATGTTGGTTAATCAATTCAATGTTGAAATGAGCGAATATACTATGTACGATTATTACAGACTTGTGTACAGAGTATCTCACAGTCTAGCACACTCTAGTGCTGCCTTTTTTACAGTCGTTGGTTGTCCTTGTGTTTAACCCCTTGGCGACCCCGTGGCTGTCAACGCTTTGCGCTTTTGTTTGGCCAACACACAAAAGGCCAGCACAACAAACAAACACAGACACACACACAGACACACACACACAGACACACACACACTGCACTTGTAGAAAATAAGGTTGCACCCTATTTGTATGTATGCGTGTGTGTGTGTGTGTGTGTCAATACAAAGCTTAACAGGGGCACTCATGTGCAACGCAACAAGGCAACAAAAGTCTCATTACTTTTACTTGGCAAATAATGAAGCTAACAAACAACAACAACAACAACAACTGAGAACAACAACAGCCATACAAATTGACAATTGACTTTGGCTCCTTGCAGTCGGAATACTTATATACATATACATATATATATATATATATATATATATATACATATATACAGTGGCTCACAGCTTATTTGACCCACTACATTTTTTGGTGAGGTTTTGTTTTCATTCATTCATTTTTTATTCAAATTTAATCTTATATATTTATACTTTTCAATATTTCATTTGTTTTTTTTTTTATACTCTTTCATTTTTATTTAAAAAGTTGTACAATTTTATCTTACTTCGTAACTTCGTATATATATATACACATATACAGTGGCTCACAGCTTATTTGACCCACTACATTTTTTGGTCAGGTTTTGTTCTCATTCATTCATATTTTATTCAAATATAATCTTATAAATTTATACTTTTCAATTATTAATTTTATTTTTTTTTATATACTTTCATTTTTAATTAAAAATTTTGCATAATTTTATCTTACTTCTTAACTTAAAGCCATTTTAAATGATTTTATTTTAAATCTTATAACACATTACTTTTGTTCCACTGTACTTAGTTTACATTAAATAATAAATAAATAAATATGTGAAAAATAAACTAAAAATAATAAATGCTTTTGTTTGAACATTAATTAAGCAATCTGGCTTGCATTTTATTTATATCTTTCGCCATTTAAAAAACAAAATTATTATAAAATTGTAATATTTAAGAGAAGTAGCTAAAAATTTCGACTAATCGACTAATATCACAACTGCATGGAATACTTGTTTTACAAAAATTACACAAAATACACTAAAAATAATAATTAAAAAAAACAACTCCATGTATAGGGTATCTGTTAGTCGATCAATGCAGTTGTAGTTCATCGATAAAATGCTACAAGCTTACAAGATTTGTAGACATTTCATTGTTTGTTCTATAATAGCATTGATAAATTGACCTATTAGAAGCGATTAATCGATTGTTATCGAAACTGCAGGGTATTCTACTGCCACAGTTATCGTGTCTCCTCCGCATCAGTGTCCCCGAGTGTCACCTGTTGCACGTAGCCCGATGACCAGCCGATGAACAGGGAATATTTCATTTGCTCCCATTGCTCGTCATCGTTATCGGTGACATCCATGTTATCGACATCATCATCGGCGGCAAATGTGCAGCATGTGGGATAGATATTGAAACAGGGATGAGCACCGATCACTTGGATCACTTGGAGTGGTGTCAAACGGATCTGGCAACCGAAATCGGCATGATGCAAGCAGAGCAGTAAATAGGGTTGCCTCTTGAGCAGTATTGCCACATGGATGTTGCACGGATCGATAGACAATGCCTGCGGCTCGCTGCAATTGTAGCGCAGGCCATCGATCTCGATAAATGAGAGATCGATAGCGATCTCCACGGACCATTCTTCCCTGGGATTAAGGAATATTCCATGTTCCGCATGGGGAGTACAACTAAAGACCTTGCAACAGTTCCTTGCCACAAACAGAAAATGTCCGAGAGTTGTCCAACAAGCCGATTGCAAGATCTGCGTTCCTGTTATCTGAACTTCCCAATCCTGAAAACTATCGTAGTGCCAACTACCTATCAAATCCATATCATTATCATCATCATAATCATTAGTACTATCATCCTCATGATTATTATCATTTTCCACATCATCATCATCATCATGATCATCATTATCATTACGATCATCATGATCAGCATCATCTTCATGATCATCATGATCATCATCATCATCATTACCATCATAATCATCATTATTGTCATAATCAACCTTATCATTATCATCATCACTATTATCTTTATCAGTATTCAAGAAGAGAAAGAGCTCTTCAATGTCCGGTTGATAGCTCAATGCCCAGAGAAAACTATCGGCATATCGCATCTGGATTTCCTGCATCACTTGCAGCGTCTCCGGTTGCCACAACTGGATGCAACGTGCGTAAAGCAGAGCACAGGCGAAGTGATGTCCGTGCCTCAGCCACTGTAGATTCAGCACAAAGTCTTCTTCATTCTGCAGACTGATCCAAAATGGATACAACTCGTGTGGCATCTCCATGTCACCCTGATACCACAGACAGATGCCACCAGCTCCACCCACAGCCAGCTCATTTCCGGTCCAGGGTCGAAATGCTCCGCAGCTGATGTGCAACTGTCTAAAATATCTAGTGATGTCAAAAAAAAATCGATTAACATGCTGTATATTTATCTTAGATATATTGCGACCTTACGTGACAATCGAATGACAAAATTTGACAAAAAAAATATTAAAAAACAATACAAATGTCAAGTTATTCAAAAGTTTTATCTAATATCTGAGAAGGTTTTCAGTTGGAGAATATTAAGAAAAAAAAAATGAAAACAATCGACCTTACCAGTTAGAAGATATAAGCAAAAATATGTCGTGACGCTACGTGACAAAAACTATAAAAATGTCAAATTATTGAATAGTTTCTCTTTATAAGTAAAAAGGTATTTTGCTGGAGTATATAAAGAAAAAAAAATGAATTGAATCCACCTTTTCAATCAGAAGATATAACCAAATGCTGCCGTGACGCTACGTGACAAAAATAAAAAATTGTCTTGAGTTAATATTAAAAAACGACATACTATGTGAAATGCATTGAAATTTTTTTTAAATGCTTTGAAATAAAGAAAGTTATATTACATGTTTTGTAATTAAAAAATATTTGCTTATTTTATTTTTTATGTATGAATGTATATAAATATTTTTACTTTTTTAAATTATAAACAAATTTTTATTCTAAATTTGAAACGTTTTCCTTGCATTTTGATTATAGAAAAGAGAAATTTTTTTTAAATGATCGTTATAATACAGACTCCCATTTTGGAAGTACATTTTTAAAAGATTTATATAAATGAAAGAATACTGCATATTTTTAATTCAAATTAACCAATTCTTCTGTTACTTGGTTGTTTAATATTATATATTTTATCTAATTAATAAAAAAGTTACTTGAATTAAAATCAGAAAGAAAATTGCTCAAGAGGTGAGTTTTTGTTCAACGTAAAGCTTTTGGACATAGTGGACCTTTCTGTAGAAATGCCCTAATAACATTCAAATGAATATATATTTTCTATAATAATACCTCAACTTTATAGCATCCATATCCTTATCAAGAAATAACATCACCGTGTCATCGCGCGTTAATAAAACTCTTTCGGGTCCGTAGGGATTGAAGATAATACGTCTAATCGGGGCAGTTATCCAATCGCAGGTGTCATTGAACTGCGCTATATGTTGCAAGGTCATTTTGCCCCTTTTCAAGAATATTACTTGAAGAAACAGCACTAAATATTGATGCAGCTCCCAGTAGAATTCTTTTAAGTAAATTTTCAACATCATAATACATTCGCAAAACCATTCCTTAAGCGTTCCATTATCATTCCTTGGATAATCTGCATCATCATCATCATCGCATTCCATTCTTTCACTCATTATATTCGATTCAGTTATTAAATTCTTTAATCATCCTAAGGGAATGATTCTAATGATATATTCTTATTAATATTAACAAATTTAGGGCCGGTTTTTCAATGTCTAGTTGGGGGTTTGATTGAAATATCAAAGATATTTTGATGTAAAATGTATAGAAATTAATGTCAAATTTAAAAATATCTGCTAAAATTTAAAATTAAATTGGAAAAGCGGCTCTTTGGGATTGTTTTTATTTTAAATTTTTTTGATATACCTACTTTAATATTAAGTTCTGATCTCACCTAGAAATCCCAACGCGTTTATTATTATTTAAAAAAAAACAATTTTTGATGTTTTTGAACCCAAGCAACAATTGCTTCTTAATGTCGAAAAAATTATTAAATAATTATTGAAAAAAGCTAAATCTATTTTTAAATAAAATAAAATGAAATGATCATGTACTTAGAAGTAATATACCTTTTTTAATAAAATATTATTTGAAAAAAGAGCCATAAATTGTATTTTAGATGAAGTAGCTTACTGTATATCAGATACCAATAATTAATTTGAATTACATTCATGGCAGTAGGTTTGTTTGACTCTTAAAGAAGTAAATTCCTTGAAATAATCTTAATCAATTGCATTTTTAGCAAATTGTTTGGGTTAGCTTTATTTGTAGTTGCTTAGTTTCCATCAATCTAATGAGCATGTGTGTGTGTGTGTGTGTGTGTGTGTGTGTGTGTGTGTGTGTGTGTAGAGCTACTTACTTGCACAATCATTTTGCACAATCATGCTGGCACTCAATTTAATTGATTTTAAAGTTGCCGTCAAGCAAAAAAAAAATAGAAAGCATAAAAAGATAAAAATAAGGCAGCGTACACTCTGAAAAAAAGATTTTCCTAAAATTTTAGAAGAATTGCTTTAATACAAAAAATTGCCTAGTTATGTTTTAAATGGCATTAAGGTAGGTAATTTAAGTAAAAAATAATCTGGTTTTATTTAATTAATTTTTAGATATTTATCACCATAAAAATACTCAATTCTTCGATGACTTATTTGACATAATTTTTGCATGTCTAATTACATCGACTTTATAGCTATTTTTTAAGTTTTGTTCTTTAGAATTCTCAACTGGTTCTAGCGGAGCAAAGGTAATATTATATTAATATATAGTTAAGCCTCCATAGCTGGTAAAATCTTTTTGCGAATAAATAAATTAGTAGTTCACACATTGCCTAAATTCTTAGGGAATTTATAATTTAAGATGGAAATTTTTAGTGCACTTTTTGACTTAAAAATTTAATTCATAAACTTAAAACTTTAAGATATTGAGTGATCTGAAATTATGTTCAATTTTCTGTTTATTTTTTTGACTGTCATTTTAAGTAAGATGTTCTAACGCTTTAGGCTATTTTCGACCTTTTCATTTCATATTTTTCTCTAGGTGTTTAGCAAAAAAGTGTAGAAAAAGAGGCAGAGAATTCTCTAGAGGGGTGGTAGGGTGAAAGAAAGGTGAATGAGGAAGAAGGAGAAAGGAGAAAGGAAGAAGTGGCCATAAAACAATGAACTGACATATGCAGCCACCAAATGCGTAACAGGTTGAATTCCCCCCCAAGTACAGCCCCCCTTTTACCACCAGCCACCCCTGCAAATGGCAGTCAAACTTTTGCAGAAGTAGAGCAGAGAGGTGTGGGGAGGGGGATGGGGAGAGTAGGGGAAGGGGAAGGGGGGTTGGGTTACGTTTACGGTTTCGGTTTTGAGTTCAGTTTCAGTTCGGTCAGGCGGCTTTTGAGTGTTTTCCACCTGAGCGCAAACTTAAGTGGCGAAACTTGATTAAACCACACACACAATACACACACACACACACATATAGTATGGCAAAAGTTTTGACTGACTGGAAGGTGGGAGAGGAAGTGTAACTTTGCACTGTGGACAGGGATTAAGTTGCGGTTGTGCAACCGATGACAAAGAGTTGACTTCCTGTTTCTTCCCACTTTCCTGTTGCAATTGCAACTGTTATAATACACCCTGTAACAATAGAAATTTATGAGAAAACAGGTCTCACACAAAAAAAACCCCTACACGAGGTAAAAGTCTAGTGACGAAAGCATGTTCATGCCCCAAAATTTCTGATATACATTTTTGTGACAAACAAAATTAAGTTTAATACAAAAGTTGTAATATGTCAGTGATATATCTTATTTATTCTATTTACATCCATTTACAACACAACAAATTTCAATATATTTATCTTTCCGTAGACCCTGAAAGAAATGCAATTAAGAAATAATATTTTAGAAATAAAAAATTATATAACAGGATATCTTTCAGTCGAGCTTTTATAGTTACAACCACAGTTCCAGTTAATATTAACAAATATATAAAATGTAAAATAAAGTGAAATGCACTTCATAGATATATATAATATATTTTGAGTAAATTGTTGGGTATTCTCTAGTTGAGTAGTGATATTTATAGTGATTGAGCATATGGTAATACACAAAAAAAAAAAAAAATATCAGTTTGGAGTGCATTGTAGGGTATCTTCAAGTCGAGTGTACTTCATTTTCTAACATCATTTACAAGTACACTGAAAAAAAGACCAACTTCTAGAATCAAGAACATTCACCTTAAATATTTTGTGCTTAAAATAAGATTATTTTAGGACCAAATTACAAAAACTAAGATTATTAATCTATAAAATCTTAAAATCTTTTATTTTTTAATTTTAAGAACAGTTATTCGTAAAATAAGAACTTGGTCTTATTCGAAATGTTCTTAAAACCAAGATGTGCTCTCTTAATTTTAGGGTTTTTATGTATTCGACGCTTTTTTGAAAACAAAAATCTTATTTCTGAGACCAAAAACATGATTTTAGAACATTTTTTTATCAGTCTATGCATAGAAATTTATTGAATATGTTTTATACTGTACACAACACCTGAATATGACTCAACTGAAATACTTTGCGTTGTATAACAGAGTATCTTCAAGTCGAGCATTTCTGCTATCTATTAAAAGATCAGTAATTGTTTTAAAAAATATTTTTCGTGAAACAGCAAATCACAGTTTATTTGCAATACATTACTTCTATTTAAAGGGTATTTTCAAGTCGAGCATTGGAAATTGGAAATTATTATTTTATTAAAAATTCATTCCTTTTACAGACATTTTAAGCAAAGATTAGGAGTACTTGGGGTACTTTAGTGCGGGATATCTTTGCGTCGATCATCTTTTTAGTGCATGAAGAATCTTTTAATAATGTTCCAGTGGCAAATCCAGTGCGTATTCCTGTTGCAGTGGCAGCCTAAACAGTTGCAGCTCATGTGGCACCAAAAACGACGCCAACTCCTGATAATTTGTGGCAGTTGCAAGGTCGCTGGCAAGGTCAGTGGCTGTGTCTGTGGCAGCTGCCACAACTGGTGGCAAATAGGCATTGCTGGGTAACTCAGCTGCCCAAACCGGAACACACAGCAAACAGAAGATGGCCAACAATTGCAACTGCATTTCAAACACTTTTTGCTGCCTTTTTTGGAAACCTTTCGAACTACCCAAGCAGCACTCGATAACTGTTCAAGTGATTGCACAGTAACTGCACTTTTATAGCCCTTCAAACATCTGCCACAAATTAGAGATCGCGTGTGAGATTTATGCGATTATAATCAATAATTATTCAGAGCTAAAGCCAAGGCCAAGCAAAAGCAAAAACTCAAAGAACGCACCTAGCTAAAAGACAGCGAGGGCAGCTTAAAAACTATTCGAAAAAAATTATAAATATAAAAAAGCGAATAGTTTCTTAAGTTTTAAAAACCAAATTTAGCTATGCAAAATATATAAATTATTTTTCGATATATGCGTTTTAAAAATTTTTCAGGCTAAAATTTATTCGATTTTGGCATGTTATTTAAAAATATATATATTAAAAAAAAGTAACTTTGAATTTTGGTGACTTTTTAATATATTAACCTTAACAAATGTTAGATCATTTATAATTTTTGCATACCCCAGATCTTATTTTGATTAGCTATTCAAAATATATATAATATTTTTCGATATACAGTGCGTTTTAAAAATTGTACAGGCTAAAATTCATTCGATTTTGGAATGTTATTTAAAAATATATATATTATACAAAGTAACTTTGAATTTTGGCGACTTTTTAATATATTAACCTTAACAAATGTTAGATCATTTATTATTTTTGCATACCCCAGATCTAATTTTAATTAGCTATTCAAAATATATATAATATTTTTCGATATACAGTGCGTTTTAAAAATTTTACAGACTAAAATTTATTCGATTTTGGAATGGTACTAAAAAATATATTTATTATACAAAGTAACTTCGAATTTTGGCGACTTTTTAATATATTAACCTTTACAAATGTTAGAATATTTATAGTTTTTGCATACCCCAGATCTAATTTTAATTTTATTTTTCTTACAGCTCATAATATATATTTATTTAAGTTCCTAAAATTTAAAAACAAAATTTAGCTATGCAAATATATATAATATTTTTCGATATACAGTGAGTTTTAAAAATTTTACAAGCCAAAATTTATTCGATTTTGGCATGTTATTTAAAAATATATATATTATACAAAATAACTTAGAATTTTGGCGACTTTTTAATATATATAAACCTTAACAAATGTTAGATCATTTATAGTTTTTGCATACCCCAGATATAATTTTAATTTTTTTTTTGTAGAGCTCATAATATATATTTAATATTTATTTTATTTCTAATTCCTAACTTAATTTTTATACTTAGTAATTTTGTTCTTTGCTGACTGTTTTTAGTCGTGCATAAATAAAAAAATAAAAATAAATAAATACTATATATTAAAGAAATATAACTAAGAATTTTCGCAAAAGCCTTTTTTTATAGAATCAAAGAAAAAAGCCATTTTATTTATGCATATGAAATATTTTTTAAATTGTTTTGAAATTTATATTTAATAGAAAGAAAAAAATCATATTTTCCAAATTTTTCAACAAAATTTTAATTTTGAAAAATAAATATTTTTTAATATAGAATAAATTGTGGATAAATTGAAAAATTCAGAATCAAAATTAACAGAATCAATATTATTTTCAAAAATATAATTTTTTTGAATATAGAAACAATTTTAAAATGATACCATCTGTTAAACTTTTGGAACTGCCCTCGCACGCTAATTGAAATTGCAAATTCGCTTAGCCTCGTTTAGATTTTGGCCACATTTGTTGCTGCCAGCTGACGATCTCGACTTGATCTCAGCTCAAGTTGAAATGTTGCACAAGAGTTTTTCCAGACGAAATTTCCCAGTATTTTCTGCCAGCTCTTATACTTAGACCCGAGACACAGAGTGCGAGAGGGAGAGGGGTCAGAGGGGAGGAGAGAGGAACAGGCACTCGGCTAAAAAGGACACTCGGCTGACGCATGCGCCTTTTTCTCTGCCACAGCCGACGAATTGCAACGTTTCCCGCCAAAGCAAATCTCTGGACTGACGGGACGGGGCAAAGGGGCGGGTATGAAGTTCGGCTGTGCGGTATGGCAGCTGGAGAAGGGGAAGGGCAGTGGAGCGGGGGGTTCCGCTTTTTGTTTACCTTTGTTATCAGCGCTTATCAGCAGACACTCTGACGTCCTGGAGCCTTGAAGTGTGTGCCCATTGGTGGGAATCTCATACGCTGACGACGGCTCGATGGAGTGGGGGGCAACAAGGCTGCCGGGAGGGAGGGGGGGGGGGCGAAAAGGGAGGAGTACCAGATGACCGTCTTAGGCAAAGTATTTAATTGCCTTCCTTCCCTATATTTGGCAAGAAATTCCTGTTCATACTGATACTAATACTAAATAAATGTAGTTCTAATGATATGTGACCTTTTCGGTTCGGTACTAACCGTTTACACAAATCCAAATAGTTTCCTAACGAAAAATAGTTTTTTGAACAAAAGTTATAAAATGTAAATGCAGACTTAATTTAGAGGCAAAATCATGATATAAATGACATTCCGCTTGAAAATCGGTTGAGTTTTGACAAAGTTATGAACGTTCGAAATTGGTCAGACATGGATCTAGCAACTTTACAAGTCAAAATTTTTGTCCAATTTTCCATGATTTTTGACAAGAAAATGAAACCTCTCAGAATCAAGTTTAAAGTTTTGTTTTATGCTAATTACAATATAAGGAGTTGATTAAAAGTGAAAATTTGATATTTAAAATTTTTAATTTTCAAAATTTCAAAGGGGGGACCCTTAGCATCGAGACCAAGTCTTAGAGAGAAATAATTTTTTTTACAAGATTAATTAAATTTGAATGCAGAATGAATTTAGAGGGCAATTCATGATCAAAATGACATTCCGTTTGAAAATCAATTCAGTTTTGACAAAGTTATGACAGTTTGAAGTTGGTCAGACCCTGGACCTAGTAACTTTACAAGTCAAAATTGTTGTCCAATTTTCCATGATTTTTGACAAGAAAATGAAACCTCTCAGAATCAAGTTTAAGGTGTTGTTTAATGCTAATTACGATATAAGGAGTTGATTAAAAGTGAAAATTTGAGATTTAAAATTTTCAATTTTCAAAATTTCAAAGGGGGGACCCTTAGCATCGAATCCGAGATCTAGAGGGGAATAATATTTTTTACAAAATGAAATAAACTTAAATGCAGAATCAATTAAGAAGCCAAATCATGATCAAAATGATATTCCGTTTGAAAATCGGTTCTTTTTTGATAAAGTTATGGTTAATTGAAGTTAGTCAGACTTTGGATCTAGCAACTTTACAAGTCAAAATTTTTGTACAATTTGACATGATTTTTTACAAAAAAATGAAGTGTCTCAGAATCAGTTTTAAAGTGTTGTCTTATGCTATTTAAGATATCCGGAGTTGATTAAAAGTGAAAACTTGAGATTAAAAATTTTTAATTTTCAAAATATCAAAGGGGGGACCCTTAGCATCGAAACCAAGATCAGGAGGAAAATAATTTTTATTAAAAAATTAATTAAATTTAAATGCAGAATCAATTTATAGGCCAAATCATGATCAGAATGACATTCCGCTTAAAAATCGGCTGAGTTTTGACAAAGTTATGAAAGTTCGAAATTGGTCAGATTTTGGATCTATCCACTTTACAGGTCAAAATTTTTGTATAATTTGACATGATTTTTTACAAGAAAATGTAACTTCTTAAAAACAAGTTTAAAGTGTTGTTTTATACTAATTACGATATAAGGAGTTGATTAAAACTTTTAATCATTTAAATTTAAAAGTGAAAAATTGTGATTTAAAACTTTCAATTTTTATTTTTCAAAACTTCAAAGGGACCCTTAGCATAAAAAACGAAATCAGGATCTAGAGTCAAATAATAACTGACCAAATTCTAGCCCTGAATTTCTCTGAGAGCTAGCTGCTCTATTTATACGTCTGTGTAAACTTGAACATGATCGTTCCTGCTTGCCGTGCATGCACAGACATGTCTAGAAATGAAAGGATGTGTGTGTTTATGCCCCATGCAGTGGCAATCGCTGTGTTGCAGACACATTTCGTACGGTGCTGACAACATTTGTAGGTTGCAACCATTTTGGGGAACAGTTGCCACCAAGTCGTTCAGTTCAGTTCAGCCAGTCGTCAACGTGCCACATGCCACATGCCGCATGCCGCCTGCTGTGACCCGCAACACTTCCGGCATTTAAGCAAACAAAATATGTATGTATTTGTGTAGCAAGCAGACAACATTGCAACAAGCTGCAACAAGCTGCATGCCCCCCCGAAAATGGTAGCATGCTCGCAGACAGTGCCACAGCTTGGGGCAAAGTCGGATAGAGTCGAGTCGAGGCGAGTCGAGCTGTGCCACTTGTGACATGCCACATGCCACATGCCCCACATGTGTAGGCGGAAAATGCGGCCATGTAGGCTAATGAGTTCGCTCGCTTGTTGCTGTTGCTGTTTCTGCTTCTGTTTCTGTTTCTCTTCTCTTCTTTTCCCAGCACCCAAAAGGACCTCAAAGGCTTATGAGTCTCCGACCATGTTTGTCTGTTCCTTTAAGCTTCTATCTCTCAGAGACTGCAAGAGCTAGAGCTACCAAATTTCAGTTTGTTTACCAATTTTCCACTCCACTCTTTTGCTCTTATAAAAGAAAAAAAAATGTACCATTTATAAGTTACAGTCTTAAGGTATCTTCCAAAAAAGACTCTACGAGGTAAAAGTCTAGTGACGAAAGCATGTTCATGCCACAACATTTCTGATATACAATTTGGCGACGAACAACTTTAAATGTAATAAATAAATTATGCTTAAAATAAACAAAGTCATTCATAAAAAAAAGTTTAACATTCTGCACTGCGCATAAAATTTAATTGGAACCCTCTGAGCACCCTGTATAAGCACTTATTTCAATGGCATTTTCTATTAAATGCTTTTTAAATTTGTTAAATATTTTCACTGCTTCAAAAGTTATGTTTTTTGCAACACAAAATGAGAAATAGCCTCACTGTGCAAAGGTTCGAATACCGTGGGCGTCAATCGTAAAAATTATTTTCTACTTTTCAGCTTTTTCTTTTATGAAAAATACTTTATTATGCTTTAAATATTTATTTATTATTTATTTGTTGATTGTTTGTATACAAATATTGCTAAATTTGGAAAGAAAAACGTATATTTAAAATATAAAAACTACTTAATTTCAGAGTAAATAAGGTAGTGCCAAAAAAAAACTTGTAGTGTAGCTTACTCATTGTACTAAGCAGATCAAGTTTGTTTTAAAATATTGCGTTTGTAAATTTAAAAAAAAAAAACGAATACCAAAATACAAATTTTAAGCTTGATCATTAAATTTTAGTACATATGATATATTCAATAATCTGTCCTGAAAATTTCATCGCCATCAGATATTAAATTCAAAAGTTATTCAAGTAAAACAGGGAATACTATTTTTTATAATATATATATTATTTTATATGTTTTTTAAAATTTTATAAAATATTTTTGTAACATATATTAATAAATTTTATAAATTTTAATTTTATATCCGTTGATTAAATCACAAAGTTTCAAATACTGGGCATCTAAAAGTCGAGCAGCTGTATCTATCATAATTGTTGTAATTGTTGTTGTTGTTGCTGTAGTGGTTGCTCCTTTTTTATTGTTGCTGGTTAACGAGGGCGACGCATTCAGTGGCACAACCACAAGAGTCGCCCCCTCTCCCCTCTCTCCCTCTCTCCCTCTCACCCATTCGTTGTTGCCTCGTGTCCTCGTGTCATAATGGAAATGTGAATGAAAACAAGACTGCCGTTATGTGGCAACTAACCAAGCAGCAGGTTGCCACAAAACGGGCACAGTTGCCACGTTGCCACGTTGCAAGTACCAATATTGCATGTTGCAAGCTCACATTTCATGCCACAGGCATCAACGGGGAGTCGGAAGCGGAACCAAAGTCAGCTGGACATCCAATGACTTCTAATGAAAGGCGAGGCGGTAATCGAGGGAAGGGAGTGCACGACTAGCATATACTTTGTAATTTTTGCTCATGCATCTACTTAAGTACACTTAACTTTAATGAAATATACATCATTCCCATCTAGATGAACTATGATGATTTCAGTTAGGTGAACAACTAACACATACCCTGTAATTTGAAAGCATCCAGATTGTTTCAATTATTCGAAACTCGTATAAGATATCTACATCTAACAACATAAAAGACCAACTTACCTATTAAATAGAAGTTGAGGTACGTACACTAAAAAGTCTATATCTTGACAAAACGAGTTATGCCATATATGAGGCGTACACTAAGGCGTTCGAAATTTCAATGGCTATCATAACCATGAATTTTACCAAAATCGTTAAGGCCGTTTTTTGATAGTATTGAAATAAAAATTGTGGAAAATGTTAAATTTTTTATTTTTTTCTTATTTTAATATTTTTGTAATTCTGACAATGATTTCCAGGTTTCCAAGTGCGTCTAGAACATTTATTGAGTACAGGGTTAAATAGAGCTTAAGTACTAGACAAAGTAACGTCTCAACCAATACAAGCGCAGACTCAAGAGTTCAAGAAAAAAGATAAATAGAGCAACCAACATCATCATCTGACAGACAAAGTACAAGCCACAAAACAACTCGAGACGTATAGGAACAACCTCATGGGAGAGCCGTGTGTAGGGTGCATGAAATAGAGACTCGACGAAATTGCGATTAATATACCCGACAATGCCCGCCGATTGCAGTTGTTTCAGCTTGCGATCGAAGGCGAACTTGAGAATCGAGTGACGTCGCAGATACATGACCAGCTGATAGAGATAGATGTGCTCCCGGACGTGGGTCAAGCGACTTGTATGCCAGTTGAGTTGATTATAATGGGCCAGATTATCCAGTAAGGAATTCGTAGTGAACTTTGAGTCAGCAGGAGCAGCCTCCAATTCCTTGAAACGCTCTTGAAAGCTATACGGACGCAATCGAGTGCGATCTCTTGGAAAATAGTCCGCATAGTCCGAAGCCAGATAGGTATAGTTGCCACTGAGTAAATCGGAAATGCTCTCCGGCACTGGAGGATAATAGGGTAGCCGAAAAACATCATAAAGTTTGCCCTGATAGGCAACTCTCAAGACCAAGGCGAGTAAAAGCCAAGCACCAATTAAGCATCTCACTTCACTTCTATGCGGTAGAGCTGGTACCTCAACAGGGTTGCCCAGTAGGGTCGTATGCACATGTAAGGCACTGCACAAAACATCGAGGCGTTGACAGCGCCTACGCCTGCGCCACGCCCACTGCAACAGCAGAGCCAACAGACAGCTGAGAATCAAGGATAACCAGACGGTACCACAAAACGGCTGCACCAGCTGATTAACCGCTCCAATTTTGTGCTCTACCCGGACGACAAAGACCAGAGCACTCTGATGATAGGCGCAAGTGGTGGAGAAACGATCCCGATGCTTTAGGGAGGCACTCAGTGCGCCGATTGCCACCGAGGAGTTGAAGTCCGACAGCTGCTGAAAGCAATCATCGGAGCTATACAAAAGACCCAAAGCGTCCAAGTTGCCTGAGGAGGACTTTTCGCGTAACTCCTTCTGACAGGGTGGCAACAGATTGATGCGAAAGTCGAAGATTTGGGCCAGTTTCTTCAACAGCTCACCATCAACTCCAGTTAGACGATAGGTTTGCGATCTTTGCGCCGGATCATGGTAATTGCCGTTGAACATGACGAACGGTGGTAAGGGGTACCAGCTCACATTGATGGGACAGCCATAGAAACTGCCCATGGGTCGGGGAAAGAGCTGATGTTGCTGCTGCAATCGAAACTCTCCATTCTCATAGCGATCGAGTAGCTCCGGAGTGAGACGGTCCTGGCAACCGGGAGCGTAAAGCCTATAGCCATACAGCAGTACCACTCCATTGGGCTCTTCGAGCAGCACTACCGCATTTAGCACATGAAAACTCAGGCAGGTAGCGAAAATATCACGCAATGCATTCAGCTTATCTGTTTCATGTGCTCCATTTTCCGGCCACGACAGCAGTATCAAAAAGTTGAACTCCCTGTCGAACAGCGACTTGGCGAAATGGAAACGCAGCGAGCGAAAAGAGCGCGGTGAGTCGACAAGGAATAGTATTTGATCCCTGGGATCCTCAATGGGTGTGTCCATCAGCAGCTGGAATGCCATGCGACGTTCTCGCAGCTGATGCAGCAAATAAGTGATCGCCTCATGGTGATAACGTTGCATCACTCGCGATCGCGACAACTCCATGATGGCCAGCGCATTGTAGCGTGGATTCACGTACTTCTCCAGCACTTGCAGCGCTACTTGCATCAATTTCGGGGCACGATACTCGATGGGGGCTGCAATCCCACTTGCCACCGCCTGTGGCAGGGGCAGCAACAGCAAACCGAGCAGCCACACTGGTTGCATGTGCAACAGATATTCCTAGAAAATCAAAAAAAAAATATTATTTTAATAACCTCACATTTTAAATGTCCATTTATTACCCAATTTCTCAGGCAACATATAACCTAATAGAGCTACTTCACTTTTTTTCGTACTATCTAAAAAGTTAGATTAAAGCTCAAGAAATAATTCAAGTCAAATTTTCCTTGACTGTCATCTTAAGGCCCTTATAGAGTAGTTCAGAAAACGTTCTTATAGGTATTCACTCCTTATAATAAAAACGTTGCCGTAAAAATAAGAAGAAGAATTTCTAAAATAGAAACTTTGAGTCCACTTTTTTTCGTACTATCTAAAAAGTTAGATTTAAGCTCAAGAAATAATTCAAGTCAAATTTTCCTTGACTGTTATTTTAAGTCCCCTATCGAGTAAACCAAAAAACATTCTTATAGGTCTAAACTTCATATAATAAAAACGTTGCTGTAAAAAGAAGAAGCAGAATTTCTAAAATAGAAACTTTGAGTTCACTTTTTTTTCGTACTATCTAAAAAGTTAGATTAAAGCTCAAGAAATAATTCATGTCAAATTTTCCTTAACTGTCATTTTAAGACCAGTATCGAGTAGTCCAGAAAACGTTCTTATAGGTCTAAACTCCATATAAAAAAACAGTGCCATTAAAAGAAGAAGAAGAATTTGACAACTATTTTAAGTAAAAACTTTCTGCCGGCGCACTTTTCTGGTCTACTCGATTTCGACCTAAAAGTAAAACTTTCTAAATTTCAAGGCTACAAACCGGTTCTGAACCGAACCTCTTAGAACCGGTTTGGTTCGGGTTTTTTAGCAGCCCGAACTGAATCATGAAACAAACCCTAGAAATTATTTACTTCACAAACCCGAACCTAAGCCGAACCGCTTTCTAAAATAAAAGGATCGTTTCGAAAAAAACAATAATTACATAAATTTAATGGTTTTTTTTTCCACGACTTCGGATTCAAATAAATGAGTTTTAAATCTTCATCCAAATTTAAATTATCATCAATATTTGTTTAAAAATAAAAAATTTAATTAGTTCAAAATGTAAAGAAATATTTTTTTGTATGAGATTGAACCAAGGTTCGAACCCAAATCTAGGGTTCAGAGGCTATATAAACCAAATCGCTAACCGAACCGATGTATAGCTCTATGGTTCGAACCGCCGAACCGAAACTTTAACAAAATTTTGAAGGTTTGCAGCCTTGCTAAAATTATTAACAATTTTCTGTATTTTTAATTGGGTAATATTTTTTTCGTGAATGTGACAATTATAGTCGTACCTCCGATTCTAATTCTACTGCAACTGTCGACGTGCAACTTGCAACTGCAACTGCAACTGCAAAACTTGACTTCAATTTCAGTAATTGCGATTGTGGGACAAGAATTTGAAAAATGTCTCTCACAAATTAACGGATCAATTATTTGGATAAGCAGCTGGCACCATAATTAGAAGGTAATTGGTTTAAGGGTGTATGGAGTTAAGGTGGAGTATTTTCAAAGGGTTAATGGTAAGAGGGAACTTAATTCTCTACATATTTTCTGGGAACACTTTGAATATTTTCCAATTTTGTGCAGGAGTCCCCCTTAGATTCAATTCCTAGCTAAGTTCTTTAGAAGGATACCTAAATAAATGGGGCTAACTAATTGATAATATAGCTATTAAAAAGGAGCTCAATTGGTACGAACTAGGAGTCTAAAATTTTGACAGTAGTTTGCTTAAAAATTTTAGAATTTCGACGGAAATCGAATTGGAAAATTAACTTCTTTTTACCTTAGATATAAAGTTTTCAAAATCGGTTAGATAAATGAATATTAAATGTTTCGCATAAAGCTTTAAAAATAAATCCAGATCCAAAATTGCCTACCCATTTTTTTCCAAAAAAAATTACAAATAAAAACATGAAAATTGTCGTTACAAAAGTTTTTATCTTGGAGCGCGTTTAATTTAGCAAAGTAGGAACAGAATGTATACTCACATCAATAGTAAATAAAGAAACTACCAACTTTAGTGCCTTGAGAGCCAATTACTCAATCAGTTAGTTCGTCAATCAATCAGTCAATCAGTAGGGCAAAAAAAGAAGTTTTATAAATAGAGTTAGAGTTAGTTTAAGAAACTTGTAAGTCGTTTTTAAATCGAATGAAAAATATGGCATTTATATTTTGCATACACGCACACACAACACTGCTTCAGATAAGTATTGTGTCGGCTGGAAATGTTGCAGTTTTTCTAACAAGTCTTATAATTACCAGGCGCAAGTTTCACATAGAGAGAGAGAGAGGGAAATGGAGAGAGTGAGAGAGAGACACACTTATGTGAGCGGGCAAGTAGAAGGAGGCGGATTAAGCCAACGAGGGCTGGTTGAGCAGTTAAAAAAGTTTTTTTGTGACTTTATTTTATTTTTTTTTTTACTTTTTTTTGACTGCGGCGAAAAAGTTTTAATTTCACAACTTTTTTCGACTTTTGGCGACGACTTGAATAACACATGTGTGTGTGTGTGTGTGTGTGTGTGTGTCAGTTGACTTCTTATTAAGCAAATTATTGCCAAAATGTGCGCACTCATCATTATACCCTAGTCAAAGGTTTTCACAATAGTTGAAAGATTTGAAAAAATTTAAAATATTTTTTAATATTATTTAATTATTTTTATTAATTATGAAAATATATTTAAAAAATAAAAAAAAGTAAGAAAATAATATATATAAAACAATTTATTCTGACTAACTAACTAGCTGATAATTGCGGAGTATAAACCATAAGAGCTACGAGGCTGAAATTTTTACACAACATAGTTAAGAAAATTTTTTTTTGTATTTTTGTTCTTCTTGAAAATGGGTAATTTTTTTGAAATCTTTAAGATTTCAGAGCCACCAATATTTCATTCGGTTGTTTTTATATGAATTTCTTGTCAACATATCTAGAAATTTTTAGCTCTTGATAAAAAATTCCATTTTTTTAAATATTTTTAAAATTCTAATTCTAATTAGCTTTTTTAAAAATCTATTTAGAGAGTCTAAAACGTTCGGCTTGTCAAAAAATAAACCTTTTCCTCTTCTTCAGTCTTTTTATTTGATGCCTTAATCAGGAGCATTGAAATTCAGTCGACATGTTGCCAACAAATTGAGGATTTCAGCTTTTTTGTGCGAATATAAGAGAAGAATTTCGGTTTCGCGTTGAACAGGGAAATTCTTTTGTTTATCAAATGCGCACATTAATTACGTAACCACATAGGAGATATATAGTATGTATATACATATGTATAGGAGAGAGTGTGCATTCATGCATGTCTCTTCTTCTTCTTCTTCTGCTGGCTCTACGGCAACATATCGTTTTACCAGTCAACAGTCAGGCAGGCAGACTGGCAGACAGTCGGGAGGCATTTGCATTTATATGCAGATCCTTTGTGCCCAAAGGATATTACATTTTTCCACTTGAAGCATTTTTGTGAATTTAATGAAATTTTTAATTTTTATGCGCGCACTGTTGCAGCAACCGAATGCTGATGCCACAGTGGGGCAGGAGAGAAAGAGAGAGAGACAGAGAGAGAGAGAGTGATAGAGAGAGTGAGAGAGAGAAGGAGATTGAGAGATACAGCAGACACCCGCTACAATTGCCAATCCCAATCCCAAAGCGCAAAGATAAATACACCAAAAAAAAAAAAAAAAAACTGCGTTGCTCTCTGCGTATCTCTTCCCCCTTCCACCCTATTCCCCACCCCTCGGGACTAGCCCCCTCCCCCTCTAGACCAAGATGCAACTGCAACCGCAGCTCCTACCAAAATACTGCTCTTTAAATACCCTGTAATACAGCAATGCTCAAAAGTTGTTAATCCCAACTGAGCATCGACTTTAAAATGTGAATTTAAACGTCACTAATGAAAATATGGAATTATTCTTTAGTTGCAAAAATTCGACAGATTAATCGAATTTCTATAAAAATTTGCAAATATAAAAAAAAAAAAAAATGTAAACTAGAAAAAATGTATACAACAGAAAAAGTTGAAAACAAAATCAAAACTCGTCCAAAAAAAATAAACTATAAATAAAAATATTGGAATTTCCACTAAATTCTACTTTTTTTTTTTTGCTTTACAAAATCTATAAAAAAAAAATAATCTAATTTATGTAGTATTAAATTTAATCAACAATCAAGAAAATGTCTTTATTTAAATCATCAACCGTACTTTCTGCAAAATATTTCTTTGAAGTTTCAAAACACTTGATTAATTTCAATTATTAATAAAAAAAATTCGTCAATCGTAGCAACCTAAAATAAAATACTTAAATGCCGAATAACAATTTCATTTCATTTAAAAGAATTTCTTTGAACGAGCTGCAGCTTTCCATTAAAAAAAATTGTGAAAATTCTAAAAAATTCTGAAAAATTCTTAAAAAAAATTTTTTTTAAATTAAAAATTATGGCTATTGCTGATGATCTTGATAATTTGTGCACTGAAGAACTGCGGGCTGAGATGCTTGCTGTGGGAATGCCGAATATGCCAATCACAAAAACCACTCGCAATGTTTTAATAAAACGCTTGGAAGCTGCAAAATTAATGAAAATGATGAAGAAGCAGTTAGATGCAAAAACCAACGGTAAGAAAAAGCTGAACCCAAGCGGAATGCAACTAAAACCGAGTTTTTTGCAGGTGCTGCAGTGAATTCTGCAGTGATTTCTGCAGTGAATTCTGCAGTAAAATCGTAAAATTGCTGGCAAAAAGACGAAAATATACAATCGATGAGTCGAAAATAATGCCAATGATGAATACTTTAATTACGACAACAATTTTGATCATTAAGAATTGACAGAAAATTTTATCAAAAAGAATTGGAGTCCTTCACAAACTGATGTCTTCACTGTATACATTATTGGTGCATTAATTTTGATCTTCGTTCACAAACGAAAAACATTCCAAAAACTATCAAAGCCTACAAACGAAGACTTGAATATATATTATATATATATACTTATTTATAATGTGCATATATTTATAAATATGCAGATAGTTGTAACACATTCACATCAACAAACAACAAATAAACAAGTCACCTGACGATTTTTTAACTACTATGCTTTAGCACAAAGAAAAATGTTTATTTATCATATTGTAAAAATAAATAAAATTTTATAAAATTGCCAGCAAATTTAAATATTTCACTTATACTTTAAAAAACCCAATAGACCCCTGTACTTTTTTTAAGTACGAGGTCTAAATAGCAGAAAAATAACAATTTCAAATGATTTTCCAAGTTTTCCACTTTCTTTTCAGAATATCTCAGAGGTATATTTGGTTATTGAAAGTGTACAAAAATAATTTTAATTTTAAAATATATATGATTTTATAAAATTGGCAGCAAATTTAAATATTTCACTTATACATTTAAAAAAACAATTTCAAATGATTTTCCCAATTATCCTCTTTCTTTTCAGAATATCTCGAAGGTATATTTGGTTACTCTAAGTATACAATAATAAAAATTGTAATTTTTAAGTAGTATACATAGGAGAAATAATTTGAAACCATTTTATTATTGATGGATAGCGTAGTTCTTCTGTTTTCCGTTAGGTGGACACGCTCTTCTGGACACTACTGTAGTGCACAGTTGTGTCCGTTGCAGCAAGTACACCTTGTACGCTCTTTCTCCTCTGATCACAATTCGAGTTACTGCAATTTTCAAAAACTGTGAGATATAAACGAACCCTTTCGGTCATCTCTTCAATTACAGGGTATCACAAGTAGATTGGCCCTCAGGGCTGGGCAACTTGTTATATTATATAGCCACATCTGAGTCTTTTTTCGGGCTTTGGGCATCGGTTACAGCTCCTCTCTGGTTTTTTTTTTTGATGGACATCAGTTAAATGCGGTGTGGCATGCAACTCATTGTTGCTGTTGTGGTTGTTGTGGCTGCGGCCTCTGTGGTTGCCCCTTTGCTACATAATCTGCGGCAAGTGCTGCTAAAAAATAAATGAAACCCAGAGTCATAATTGAAATAAAGTATCATTCATAAAGCATAATTTTTAATTTACAAGTGAATATTTAATTATAAAGAATTTCTTGTCTTCAACTTTCCCATAGCAATCAAATCATAATATTTAAGAAATATATTATTATAAATAAACATTCACTATAAAGAAAGTTCAATGTATTGAAAAATTCTACACCCAAGTTTGGAAAAAGTAGAAGGCTAATTTTTACAGATGACTCTCACTGATTATGTGTAGAAAAGTAAGATATTTAAAATATTTTTCAGGGACTGTAATCATGATAAGTTTTATTATAAAACTCAATAAATAATCATTATTCTATGAGTTTTTGTTATTCTACTTATGATTACTTTCATCAAAAAAATAAAACTTAGAAATAATCATTATTTTTGAGCAAAAATAATAATAAAGAATTATGATTTCTTGAGTTTTATTTTTTTAAATCAAAAATAATGATTATTCCTAAGTTAATTAAAGCCAAAATAATATTAAAGAACTATGATTTCTTGAGTTTTATTTTTTTAAATCAAATATAATGATTATTCCTGTGTTTTATTATTTTGCTCAAAAATAATGATTATTTCATGAGTAAATAAATAAATATAATAAAAACGTTTATTTATATGAATAGAATAATGATTTCTTGAGTTTTATTCTTTTAAATCAAAAATAATGATTATTGCTGAGTTTTATACTTGTTTTTGCTCAAAAATAATATATATTTCATGAGTAAATAATAAAAATACAATAAAAACGTGTATTTATATGAATAGAATAATGATTTCTTTAGTTTTATTTTTTATTGAATCAAAAATATTGATAGTTCTTGAGTTTTATTTTTTTGCTCAAAAATAATAATTATTTCATGAGTAAATCATAAAAATACAATAAAAAAGTTTATTTATATGAATGAATTTTTCATTTGAAAAAACAAAATTAACATTATTTACTGTCCCTGATGTTATAGTACTCACTGAGTGGGATTGAGGAAAGGGAATCTCTGGTTTATATTAACTTTACTTCACTTTATTCTTCCGATAGTCTTTATTTTAGACTATCTTTTCTTCAAATGCTTATTTTTCAATTATTTTATAGAAAAATCGCAGAGCTTATTAATTTTTCACATTCACTTAATTCCGTACTAAATTTAAAAAGTCCTTGACATATTATAAAAATTATGGATAAATTATTTAGTTTATTTACTTTTTACTTCCATTCCATTATTTTCGTTTCCTTTGCAAAATCCCTGACAGTCTTCAGAAAATTTGCGCCTTTGCTTTTAATTTTATAATCCAAAATTATTTACGTAAAGTAAATTGGATGGAATGGCAAAGAAAGTATCTCTAATTTCTTTTCAATTCCTTTCATTTCATTCCTTTCACCCGTTAAAATCCTTACAAAGTTGGGCTCCATGAGAAGTTTTAGTTACATTTGGTCATTTTGGAAATCTCGAATCTTCCAAGGTGTCATAGTTCACAAGGTCGTCGTGTGTGTGTGTGTGTTTGTGTGTGTGTGGAGACCTTTCTTATGCTGAATGCGCTCAAAAGCCGCAATTAAATTGTATGCCACATGTTGGAAAATGTGGAAAACAAAAGGCGGAATCGCATGATATGGGCCATAAGTCAACTATCTGCCTCCAACGAAAAATGGGGAAGGGGTAAAGTATGCCAAGTTTAGCCAAAGTTCAAGTCGAGAAAGGGTACGAAGAAAGGGTAAAAAGAGAGGGAGCTAGCAAGGTTCTGCTCCATTCGGTGCATAAATTAAAAATGACAAGGGATATGCCAGAAAGACAGCGAGAAAAGGCGCATTGTTGTAACCTAAGGCGCCACACAGTGAGGCAGGCAACAAGTTGCAACCCCCTTCACCCCCTCTTGCAGCACCTGACTGCCACCTAGAGAGCTGGCATATGATACATGGAAGCCACTCGAATGGCAAAACTGACATCGCAACGCACAGTGGTCAGCAGTCATAAATACTTAAGTAAAAATTGTTAATGCTCCCACAGTATTAGGCTAGGTCTTTTTAAGTGGAGCCAGTGAGACGCACAAGCACTCAAGCGAATAGATGCCAAACTTCAGTATCTTGTAGTATTTTGCCGACTTTTCTGTTGACTCACCAGGGAATCAAATAGGTTCTTAGTGAAAAATATTATTAGAACCCAAGTAATAAAATTAAAATGCGGAATGATTGATAATTAAAATGACATTCCGTTTGAAAATCGAATGAGTATTGGTCAGACTTTGGATCTATCCACTTTACAGGTCAACATTTTTGTAACTTCTTTAAAACAAGTTTAAAGTGTTTTTTTATACTAAATACGAAATATAATGTTGATTAAAAGTCAAAGCTTGTAATTTAATATGTGGAATTTTCAAAATTTCAAAGGGGGGACCCCTTGCATTTATATGTAAACCATTATCTAGAAGAAAAATATTTATTTGACGAAATTTATAAACTTTAAATGCAGAATAAGTGTAGAGGCCAATTCATGATTAAAATGTCATTCCGTTTCCAAATCGGTTGAGTTTTGACAAAGTTATGAATGTTTGAAGTTGTTCAACCCTTTGACCTAGCCACTTTACATGTCAAAATTTTTATACAATTTCACATGATTTTTGTCAAGAAAATCAAAGGTCTCAAACTCAAATTTACAGTGTTGCTTTATACTAATTACGATATAAGGAGTTGATTAAAAGTGAAAACTTAAGATTTAAAAATTTTAATTTTCAAAATTTCAAAGGGGGGACCCTTAGTCACGAATCCAAGATCTAGAGGGAAATAATTTTTTTTACAAAATTAATTAAATTTAAATGCAGAATCAATTTAGAGACCAAAACATGATTAAAATGACATTCCGCTTGAAAATCGGGTTATTTTTCATGAAGTTATGAGAGATCAAAGTTTTTGAAAAAATGTCAAGGGGTAAGTATGCAAAATTGGATGTTATGTTATGCATAGGGTCGAAAAAATATCAAATTTTTTAGACGATAAAAATTTAAATGCAGAATCAATTAAGAGGTGAAGTCATGATCAAAATGACATTCCGCTTAAAAATCGGTTTATTTTTGATCAACTTATGGATAATTGAAGTTGATCTGACTTTGGATCTAGCCACTTTACAAGTCAAAATTCTAGTCCATTTTGACATGATTTTGGACAAGAAAATCCAAAGTCTCAAAATCAAATTTAAAGTGTTGTTTTATTCTAATTATAGGTTAAGAAGTTGATTTACGATTTTTAAAATTCCATAGAGGAGACCCTTTGGTGTTAAATGCCAACCAAAATCTATGGAGATAATTTTTTTCCAGCTTCTACAATCTTCAAAATTCCAATGCTCCTGTACTGCTATGAGTCCAACCTAATTTATTTAACTTCTATATAAGTAATTTAAAAACAAATTAAAAAAATTTTCACATAAACTGCAAAAGTGTGTTGTTTCTTAAATAGTATAATAATATATTAAAATTAATTTTTGCAAAACCAAAATAATTTGTTTTTATGTCAACTTTTTTTTAAATTTTATTTTATATATATAGAGTTTTCCAGAGTTGTACGCAAAATCGTTTTTTTTTTATTATTTTAGTTAACATATTTTTGTAGTTCCAATCTTTAGTTGTCCAGCTCTCTCAAAAGTGTTTTTTTCGTGCGCTTTTTGCGCATATTCCAACCACTGTGCAGTGCTGCCTTTACCTGCGAGAATTTCTACAAATTCAGCGAAAAGTATTTTTCCACCTTTAAAAGTGCCTACGCCAGGAGAAAGCTGAGAGGCATAGAAGAAAGTGGGGAAGGGGGTGGGTATGTGAAGTGTGGGGATGGGGGAAGGGGAAGGGAAGGGGAAGGGAAGGGGAAGGGGGAAGGGGAAGAGTGTTTGCCTGAGAGCGAGAAATGATTTATGAATGCAAAAAGTTTTGGCCCCCAACTTTGTGGAACCGTTTGGTTACATTCGTTGTTGTTGTCGTTGTTGTTGTTGTTGTCAGTGCGACATGGGCAGCTTCGTGTTACGCACACACACACACTAACACTAACACACACACATGAGCGCACACACAGGAGCAGTCGCTTAATGGAATTATAAAAATGTTAACTTCAGCAGAAATTCAAACAGCGCCTCAATGTATGCAACACTTTTTCTGCCACCCACTCTGCCAATCTGTGCCCCCCACTCCTACACACACACACACACACACACACACACACACACACACACACACACACACACACACTCTGCTTTGTTAGACTCGACTGTGTGTTTGTGTAAAAGTATTGGCAACTAACCTTTTTTATACGAATTCAGTTATAATTTTGTTTAACATTCAAAGTGGCTTTGTTTGCGGCCAAAAGCAACAACAATGCTGGCAGCTAAGAGAAAGGGGTGAGGGGTGAGGGGTGAAATAGTTGGGGTTAGGTGATAGCAGAGAGACTGTTATAGAAAAGTATAGACAACACTTTGAACATTTTTCCATCAACTGTCTAAAACAAAAATATTTGCTTTGACCTTTTGCACTATGCTTTGCAAAGAGAAAGAAGGAGATAGTTGGATTTAAAGTGAGAAATTGAGAGAAAGAGACAAAGCGAGAGACAGAGAGAGAGAGAGAGAGAAAAACATAATTAGAGAATGAAAGCTAGAGACCACTAAAGAGATAAACCAGGGACCGTAATCATTACATGTTTTATTTTAAAAATCTCTCTTTAATGATTATATAATGATTTTTACGATTTTCTTCAACAATAATAATTATTTTTGATCAAAAAAATAAAAGTCAACAATAAAGATTATTTTCTGATCAAAAAAAAAATAAAACTCAACAATTATGAATATTTTTGATCAGAAAAATAATACTCAAAAAATAATGATTAAACATGATATTTATTTTGTTTTTCGCTCAAAATAAAACTCAACAATAGTTTTTTTCTACGTCCATTAGAAGTGAGTGATTTTTTTATATAAAAAAAAAAATAAAATAATCATTATTTACGGTACCTGAGATACACAACTAATTTCTCTAGATACAATATATGAACAATTTACTTTGAATATTTCTAATTCGAAAATTTCTTGCATAAACTGTAAGAGCTAGATGGCTGAAATTTACACAGTACACACTTAAGAAAAAATCAGACAGTTAAAATTTTTTTTTAGCAAATACTTTAATTTTCTTTAAAAAAAAAAAACGGTCTTAATTGTAAGAAAAAATTTTTTTTCTCTCAAAGTTATCCATAAACAAAAATTAGATCAAACAAATAATCTTATTGTATTTCAATTAGTGTAGTTACAGGACACTACATTTTTTTATACACAATAGTTCAATTTAATCATCGTAGATTTATTATTAAAAGTTTTCTTGTTGTCTATTTATAATTTGTCATAAGTAAAACCCTCCTTTATAATTTTTTTGAACACCTATTATAATAAATATTTGTTTATCAACTGTCAATCTATCTACTCATTTAATTTACATAATCTACAATTAATTTGTAGTTTCAAATTAATAATTTCTTCTTAGTGTCTGTCGCTTCACAATTAATTTGCAATATTTCTAATTAGAAAATTTCTTGACTAAACTGTTAGAGCTAGATGGCTGAAATTTACACAGTACACAATTAAGAAAATTTCAGACAGTTAAAATTTTTTTTTTTTATCAAATACTTAAGTTTTCTTAAAAAAAAGTCTTAATTATAAGACCAAATATTATTTTTTCTTTCTCTCAAAGTTATTCATAAACACAAATTAGATCGAAACAAATATTCTTATTGTATTTTTATTAGTGTAGTTTCAGGAACTACTTTTTAGATATACAATAGTTTAATTGAAAGTTTTCTTGTTATCCATTTATAATTCGTCATAAATAAAACCCTTCTTTATCATCTTTTTGAACACCTATTATAATAAATAATTATTTATCAACTGTCAATCTATCTACTCATATAATTTACATCATCTACTATTAATTTGTAATTTCAAATAACCATTAATAGTGTTCTTCTTAGAGTCTGTCGCTTCACAACTTTATCCGACTTACTTTAATCGCTGTTTATCTCAAAATCAATTCATTTTGTGCTCCATTCTCAATCCTTCAATTTTGGAGGAGTTATCGAGATTGTTTATCTCATGATGCCGCTGGAAAAATTAAAACAAAGCAAAACGCGGAAGGCAAAAGGCCCAACAACGTCAGCATCAGTTGCAGAGCCTCAAGCAACGGCTGCAGTCAAAGGCAGAAAAGAGGGGAGAATAGAAGGGTCTTGAGATAGGGAAAAGGGTATTTGGGGAAGGGAGAGCCAATCCAATATACTTTTCAGAGCAAACACACAACTTGAGCCGCGAACGGCGGAGAAAAAGAAGCTGCAGCCAATCTAGTGCCAAAGAGCGACTGAAAAATTATTGACTAAAGGTGTGCTCGACTAGCAGATACCCTGTATTGAATATCCAGTGGATTGAATTGTAGAAAAGACCACTTAATTATTCCTTGGAGTTGAAAAAGAGCCGACAAAAAACTAATAATGCTGTGCTCGACTTAGAGATACCCTGTATCTAGTATCTAGTGTGTAAATGGACAGAATATAATAGTGTGTCTTCCTCTAACTTATATTTTTGCGTGTCAAAAATCCGTCCAGAAAAATAAAAGCTGTGCTCGACTTAGAGATACCCTGTATCTAGCATCTAGTGCGCTAATGGGCAGAAAATAATAGTGTGTCTTCCTCTAACTTTTATTTTTGCGTGTCAAAAAGCCGTCAAGAAAAATTAAAGCTGTGCTCGACTTAGAGATACCCTGTAACTAGTATATAGTGGGTTGATGGAAAGAAAATAATCGTTTAACTGCCTCTGACTTATTTTTTAGAGTGCCATTTCAATCAAATCATACCCTTCGGGAGATGTCTTGTGCATTACAGGGTATAAGAATCAACCGCGCACGGTAATAGTAATAGAAATGGCCTCAGCTTCAGCTTCGGCTTCAACTTCAGCTGCTTATCTTGTCTGCAGTGGCAGCGACGCCGACGTCTGCGTCGACTGCGACTGCGACGTCAGCGTCAACGTCAGCGACAGTGTTGGCGTCGCATCCTGATGGTTTTTTTTTCTTTTTTTTTTATCTTGGCGTCATGTTGATGTTTGTCGGAAACTTGATTATTTTCGCTGCTTTTTTTCGCTTCTCTTTCTCACAATAATGTTGATGTTGTCGTTGTTGTTGTTGTCGTTGTTGTTGCTGTTGTTGGTGTTGTTGTTGCTGGCCTCCACATGTTGTCTGTGGCTACCGCTATAGTTGGCGTCGTGACACGAAAACGTAAAAAAAAAAATTATAATAATTAAAAAAAAAAAAATAAATTATAAAATATATAAAAATAATTTAAAAAAAATCTATTAATATTTTTAGTAAACAGATTTTTGGTATATATAACGAACCAGTCAAAAACCAAGGCGCCAGAGAGACGCACTAGCACTCATGAAGAAATTGGAATCTTAAATTAATTTCAATCATATTTCACCAAGAAATTGCGGATCTAAATCAATTTATTTAAGGCATACAAAGGTAGGAATTTCGACCGATAGCTATATAATATTGTGGTTCGATTTGCACACAATTTGGTCAGCTATAAAAGAAAAATCTAGCTACATATTCTGACGAATAGGCTGAAATATAGCTTCTTGGTGATATGTTCTTAGAATTCCGATTTTGGTAGACGCTTTCCACCTCTTTTCTCAGCCAAACAAATTGACCAGCTTATTTCGGCGCCACCCAGACGCACAAGCAAAATTCTGAAGCTTCCACAGGCGGCGATATTATTAATATACTGATCGTATTTTTGGAGTTGTCGATGTTGTAGTAGTGTAGTTTTTCCGATTGTAGTGCTTCCGATTAAAAGTTTTTATCGATGACAGCTCAAATGTCGTGTCGTGTCGTGTCATGCGTCCATCTCGAAGTGACTCCGTTGTCTGAAGACTGAAGATGTTTGTGTTCTGCCCGCAGCGTAAAAGCGGAAGCAGCCAAACCAGCAGTCAGCAAAGGGAAAACCGGAGAGAGGAATGAAGAAGAGTATGTGTGGGAGTTCAAGGATTAGCCCAAATGTGTTTTGCTTGTGTGTGTACATGTGTGTGTGTGTGTGTGTATGGAGTCAAAAAGAGTTTTGTGACTTCAATGTAAATGCAACTTTAAGTCCAGGAAAATGCGGCAAAACAAAAAAAAAATCAAGTAAAAACGTTATAGTCAAGAGTGCATGACTACGAGATACCTTTTAAAATCACATTTAAATGCATTCACAACGTCTTTATGATGCAAATTTCCCGATAATATTATTTGTATACCTTATGAGTTTATTTTTCGTTCGTAATGAAAATTTAAGGGCACTTTTTTGACACTTGAAATCAGTGTAAACCTTTAGTTTGACCCACTTGCAGTTCGAATTTTACAAAAAGCCATTTTATCTCACTACAAATTTGTCTTAGCTATTTTGAGTGAAAATGATCACAATGATCAGTGAGTCAGTCAGGACAAAGAGCTTTATATATATAGCTAACAAATATGAGAATTTTTATTTTGTCAAAACATTAACCTGTCTAACTAAATGTAAATAGAAAATGTCTGAAAAAACTTTCAGATATATCTTTATTTATTTATGGTACTTGCCAAAACTGAATATACCCAACAGGTAGGGTATTAAAATCAAAAGGTCTTACAGCTATAGAGTTGTTGTGACTATTGTTGTTGTTGTTGTTACTGTAGTTGTACGGTAAAAACAAGCATAAGTAAAATAAGTTGTAATAAGAGCAGTTAACAACAAGGACTAACCAGGCCAAAAAAGAAGTCAGAAGAAAAGAAAGACAGCAAGCACGAAACACGAGCAAGATGAAGTTGTAATACACCTGAACACACACACACACACACACACACACACACACACACACATATGCATGTGAAGCGGAAAAGAGACAGAGAGATCTTTGTCTCTGTCTTGCTGTCTTGCCTGACAACTCCTTTAAAATGTAGTTACTGTTGTTATTATTCAACCTTAATGAACTTAACAAGCTCGCACGACGACATGCCAGGATACAGGAACAGGAACAGGACATCAGCTCCTTCAGTTTGTACACCCTCTCTCTCTCTCCGCCGACTTTTACTCATGACTACCCCCCATGTTTTGAGTGTCTGTGCCATGACTCCACATCAACAAACACTGCAGAGACAAAGAGACAGACACATTCACATTCACATGCACATACCTTTTGCTGGGGTGTGTGTGCGTGTGTGTGTGTGCTGCATGTGTGTGTGTGTGACAACACTGAATGAAGTTGCATGTTCATGTAGCCAAGAAATTTTTGCGCAGGGTCACGTAACTCAAATAAAGCGACTATGTTCCCCAAAAGCCAAACCGAAAACCGGCAAATAAAGCAAAAGAAATCTCAAAAACACAAAGTAAACAACTTGCGAATGCGCGACAATAAACTAAACGACTAAGCACAACCAGCACATACCCTAGACATTAAGAAAATCTAGTTTAATTAAGTAAAACTATCCAAATAAATAATATTATAAATAATCCCTCAAATATTCCGAATTCAAAGAGCCTAATTCGACTTTTATTTTTTTTTAATATTTAGTTATTACATTCTTCTTTGGTGGCAAGAATGATTCGGCATGACTGGCAGGTACCCTAGAAATTTAGAAAATTTAAATTCATATAGTCCCTCAAGTTTTGACTGCAATATAATGAAATTCAACTTTCAACTTTATAGAGTTAAGCAAACCCCAATTTGTATTATTTTTATTTTTACAGAGTATTCGACATGCTTCTTTGACATAGAAAAGAGATAACATGACAAGCAAATACCCACGAAATTATTTTATTAATTTTAATTTAGTTAATAGAACAATCTATTTACCCCAAATATGCGAGCAATAAATTAAAAAAGTCAATAAATTTTTATAGAGTATTCAGTATGCTCAGACAACTCGGTCTGCTCGGCTATTTGATGGACTTAAGCCAAGCAAAGCAAATTAAAAATCTGTAGCAAATATTGAAAGAAGCCGAAGCGAGTAAACTAAAATTCAAGTGTGAGAATGTTTTCAAAAAATGGAAAAAATAAAGTTTCAAATTCTCAATTTGACAGTGATCAATTGGAATCAAGGGTTAGAGACCTGTCAGTTGACACAGACACAATTTTAGCTCTAATATTTGATCTTAATTTGACTCTAGACTAATTGACAAATAGAATAAGGATTGTTTGATTGACTGACTGTCTGACTGACTGACAAACAAAAACTTAATGAGAATAAAATTTTATAATGAGTATAAAATGAGTTATAAATCCATATATACATCTTTTTATTAGATATTATGATTTAAATAGAAAACTTTTTATGAACATTTTATAGTCTATATTGTTTTCTAAATTTTTTTTTAATTTAGAGGGGTAAAAAATCCTGAGAAAAAATTAAAAAAGTGATACACAAGCTTAAGAAAAAAAAACCAATTTTCTTAGCTTTGTTTCGTAAAAATTTCAGCCTTCTAGCTCATACGGTTTGGGCTTCACAATGAACATTCAGAATAAAGCGTTATGTGTGAGTATTCACCTAAAGTTCAACTTTAAAAGAGAGAATAATTATTAAAATAAAAGACATTTCTAAAAAAAAAAATTATTTTTTTTATTTTTAGACTTAATAAATTAGTTTTAAAATTAGACAATACATAATTCGGCTAAAGTTAGTAAGGTTTTGCGTGTATTAAGATCAAACTGTTCCCAGTATTGTTTGGTATACGAGTATAAGAGTCGCTGACTTGCGTGTCCTTCGTCCTGTGTCACATAAAAGCCGGCTACAGTCTCAAAAATGCCGCCAGTCGGCTGTTGGCCGCCAATGTGGTCGGCAATGCGGCTGCTGCCCAAATTTTGGCATTGAAAATGGCCAAAAAACGATCTGAAAAAAATGTAAATAATATTTAAATGTTATATTAAATAAATGATTAAGTGACATTACCGTTGCAGTCTTACAATCTCATGTTACTGGTGTTTAGAGTTATTTAAACCATTTCAATAATTTGGAGTGAAGTGTAAAGCCCTTAAAGGTCCTATAATAAAATAAAATAAAATTATTCAAATTGGGAATCTCCTTAAAAACAACTTAGGACTGTCTAGATAATTCGCATAAATTTTAAATTTGAGAAAAGTATACTAGCTAGCAAAATTCTATAGATCCTTTAAGAAGAGGTTACAGAACTTGCGCTGTAAAATACATATTTTAACACAACTATTAAAACAAATATTTAAAATGTTTAATAAATTCTTTTTTTACTACAAAGTCAAATTAAATAATTCTGAGTTTAAAAAAAAAAAAATTCATTTCTTAAAAAATATACATTTGTTGCCCTATAAATCGCAACAAATTCAAATTTTTTATCAATAAAAAAATGTGTTGAAACGGATATTAATGTTTTTATTTTTTACTTTAAAAATAAGAGAGAATTAAGGCAATTTCCAATGTTAAATTTTAGTTGATTCATAGACTCTCAGCTCAAACATCTGAATCCTAACTGAGCACAGCTGACTCAAAATTGAATCATCTTAATGTCAGTCCAATCATGTAGATTTCAGGTCCATTATTGTATGTCCACCATCAGAGTCTTTTAAAATATATTCGTCTAAATCTTAGCTCCATCTACGATTAATCTAAGCTTAATCATTCAATTTTTTCTCCTAATTTAATGTTTATCCCTTTGAATACATTTTACAAAAACTGTGAATAATGTGAGCAAAAGAATCATGACTAAATATGAACTACTTCATCATCATCATCATCATCATCCTCATAGGGTCCCAGCTCTACCGTTATTTAATATATTTATTGAAACTACGTCCTTCGTCCTTTATTGTCCTTTGTCCAAAAGCTGTTTGACGTTTTGTGTTTAGGTCATCGATATGCAAATTGATTGACAAGCCGTTACACTGATAAAAAAAATGTTCTAGATGCAAGATTTTGGTCTCAGAACTAAGATTTTTGGTCTAAAAAATGCGTCGAGAACATAAAATTCCTAAATTAAGAGAGCTCATCTTGATTTTAAGAACATTTTAAATAAGACCAACTGCTTATTTTAAGAATAAATGTTCTTATAATTAAAATCAGAAAATTAAATAAATAAAAACTTTTTTTTATATTAATAATTTTTTTATTTTTAAATATTAATTTATTTAAATTTTATTTTGTTAGTATCTAGTTTTAGAAATGCTATTTTTATTTGTTATGAGAGAGATTTTTATGTTAAGAGTTTAAAAAATTTTAGATTAATAATCTTAGTTTTAGTAATTTGGTCTTAAAATAATCTTATTTTAAGAACAAAATATTTAAGATGAATGTTCTTGATTTTAAAAGTTGGTCTTTTTTTTCAGTGTACACCCAGAGAAAGCGGCTCTTCAATTTAATATTTGCATTTTAATTCAACTATTTTGACTTATGATTTGAGGTTAAATATAGAATTAGTCAGACTAAAGTGTGGGCACTCAGATTATTAAATTAATATGAATATAATGAATTTAGATACGTGTAGACTTCATTTCACACTTTAAAATTGAATAATAAACTTTACCATTTAATAATTTAATTTTTGTTGTGATTGCTGTACTGCTTACATTTGTTTTCAAAAATTAGGGTAGTTTTTAATATATTATATGTAATATTTGTTTGATTCTTATAATTTGACATTGAAATTTAATACACTTTTTTTTTAATTCGTATCTAACAATAAATTTTCTAGTTACATTTGGAATTTTAAATTACTTTTAGTCAACTGTTACAATTATTTTAAAAAATTAACATAGTTTTTAATATATTTTATGTAGTAATTATTTGATTCTTTAAATTTAACATTGAAATTAAATACACTTTTTTTGAAATCATATCTTATAATAAATTTCCTAGTTACATTTTGAATTTAAAATAACTTTTATTCAACTTTTCTTACGATTAGTTAAAGGTGCATAAATAATTTAATAATCTTGCCTTTTTTTAGCCACAAAATTTCGAACAAAAATTTTCCAAAAAGTTGTGATGATTTTTTTTTTTTAAAACTATTTGAATGAATATTTCAAATGTAAACTTGAAAGTACGACTTTTACTGCTGTATTTTTCTGCGAGTGTAGCTGCCAATTCGAATCCTGTTGCTGCATTTTCTGCTCCTGTTTCTTCTTCTCTTCCTTTTGCTCGTCGGTTCTGTTTCAATTTCTCGCTTGCAGCTCGAATTCAATCCAATTGCATTCAATCCAATTCAATTCGTTTCAATTCTCGCAGCTGCTGCTGCCGTATTTTATTTTTATGCCAGGCTTGTTTTAGTCCTTGCATTTGATTTCTACACATTCCCTCTCTCTCTCTCTCACTCTCTTTCTCTTTTTCTCTTTCACACTGCTGCAGTGACCATTTGACATAATTAATTGTAACACGGAACAATTACGTTGAATTCCCCTCCCTGTGCCCAGTGGCGCCCTCTAGCGGTCGTGGACCAGCAGGCAGGCAGCCAAAAGGGGCGGGACAATAAGGATATACATTTTAATTAAAGCACCTCGAGCAACTAATTACATTCCCACAGCCAAATGTGATGGCGACACCGCCTCTCTCCCTCTCAGTTCCTCTCTCTCTCCCTCTCCACCCTTACTTACCCCCCTCACTTCTCACAAAGCAAGCAATGCTCCCATATATATGTGTGTGTGTGTGTGTGTGTGAGTGTGTGTGTGTGTGTGTGTGTTGTCAAATGTCCTGAGCTTTTCTCTCTCTCTCTCTCTCTCTCTCTCTCTCTCTCTCTCTCTTTCTCTCTCTCCCACACTCCAAAGCTCTCAAGCATTTCTATCTCTTTCCTTCTTCCTCTTTTATTCTCTTCCTTTCCTCCAATTAATACGCTTTGCCCATGTTTCGATTTCCATTTGTTTCATTCTATCGTTCCGCTTCACATCTTCATTTCGGGCGCTTGTTACAATTGCATTTCGTTCCATTCCAACGTTCCACAACAATGCAAATTAAGAGTGCATAATAACTTTACACATTTTTCGTGCCCTTTCAACTCCATTCTCTTGCCCATTCCCACTCGTTCCTCTTAATTTCCAATAAATTGCAATTCATTTCATTTCACCTTTTTGCTTCTCTCTTTCAGAATTTTTTACATTTTATATGCCATTTGGTACCTTTTGCTCACTTGTTTCAATTCCATATCGTTCCGAGTTATTTCCAACGTTCCAATACAGATTGAGTGTGTATTTTCATTTCAAGCCTTCCTCCTGTCCTTTTCACTCATTTTGCTGTCCCATTTCCATTCGATTCTTTTCACTTTTTATATTTTTCAGTTCATTTCACTTTCTTTTGATTCTAATTTTCAAAGTTTTCTTTGCTTTAAATCTTATTTTCTTCATTTAGAGCGCTTGTTTCAATTCCATTTCGATCCAAGTTAATATTCCATAACACTAAACATGCATTTCAATTCATATTGTCTGTGTATTATATTACACATCATTTTCCTGCCCTTTTCATTGTTTTCTCTGTCCCATTTCCATTCGTTTCTTTTCACTTACTATATTTTTCAGTTCATTTTATTCCATTTTACTTCCCTTTCCAGTTTTCAAAGTTTTCTTTGTCTTAAATCTTATTTTCTTCATTTAAAGCGCTTGTTTCAATTCCATTTCGTTCCAAGTTAATATTCCATAACATTAAATATGCATTTCAATTCATATTGTCTGTGTATTTTAACTTTTCACCAATCTTCTGCCATTTTCATCGTTTTATCTGTCCCATTTCCATTCGTTTCTACTCACTTTCTATATTGTTCAGTTCATTTCATTCTATCATTTCACTTTCCTTTCCAGTTTTCAAAGTTTTCTTTGTTTCCAATCAGGTTTTCTTCATTTAAAGCGCTTGTTTCAATTCCATTTCGTTCCAAGTTAATATTCCATAACATTTATATGCATTTCCATTCATATTGCCTGTGTATTATAGCTTCACGTCATTCTCCTGCCCTTTACACCGTTTTCTCTGTCCCATTTCCATTCGTTTCTTTTCACTTTCTTAATTATTCAGTTCATTTCATTCCATCGTTTCACTTCCCTTTCCAATTTTTAAAGTTTTCTTTGTTTCCAATCTTGTTTTCTTCATTTAAAGCGCTTGTTTCAATTCCATTTCGTTCCAAGTAAATATTCCATAACATTAAATATGCATTTCAATTCATATTGTCTGTGTATTAAAGCTTCACACCATTCTCCCGCCCTTTTCACTGTTTTCTCTGTCCCATTCCCACCCGTTCCCCCTCGCTGTCTGTTTATTTTGCTGCTCCCATTAAACCCAAAATAATTGTCTTTGCGGGCATTATGTTTATGTTAATTGTTGTTCTCGCTGTTGTTTGTTTGTTTGTTCTGTTGTTTTCATTACTAATTGTTGAATGATAGCAGAGACTGAAAGGTAAAAAGAGATAGAGAGAGAGAAGAGGAGAAGGGAGAAAGCAGGCGAAAGGATAAACGCAAAGCGGCAAAAAGCAAAACCCTTTTTCCTTAGCCTTTAGTCCTTTTAGCCGCTTTTGTCGTTCGTTTAGTGCCGTTAACATGACACTTGAGGCTTTTCCTCTCTCCCTCTCCCTCTCTCTCTCCCTCCCTCTCTCTCCCCTCTCCTTCGCTCCTTCCCCTGTAAACGGAGGCTGTTTAAAATGTGTTAAACCATTAAATGAAATTGAAATTCTTGGCAAGTTTACTTGATTATCCTGTCGCCAATAATTAAATGTTGTCGCAACAAGTTGCCACAAAAAGTTGCAAGGACAATGCCAGCACAAAAACCAGAATTAGAAGAAGGACATGGAGATGGAGAAGGAGAGCAAGAAGAAGACATTGGCTTTCAGCTGCCGTTTAACGCAGCTCCTGGTTATAAATTGTACTCATTAAAATATTTTAATTTACTTTGCCAGCCGATTACCAGAGACGTGACAAAGGGGATAAAGGGGTCAGGGGTGTGGCACAGTGGGGGAATGAGTTGCTGGATTAGCTTATATTCATTAGAGACTGACACGGCTATAGTTCATCCAATGCAAATTGTTAAATCAAAATTATCTTGGGATTTCTATTAGTAATACAATAATTTTTTCTTATTTTCAATCAATTTACAAAAATTTACGAAAATATTATTTAACTTAAACTTAAATCCAAAAGCCAAAGAAAACTTCTTACTTTCGTACATAACCAAAAAAATTTCAGGAATAAATAATTTTCGGTGTTTTCCTAAATTCAATTTTGAATTTTTATAATGCAAATGGAAAATAATAATAATTTTTTATGTATTTTTAAAGCATGAAATTTTAATTATAAGATTTTTTTTGTTTTATAATTTTTACAACGCTTATTTTATACTTTAACAGAAATCCAATTTATTAAAACTAAATTCTTAAAAATAAAAATATAAAATAATTATGAGCTCAAACATTTGCGGATTTTTAACTTTCACAGCTGTGAAAAAAATATAGAAAAAGTTCCTAAAGTATTGAAAATTGAAAGAATTTAATAATGAAAACCATATTCAAAATTTGAAGATTTCAAAGCTATTCTGGCGATTCTTTCCACTGTGGAATGGAAAGAAAAGACCGAATTAATGCTCAACACATTTAGCGAGCAGTATTTTTGTTGATCTCCTCAATAATTGGTTATATCATAAGAAAATGAAAGGAAGAGAGGCAGGAGTAAGGGAAAAGAGACGTGTCAACTGTGTGAGTGCTGCAAATTACCCAGAAAATGTCATCAAGTCAATTTGGGAAATGAGAAAAGTAATCAACGCAACGCATCGCATCGCGACATAACCTCTAAACCAACATCGTGTCTAACCTCAAAGTATTGGGCGAGAGGGAAAAACGATTGCGACAAAAACAAACAAAACGCAGAAAGTGCTTAAAATTTAAATCACTTTCACAAAGCGTCACAATACAAATCCTTCACCCTCATACACACACACACACACACACACACACACACACACACACACACACACAATCGCAATATATAAATTATATTTTGAGGGTAAATAAAACACTTAGCGCCCTTTTAGCGGTTGACACCCTACCCCAACCCCCTCCCCCCTCTTTTCGCCACCCTCCTATCCTATTTCTACATCTTTTTCTGCACCTCTCCCAAAATAAACTCAGGACACGCTCTGTTAACGGCGCGTCCTCGCGAAAGATTCACAGTTAAAAGACCAAAAAAAAAGAAAAAAAAAAAAAGATGAAAATTATAATCTATGGGAAGTCGCATTTTGAATACTCTAGGAAATTCTTCATATTATATAACACACTGAAAAACTATAGAAAATTAATAGAAAGTACAGTATAATCAATTTAAATTAATCAAATTTCTTCTTTTTTTTGAGTAATCGATATAAATCGATAAAATAAACTAATATTATAACTAAGTATATTATCACATGGGTCGAATTTAGTAGAATTTAATAAGTTTCATCAAGATTTAAAAAAAAAAGTTCCTCTTGTTAGTTTCTATTATCTATAGATTTAAAACTTTTGTCCTGACTGACTGACTGACTCACCCAAACGGCAAATAACTTCATATATCTTTATTAATCTCATTATTCATATTTCGATTTATTCTTATTTGAAAATACTAAGCTAAAGAAGTTTAAAAATAATATAAGAAAGGGACAATGTCTATTATTTTCCTAATCTGATTTAAGTTACCTTAAATTTAAATTACATTTTTATTTTATCCATTATGAATATAAGTTAAAACAAAAATGAATGGTTCATATTTCATTCTTATTTTATAATTTTTTATAATTCGAATTTCTCCATATAATTTTTTCGCTGTCCACTGTTTTTAGACTACTTTAACTAAAAAAATAAATCCTGAAAAATAACACAAAAAAAATACAATTTAAAAACCATTTTAAACCATTAGGTCTTCATTTGTAATTATCTTTAAAAAATATGTGCTCAACACAATTTTATTACGAAAATTCAAAGTTTTGAAACAAAAAGCAGAACATCTTTAAAATAAAAATCCAATTATTTTTTTTTAAATATTAATAACAATATTAATGGCTTTTTAAATTGTACTTTATCAATATATTACTTTTTTTTAAAAGAAAGTATGTAAGTTAAATATTCCTGACTTTTTTAAGAGTGTAACTCGAGGGAGGCGTTACATACTTGACAACATAATTATCATACCCACTCCGAGGGCATCACAAAGCACATTGTCGCAGCGGGCGTTCTTTAAGCCATCATTACCAAAATGGCATGCGGCTCGAAAGGCAGTGAAGAGGGAAGAGAATGGTGGAGGGTTGCCAGACTAAGACTAAACAAATTTGTTGCCCCGTTGCCTGTCTGTCTCACTCACCGACTCACCGACTCACTGACTTGACTGACTTGACTGTCTGCCTGGTTGCTTGATGTCTTCGTCGGCTTTACTTTTGCTCATAACTGTCAGCTGACAGCTTCAGAGTTGCCACCCCGCCTGCTGATGACGATGAAGACGACAACGTCGACGACAAACTTTGTTGCCGCTTTGTTGACGTTCCACATTTTCAGTTTACTTTACTTTTTTTACCTTTTTTTTTATATTTTTCATGAGGTATGCTCATTGTGCAGTTAATTATGTAACACATATTTTCAAGGCGATTTGGAAATGCTTTAAATTGATCAGCGCACTTTATCTGATATAAGAATGTTTCAATGGGAAGCACTACAACAATATTTTGCTTGTGCGTCTAACTGGCGCCAGCACCGCATTTATTTTGTAGTAGTAGTAAAAGTAGGAGTAGTTTTTAATAATTATTTAAAAATGTATTTAGTTGCTGTAAGCTCTCTCGTCATGGACACCTGTTCACTTGAGTGCTTGTGCGACTCGTTGGCGCCGGAATAAAGTTTTCCTAATCTTCTTTCTTTCTAATAATTTATTTTCCCATATTTTCTATACATATCTTCACTTTATCCTTTATTTGCATTGTACATTTTTGCTTTTCATTGATTTTTAAATACCGATATTAATTTTATTTCATTTTCTAGGGTATCAACGCGTGAATTAACTACAGTTTTAAGTCTGTTCTCAGTTGTCTCTCAATTTGTTGGCTTTTTGGTTTTGGTTGCGCGATTTGACATTAACCTGTCAGCATCTGCCTTGTATTTTATTTTATATTAAGCATTTAGGGGCATGGTCATTGCCCCTTTTCTTCCTTCTTCTGCCTTCACTTCAACACCCCTTCGCTTTCTTTTCCGCTCCTCTCCTCTCCTTTCCTTTAATCGTCATAAAAATCTGCTGCAGTTACTTAAAGTCTTTTTAAAGTTGATTACTGTTAGTTTAAGCTTATCGAAATGCTATCGAAATGTTATCGAAATTGAAACTGTACTAAACTTATCTATAAATTATGTAAAATATACTTAAATTAGTTTATGCACTCCAAAATAAGTTTAATTTTATTGAAAAAAGATATGTCTAATTTTCTTTTACTTATCGATATTCACAATCGATTATTCTGCAAACAGTTAATTTCTCAAGAAATCAACGTACTTAAAAGTTTAAGCAAAAAAAAATAAAAAAAAAATAATATAAAACCCAAAAATTTCGAAGGATTCACAGGGAATAATATCTTACAATGAAAAAAGTATATATCGTATATTATATGTATTTAAAAAAAATATTTAATTTTCGCAACTTCAACAATTTTAAATTTAAAAAAAAAAATATTTAAAAAAAAAATAACTAAAGCCACCTCTGAAAATACACATTTATTTCTTTCTTAAATTTCTGTAAATTCACTGGAAATAATATCTATATCTATATATCTATATCATACATTTATGTGTATATGTTGTATCCTTAGAAATAAGATATACAATTTTTTTAAGTTGACTTAAATCATTTTTAATATGAAACTCAAGTCAACCGCACAAATTAAACATCTATTTTCTCTCTAAATTTTTGGGGAATCCCTTATATGTATGTTATTCTTAGATAATGATCCGTTTTCCCAACTTAAGAATATTTTCCAACTCTTGCAACCAATTTAAATCCACACAAAACTCAATTCCAGTCTCAACACTAAAAACCAACTGAAAGTGAAACTCAAATAAAATCGCTCACCTTGACTTTGTCTATCGGTTTCAATTTTCCTTTTAGCTTTTCCGCTTATCCGTCTATAAAAGCGGCTGCCATATGAAAATTCAATTGACGCCGCTGATTCGATTTGAAAGAAAAAAAAGAAAGAAAAAATTATATTAAATAAAACAAAGTAAAAAAGCATGAAACATGATGAAATCAAATAAAATTTGTAGCTCGTGAAACTTTGAAGCAACTGTTTTGATTAGATAAAAGCGAAGAGAGGATGTTAAAAGCAACGAGAGAGGAAGAAATAACGAGAAGCGATAAACGAGAAGTTGCGAAAAGGAAACAAGCGACGAGTTCTAAAATCGCCTAAAGGACGAAACACAAACATCAAAAAATCAGGAAACAACAACAGCAATTGAAATGTTGAATGTGGGCGAAATGTTGGTTTCCCTTGAACACCCCTAACCCCTCCCTAAAAAAACCCCCTCGGGCTGGACATTCCCTCTCTGTTGAATGTGGCAACTTTTGGCTTACAAATTGTTTTTTAGTTTGCACAACTTTTAATTTGGTTATAGTGTGAAAATGTTTGTTGCCTCTTCTTCTTTCATTTTCTCTCGAGAATACCCTGTAATTTAATGTGTGAAAGGGAAGGAATTCACTAAGATAGAGAGAGAGGTTTCACTTATTTCATATTACTTTATTTATTTACCTATTTATTTATTAAGTTAAATATTTACTTATATATAATCTATTGATATGTTTATTGTCATATTTTAACAATGGACTGAACTATTTAATTTAATTTATTAAAAATAATTAAAAATGCTTAAAAATTTAGAAAATTGGAGTTTTAAATTACTTAGATTAGAACTGTCAATTATATTTAAATATTAAATATTTAAAATTTTAAATATTTAAAATTAGATGGTAAATTATTCAAATGTAAATATCAAATTATAATATTGTTGAATTAAAAAAGAAACTTAAGAAAAATAAAACATTAACATTAGTTAAAAATAAAATTGTAAAATTTTTTTAAGGTGTATTCAAATTAAAAGGTAGCTTCTTATAATTATTTAAATTTAATTAAACAAAAATTATTGACAATAATTAAGTGCAAATTAAAAAAGTTATGAGACATTAATTTAAATGTTTTATGAGTCAAAAGTTATACAATAAACTTTATTTATATAACGTCGACTAGAGAGTTTTTACAAGGGTATCTCTTAGTCGTGCATACTCGCTTTTATAGCTTTTAGTAGTTTTCTATATAATTTTATTTTTTCTATTTACTTAAAGTTGCGGCACAAATTAATTTGCATTTTAGCCACGCATACTTTCGTCTCTCTCTCTCTCTCTCTCTCTCTCTCTCTCTCTCTCTCTCTCTCTCTCACTCATCTTTATCCACTTCTCTGTCTTCCACTTGGTCACTTTTTCAATTAGATAAAAGTAAAAGCAACGTTTGCATGTCAAGCCGCAATTAGATGGCAATTAATAAACTATAGATATAAGTAACAAATAGGAAGGAGAAAAGCAGCATAAAAAAGAGAGAGAGAGAGAGAGAGAGAGAAGGGAAGCAAAAAAAAAGAACATTAGAACATTTGTTGTGCATTAATCAAACAAATCAATTTTCATATTTGTCCCCAAAGCGATGAAATCTTAAACCAAAAACCACTCACAACTCATACACAGAGAGAAAAAGTCGGGTTTTAAGTCGTGCTTAAAACCAGTGTTGCCAGCCTTGCATATTTTAAACTATCTACAAATACTTTACATTAAAACCAGTGTAGCCAACCTTGACTATTTTTAAACTATCGACAAATACTTTACATTAAAGAAAAATTATAAAACCACAAATATTAAAAATATTACGATTTTAATGATTTTTGTATTTTTTAACATAAAATTTTTTTTTATTTTCACAAAAATCATTTGGAAATCCTAAGCAGGAGAACGAAAAGAAAATATATTAGATTTAAAAATCTTGATTCAAGGTTTTATAAATATGTTTTTTGTTAGTGTATTTGAACTCCGCACATAAATATAGAGTTGTTATATTTATTTCTAGTAAATCTGCACTGATGACAAAAAAAAAATCAAAATTCGGTGGCAAACATATAATATATTTATATATAAATAAAAATATATAAATATATATTTATAAATATAATATATTTCTTCTGGTGTTCTTCTTCATTAAAAAAAAAAATAAACGTATAATTAATAGGAAACAATTTAAAATATCGCTTTTAAAAATAGCGATATTTTTAATTCCAAATTTATAAATTAGACGTTCTTAAAATCAATAATCATAGCATAAGTCAAAAAGAAAAAAATTGTTTGCTTAATTATTCTCTTGTATATAAATTATGCGTACTTGCATAAATTTAAATGCTCATTTTAAGTAAGTTATACTTAATGAGGAAAATTATTTAAGTTAAATTGTTTAATTTTCATTTTTATTTGATAGATTTTTTATTGACTTTTTAAAGTTGATGTTTCATAAAAAATAAATAAAGTTTGGATTTTATTTGAACATAATTTTAGTCCGTATTTTTTCTCTCAGTGCACAGTTGAGTTGAGGTCAATTTGAGGGCTCCCATTCATAAATGTAATAAAAAACCCTAAAAGCTCACACGTCAAATGCAATTCAATTGCTACGCTGTCTCACTATCTTTTTCTATCTCTGTCTCTCTCGCTCTCTAACTCTCCCTCTCTCCTCCCCCTCTCTCCGTGAGTGTGACAGTTTGTTGGCCAAGTTTTTGTGTGGTGCCAATTATCAGCGCTATTACCGAGTCGAGCCTCAATTCAATTTGTTTGACGTTTCAAATGGCTTTCAGCCCCGCCTCCTTTTGCCTCCCCCCTCTTCAGCCTGCCTGGCTACATGATACATTCAATGAGCACTCATATATACTCACACACACACACACACACACGCGTATTCACACTCACATTCGTTTTGGCTCAAGTTTTTCGCTTACTTTTGTTTTGTTCCCCAGCCCAAAAAACTTTCGCATTGATAAAAGCCACAAAGTGACTGGTGACTAGCGGTGAAAAGCAGTGGGAGAAGAGAGAAGAGAGAAGAGAGTGGAGACTGAGAAGAGCGGGTATACGTTGCGTATGAGTAATGTGCCATCTCAAACTCATGTGTTCTCTCGACTCAGTAATGAAAAGTTTGGCGTAATGAAATAAGCCAAAGTTTTCTTTCTTTTTTTTTTTGTTTCCTTTTTTTGATACTGCTTTCAATAATAACTGTAAAAGTAACTAGCAAAAGTTTGCTTCATCCTGCCAACTTTTCTCCTTATTTATCTCTTGCTCACGCTCTCCCTGTCTCTCTCTCTATCTCTCTCTTTCTCTTGCTATCAATGTAATTATGAAGTGACCATCAATGTATTTCCATCTCCTTCTTTTTCTCCCTCTCCACTTTTATTCTCTTCCTTCATCATCTTAATCTCTACATTTTCTTTAGTCTGTTCCATTGTTCACTCATTCCCATTAGCACACATTTTTCTTTATTTATTTCTACCTTTAAGTTTGTTTCCCACTCTTTTTATTTTTATAAAATTTAAATGCAAAATGAATTTAGAGACCGAATCAGGATCAATATGACATTATTTTTGAAAATCGGTTGAGTTTTGACAAAGTTATACAAGCTTTAAGTTAGTTAATCCTTTGACCTAGCAACTTTACAAGTCCAAATTGTTGTACAATTTGACGTGATTTTTAACAAAATAAATAAAACTTCTCAAAATCAAATTTAAATGTGAAAATTTGAGCATTAAAATTAAAAATTACCAATTCTTGAGCTCTTTTCATTATTTCTCAAAACATTTAGTATTCGTTTGCTTATGTTCCATTCCCATTTGTTTCAGATTATATATTTGTTCCCTTCCATAATTGTATTTCAGTCAAATTTACACCATCTGTCTTCCTCTTTCTCCCCGATCTTATTTGTGTTCCATTCCACTCGTTCCTAGGTACACTTTCGGCGACTTGTGTCCATTTTCAAGCAATTTTTGTGCAGCTCATTACACATATTTCGTGTTCATCTCCGCCTGACTGCATTTGTGTTCCATTCCAAAATCTGTTTCACATTTCACTCGTTCCCTTTAAACTTCTTCATTCAAATCTTATCTCACTAAATTGAAAGTTTATCAAGTTTTTACCTCTCTCTATACCTATTATCACTTCTGTTCCATTTCACTGGTTCCTAACCTATTTTCACTCGTTCCCTTCAAACCTTTTCTTTCAAATCTAATCTCATTAAACTAAAAGTTTATCAAGTTTTTACCTCTCTCTATACCTATTATCACTTTTGTTCCATTTCACTCGCTCCTAACCTATTTTTACTCGTTCCCTTCAAACCTTTTCTTTCAAACCTAATCTCATTAAATTAAAAGTTTATCTAGTTTTTACCTCTCTCTATACGTATTATCACTTTTGTTCCATTTCACTCGTTCCCTTCAAACCTTTTCTTTTAAATCTAATCTCATTAAATTAAAAGTTTATCAAGTTTTTACCTCTCTCTATACCTATTATCACTTTTGTTCCATTCCACTCGTTCCTAGCCTATTATAACGCAATTTATGAACAGTTCATTGAACAGACATTCAAGTATAATACAAACAAACTGGCCGAAATAACAATTAATCATAATTAAGCCACAAAATGCACACATAATCATTTATTATGATACAGATGGATGGCAACGAAGAGAGAGAGAGAGAGAGGGAGAGACAGAGATGGCAAGATAGGAGGGAGGGAGCAAGGCGAGACTGACCTGGCTGGATAATAAATTAAGTCAAGTGGCTCCGTGTTAAGCTCTCAAGCTAACCTATTGACTATTTGGTCAAAAGCCAAAAGCCACAAACCACAAGCCAAAAGCCAAAAGCCAAATGCCGGTCCCCTTCCCGGAACCTCCAGGTACTACCTTCAGGTTGTTGCGTTAATCAGGCGTTAAATTAACGCACTCATTAGCACAAATTACAAATTGAGCTGCCAGCTGTGGCAGAGAGAGAGAGAGAAACGGGGAAGATGGAAGGGAAAGAGAAAGAGAAAAGGGAACCTGTCCAAGCGTTCCACTTTCCCTCCTCAATTTTCCCGTGCTCGAAGTGCTCGACTAAGTCAGGTGCTTAACATAAATCACTTAATAATCAAGTGCAGCCGTTTAATTGACCGTCTGACCGTAACTCGTCCCATTCCATTCCATTCCCTTATAGTTCTCGTTCGGTTCGGTTCGGTTCGGTTTATTCCATTCCATTTCATTCCACGCCCAACAGATGTCGCTGCTTTGTCGCCTTTGTGCAATTAATTATTTCATTAGGCTGCTGCCTCTCAAAAGCTGACTGCTGTGGAGTTGCATTTTCATATTCTTGCTGAGCATTTTCTAGGAGGTATTTTAATCGAGACTGTAAGCCTCTACACATTTAAACAGTTTTAATTTGACATAACTTTATTTTTTCAATTGTTTTCCTTTTTATTTTTGGTTTTTAGTCCTAAACAACTATTTTATAAAAATCCTAATTCATAACCTACTCTACAAATTTAAAAATTTTAATTTGACATTATTTTATTTTCTCAATTGTTTTCCATTTCTATTTTTGATTTTTTGTCCTATACAACTATTTTATAAAAATCCTAATTCATAACCTACTCTACAAATTCAAAAAGTTTTTATTTGACATTATTTTATTTTTTTAATTGTTTTTCATTTTTATTTTGGTTTTTAGTCCTATATAACTATTTTATAAAAATCCTAATTCAAAACCTACTCAACAAAACGATTTATTGATATTGCGGCTCAATTTTATGAAATATAAATAGCTTTACTTTCTAGAATGCTTTCCAATTTTCCTATAATATTGTATAAGAATATACCTCACATGTTAAATATAAAGATATTATTAAAATTATTTGAGTCTTGGTTCAAAATTGTAATATAAAAATAATATAGTTTGCTCACATATTTTTCAATTTCCCAATATTTTTAAAACTATATCAAAACTTTTTAAATATGATTAAAATTATGATAAATTATTATACTAAAGTACTAGACTTAAAAAAATTTATAAAATATTTTAATTAAATTTAATTCTTTTTTTAAAATTCCAATAAAACAAATATCGCTATAGCTATAAATAATAACCAGATTATTAAGATAATTAACAGATTATAAGATTATATTTTTTAGACAGACATCTGACTATAACTACGAAAAACGCAATTAAAATATTTCTTGCCCAATCATTTTAAAATTGAACTACAATCGCATTTCTCAAGATAAAACACTGAATTTTCGCCAACATGCAGCTTAATATTTATGCTTTGTATTCTAAAAATTTCACAAAAAACTGTTGATAAACTTGCAAGTTATAAGCAAAAATATTCACAGTATTTTGAATGCTTAGAGATTCTATGCTTATCTTATAAATATTCCTAGTTAGACCAATTTAATTTGCCTGTTTGTTCTCTGACATTTAATTTAAGTTTTGTAATTTGCATGCGAATTACGACGACGCTGATTGAAGCGATTCCCCCAACCGCCCTATTCCAGGGCTGCATTCAAATCAAATCTATTGCCCAGGAACAACAATAATGGGCAACTACAACAAATAAAAAGGCAACAGAATTTGGCAAGTTTTTAATTGCCAGCAACCGCTGCCAGTGACAACCGCAGAAAACAAACTTTTCCTTTTTCGCATTTCCATTCCTATTTTCTATTTTTTTTTTATATTTTTTTTTCTGTTACTTTTCTGCTTTTGAGCTTGAGCTCGTAATTATTTTGTCAGGCGAAGCATTTTGCATGTCGCTGGGAGCAGCGTACTAGGCCCAATAAAACTACAGGCTCAATAAAATTACCAAAAATAAAAATGAAGCAAGCATCTTAATCATCATACAAATTCCATTCCTCTATATCATCATCATCATCATCATCACAGATTTGGGTTGCAAATAAATCGAAATCGAAACATAAAAAAACAAAAAAAAATAGAGACAAACCACAAGAAAACTGTGCCGAGAGCGCAGTGTCGCGATAAAGTCCAAGTTCCAGCTACAGTTTCAATCTTTACCAGCTTTACTCGCTGCCCACACTGAGGCCCAAGAAAATCCGCACGGAAACTAGCCTATAAGACCGTACACTGAGAAAAATTAACCTTAACCGTCATATAAAAAAAAAAAACTAAGAATTATTAAGAATTTGTCTTCTTTTAAAAAATTTTTGAATATTATATCATATCCATAAACATAATAAAACAAAAAATATATTTAAAAAAAAACACAGTGTTGCATATTAGAAATGTATCTATTAAATCAGGCTAATACTATTTTTTATTTATTATTTAATGAATTTAATGCCAACTTAGTACAGTTAGTCTAGAGTAAATAAAAATATAAATAAAAAATTATTAAATATGACCTTAAATTAAAATTAAAAAAAAAAATTATAAAAATTTTTAATTAAAATTGAAAAGATAAAAAAACAAATTTAATTTTCAAAAAGTACAATCTAAATTAATCTAAAAATTCAGCTTATGGATATCCTCTAAAGAGTCAACAATGCTCTCGATTAAGTTATCGAAAAATATATCGATAAACATCTTGATGTACATTTCAGGAAGGTAACATTAAAATGCGGCAATGCATAGAGATGAAATATCAACTCATAGTTAAATTGGTTTTTCGATATTTATCGATAGATTGTAGTTAGCATGTGTACATGTCAATATCAATCAGTTATATCTTCTTTGACAAAATATATTTATCTAAATATCAGATTTCATAAGAATATGTCAAATGGAAATCCATATTTATCGATTCACAGAAAATATGGCACTTACGTAAGGCATTATATTGTAATTTGAGAGACTATACACGTACTTTTATCCCGCGCAAGTCTTAATGAGATATATCAATATTTATCGAGTATATTCATTACATCTTTCGATTGCTCCAAATCTATGAACAACACTCTATTTAAATATTTTATTACAAACCCAAAAAAAATATCGAATTGAAAAATCGATATTTATCGATAGATCAGTTACAAGACAATAATAAAAATCATTCGTATGAATATTTGACTCCTGTTTAAGGCACGCGTTTCCCTATCTTTTATTCCAAGTATATATCAATATAAAAATATCGATATTTATCGATAGAATGCAACTTTTGGTTAAGTGCAACAAATGCATGCCTATATGCATGACAATAAAATGCTGTATATTATTTATAGACTCAATATTAGAAAATATTAAAAATAAAAGAAAAATAATAAATTTTTCGAGTGTATCAATTGCTAAGCATCCTCCCCACTCTCCACTCTCTACCCCTATCCAGCCATCCTTGCTATCCCTATCCCTTGGCCAATCTCTCAAAGTGCCAGACATGCCAAAAGGACTAAACAATTTTCTGCGCTAGCAATTTTTATGGCCAAACGATAAGTAAAACGATATTGAATGTGTGTGGGAAATTTTTTTGTGGTTGGAAGGGAATGAGAAATTTCCCACCCCTTTTGTAGCTGTATCTCAGTTTTTTTTCTTTTTTGGGAGACAGTCTGGAAAGTGGAAAGAGCAGGGACCATTAAATGGCGATAAGCATCGGCATTGTCCAAGGAAAAGCCATTTTTGGCCACTTTAAAGGCAATTGCCTGGCTTATTAGCACTTTGTTTCTGCTCAACTTTAAAGGTCAACATTTTTGGGGTATAGGAATGGGATTGAGATTGAAATTGAAACTGAAATTGTGTAGTTTTTTGCACAGAAAAATGTCTAAATTAGCTGCAGCAGTGCAAAAGTGCGAATTGTGTAATGTTAAATGGTCACTCGTCTCCTCAGTTCTCGGGCCCAAAACAAAATTGTTGCAAAGTGCCCCCAGCAGAGGAAATGCCGCGTTAAAAATTATGTTTACCTCTCCTCCAACCTTACTCCATCCACTTTGGCCAAAAGAAAACAAGTGGGAGAGGCTATATTCGAGATATCGACCAAAGGATACCTGTTACTTATTCAATATATAATATATAAAAAACGTAATAAAAACTACTGCATACTTTTAGGTGATTGTATTGAAATAATAACTTTATTAATAACTTTGGTTAGCTATTACTCCCGTTCTACCTGTCCGATCTTGCTGCGGTGAAGTGAGATTATAGATAATATTAATAGATAACGTTATTTACCATAAAAACTCTGTTATCTTAAAAACTGTGGGTATGGTGGTTTTTCGCGATTTGTGGCGGCGGAAGGGGATGTGCCAAAAATTTAAAACAAACTTAATCTGCGTGGGGTCTACGGAAATCTGTGTTCCAAATTTGGTATCTCTATCTCTTATAGTCTCGGAGATCTAGGCGCTCACATGGGCAGACAGACGGACAAACCGACAGACGGACAGACACACATGGCTATATCGACTTGGCTGTTGATGCTGATCAAGAATATATATACTTTATGGGGTCGGAGATGCCTCCTTCTCACTGTTACATACATTCCAACCAACACTATATACCCTGTAACTTATTTCTTGAAGTAACGGGTATAAAAAAATATATATAGTATATTCATGGCATTTATAAAAGTCATTTGGAGCAGTCAACGTTGCAAAAGAACGCGCACCGAGGCCAGGGCCAAAATACATGGTGAGTGTACATGGAATGGGATGAAAGAGGCAAGTGGAAAGTGGAAAGAGGGAAGAGGAATGAGGGAATGTTACGGCACATGCAAAATGCGGACATTATATTATAAGCTGCGCTACAGTCCACAACCAGAGGATTATGAAATTGTCAGCTCTAAAAGCTATGAATGAACCCAATAATCCTGCAGCGAAAATGTTAACTAGTGTAAAAAAAAAATACTTTTAAAACTAATATAGAATATAGTTTAAAAACTAGTATTAAGTTTTGACTAGTTAAAAATGGCATTGATTTGGGTAAAGAGGAAAAAAAAAATTTCAGAGAAACTTATAAAGTTTAAATGCAGAATAAATTTTAAGGCCAAATCATGATCGAAATGGCATTCTGCTTGAAAATCGCTTCAGTTTTGACATTGTTATGGAAGTTTAAAGTTGGTACGACTATCGAACTATCAACTTTACAAGTCAAAGTTTTTGTCCAATTTGACATGATTTTTGACAAGAAAATGAAATGTCTCAGAATCAAGTTTAAATTGTTGTTTTATACTAATTATAACATAAGGAGTTGATTTAAAGTGAAAACTTGAGATTTCAAATTTTTAATTTTGAAAAATCTATAGGGGGGACCCTTAGCATCAAATCCAAGATTTAGAGGGGAATAATATTTTTTACAAAATTAATTATATTTGAATGCAGAATGAAGTCAAAAGCCGAATCATGATCAAAATGACATTCCGTTTGAAAATCCGTTTAGCTTTGATAAAGATATGGAAGTTTGAAGTTGGTCAAACCTTTGACCTAGCAATTTTTGGTTATTTGCGTATTATTTCGGTATTTTTGCCTGTTTTTATGTTTACAAAAGTAACAATTTTTGAACAAGAACAACTTTAAAGTGGTGAGCGATATTTGTGAGAACGGCCGTTAATGGTAGAGCTGTCGATAGGCCCTTAAGTGTAGTGCGTAGGGTGACAAGGGGCCAAATTACTTTGACTTTCGTTGCGCTTTTCGACGCGTTTTCGCTGTCGTTGCGGCCATTTCCAGCATTTTCCAGCATTTTCGAGCATTTTCGGCTGCCAAGTGCAAGCGCAAAATGTTTATAATTAAACTTTAATGCGTATTTAATGAGCCTGGGCATGGGGGCCTTGAAAAAATAATGCAACTTTCAATGCGAATATGAATATGAAACTTCTTTCGCTCTCTCTCTCTCACTCTTCTACGCTCATACTATCTGCCTCTTTCTCAGTGTTTCTGTCTCAGTTGCTGTGTTATGCAATGTTTACAAGGCCAAAAGTTTTTGGGTTGCCCCAGACAAAGCAGGACAAATGAACGAGTCAGAAATTGGTAAAAGTGGCAAAACAGATCCTGAAACTCTATCCCCTGATAATATAAATTTAATCGTTCGCTTAATTGTCTTCATATGAAACCGAGTAAATGGTGTTAAAACTTTTGCAAACAAATTGCAACTAGTTGTAAGGAGTCCAAGCATGACGTTGCAAGGACGCCCTGGCACTAAGATCTCCTCCACAGCCATGAGTACACTGAGAAAAAAATCATTTTCAAACTTAAACTTATGTTTTTAAAAAGCAAAGTGCGCTATATGTGTTTTAAAGCATACAAATAAAACATAAATCCCATATATATTTTGTTGCACAGCTCAAACCACAAGAGCTAGAAGGCTGAAATTTTTACACAACATAGCTAAGACAATTTTTTTGTAATTTATAAAGCAAACAAGTTTAAAAAACAATTTAACGACTTATGGTCTAGGAAAACATCAAATTAAAGTAGTTCTGCGTGTCTTTATTTTATAAATCAAAACTTTTGATCAGATAGAAATGAAAAAAGTACTTGAATCAAGTATTTCATACCCGCTACTAAATTGATTTTATGCAAAAGTATAGAATATATTTTTTTCAGTGTAGAATGAGGAACAAGGATGAGCATGACGAGAAGGAGACGAGATGAAGACGACGACTTGTGAGCAAATTTCTAAACGCCACTCGAGCTTTCGCTTTGAGCCACTTCAAAATTGCAAGTTGCCACTGCCACTGATACTACGCAAAGTTTAACAGCCAAAAGTTTACACACACACACATACACACACACACACACACACATACACAAAGAGCATGAGATTGTCTGTCTGTGGTTGGGAAGAACATCAACCTGGCTTTTAGCCTGGCTCTGGCTTTAGACCAACAAGTTCCACTCAAATGAAAATGCGCTTCAAAAATTTATGAAAAACCATTTGACCAGCAAAAAACCGAAACGAGCTACATACAAAATGCAACAGTGTGTAATTGTTGCTCGCAATGCGAATGCACAGTGGTTCCAAACCGCAAGCAATGTTCACTGCAAATTAGTTCACATTGACTTATGCTTGAAAAACTTTTATTTTAGTTTCAAAAACAATCATAAGTACACGTAGCAATTAAAAAAATATATTGCATAGTGAACTTGTTCTTTTGAACTAGTTCTTTCTCAAAACTTATGCATATGAACTAGTGCGTTTGTCAAAAATAAAAATGTACAATTCAAGTTATAAATTCTATTTAATTTTTATTTAAAAAAAAGCTCTGATATGCTTTCTTTAAACTGGTTCATTAGACTTATAAAATTTATAAAATTTCTTTTGTATAATTTCATAAATAAATTATTAAAATTTGTTGCGATCGATTCAGTTCAGTAAACTAGTTCAATATTTAAATTCTTTAGGAAAAACAGCTGCCGAGAGGATTTTTTCGAAAGCTTTCAATAAAGACAATTGATATATTCTTTTAGCTTAGGCCTCATTTGAACAAGTTCCAATACTCTGTGAATTAAATTTCTTTTTCCCTGAGCCCATTTAAAATGGGCAAAAAAGGGTATAATGTGTTTGGCAGAATGTATGTAACAGGCAGAAGGGGGCGTGGCAGACCCCCCAAAGTATATATATTCTTGATCAGGATCAATAGTAGTATGAAAAATTTTTTGTTTGTTGAGATATCAGAACCAAACTGATAGAATGTGCATCTAGGCTGGTATTATACATCCTGACCAAATTTGGTTAAAATCGGTTAACTATATCGTATAGCTGCAATAGAGACGCTCAATCGAAAATTAAGTCTTAGTGTGGAAAAGTTTTTTGTTTTTTGAGATATCTTAACCAAACTAATATGTCCTTAAGTTGATTTTGTACATTCTAACCAAATTTGGTATAATTTGGTTCCATATATCATATAGCTTGTATAGGAACAATCGGTCGAAAATTAACTTTCAGTACAGAGTACCTGGGCATAGGGTATCCTACTGTCGAGCGTGTTCGACTGTAGCCTTACCTCACCGCGAGTGAGGTTCACCGAGTGAAGCGAGCAGAGTGCGAAGACCCCTTTTTTAAAATTTAAATTTAAAGCAAACATTACGTGTTGTTTATGATATTTGAATGTTTAGGAAGGAAATCGAAACTCACTAATTTCTTAAATTAATATTCTCGATATTTGACAAGTCGATGACTCTAAAGGGAAATCTAAGGAAACTATTCTTAATAATTATCTCAATATTAATCCTCTATCTTGATACCATTTTTACTTCTCAAAATCTCTGATCTACTATTTTAATAAAATAATAATTATCTTAAAAGAAAATCTTCCAGATTTTAAGCACATTCTTTTAAAACTTTTAAGTATTACAAAATAAATCCGATAAGCGATAACTTCTCGTTTGGGTTGATTGAACAATCAGAAATGCCAGAACCTTCAACTGTTTTCTTTTTCCCCGTCACAAAAGTTGATTTTACAATCTCACTCTCCGGGATTTCAAATGGAATTGAGTTGGAAGAGGGTTGGACATTGAATTGGGCTGGGATTCGTTTGAATTTCGGTTCTGCATGCAGTCTGGTCACATTGGCAGTTGGTGTAAATGTCGAAAGTTTGATTATGGAGCCTCCAAGTAAAAAACCTGAACAGTTAAAAGTTTCTTTTATAGAATATCATTTGTTTTATTGCCGCCATGGCCAAAAAACTTTGCAAATTGCATGCACATGCACAACTAGAAATACACACACACACACACACATATACCCATGCATGGAGAAAGTGTAGAGTTGGGGACACATGGAGACATCATCAGATATAAGTAGAGCAGTCCAGGCATACCCATTACATCATAAAGAAACACAATGGGGTAGTCAAAACTCCAAATTCAACTTGTTAAAACTTTCCGAATGAAAGGGTACACATCTAGTGTATAATTTTTTATATATACAATATCATTTTTTCTCTGAATATTTTTAGGAACATTAATTTTGAGTATAGTACTATTCTAAATATTTTTAGAACGACTGCACTGTTAAAAAAATTACGTTTTCTAAAATCAAGCATATTTTACTAAAATAATTTTTTATAATAAGACAACTTTAAGACGGGAAAAAAACACCAAAGGACCAAAAATAATTGGTGATGCTCCGTGGCGCTCTGGTTAGAGAGGCCGCTTCAGTTGTGAAGCAGTAGGCGGCGGTTCAAATCCCACTCGTAACAAATTAAAATAACATTCAAAACTGAATAAAATATAAATAAATTAAAATTTAAAATTAAAAAAAATTATTAATATATAAAAAAAAATTTAATTTAATTCATTTTTTGATTTTAATCTTAAGAACATTTATTCTTAAAATAAGAACTTCGTCTTATTTAAAATGTTCTTAAAATCAAGATGTGTTCTCTTAATTTAAGAATTTTATGTTCTCGACGCAATTTTTAGACCAAATATCTTACTTCTGAGACCAAAATCTTGATTTTAGAAAATTTTTTTTATCAGTGTATTATGATTTGACAAGTCAGAAAAAAAAAAATATAATATATATGTATAGAAAAAAAAATTAAGAAAAATTGAAAGGGGTCTGTCGGGTGTATTTTACAAACCTCTAGAGATATTGAAGACAAATAATTTTGAGAAAAATGTCGGTGTTTCTTAAATGTCAAAGATTATATATTTTCAAACATATTTTCAGAGTCACAAATATCGATTGACACAAATTTTTATACACCTTCAACAAGTTTAGTTATTTTGAGTATATTTCAAATGATTAACAAATTATTTTGAAGAACTTGTGTCACAAAAAAGCATTCAGTTTTTTTTTTAAATTATTTACAGGGTAACTGCTAGTCAAGCATTTATGTTGCTTTCAATTCATTCTTATGCAATGCACTGGAAATTTTCGTATAAATCAATAAACTTATTCAATAAATGTCTGCTCCACTCGTCGACACTTTCCGACATTTATGGCGACAATCATTATGGCAACCCTACTTCACATACCACCCCCCCTCCCCCCTCCTCTCTTCTTTCCTCTTCACCCCCCCTTGCAGCTGCCATGGGCAGGTCATTAAACGCATAATCGATACTAATGAAGCGTCGGATTTACTTGCTGTTGGCAATTATTGTGAGACTGCATCGCAATTCCCAGCTCTTCTTCTTGCTTCATGGCATCATAAATTGTCTCTTGCTGTTCCTAAATATCTGATCTCATCAGTGGGGGCATTCAAGGGGGAGGGGGGGGCCAGTAGGGTGTCAAGAAGTGTGAGTTAAATCCTTAAAATGGGCGTACACATAAACGTTTTATGTTCCTATTTTTTTTTTTCTTTTTTCTCCGTTCTCTCGACTATTTTTTCTACACTCGAGCTCAGATTTGTCCATTTATTGGAATGAGGAGGATGCGAAATAAGAATATGAGAGCTGCGACTCTAGATGATACTGAGAATGGCTGTTAAGCTGTTAAGCAAGTTGCTTAATGAGCCTAGCAACATTTTCCATTTTCCATAGCATACTTTTTAGCACTTCACAATGTTCGCTCATAAATGCAAATGGGAGCATGGAACTAGTTCACATGTTCGCAGAAAGCAAACGACATCAAAGCAGAGATAATCTTGAAATATATACTCATTAGATTGTTGAAGTTGAATTTAATTTACGTAAAGTTAAGTTGACTAGGTTTAAATTTGTGTTTTGAGTACAGTCACTTAAGATATACTAAACGTCTGTCTGGCAACGCTGGCTATTTTTAAATCTGCAAATTAACTTTTTAAGTCGATAGACAATTATGATACTTAACTAAAATTAACTACAATTTATTATTAAAATCAAAATTGAAAATGAACTTTACTTCTCAGCTACTGAATTTTTTTTGTTTTCAAAGTACTGTCACCAATATATATTTTTAATATATCAAATAAGTTGAGTACAGCTTATTGAATTCTCAATCCAAATCAGAATTATTTTGCTCAAATTCTGTATATATATTGTGTTTAAAGTACAGTCTGCAAAAAGTTAGTAAAAGACTGTGTGCCCACACTGACGATCCCTTTAATTAGGTAGTATTCACATAAAATTCTATTATAGCACTCTAAATAAATTGACTATAATTTGAAGCTAAAACTATACTGAATTCAAGAATTATTTGAATTGAATTTATCATTTTATTTGCTTTGATAATACAGTTTAAGAACTGACAGTCTGGCAACGCTGGCAGATTCCATAATTATATCTTGTACACATTGAAACAGAATTGAAGTTCTCTACAACTTTATTTTTATTAAAAGTATTGTTTATTTTTCATCATCTTCACAGTCTATCTTAAAATAGCTAGACGAGTGTCTGGCAACACTGACAGCTTTTCTTATTTATTTATTATTATATTTAAACACAGTTGTAACTATTTCACAACTTGATCGATATGGAAATGCCAAAAACTATCTTAAAGTACAGTCTCTATCTAAATAGCTAGACGACTGTCTGGCAACGCTGGCGACTGGCTGTCGAAATTTGTTTGTCTGGCGCCATTTATCAACCGGCAAAGTATGAGAAACAAAAAAAAACCACCCAAAAATTGCAATTCAATTGAGTGGAATAAACTTGCAACGAGTTACGAGTTGAATGTGGCAAGTTGAATGTTGCAAGTTGCTCTATTCTAACTGATTTTCAATGGCATTTGCAGTAACGCTTTAATTTATGACTAGATATTTGAGCTAAGGAAAAGAAGAACGGGAAGGGAATAGAGGAAAGAAATGGAGAAAGAGTGAGAAAAAGAAAAGACTCGGCTTTACCTAGAAAAATCGACTTAATAAAATGGCAATTGAATTGCTGACAATTGCAATCGCAGCTCAATTGCTTTGCGGCATTAAAACCAACAGTATACTTAAAGTGTGCTCTACTTGTAGATACCCTGTAAATTTGTATAAACTTCATATTTGTCAGCTGATCACTATAAAATATTAAACCACTTACATTGAAATGCTAAAATTAACATAAAAACTTCAGTAAAAAGGAATGCTCCACTGGCAGATACCCTGTAGAAACTACGAAATCTTGCTTTTTCTTGCAAACATAGCAAAATAGTTCAAATCTCGAATGAAAAATATAAAATATATGTAGAGAATACATGTGATAGGGAGTGCTCGACTTGCAGATACTCTGTAAAGTTGGCTAACTTTCGATTTTGGCATGTCTTCAATGTGAAATATTCAAAATTCTTAATTGTCAATCAGAAATATAAAAAAGTAAAACATTACAGAGAGTGCGTGACTATCAGATACCCTATAAGAGTAGTTAACTTTTGTTTTTGTCATTTTATTAGCGTGAAATATTAAAAGTACAGTATTGACAAGCTAATACTTGTTGACATTAAACATTTAAAACGATAAAAGACTTTCAGATACCCTGTACAGACAGCTAACTTTCTTTTTTGTCAAGCGACCTACATTATATTGAAAGTATTTAACTGAGTGGCTAGAAGATGCACTAAAAATATACCAAAGTTAGTGATTGACTAACAGATACCCTGTAAAATCGATAAGTTTTTGTGATTGCTATAAAAACTTTATATGACTTATTAAGACGCTCAAGTTAAGAGTTTAAATTCTGCATGTATTATAAGTGAATTGTTGGACTCAATGTGTAGATACCCTGTAGTAGCTAATCTTTATGCTTTTTAGACGTTGTTAATGACATATTCATATTCCATTGTATTGTAGGGTATATCATCAATTTAATGGCCTCGCACTTAGCGCACTTGCTGTCTACAGGGTATTATTAACAGTCTGTATGGAAAGTGTGTGTGTGTGTGTGTGTGTGTGTGTTATCAGCGTGGGCGTGGCAAACAACGCCCGAGTGTCGCATAAAATAAACATTTACTAAATTGACACTTGCGATTCAAAACCAAACACTCAATTGCCACACAGAGTTGCAACGTTGCCACATTGCAGTTGCAAGTGCAACTCGACAACGACAGCGACACCATCATCATTTGCAACAGCAACAACAACAACAACAGCAACTACAACAACAACAACTATCGTTATCAACTAAAATTCCGTGCATCGACGCACTTGCCACACACACACACACACACACACAAACACTTGCCACACACACCCAGAATCATCGATATTGCACACCAGTGTTGCCAACTCTTCAGTGTGTGGAAAAAAAACCCGAAAAAACCTAAAAACATTTAAGTTCACTTCAGACAAGCGTTTTTTCACCGATACTTTTTGTTCAAAAATCCATCGGTATCGCCTGAAAACCATAAATTAAAAAAACGTCAACTTTTCACGGATGCTTACCGTTGAAAATAAAATACGTCCTATTTACATCGGCTTTCTATGATCTTTTAGAGTGTGACCAGATTCTGTGTGAAGGAAATCAATCTATAGGATGTAAATGGCAAAATCACCGACGGTGAAAAAGTGACAATAAAAATGAAAGCAAAATCAAAACCAGAAAAAAAATATATTACCATAAGAGGACTACAATTTGTATAAAATTTTAGCACATGAATTGGATTTTACTCCAAAATACCTGACTACTTAATACTGTGTAAGAGCTAGAGTCACCAAATTCGGCATGAAAATTAAATTTTGAAAGAACATTTGTGTTTTACATTTATGCGAAATTGGCAATACAAATTTTTGGTATCTCCTGGGTTAAGGGATAGATAAATTCTTACTTATTTTTTTAGGCATCTATAGATTTTGTTTGCAGTAATTTTAGGAACTATATTTTAAAGATATTTGTCATGTTTCAAACAATTTAATGTTGTTGGCAGTTTTTTGTAAAGCTGAACAAGACATTTTTAAATAGCTATAATTTTAGCGTTATTTTAAAATATACTCCGCGTTTGACATTTGTAAACCTCTAGTTCTGGCGGGAAAATAGCTAAATTGCCAACACTGTCGCACACTCGAAGCGTTAATGCAGACAGAACAGAGCCTTCATCCAGCTCTAGTTCCATTCTCCTCATACTCCCAGCTCTTCTTCACATGCTCCTCCACTTGTCCCCCTTTCTCCTCTTCCCCCTTTTGGCGAACCATTATCGTCAGTGCTCCAACTGCGCTTGGACAATTCCAGCTCCAACATCAACTCCATCGTCATCGGCCATCGTCATCGTCATCGTCATCGACATTTATAAACTGCACACAAAACACTGTCCACTTGCCACAACCAGCTCCTACTTTCACTCCACCCCATCCCTTAACCCTCCCTCCTACTCCCCTGCCTTCCCTCCTTTCTTCTTTCTTGGTACAGGCAGCAAAAAATGTCAATTCATTGACAGATCAAATGAAACGTACACTAAACCTAACGTAAATTCATTTAACTTTCATTTTAAATATAACCTTCTCTTTTACTCAAGCTTCATTTTTTATTTTTTTTTAACTTTAAGTTGTTATTATTTTATTATTATTGTACATTAGCTTTTACTGTGACTTGAACTTAACATTAGTTTTAATCAAGGCTGCTAACCGGATCTGAACCGAACCGCTCTGAACCGTTTCGGTTCGGGTATTTAAGCAATCCGAACCGGATCATGAACCGAAACTTTAAAATTATATACTCTGTGAACCCGAACCTGAACCGAACCAATTTTCTAAATAAAAGGTTCGGTTTGAAAAAAAAAGTTACAGACTTTTTATTAGTGAAATTATATATCCAGTGAACCCGAACCTGAACCAAACCACTTTCCTTAATAAAAAGTTAGGTTCGAAAAAAAAAAAAGTAATTACAATAATTTTATACTTTTCTAAAATCTTTAAATAAATTGAGATTGTTATCAAAATTATAACTTTTTTTAATTCAAAATTTAACCGGTTTAGTCAAGTCAAAAAAAAAAAAGTAATTACAATAATTTTATACTTTTCTAAAATCTTTAAATAATTTAGATTGTTATCAAAATTACAACTTTTTTTATTTTAAAACTTAACTGGTTTAGTCAAGTCAAAAAAAAGTTCAAGCAATAAAAATATTTTTTTGCATTAAATTGAACCAAAGTTCGAACCCAAACCTTGGATTCAGGTGGTACATAAACCGTTTCGCAACACAAACCTAAATCTCGCTCTATGGTTTGAGCCATTGAACCGAACCTTTAACACCTTTTTGTGGTTTTCAGCCTTGGATTAAACATTAACTTAAGCTTTTACTTTAATGGTCACTTTATCATTATCATTAATTTAACATATGCTTTATCTCTGACTTTATTTTGAACTATAGCTATACCTTTTAATACCTCTCTCTTTAAAACTTTCATTTAATTAAACTTCCTCGCACTTTAACTTTTATTAACTTTCTTTTTAATTTAATTTTTACTTTAATATTAACATTAAAATTTAAAATCTCTTAATAACATTAAATTTGTCTTTAAGTTAAACCGTATTTTTAACTTTATCTTTAACTTGATACCTTTTTTTTCTAGCTTTATCTTTTAGTTTGGCTTTATATCTTTAATATAATATTTACCTTTTTCTTTACCTCTATTTTTACCCTTAATTTCACCTTTACGTTTAATTTTAACCTTAATTTTTGTTTATATTTTACTAGAATCTCAATTTTGTTTTATCTTTAATTGGAACTTCAACCTAAGCCTTATCTCTGACTTTATTCTCATTTTATCTATACCTCTTAATTTTGCCTTTATTTTATATTTAACATACATTTACCTTAACCTTTAACTTTAATTTAAGCTTTACATTTTTTCATATTAATGGATGTATACTGGTCAAAAAAGGGGTTTCCTGATGTTCTTTTTAATCAGTACAGTCGGAATTACGAGTATTATTATTATTTTTTTTTTTTTTTTTTTTTTTTTTTAGTTGTTTATTGAGTTTCCCAGCACTACAATATTTTTGTTGTTTTGTTTTGTTTGTTTTTAATGAAATTTGTGCGATTTAGAATCTTTTTTGATGGGCTAGATAATTTTAAAGGTTTATTTTAGAATCCATTCCTTAAGCAAAAGTTTTCACGACAATTTTGTTGGTACAACGAACACATCATGAACTCGGTCAGACGATAATGAAGCCATCCATGAGAAAAAGAGAGAGATAGAGTGAGGGAGTGAGGGAGGGAGAGACGGAGAAAAAGCTGGAGACATTGGCATGGCCACAATGATGGCCACAGCACACGACCAAATGTCCCGAGTCCCGAGTTGTCCCATGTCCAGTGAATGGACTTCAGGCTACAGAGTCCTGAGTCCTGAGTCCAGAGTCCAGAATCCAGAGTTCACACTGTTCACACAGTGCGCACTTTTTTTCTCGAGCTACTCCTTTAGCTTTTTTCGCCTTTTTTATACCCTGTAACCAGAGGAAAAGCCACAAAAATGGTTAGTCTAACACATATAACAAGTTAGTTAGGTTTTTCTAAGTTTTAAAATACTTTTTCTTTAACTACTTAAATTTAAATTTATAGCAATATGATTTTAGCTAAAAGACGAAAAAAATTATTCAAAAAAATAAAACTTTTTAGTATGTAACTCTCTTAAAAATTGTATATAGTTAAATAAGAACTTTAAGCAAGAAATTTTTTTCAAATAATATATTTTTTACATTTAAAATATTTATAAAGTTGAAATCAAAATAAATGCGACCTTTAAACTCAAATTTAACGCACTTGCAGGTCGAATTTTTCAAAACGACTGCATACCTCACGTTGAAATTATCTTAGGTATATTGTATGCAAATTTCAAGGTTGTCTGTCAAACCGTTTGGCCTGTACAATGCTCAGTGAATGAATGAATAAAAGAATATATAATGTCAAAGAATTGTATATATGTCGATTATTTTTAGAGTGTAAAGAAATAGGGAAATAAGAAAACTGAGTTATGTTAAATTAACATTAAGTTAGAGGGTATAACTAAGTCGAGCCGAGACTTGAGAAAGAGATAGCAGAAGGGGAAAGAGAGAGACGGGGAGTGAAAAGCGAAATTCCTAAATGAACGATATAAATTGTTGGCAGCCACAAATAATGAAAACACTTTGCGGTCATTTAGCGCTATTTGAGGGACACACACACACACACACACACACACGCACACATGCTGTTGACAGTTGTATGTGTGTGTGTGTGTGTGTGTGTGTGTGTGTGTGTGTGTTGTACTCTGCTGTCTGTGGGTGACATTTTTTTCTTTGCCCTTCGTTGACTGCGCTCAAAGTCTATTGCAATTTGAAAATGACATACGAAGTCCATTAAGCGAGCACAGATACAACAACAACAACTGCGACAACAACAACAACATCTACAACAACAACTGCAACCGCAGCAACAATTTCAATTGCTGTGGGCGTGGCCAAAAACGCCTCTAATCCCGCCTGATGAGCATTTTGGAGCCGTCTCAATGTTACATCCTTAGACGACTGAGTTCAATGGCTACACTGACTACCAACATTATCTTCATCAACACACACACACACACACACACACATTGAATACATTTTGTGTTGCATTTGATAATGAACATTGACAACTCTGAAATGCAGACAATTGAATCTTAATTTAGCCAGCAAGTCCAAGAGAAAGACAGCAAATAGCAGACAGAACGAGAGGGAGAAAGAAAAAGAGAGAGAGAGAGAGACTTACAGATTGAGATAAGTAGTGAGCGAGCGAGATAGCTAGCTAGATAAATGACCATTCAGCAAGTCCATGAATCAATCACAAAAGACAATAAACATTTATTTATGAACTGCTTCATTATGTTATACGCCTGAATACCCTGTACATTTCAATCTTCATTACAGGGTATATTTCTGCTAAAACTATGTATTTTAAAATATTTGTTGTCAGCAATTTACAATTTAAATGTTTAATAGAAAAATTGAATAGTAACTTTGATTTTACATTTATTAATATAAAATATATATATCTAAAATTTTTAAATTAAGTATAATATTATAATTATTTTTATTTAGATTAAAATAATAAGACTTAAACCTATTTTTATTTTTTTTCACGGAATAACATTTATTTTAAGCTTTAATAATCAAATTAATTTTTATATAAAATCAATTTTTAAAAGCATTCAATTGTTTTTATAAATGAAATTTAAATAATGAAATTTCACAAATTTTTTAAATTATAAATAATAAATAAGAGACAAAATAAAATTTTATTAATATATAAAAAAAAATAAAATGAAAAAAAATTAATGCTAATTCTATTTCCTGAATACGCTAGAATTCTTAGACTTTTTCATTTATTCAGCTATTTTTTTTCAAATCTGATCTATTCTAACTTATAACTCTTTACAGGGTATTTGTTAGTGCTTTATTCAATTAATTGTCGCATTTTTAATTGGTTTTTTCATGCTTTTACGCTTATGATCGACTTTTATGCTCTGATTAAAGCTGTGAGAATTTTTTTTTAAATTTTTTGACTAAAATCATATTTTCAAAATTTGTTTTTTTTATGTTTGAAGAGTTTTGCTATCTGATTTTTTCGTTTATTTTTTCGATTATTTAAGAACTTATGAATATTTATCAAAAAAACAAATATTGTAATTTGAAGACAGAAATCATATTTTAAATATCAATCAAATATCTTAAGCTCATTTATTTTTAAGTTATCTTTAAAAGACTGTAATAAAAAAAAACACTGGTTTTTGCTTATTTTATCTATTTTTTTTTTTAATTTTATGGATAATTTTTCTCATATGTCTTTTTTTCTCTGTTCTATCTGTTTATTTTTTAATTTCTTCCATTATTCTCAGCTTGTTTTATAAATGTTTTACTTGTTTACAACATTAATTGCTTATGTTTTCGAGTTGCTTCTGTGATTGTCTTTGATTTATATAAACTTAAAATGTCGACAACTGTTGTAGTTATTATTATTATTATCATTGTTGTTGTCCATAAAATACTCCATCATATTGCAGTTTTGTGTTTTCGTGTTTTTTGGACTTTTGCATTGTCTTTTGGAGCTTAATCGTTGGTAGGCTCTTAGGTTTTGGTCCTTGTTGGTCCTGTTGGCCTGACAGCCTCTTCATCATGGCCAGAAACACGCAAAATAATCATAAATTTCGAAGCTGGCTAACAATAGCCGCCAGGTGGCGCCACTATAGACAGAGAGAGCGAGTGAAAGAGAGTGAGAGAGAGAGAGGGAATCGAATGTTCTTTCAGCTTTGATAGTCCTATAATTGAGAGCCAGAAATGCTTAAAGCCAAGAGTCTCCAGCTTTTCATCTTGTTGTTGTTATACGCGGTGCCAAAAAAAATAGGAAAAGGGTATATTGAATACAGAAGAAGAAATTTGCGAACCATTTCATTTTTAGTACACCACTATATTCCAAAAATAATTTTGTACTTTCTTTATATTAAAAAAAAAAAACTTTATATTTTAGCTTGGTTTATCTGATACCAGAACCGAAAAGAAAAAACCGGAGGAGAACCTTTTATCGAAATAGTTGTTTCGGAACTAGGAAAATGTTACCATTTTTAAAAATTGATAATATATGTGCACGATTTTAAAAATGTCTGAATTGTACTCTAATTTATTTGTGTTTTCACTAATTTTTAATTATTTGAGTGCAACGTTTTCACTTTGTTGTAGCATCATAAATTTCGCCAAACCGAAAACGGAGTCGATATTTACTATCGATTATTATTATCTTTTATAGTACTTAATCGCATCAAGATATGATAAATATTACACTATTTATGGCTGTTTTAAGATGTTAGCTAATTAGCGCCTAAAGGTATGCAGTAATTTTTTTCTCGCTGCTTAAAATTGATATTATAATTAATGTATATCTGAATTGTGTGACGGGTGTCACACAGTCGGGCTCTCGACTATAGCCTTGTTTCGCTTGTTGTTGTTGTTGTTGTTGTTGTTGGTTGGATTGTCCTTACTCCGTTGTCATCATTGTCTGCCTTGTCGCATTTTACGCCTCGACAACGATGCGTGACACAAACAGCAGACGGCTTATGGTAGCCTCCTCCTCTCTTCCTTTCACCCTCTCTCTGTCTCACTCACTCTTTGTCCCTCTGTTCAATTTGATAAATAGGCAGTTAGTGTAGAGCAATCTCAGCTTACATTCATAATGCATTAATTTTTGGCCTGGTTTAATCGCATGCAGCAGAAGAAGAGAAAGCAGAGAGTGGAGAAATATGAGGAGAAGAGTGAGTAGAAGGGTAAGACGCAGGGCAAGCAGCGCAAGAAGAAGAAGCTGCCTCAAGTGCAGAGATCCTTTTGCTTTTGGCAATTTTTTCCATTAAATTACACGCAGTCAAGACAAGAAATGGATATTTTTGGACAAGACGTTTTCAGTTGCCATAATTGCATGCTAAGGGTGTGAAAAGAGAGGTGGAGAGGAGAGGGGAGTGTGTGGGATAAGGAGGAAGGAGCGTCGAGAGAGCGACTTGCCTGGAGGATCTTTTGGTAGGGTGGGTATGCAGCCAACACCAAAGTGCTAAAGTGGTAAATATGTCAGCGGCAGTAAGACGATAAATTCTCGTTAAGTAGACGCGCACACGCAGCACCCTCTCTTCCCCCCCCCCCAGACCCTACCCCTACCCCTTACCAAGGCGTGGCAGTGGAGAAGCAGGATGTAGGATGTAGGATGTGAAAGGTAGTTTGGAGTCGAGTGGGGATAAGTCAGGATAAGGCAATCGGTTGGCCTAATCTGCTGCGCTTGAATGATGATGTGCCACGCCCACGCACAGCCCTTAATTACAGCATGTGTGGCGTGAATTGAGTTTCCCCAAAAATGTTGAGTGCCTGCACTGAGAGAAAAACAATAAAAAACTAAATAAATCAAAATTTAACTCAAATGTTTTTATTAAATTTAAATTTTTATTTCAATAACTACAGAAAACTTGTATTTTAAGTCGATTAAGCCAATAAGAAATAATATGTAACATATTTAATAAAGATTCTCCAAAATTTGAAGTGTCTACACAGAGAGAAAAAAGATTATATTTTACTTAATATACTCAAATACGTATATAATTATAATTTGTAATACCATAAATAGAGTAAAAAAAAACTTTTATTTTATCTTGAATATAGAAATTAATAATAAAAAAAGTATATTTTATTATAGTAAATTTATAAAAAATTAGTAAATAAAAATATTTAATTGAATATTTAATAGAGTTTCCACTTAATATCAATATTTTAAGCTGAGAGAAAAAATAAAAATGCTTGAAATGTTGCGTTTTGAGCAGTTAATACTTAATTATTTTGCACAGTGTAAAAGACAGTGGTGTGGTAGTTGAGGTGAGGGTAAGGGGGGTGTGGCATTGGTAGAAACACGTGCGCACATGTGCAACTTCCGTTTAAAATCTATTGCTAACTTTCAACAATTCCAGCGGAGAAAGAAAAAGAAAGAGAGAAAGTGGGAGACAGGGAGAGAGACGTGAACAGACAGACACGCACACACATATAGATAGTAAGGTGAGTGTGTGTGTGTGTGTGTGTGTGTGTGTGTGTGTGTGTGTGTGTGTGTTTGTGTGTAAGTGAGTTAGAGTTTCCTGCAGCTGTCGTAGCAACTTCCGGTTGTTGCAGCGTCGACGCTGCTTCCTCTTCTTCTTCTTCTATCTCTGCCCTGTCTGCTAAAACACTTATTTGGCTTAAGGCTACAAAACTCAAAGCCAAAAATATATAGCAACAAAAACAACAGAAACAACAACAACAATAAAATTAATAATAACAACAAAAGCAGCTAAGCAGTTAAAGTCGCCAATTGCTTTAATACACTAGCTAAAGCTCACTGCTATGGCATTCATGCAGCGCAAGCCATTGGCGTTGCCATATCTAACTATGCCACTGCTCCACACTGATCGCAGGTGAGGAGCAATGCAGATGAGGAGCAGTGCTGGTGAGGAGCAATGCAGCTGAGGAGCAGTTCAACTGAGGAGCAGCGCTATTATAACTGAGAACGAGTGCAAAAATGAGAGAAAGAGTGAGCATACCACTTTTAAAGCTCAGTTGCTTGTTGTTGTTGCTGGCAAAATAGAGTATTTACATTCGTGCCGTGGCTGCATTTGCTGTTGCTTCTTTCTCGCTCCTTCTACTTCTACTTTTCCTCCCTCCTTCTGCTCGCCAAATTCGCCTTTGCCTTTGCTGCTGCTTCAATATTTTTTTTACGTGCATGTGTAATCAACAGACAGATAGTAAGTAAGTATTTATAAGTATGTACGTAAGTAATACACGCATACAGCTTTGTGTATGTGTGTGTGTGTGTAGGTGTAGCTGTGTGTGCTTAAAAAATTGCACAAAGTTTAAGTCAGCTCTAGGTGTGTGTGTGTGTGTGTGTGTGTGTTTAACTCAGTCATAGAACTGTTGCTGAAGTCACGTAATTCAAATAACTAAAGTTGGCGTAAATATGCCAAGCATACAGCGCGAACTCATACAAACACACACACACATACATACATAGAGACAAACGCATACAGACACACACACAGAGACAGAATAACGCCCTTACTGCAAAACACAATTGCATGTATTTTCTGTACCCAGTAACCAAAATGGATACAAAGGCATCTAAGATGGCGACAATGCGAAAAGTAGGTGGCAAAAATTTGTAAAAATTACAAACTATCTAAAATATCATGCATATAGTACAACTCCAATATATGATCTGTTTTCATCATTAATTCTTTTAGATTGAGTTTTTTTTTTTAATGTACTTGGAAACAGGCCATGAAATAAACATGTTAACTAAAAGTAGTGTAGGTAAACGGGCCATAGTGACTAGTTGCACAAGCAACAGTAAAAAACGTTAATTTTGAGAGAAAATTTAAAGCTTTTATCCAAAATTTATGATAAATGACCTCTATTTTTTTTTTTAAGTTTTTTAAAGCACTTAAATCATAATTTTTTCTTTGTGTTTTGGCTGCATTTAGCTTTAAACTTTTTTCTTCATTTTATTTATATTTTAAATTTCGCTATTTTTCATATTTTTATTTATCTATCCATCAGGCTCGAATCTAGAAAGTTTTCAATACAAAAAAAATATGTTTTTTTATCTGTACATATGTTGTTCCTGGTGTTTTTTTTTTACTTTAATATTTCTTTTAATACTATTTATGCTCAATTTTTATCTATAATTTGTATATTATTCTTTCTTTTAATTATTTTAAACCATTTCTTTTAATAATTTGTGCTTTAATCATAGTTTGATTGAATCGAACGACTGTAAAGTCACAGATGCTGGGCATCTAACAGTCGAGCAGCTCTGCACTTTAGCATTTATACTCGCTATGTACTGTTGTTGTTGTTGTTGTTGTTGTTATTTGTCGGTTTGGCGGTTGTCAGTGGCCAAGAGCTTAGTGCAATTGAAGCTTTAAGCGTGTTAATTTTGTAATTTGTATTAAGCGCTCGTTTTAATTGGCCAATCAGCAACAGGGCATAAAGCACTGTAAATGGGAACAAGTGATAAATATATATACAAACATATAAACATACATTCCATACGTATACATTTCTATTAGCTGCTTAGACAATAAATGTTCAAGAAACGGATTTCACTGATTTGCAAGCAACACACAACATACATTGGCTAACAGCTTATTTGACCCACTGCGCTTATAAGTATTCTATACAATTTGAATGGATTTATCTTTAAGTGAAAAATAGATAAAAATAACTAAATGTTATAAGTTGTTTTATGCTAATGATGATATAAGCAGTTGACTATACGTGAAAACTTGATTTTTAAATTTTTAATTTTCGAAATTTCAAAGGGGGGACACTTAGCATCGAAACCAAGATTATTATTATTATTATTATTTTTATAAAGTTAAGCAAATTTGAATGCAGAATGAATTTAGAGGCCAATTCATGATCAAATTGACATTCCGTTTGAATCGGTTCAGTTTTGATAAAGTTATGGAAGTTTAAAGTTGGTACTTTGGGTCTAGCAACTTTACAAGCCAATATTTTTGCAAAATTTCACATGATTTTTTACAAAAAAGTGAAAGGTGACAAATTTAAATTTAAAGTGTTGTTTTATACTAATTATGATGTAAGGAGTTGATTAAAAGTGAAAACTTGATATTTAAAATTTTCAATTTTCCAAATTTCAAAGGGGGGACCCTTAGCATCGAACCCAAGATTTAGAGGGAAATTATATTTTTTCCAAAATTTAATAAATTTGAATGCAGAATGGATTAAGAGGCCGAACCAAAATCAAAATGACATTCCGTTTCAAAATCGGATGAGTTTTGGCAAAGCTACGAAAGTTGGAAGTTGGTCAATCCTTTGACCTAGCCACTTTATAAGTCAAAATTTTTCAACAATTTCACATGATTTTTGACAAAAAAATTAAAGGTTTCAGAATCAAGTTTAAAGTGTTGTTTTATACTAATTACGATATAGGGAGTTGATTAAAAGTGAAAACTTGAGATTTAAAATTTTCAATTTTCGAAATTTCAAAGGGGGGACCCTTAGCATCGAAACCAAGATTTAGAGGGAAATAATTTTTTTTCCAAAATTGAATAAATTTGAATGCAGAATGGATTAGGAGGCCGAATCAAGATCAAAATGACATTCCGTTTGAAAATCGGTTCAATTTTGATAAAGTTATGGATGATTGAAGTTGGTCAATGTATGTAACATGTATTACACAAATATCAAAAATCATTGTTATCGATTGTGATTTCAGCGAGTATGTGTGTGTGTGTGTGTTTGCTGATATTTATCGATGCAAAAGACTTTCATTAATTAGTTAAAAGGCATTGGGAGTTGTGTTTTTAAAGGCTTAGCAAGAGCTTATAAAGTGGGCGTGGCATAAAAGTAGTACGCGTGCTAATTACTTAACTGACAGCACTTTACAGTGGGAAAAAACGATATATTCGCTTGGTTGATTTTTATGTCTCCAATTAAAAAACAAGCTAAAAATTTATATTTTACTCATGAAATAATCATTATATTTGAGCAAAAAAATAAAACTCTGAAAAATAAAACTCATCAAATAATGTTTATTTCTTGAGTTTTATTTTTTTTAATTAAAAATAAATTTTATTCAAACTCAAGAAATAATCATTATTCTAAAAGTTTATTTTTTTGGGCTTAAAAATAATGATTATTTCCGAGTTTTATTTTTTTGCTCAAAAGTAATCATAAGTCAAATATTAAAACTTGTAGAATAATGATTATTTCTTGAGTTTTATAATAAAACTTATAATGATCACTGTCCAAGAAAATTTCAATTTATATAAGTAAATTTTGCGAAGTTTGCCATTGTGCGTGTTGGGAAACGATTTTAAAGCTACAATATCTGTGCACAGTTTAACAGGCACTTAAGCTGCTGCTGCTGACGTTGGCAGCGCTGTTGGCAGAGCCGCCATTTTGTAATTAGCCGCATTACAAGCAGCACTCACTGAGATTTTTGCGGCTACTTTATATGTTAATGAGTTTTCTTGCCTTTGTCTTATCTCTTTTACTACCACTTCCCCTCTCTCTCTCTCTCTCTCTTCCTCTCTCTCACTCTCTCAACTGGACATGAGTGCGTGCAATTGAATTTGACAGCAGTAAGGGTATTCCGCAAACAGATTTATTTTAGGCAAATCAAAAAATTCAGCTTTTAGTGTCACCAAAAATCGCCATAATTTTGTATTTTTGTTTGTATTAACACGAAATCTTTATCTGTTTCCGGAATACCTCTCATGTCAGAAAAAGAATCTTCAGCAAATGCAGCCCTGGTTATTCAACACTCCAAACTGCTTCATATTGCATTATATGAATTTCTTTTTTTTTCTGACAAACTTCAAATTGCATTTGGCTAAAAAAAAAAGAAAAGCAAAAACATAACATGTAAAAGAAGAAAATGGAAAAGCCCATTGACAGACAGACAGACGGAGAGGCAGAGAGAGAAAGAGAGAGAGAGAGATAGAAAAAAATAGACACACAAATGGGGAGGTGGCTCCAGAGGAGGTCAAAGTAAACAGCACTGCACAAACGGCAACGCGAATGTGCAACGCCAGTGTTGCCAACTATTCTAAGAAGAAACCCAAAAAAAAATTTAAATTTTTCAGCACAAAAATCTATCAAAAAATGTATTTTTTTATATGTTATGCATAGGTATTCAATCAAATTAAAATAAAAGTGTACATCAGGTTAAAGTCCGCTGACAAAAGTATATTCATGCCTCAAATCATACCATCAGTTAAGTCACTGAAAAATATTGCGACATAAAATGTATAAAAACTAATATGTATTTAGAATAAAAAATTCAAATTATTTTGAAAAAAAATAAAATTTTCAAAAATAATGAAATCCAAAGGATCTTATTATTTCTTTTTTTCACTATTTTAAAAAGAATAAACAAATATTTAAAGCTTAGCAAATAATGTTTTTATTTGCATAAATAATAATAACAAAGAAAAAATAGAAAAACGAAACACATAAAAAAAGCTAGATTTCCCGCTGTTTTTGACTATTTTCTGCAAATGGTCTATATAAAACGCCAGATTTGACGGGAAGAAAGCTGTTCGCGCAACACTGTTGCATATCAGCACTCACATGCAGCCGAGTGTGTGTGTGTGTGTGTGTGTGTGTGTGTGCCAGCAACATTTTCTTATCTAAACAATTTTTGGCGGAACGAACGACGACGGCGTTTTTCTCTAGCTGATTGAACAAAGCTGCTTTTGTTGTTGTTGTAGTTTTTTTGTTATTGTTTACTATTTGAGTAGTGTAAAAATTGTTGCTGATAAAAGCTCAGCTCGGCCAGCAAATTGAATAAAGAAGAAGGAAAATAAATATAAAAACAGCTTTTATTATTATAATATTATTTTTATTTATTTTTTTTTTTTTTGGTTGCTGTTGCCATAAATATCCCGAAAAGTGTTCATATTATGTCGAAAAATAATAACTGTTTAACAAGCTAAAAAAATTCACATATTTCATACTTTACATACTTTTCCCGCGACACATATTTTCAAACTGTCTTAACTTTGTCAAATCTCCACCAATTCCCTTGCGTTATATAAATTTTATCATTACTTGACCTAGCTTTTTATTCTAAGTATAATTTTTTTTGCATCACTGTCTATTTTTTCTATACATTTATTTTTTTAATTATTTCATTATCAGCATGACTAAATTTTGGGGCTATCAAAGGCTCAATTAATTCATAGTTAAACTGTCATATTAATTTCAGCTAAGGGCAAATATAACCAAATATTTGTAAAAATTTTGTCTATCGATTTCCTAGCGGTTACCAATTTTTGTGCATGTTTATGTTTTGAAATATTGGCTGACAAAAAAAAATTTTAAATAAAACGGTAGAAGCGTATTTGAAATGCACTGCTTTACCGTTTGAGCAGCAGTTGCCTGCTTTGCAACAGTTCACAAGCAGTGCAAGCAGTTCACCTCGAGCAACACCTCTAACAGCATTGAAGTGTTGCCAGAATATCCAAAGCTAAAGTAGTTAATTCAATAAAAATAAAATTTGCCAGAAATTAAAAGTTTTAAAGAAAATCCTGAGAAATAGCTAAGAACATATTAAATTATATTAAATGAAATGCAATATGTTCGTTTAACCTCTTATTGTTGGGTTAGAGCTCGAAACATATCGAATTAAAAAAAAATATACATTATTTCCTCGAAGATTTTCGCTAGTCTGTGGTCAAAACGTTTTATAATGTTTAAATCATGATCAGCATGATTTAAAATTGTTTTAAATTATTTGGCATTTTTGTTTTTATAACCTCTTTTTAAAATTTTGCTATGTCCGTCAGATTTCTCCCATTTTTTGACTCAAGCGTAACAAAATCTTTACTTTCTCAGAATTTTCGAATACTTTTATTAGAATTTTTTGTACGCCCGTAAAAAATACGCAACAGTGAATATATATTTATATTCTTTAGAAAATTGAAGTTTTTGGAAAATTTAGTTTTTAAAATAGCCAAATTTCTAGCTAATGGCACTTTTTTTAATTTTCTTACTTTTGCAACTGCAACAAATAAATTAACTAAAATATTAACACACTAAAATTTCAAAGAGAGCGAGATAGCTATATAAAAAAGAAACAAAAAATAATATGTAAATTTAATATTATATTTAATAAAATAAAACAATTTGTTTTTATGTTTCGTTGTTTGTTTTCTCGCCTTGCTGCTGGTAAATTACAATTCAAGTTGTAGATTTGCATATTTAACATATTTTGCTGTTTTTTTTTTTTAAATAATATTTTTTATTTTATTTAGTTTAGTTTTCCCCACACGAAAACAAATTGATTAAATTGTTTAACAAATTTATGCATGTGTCAATGTAACTAGAAACTAATTTATAATTTATGAATTATAAACTTAAAGCAGTTTGTTTTTGTTTAGCGTTAAACTTAATACGCATTTTTCTTCTTGTTCTTCTTTTAGTTTAGGTTTCTTCTTACTCATTTTTCTTGGTTTTTAGGGAGGAACAATCTTTTGTTTAACGTTAAATGCGCACAAATTCTTGTTCTTTAGGAAGCAACCTTAAATGTTGAATTTAAATTTTTGTTTTCTCTTCTTTTGTGTTGTAAATTAAATTGGAATTGCATATGAAATGGGGGCGGAGAAGGGCACGGGGCGTGGCAGTTCTAATCTTTTTTTTTTAAACAAAAGTGTTGACATGACTTTTAGTTTATTAGTGTTTTTTGTATATTGTATACAGCACAGTGTGTATTTTTGTTGTTTGGTTTGCTTTCTTTTACATAACATAATTTAATTGCTCTTTCTATTGTTTGCTTTAAATTTATCTGCCTTCGCTTTCTGCTGCTTCTTCTTTGACAAATTTGATACACAAAATTCTTTCCACAATTTTGCAGCATTTTCTATAGAATTTCTTTCTGGTTTTAGTTGGTTTTGTATTTTGTTATTTGCTCCCATTGCCTTATGTCGCTGTTTCTTGTCTTCTGGTTGTTGTTTATCTTCTTCTTCTGCCTTATCTTCTTCTGTTTCCTCTGAGAGGGGTAGTTTTGGGGGGGTGGGTGGTGGTAGAGGGCTGGCTTTAGAATTTATACATTTACAATTTCGCAATTTCGGCAAGTTAAAAAGTGTTCAGAAAAAAGTGGGAAATTTTCAGGTCAGAATTAAAACAATTGAACAATTCTTAATTATGCTTGGCTTGCTGCAGTTGTGTGTGTGTTGGTGTGTGTGTGTGTGTATGTGTGGATTCCATGTGGATGCCATGTGGATTCCATGTGGATGCCATGTGGATCCTATGTGGATCATGATGATAATGATGTTACAGTTGATGTTGTTGCTTCTTGCTGCTGTGGATTGCATGTGTGTGTGTGTGTGTGTATTATGTGTGCTTTGTGGAACCTAACCAATCATTAGTCCACAGCCGAGCTTAAAGTTATTCTTCACATGATTCATGCGTCCACTCAACGTAAAGGAAAATGGCAACGGTTGTAAACGCTTTTCCAGCACACCCGAAATATGCCAATTTGAATCAATGGAGCCTACAAACGCATAAGAAAGAGATAGTTAGATAGTTATATACAGTAAAGTGCATTAATTTGTCAGAGTCCACAAAAAAATTGAAAAAATGGTAAACCAAATTCCAAGATAAAACCATAGTTCTAAAATCAAATCTATTCATTATAAGTTTTATTATAAAACTCAAGAAAAAATCAGTATTTTTGATATATATTACTTATGATTATTTTTAAGCATAATAACAAAACTCAATAAATTTGAGGGAAAGAATAAAACTCATTAAATATAATGATTATTTTTTAGCTCAATTTTTTTCCTCAAAAATAATCATTGTTTTATGATAAAAATAAAAAATTACAAATTAAAAGATCATGGTGAAATTGCATAGATTACCCTTAAAGAAAAATTTTGGTATATTTCACGCTCTTTTAAAGCTATATAAAAAAAAAAAGCAAAATAATCATTATTTAGCGTCCCTCATTCCTAGTCCCCGATTTTTGAGTTCAAAAATTTATTTTTTTTAATATTTAGCACGTTATTAGAAGATTTTAAGTGTTTTTAGTCCGATCCTGACAAGATTGGTATCAAAACTCTTGATCCTGACAAGATTGGTATCAAAACTCTTGTTAGGATCAGAACTTTCAATGTCTTAGAAATAAAAGGATCTATTGCTCTTAAAACATAATTTTCGTCTATGCAAGGACTAAAAACACTAAATTTTTCAATTCAAAAAAACAAGAACTAGGAATTGATTTTAGAACTATGGTTTTGTGGTGAAAACATCTTAGAATTAAACGTAGATTACGAATTTGGGTTACTATTTTTAGTGAAATTAAATCGCTACACTCTAATATACAGTTACATTCCACACATGAGTTATATTCACCTCTGAAAACCAAATCCGCTTTGGGTAAATCAATTTGATAGGCAATTGTGGCAACGGATTCCTGCATACGCAAACTTGTTTCCACTTCGACGCCGATTTGTAGTTGCTCGCTGGCCTTTTGGTAATAGCACAAATGGAGTCCACTTGGCCCTAATGTGCCGGACCAAACGGAATCGCCATTCGAATAGCGTCCCAGCGCCGAAACAATGGCTATCTGACGTCCGGGCACATTTGGACCGTATTGATAGGCCACCTCGGCACCGAGGGCGGTGCGTTGTGTTACCGATTGCAGATATTGGCCAACAATAACGCCGGAATTGGTAAATATACTGGGATTGCCCAATGTGAGGGATGCGGTAAAATCATTGCCTCGATAATCTGTGCTCAGCTGTGTGGCCATCACTTTTGATTCCTGAATCTGTAGTGAGTGTAGAAAGAGAAATATATATTTTAATAAACTGTTCCCATTATATCAAAAAAGCTGTTCCCAGTATGTATTAAAGTGTCACAGATGCGTGACGGCACTTTTTTTAAAGCAAAACCACTGTTCCCAGTATGTAAAATGTGTTCCCAGTATAGCTGATAACTTGCAAATGAGATGTTTCAGTGTAGAGCACAAGACAACTATTCCCAACAGATTTCTACGCATGAAAACTGCTCCCAGTATATATGACAAACTGTTTTCAGTATATATGACAAACCGTTCCCAGTATATATGACAAACTTACCTGCGATGCAAACTTGCAACGCAAACGCGACGAAAACTGATGTATAACATTGGCATTCAGATTTCCGGATGGATCAATATCGCCCAGTAGCACCGGGAATGCCTCGGTGGGGCTGTACTGCTTAGTGCCCACATAGGTGGCGCCAAAGCGATAACCACTCGGCACCGTGGTGCTCATGTTGATCGTGTGCGATACCTGAAAATGATTGCTCAGACCTTTGTTCAGCATGATCTTGGCGCCCTCAAAGGTGATGGCCTGTACATCTGTAACAGAGAGAGTGAAAGAGATTGTGAGAAAGAGAGAGAGAGAGAGAGTGAGGGAGATATATCCATATAATATTTGCAACTGATAATACATAATCAAAGAACAACGCACGCATACACACGCAGATAAACACACACGCAAACACATCAGTGTTGCCAGACATTTGACTTTTTTAAAAAAAAAGCTAAAATTGCAAAAATTTAATAAAAAATAAATATAAATATTATAAATAAATCAAAAATAATAATAAATTATTATTGAAATCCATACTTTCCCTGATCTTAATAATACTATCTCTAATTCTAACACTAATATTATTACTATAGCTTAACTAAAAGGTTTTATTTCAGTTTTTTCTGTCGGTTCCGGTATCAGTACCGGTACGTTACGGTACAGCAAATAAATTTTGACATCGAAATAAACAGACGTAGAGGAAAAAAAAATTTTTTTAACGATTTTAAAAATATTTGAATGCAGAGTGTATTAAGAGGCCAAATCATGATCAAAATGACATTCCGCTTGAAAATCGGTTTAGTTTTGATCAAGTTATGACAGATAGAAGTTGGTCAGACCTTTGTCCAAGCTACTTTACAAGTAAAAGTTTTTGTTCAATTTGCCATGATTTTTTACAAAAAAATAAAAGGTCTCAGAATCAAGTTTAAAGGGTTGTTTTTTACTAATTACGATATAAGGAGTTGATTAAAAGTGAAAACTTAAGATTTAAAATTTTGAATTTTTGAAATTTCAAAGGGGGGACCCTTAGCATCGAAATCACAATCTAGTAGAATCTAGAGCAAACTATTTTTTTTTAAGAATTTAAAAAAATTTAAATGCAGAATGAATTAAAATGCCAAATAATGATTAAAACGACATTCTGCTTAAAAATCGGTTAAGTTTTGATCAGGTTATGACAGTTTGAAGTTGGTCAGACTGCGGATTTTGCCACTTTACAAGTCCAAATTTTTGTTCAATTTTACATGATTTTTTACAAAAAAAAATGAAAGGTCTCAGAATCAAGTTTTAAGTGCTGTTTCTAGTCTTCCTACCTTGAATTCCTATGTATCCATGATCTTATTAATACTATTACTAATATCAATACTAATAGTTTAAGATAATATCTATCATATTATGATTGTGTTTAAATAGCCCAGACTTGTATACTTTTAAATATTTAATGTTTGTTTATCTTTTCAGTTCTAATATTAAATTTTTTTTTATAAAATTAATTTAAATTTAATCATTATTTAATTAATTAATTTAAATTAATTTTTTTTGTATTATAAATTACGTTTGCTCAACTGATATTAGTTGACATCAAATAAATAAGGAAGATTGTGCTTAGCTATAAAAGACTGCAAAGTACGCTAGATTAAGCATACAAAAAAAGTGCTAAACTGCCAACACTGACACACAGCCGCATACGCACTCACTTACACACGCACACACACACACACACAGAGAGAGTGAGAGAGAGAGAGAGAGCGACTCCCCCCTCACATGCTTGTAGGTTATGTCATCACAATTGGTTACATTTTTGTATTTTTGTATTGCATTTGATGAATGGAGATTTAATACCTTTGCATTTCTTGTGCAATTCCTCGACAGTGCCGGGATTCTCCAGTGTTTTATCCTTGCCCACATCGCTCACATCGGCCGCAATTAATGCGGCTGCCTCTGTATGCAATTGCGATGATAATGATGATGTTGGTGATGATGATGATGTTGGTTCCGGCAATCCCAAACTGGCTGCAACACTGTTGCTGCGCGCCGTTGTTGACTCGATGCCGGATGAAGCCGCTAGCACGTTACCCATACTGGTTTATTCCAATTAGCCCAAACAAATTTCAATTGTGTGTAATTTTTTCAAATAGTTTTTCTTATTGTTTTTCTATGTGTGACCGTCGAAATTTTTAAGTGGCACGCGCTGTATTTTGAGGTATCGTGTGTGTTAGACACACTACAAAAAAAAAGACTGCTTTTGACAGCAAAGTCGATATCTCATATGTTTTATATCGATAGCATGCTGGGATCGATACTTGCAAATAGCAAGCGCAAAACAAATGCAAAACAAACTACAATATATCGATGTTGGTGCAAATGAGGTCTTGCGATAGATCGATAGCTGGATTTTTTGATATATTGTGCAGCTGCTGCCAAACAATTACTCGATACTTTTCACATTAACAGCTGAGCTGCCACTACAGTGCAGCTGTCAGTAGTGCCCGCCTTGCCGGACTGTTTACTTTAAAGCGCGAACCACTGAAATTTTTGTAAGCAACACTACAACAGCAAAGTTTAATTAATAACATAGCAAACAGAAAAAACAAATAATATTTTGCGATAGTTCAATTTTTGGAATTTATATGCAGCTGCTGACAAACAATCACTCGATACTTTCCACTATGTCAGCAATGCCTGCCTTGCCAGACTGTTTACATTTTAGCGCGTACCTTTGAAATTTATGTAAATAACACTACCACAGCAAAGTTTAATCAATAAAAACGTTTATATTTCAAGTTCAAGTATATGTATAATTTTTTGTTTATACATGCACATATATATAGAGTTATTTCATGTATAAGTCAATAAGAGGAGCACAAAACTCTGCCACTTATAATGCTGAGAAAATAAACGATTTAATCAAAAGAGTTTTTTTTTTGGCTGTTTCGGTTTGCGGAGGAAATTGCAAAAATATATATGTATATATTGGACTAAACTATGAGTCATCTAATTGGCCAAATCATCGAATCATCCATCAAGTCATCAACGTTAAACGATGTAAATGTACAAATGTTTAATTACTCGCAATTTGTTTAAACTTAAAAACGAAACTATAAGTAGCTGCAATACACATACATTTATATGTATTTATGTACAAATTAACTTGCACTTTATGTGTTTTTGATTTTTTGGTGCGCTATTAAAAACGAGTCAACAAATAAAGACAGCAAAATTATAAACATCAAAAATAAAATGGTATCAATAAAAAATAGAAAGAGAATTTAATATACACTTGGTCAAGTAATTGTTTTGCCAAAAATAAATAGTTTACATAGGTGTTTTTCTTTTTAAAAATAGTTATTTCTTTTTTTAAAATAGTTCTTAGAACCAGAAGCAATTTTAATAAAAAATAAATCAATTTTGTCTGTTTAATTTTGACAAAACAATTACTTGACTAACTGTTTATGGAGATATATATAAAGAGACTTGTCGTCAAATGGTAAGGAAGCAGCAAATTAGTAAAAAAAAAAAAAAATAAAAAATATATTAAACTAAATGTAAAAAGAGGATTCCCCTTTTGAAATCCGCATCAAATCAACAGCAGGACGATTTCTCTGGCTCAGCGACAACGAGATTAAAGTCCTGACTGTTGGGCCTCGCAAAACCGGACTTGATGCCATCCCAGCCATCCTCGGCCTTGTATTCACCGGACCGTATACGGGCGTACACCTCCTGTGTGACCATCCGGAAAGCTTCCTCCACATTGGCGCCGGTGCGCGCGGAAGTTTCAACAAAATGCAAACCATGCAATTTGGCAAACACCTGTCCATCCTCCGTCGACACCTCACGATGTCCGCCGGCATTGACCAGATCCAATTTGCAGCCGACCAATGCAAAAACCGGAACATGCGGCTCAATATGGCGACGCGCCTCCATCATCCAAAGTGGTATATGCTCAAAGCTGGCATAATTCGATATATCATAGACGAGTAGAACGCCAACGGAATTGCGATAATAGGATTTTGTAATTGAACGGAAACGCTCCTGTCCGGCCGTATCCCACAGCTGCAGTTTGATCTGTGTGCCATCTTTCATCTCAATCAGGCGGGCGAAAAAATCAACGCCCACTGTGGGATCTGACAGCTAAAAAAAATGACAGAAAATTCAAATATTGATTTAAATGAAATTAAATATATTCATAAGTATTATATATTAATTGTATCTATTCATTTTTCAACCTTATCACAACAAAGCCGCTTGGCTAACTTAAAACAGCCAAAAATATCGTTTAATTGATACAAACTTGAAGAATTTAAGTCAGATTATGGATAATATAAAAGAGATAGTGTAAAGCAGCAAAAAGATTGCTTCGACAGACGTAAATGGCTGATTAAGTATATATATTAGTTTGCAACGAGCTTTTCACCAAAAATGTTGATCCAAAATCGTTATCGATGAACCCTAATATATATACTTTATATTGCTGCTTCTGCTTATTTAATACATTTCAATCGAATACATAAAAACAGTTTTTAATTAAATTTCTTTACTATCAAATAACATTTGAAATTTAAAGGGCGCGCTGATATGTGCCAGACGTTGCCAGACCTGCTAGCCGTTTGTCATTGTTGTTTTTGCGCTAGGAATTGCATTATCAGTATCACACACACACACATATATATGTACATACATGGACAGAGGCTGAGACAGTGGAACTTAAAGATTGATGCTCGCCTTTGTCTCTTTATAAAACGCTGTGCGCTACTTAATTATGTAATTATTATTATTATAAATCGCACTTGACATACATACGTATTTAAAGCAATATATATTTATATGTATATATGTACAGTGGTGCATTTATAGCGCATACCTCGGCAAATTTTCCATCTGTGAAGAATTTGAGCAGTGAACTTTTGCCCACTGTGCTGTCGCCGATTAATATTAAACGAAATTGATAATCAAAGATTGGCTCAACCATTGTCTTTGCGATTTGTTTAACAATTAACTGTTTTCTTTTGTTATTATCACGTTTAATGCGCAAATTCACTTATCGTCCTGTCTTTTTCTTTTTTTCCTTTAAAATCTCCACGCCCAACTATGACCAATTGCTTTGGGGGTTGTTAATTCGCAGTTGAATTTGTGGCACAGTATAAATAACTTGCTGTTTCTCTTTTGTTTATTAAATTTAACTAAACTCAGCTGCTCTGCTCTGTTTTGTTTGTTTTTTTTTCTAACGCGCAGCTATTACTCTATATGTGTGTGTGAGTATTTACAGGGCTGACAAAAGATTACTTGTACTCATACACATAGTGGCAACGCTGCGCATAGAGCACTAGCGCGTATTTAAATTAAGCATGGATTTCTCGATTTCGTACAAAAAATTTTAAATTTATTTATTTATTAATTTAATAGCTAACTTAATAATAATAAAATTGTAGGATAGCTTTTTACATGACTATGGCAGCAGGGGCACTCAGCTCTAGGGCTTTATTTAATTCAGCTCAATTTAATTTTCATTAAATTTAGCTAATTTTAAAAAGAAAAGAAAAATCAATAAGTGAATCCTTTTTTCACAACACTTTATTCACTTACTGTATATTATATAATATATATATTTTAATTAAAAAAAAAAAAACTTGCTTCCCAATTTTATAATAAAAAAAAAAAAAAACAAAATCAAAATGATTAATAATCGTTTTTATCTCAAAAGATATTCTTTATTTACGTACTTAATTATATTGTTATAGTACATCGATTATATTCTTGGCAGCCACATCTGCCCTTCGTAGTGTACATTCATTGACTTTGGTGCCGTATATAAATAGTTTAATGGGAAGTGGACGATTAATTTGATTATCTTGTAAATTCAAAATAATATCATAGAGAAGCTTATCGGTGAGTTGCTCACAATCATTCAGATGTAACACCTGCAGTTTGCGACAGGCAAGGATCAGTCAGAGTAGCATGGAATCAGTTTCAGATTTGATTTTGATTTCAAGAATGAACAATTTAGTCGCGAAAACACAAGAATAACATAAGAATAAAACTACTTGTTTTTATAGCTTAAACTGCAATGGAACTGGCCATAGCAATTTTAAAATTTATTTTGAAAATTAACTCTGAAATTAGCCGGAACTAGCTATAAAATAGCTAAACACAGCCAAAATAACAGCGAATATATCGATATACTCTCGCCTATCGATATAATATTGCATGGCAAACATGGCGACTGTCAAATAAAACGTTTGCTTTGCACATCTCTAAACGTTAGCGACAAAAAAAAAATAAAAACCAGCATTTTTCTTCTGTCGAAAATAAATAGAATTGAATTAAATAAGCAAAAATGGATGTACGGCCAAATCAAACAATTTACATAAACAATCTGAACGAGAAGATTAAGAAGGAGGAGCTAAAGAAATCGCTCTATGCGATTTTCTCACAATTTGGTCAAATTCTTGATATTGTGGCATTGACAACATTGAAAATGCGTGGACAGGCATTTGTTATATTTAAGGAAATTGGCAGTGCATCGAATGCATTGCGCACAATGCAGGGATTCCCATTCTATGATAAACCCATGCGCATTGGTTACTCCAAAACCGATTCCGATATTGTGGCCAAATTGAAGGGCACCTACAAGGAGCGACCCAAGAAGGTGAAACCGCCAAAACCGGCACCGGGAGTCGATGACAAAAAGTATGTATTAAATAAAAAAGGCCTGTTTACACTGACAGCGAAGCGAGCGCGAAATAAAAAAACTACATATATATTAAAAAAAAAAAAAAAACAGCGAATAATGTATAGCATATATATTTTTGATCAGTTACAATAGCCGAGTCGATTTAGTCCTGTCCGTTTGTTTCAACACGTCAATCTCAGAGACCATAAGAGCTAGAGACTTTAAACTTGGTATGTAGGTTCCTGAATACCGTACGCAGATCAATTTTGTTTTTATTTTTGGATCTGAGCACTATATCATATAGCCGCCATAGGAACCTTGGGTCGAAAATTAAGTTTTTGTATGAAAAACTTCTTGGTTTATTAAGATATTTTAACCAAACTTTAAGAGTATGCATCTGAACTAATATTACACATTATGTCCAAATTTTGTTGAAATTGGTCTAGTATATCATATAGCTGTCATAGAAACGATCTGTCAAAAATCAAGTTTTAGTATAAAAAACTCCTTTGTATTTCAAAATATCTCAACCAAACTGATAGAATATGCATTTAAGTTGGTGCTATACATCCTGAAAAACTTTAGCTTAAATCGGACCACTATATCATATAGCTATCATAGAAACAATCGGTTAAAAATCAAGTTTTAGTATGAAAATCTTTTTGTTTTTCTGAAAAATCTAAACGAATCCCAAAGAATATGGAACCCCTTTGTTTTTGTATGGAGTTTTTCATTCTGCGGTTGTTTCGCTTTCAGTCTAAATAGCTTTTAAGCATATATAGTAAATAAAATATAAATTAATTTATTTCAATCTAAAGCAGGGACAAGAAGAAGAAGCCAACGAGCGCAGAGAACTCGAATCCAAATACACAAACTGAGCAGCCACCAAATCAAATTCTCTTCCTTACCAATTTACCGGAGGAGACCAATGAAATGATGCTATCCATGTTGTTCAATCAATTCCCCGGATTTAAAGAGGTGCGTCTGGTGCCAAATCGTCATGATATCGCCTTTGTGGAGTTCACCACCGAACTGCAGAGCAATGCCGCCAAAGAAGCGCTCCAAGGATTCAAAATAACCCCAACGCATGCGATGAAAATTACTTTTGCCAAAAAGTAAAGCAACAACACATTTAATTCATTAAAATATATATGCTTTATATATATATATATATATAAATGTCACGCTGTCTGTGCGTATCAAGATTTTTGTATTGCTGAAACAGATTTAGATTTGCTTAAACCAAATCTGAATCTGTTTCAGTAATTCCCCAATTGAATGCACAGCAGACACTCTTTTTTTTAAACAAATACTAATTTACACTTAATTAGAATAAATAAAACTGATGTACAATCTGACTGTGGCATATCTTTATTTATAGCATATTTTGCTTAATTTACATTGTTTACAATTTCTTAAACATTTAACACAATCCAGCGACAGAAATTTTAACACGGGGGCTCCGCACACTGCTCATTTTGCTCGTGGTAAGCAACTTAAATGCATATTCTATCTGATTGAATGTCTCAAAAACAAAGTTTTTCATACTAAAACTTGATTTTTGATCGATCGTTCCTATGACAGCGGTGGTAGTGGTTCGATCAGAATATAAAACAAACTTGATCTGCGTATGGTATTCAGGAACCTACATACCAAGTTTGAAGTCTCTAGATTTTATAGTCTCTGAGATCAACGATTTTTAACAGATGGACAGTGCTAAATAATAATATTACTCCAATAATATAACTTTATTTAAGCTAGGGTTATTGCAATTTTGACACAACATAGATAATTACATAATGAACATTTCAGCATCATTAACTCAAAATTCTTCTAAATGTACATCGATTATATTTCTGTCATACACATTCGCATATAGTAATTTGTATATATCGACATTGGTGTTGGGCATAAATAGTTTAATAGGAAGCGGACGTTGATTTTGATTTTCTTTTAGTTTTAAAACAATATCATGAAGAAGCTTGTCTGTGATTTGCTTGCAACCACGAAGATCTAACACCTGCAGTTTAGGACAGGCAAGGATCAGTCGGAGTACACCATTATCCGTAATTTTCTTATTATCTCGGATATCGATTTTATTCAAATCTTGCAAGGTGAATAGTGCCTCTAATCCACGATCGGTGATCCCATCGCCAAAAATCACAGTCAGTGTTCGCAATGCACTCAGCTTCCCAATCTCTGAAAGGATTTCGGCACTATTCCACTTTCTATAAGGAAAACCTATTTGGAAATGTTCCAGCTGCTTAGACTTATACTTCGCCAGCCACGTCATTAACATTGGAGGCAAATCACCCGCATAATCATAAATAAGTAATTCTAGTTTCTTAAGGTTTGGTATCCTTGCAATGTGATGATAATCAGCAATTTCGGAATTATCGTACATAATAGAGAGAGTCTCCAAAGATCCACAGAGATTGTCGTTGATGAGCTGCTCGAAACATGGGGAATTCAGAGTAAAGCTTGGTATGTGCAATTCCTTAAGCATCGGTAGCCTATTAAATATTATATTCAAGATTTCTGGACGCCGGTCGAAGATTCGTACAGCCAGCGACTCAATAGACTTTGGTAAGTAATGTAAATACTCTGCAGTTATCATGTCATTAAAAGAAAGATCCAGTTTCTTAAGCTGACTCAAATGCTGGAGTTCTTGTAGATTCTCATCAATTGTTAATCCTCTGCCGGAAATTACCAGTGACTGTAAATTAAGGCAGTGCTTGCTAATAAATCTGAACACATGATCGCAGTGAGAATTTGGTATATATCCTACAATTTCCTTAACATTACGTCCGGAAAGTTGAAAAAAATCACGGACTTCCCATGCAGTCATTTTACCTAAAAATTTATATTCGATACATTTGTCTAGTATCGGCGACATTTCCTCATAAATGCTTCGAAAACGATAACAGGTGCGTGCAAATCGAATGCGATCAGCTATAGATAATTCTCTGAATATATGCTTCAGGCAATCATCGTTCAATTTCATAATGGCAGCACTTTTCTCATTGGTATCCACATTATCCGGTTTCTCCGGCAATTTCTCGGCATCTGGTTGAAGCCAAGTATAACTTGGCTGAACTGTTATACGCCATCCACAGACATCATGAAATTCTCTCCTCAATGCTTCGGAAGCATGACGGGGATTCCCAAAGACAACGTAGCCAGTTCTTGTTCCATTTCTACTTCTATTTTCTTTTGAAAAAATATGCACCTCTTCAACGCATCCAAATTTCTCGAAATACTGCTGAATATGCTGCTCGTCAATCACTTCTCCGATATCCGATAGAAACAGTTTTTTCACCAACACATGATCCTCCGTGTAAGCCAATAAGTAATACTTTTCTTTAGACGCGTGCACAGACATTGTGGGCTAATCTTTTGCTGATAAGCTATTAACGTTTTATATCAAGCTGCAGTAAAGAAAGTCAAGTAATAAATAAATAAGTAAAAAATAATAGACAAAGCATACCTTTATTATTTTGTTTATTTTAGAATCCTGCGTGTTTTATGCGCTATAATTATACAGGACATAAAACCAAAGACTTAAATATTTCACTGATATTTTCTTATTTCAGTCCCAGACTGTGCTTCACAGTTTATTATATTGATATCAAGCTGCAGTAAAGAAAGTCAAGTAATAAATAAATAAGTAAAAAATAATAGACAAAGCATACCCTTATTATTTTGTTTATTTTAGAATCCTGCGTGTTTTATGCGCTTTAATTATACAGGACATAAAACCAAAGACCTAAATATTTCACTGATATTTTCTTATATCAGTCCCAGACTGTGATTCACAGTTTATTATATTGATAAGAGTTATCGATCGTTTCTGGGAAGTTATTCATTATCAAATCGTGATCGATTTCTCACACAGATACGAATCGACGAATGGTGAACTTTCTAAAACTTAAGGGAATTTTTACCACAAATATCTAAAGATTTTTAAGAAATCTGCTTTTAAAATTAACCTTTCAAAAATCGTAGTTTTTTATATTTCGTGTAAAATTCCTAACGTACTTTAAAAGACCCTTAAGTTTATTTATATCTTTGAATATATTGAAACAAATATATATGAATAATTAAACATTTTTTATTGTTATTTATTAATACTCGACTTAAAGCAGCTGAATAATATATATATGAAGAATTAAACATTTTTTATTGTTATTTATTAATACTCGACTTAAAGCAGCTGGCAAAAATTTTGACATTCAAAATAAAGAGAAAAAAAATGTCACTAAGAAATAACAATTAAAATTAATATTGAACTTAAATTAGAAACTATAACGAAAATAGTTGTAATTACTTCTGGGGTATACAAAAATTATAATTGATCCAACATTTGCTGCAAAGATTGGGAAAACCCCCAGAAAAAACCCAATCAGATCCATAAAAAAAATAAAGAGAAAAACAAAAAACTCGATAAATAATTTGATAATTTTGTGAATATTTAAAATACATTTAACGCAACCGATTTATGTGTATGTCTGAAAAATTAGATATCCTTAAAGTTCGAAATCTTTTATGTCATTTTATAATTGATGTGATTTAATACAACTCTGGATAGATTATTCTTCTTATATGTATATTCAATGACTTTGCTGCCAGACCTAAACAGTTTAATAGAAAGCGGACGATAATGTTGATCGTTTTGTAGGTTCAAAATAATATCATTAATAAGTTTATCGGTGAGTTGCTCGCATTGGTGTAGATTTAACACTTGCAGTTTGGGGCAACCAAGGATCAGTCGGACTATACCATTGTCCGTAATTTTCCCATACTTAATATTGATTTCTGTCAAATTTTGCAAGTTGAATAGTGCCTCCAATCTACGATCGCTGATCGGATGAAGAATTGGCAAAATCAGCTTACGCAATGCACTAAGATTTCCAATCTCTGGAAGGATCTCGACATTGATAGAGGTTCTATTATCGGAACCTATTTCGAAATGTTCCAATTGCTTGGACTTATGTTCCACCAGCCATGTCATTAGCATTGGAGGCATCTGATCCGTACCATCGATAATGTTCAATTTTAGTGCCTTCAGGTTTGGTATCCTTGCAATATGATGATAATCAGCAATCTCATAATTGTCTAAGCCAATGGAGAGAGTCTCCAAAGATTCACAACATTTTTCGTTGATGAGCTGTTCGAAACTTGGGGATTCAAGAAAATGCTCTGGCATATGACATTCTTTAAGCTGCGGTAGCCTGCCAAATATTTTATTCAACAATTTCGGGTTCGGCCTTAAATCATAGTTTTTCAGTGTCAGCGTCTCAATAGACTTTGGCAAACAATTTAAATGCTCTATAGTTAAAAAGTCATTTAAGGTAACATCCAGTTTCTTAAGCTGACTTAAATGCTGGAGTTCTTGTAGATTTTTTTCAGTTGATAATCTGTTGCCCAAAATTACCAATGACTGTAAATTAAGGCAGTGCTTGCTAATAAATCCGAACACTTGATCGCAGTGAGAATTTGGTATATATCCTTCAATTTCCTTCACATCACGTCCGGAAAGTTTATAAAAATCACGCAATTCCCACGGAGTCAATTCACCAAATAATTCAAAATCGATAGATTTGTCTAGTATCGGCGACATTTCCTCATAAATGCATCGAAAACGATAACAGGTGCGTGCAAATCGAATGCGATCAGCTATCGATAATTCTCTGAATATATGCTCTAGGCAATCATCGTTCAATTTCATAATGGCAGCACTTTTCTCATTGGTATCCACATTATCCGGTTTCTCCGGCAATTTCTCGGCATCTGGTTGAAGCCAAGTATAACTTGGCTGAACTGTTATACGGCATCCGTAGACATCATGAAATTCTCTCCTCAATGCTTCGGCAGCATGACGGGGATTCCCAAAGACAACGTAGCCAGTTCGTGTTCCATTTATACTTCTATTTTCTCTTGGAAAAATATGCAACTCTTCAACGCATCCAAATGTCTCGAAATACTGCTGAATATGCTGCTCCTCCAGCTTTTCTCCAATATCCGATATAAACAGATTCTTCACCAATACATGATCTTCTGTGTAGGCCAATTCCTCTTTAATGTAAAATTGCTCTATATACGACCTTGTTGGATTATATACGGGTGGTAAGTAAATTACGTCGTAATCATAACTGCGATAAAGAGATTAAAATAATAAGTAAATAAGTTAAGAACAATAGGCAAAGATGCTGGTCTAAAACATCACCATATACAAAATGACATGTCTGTTTAATAGGCTTTAATTATACAGGACATAAAATCAAAGACAAATATATCACAAATATTTTCTATTTTCAATCACTGTTTGAATTATGGATAAAAAATCTCGATGGTAAATGAGATGTTATCCATATAGTCCAGTGATGGGCACTCTTATCGAATCGTTATAGATAGCAGTGTTGCTAATTGCTATATCTTAAAGCTATTGATGCTATCGAGATAAACGGTCACACATGTAATTAAATAATATATTTATTATCTGGTATATTATTAAAAATCATAATTTAATCAAATATTTATTTTATTTATGTTTTATTTTGTTTTTAGCGAAAACTTTAATCGAATCTTCAAATGTTTCGGGAACACCCCTATGATTTCAGCGTTTACTTTTCAAATTTAAAAAAAAAAACCGTTTTTAATTGTAAGTTGGCAACAAGTCAAGTTTAATGGCAATTTTTGGCACTAAATATTGAACATTTTATTGATGAAAAGTCTTATGTTTTGGGTTCTTTAAAAGGTACTGGCTTTTGATGTGTAGAGTTGTAAATGTAATTAGATTTGCGTTGATTGAATTTAGTTCTCCAGAACGCGCTCATCGTTGATGGCATTTGGTATCGATATTTCCCGTGTCATATCGTCAACATTTCCATTTCCAGGCTCCTCATCGATTTCACCCATTGTACTACCACTAACGGCACTATCCGATGCCGATGCCGAATCCACTTGTTGTTGTTGTTGTTGCAATTCATCGGGTTCATCGGCATCGCCCACATATTTCTCCATCGATTTGGCCAATTTATCGGAATTGCCACCGACAAATATATCGAGTACTTCACCATTTTTAATAAACACAAATGTCGGCATACTGGTTATATTATACTCCAAAGTGATCTCCTCATTCTCATCCACATTGACCTTGAGCACAACGGCACGTTCCGTATATTGGGCAGCCAATTCTTCCAATTTGGGTGCGATTATTTTACATGGTCCACACCAGTTGGCACAGAAATCGATAACGATTAGTTTGTCGCCAGCGTTCGACAATTGCTGCTCAAAATCCTCTTTGCTCTGTACCACATGAACCATTTTCGCTGCTGCAAATTTCGCTACAAAATTTTAATCTTATTATTATTATGATTATTATTATAACTGAAAATTTCGAATATTGCTTGTTATTATATGTACGTACAAAATTTCTGGAAATTTGTTGTGTTCCGTTTTACCAGACGGCTGAAACGAAATAGAAGTGATTGACAAATCACAGACAATATAATTGACAGAAAAAAAGTTGTATTCAGTTTCAGTTCAGATCGAAATATGGTTATTTCCAGACATTTGTGCGTCTTTAAATGAAAAAAATATAACAAAAATCGATTTTTTCAAAAATGTTTTCTTACTCATTTTATCAAAACTGTTTTTATTATATTATTTATTCAAAGAAGCTTATGTACTCTATTTTACGATATTAAAAATGTACATGTGTTGGAAAATCAGTACAATAAATCTTTACGGTTTTTATCGAAAATAGCTAGATCCAAATTACATTCTTAATAGATTTCTAAATCTAAAAATGAGCCAATTCCAATAAAAATAATAGTATCATTGCGCCAACAGGAAAAATAAAAGCTAGTTTTAGCGCAAAAACGCTAAGTGTGGCAGCCGTGTTAAAAAATACTAATTAAACACTGTTTTCAAATAATTGCGCTATCGCTTATCGATAATATGCATATGCGCACTAGGTGGCAGCGCCAACACTGGAACTTTACCGTTTTTTCGCCGCTTTGGTAGTGTGCGTATGTGTGTGTGTGAGAAGCCACCATTTTGTGGTGAGTACGAAAAAGCGCGCGAAACATGTGCAAGGAAATTCCTATAAATAGCAGTGTTGCTATGCACTGCGAGCATTAGAGCTTAAAATCAACATCACGATAGAAACATTTAAGTAAAAATTAAATCACAAAAAAAAGAATAAAAGAAAATACAGTTCGACGTTAGTCTAGTGTTCAAGTAAAATCGTTTAAGAAAAAAGTTTTGTCAAGTGCAACGTTCAAAAACAACTCTGAGCAACATGAGTACACTGAGCACAATTCGCAGCCTCAACGATTTCCAGAAGCGCATCGAAGCTGCCGATAATAAAATCGTTGTGCTCGATTTCTATGCCACTTGGTGTGGACCATGCAAAGATATTGAAAAGACGGTAAAATCACTATCACGCCAATATGCAGACAAGGCGCTCTTCATGAAGATCAATGTGGACAAATACGAGGAACTGGTTCAAAAGTACAAAGTTCGCAGCATGCCGACATTCGTATTCCTCAAGGGCAATCGACGAGTGGGCAGCATTGTTGGTGCCGATGAACACAAACTGGTTCACTTGATGGCAAAACTCGCTAAATGAACGAAACAACTACACTGGCAAACAAATTTCGCAACCTAGCTTTGGCGCAGGCGTCGTATTTAATTTTTATTTATTTATTTTAATATGTATGTGGTAACGTAAAAACGATTTGTATTTGTCTGCAAAATTGTATTGTATTAACTTTAATAACGAACTGACCTTTAATAAATTAATGTATAAGTTTGGACTATATATTTTCATTTTTTTTTCTTACTAAGCAGGCTTGGCAGCTTTATGTAATATTTCAGTGTACTACAAAAAATCAGTTTCGTTACAGGCAACATTTTCAACAAACTAATTTTGTTTTTTTTTTACATTTAGGAAGCGTACAAAATTTTCAAGTGCAATACAAAAAACAAAAAGCGTCGCGAAAAATTCCAAGTTCTCGCTCTCTCTCAGTCAGTTTCTCTCTCGCTCCATTCATTGTGGTGAGCAAAAGCTTGGCAAGGTGCAATAAGAAGGTAGCGCGATAAGATAGCGAGAGCGTGCTCGATAAGAGCAATGCTGCTAGCTCGCTCACACGCACACAGTTGTCGCTACCTTTTTGTTGCATCGTGTGCTATTTTGGGTTGTTAAATTCGCTCGCACGCACACAACTTGGCTATCGCAGTTGTCGCTACCTTTTTATTGCAACATGCCTATTTTGGGTAATCAAAACACGATGTTTTTTATCCGATATTCTTCTCTGTTTAGCGATATGTCATATCAAATCAAGCGCACGCCATATTATCGGCGCATTTTCAATAATAGCCGCCGTAACGGACAGCTGCAGCGTTTACGGGAGGAATACGAGCGCATTCAGGAGTTCAATGATCGCACCATCGAGCTGAAGATGCGTCAGGTGCGTCTCAAGCGTTTGTTCCGTGAAATCGAGGATATCAATGAGTCGCCAAGCAGCTCAAATCAACAACAACAACATCACGGATTAACCCCGCTGCCCCTTACGCCGGAGGCGCAACTGGAGCAGCAGCGTCGCTTGCGTCTGGAGTCGCTGGAGCGTGCCCGTGAGTTGGGCCAGGAGATGTCACGCCGTAATGCGGAGCTGGCGGAAAATGGCAACGGTTTCTATTTGCGCAGCGAATTGCGCTCTACGGCCAAATCGCGTGCAGCGGATGCGGCACGGCGGGAGGCGCAGGAGCGACGCCAACGTGCCGCACGGCGTATCAGTTACGGCAATGCACAATCCCGCTCAAATATCAAACGCATTGCGCAGCGTCGACAGCGCCAAGAAGTCATCGATTCATTGCTGTATGCCAACGATAATAATCGATCGACACAGCTAGTGGCGGAACTATCGCAGTCGCCATCGCAGGCAGAGCAGCAACTGCATCCGGATTTAATCAAACGCTCGATGCTGCAGCAGCGACTGCAATATGGCAACTCTCGCTCCACCAACAACATGATGCGCAGTCAAATTGCTGCCGCGCAGCGTGTGATCAACTGCATCTCGCTGCCGCCGTCGCAGTCGCAGCAGGCAGCGCTGCCTGCAGAGCTTGAGAATCGGTGCAGGTAAGCTGGTTGTTATAATCACGGCTGTCATTTTTAGTTTTTGAGAACTTTTAACAATGTAATTTAGATCTATATATTTTTGCTACCAACAGTAAAAATTTATTGTTCAATTATACTGATTTTCCAATACATGTACATTTTAAATATCGCTATAAATAGATAAATAGAAGGTAATAATTTGGTTTATTTATATAAATATGTGCGTTGGTTCCTTTTTATTTCAATTGTTTTTTTTTTTTAATTTTTTTTGGCTCATTTTTGTTTTATAAGGTGGCAACCGTGGTTATAATACTCATAAATCGATATATCAATAATTATTTCTGACCACAATATTAATGTTTAATTTAAAGTTCATTTTTATAATTGCACTTTAATTTTAATCAACACTAATTAAAATAAATACATTGTTTTAAATATTAAAATATTCCTAGGGCCAGACAATTGGAGATGGAATACCAGCATTCGCCTAGTATCAATGACAATCGCATGCGAAGCAATAATATTAATCGTGATGTGCCCCTGGAGATGGCATACCAGCAGTTGCCTACAATCGATAACAGCGATAACAACAATCGAAATGCGTTAAATTTTGAATCGGAATCGGAGATGCAAACGGCAATGTTGCCGCCAACAGAGCCGTCCCAGTTGAGTGACGACGATAACATGCCCACCACCAGTCACAAGATTAATCCCAAGATAACCACCGATGTGGCAACCATAAGTGGCTTTCAATCACCGCGGCCAAGTCTCGTACTGAGAGATTCGCACACTCCATCGGAAAGGGCTTCGGAACGCTGGCATCGCATCTCGTTAACACTGCCCTGGTTCAAGGTACTAGCTCCTGTGGGACCCCATGATATGCCATCGTCACAGCTGCCCCAGAGCATTAGCATCTCCATTGCCGAAGAGTTGCCAGATAGCAGCAATGCAACAACAACAACAACTACAACGGCGACTAGCGGTACTTCCGATAATTATCATAGCTTCAGGGGTGCATCATTGCTGCAGGAGGATCTCATGCAGATCATGGAATTGAGCGATAGTCAGGCTACGGTTCCGGTTCCGCTTCAGGTTGAGCCTCCTGTGCGTCGTACGTTTGGCAATTAGGCGACAGGTGACTGGCGATTTCCCCTCACACCCCTCACCACCTGCTGTATATTATTCCTCGCTGACTGTCCACTGTCCCAAAAAGAAAAAAGTGCCAGGAACTTGCTAAATGGATAGAGTAAGTGCACCCTATCGACCATCATTTTAGGCACAAAATAAAATAAATAAAAATTATTCTTGTAGTTTTTAAAAAATATTAATAATTATGTAAATTAATTTAAATATAAATAAAAAAATTATTATATATTATATTTTAATTTATATAATATATACAAATTTAACCATAGCTTTTATTTTCAATATTTATTTTAAAAATTGAAAATAAGAATTACTTGTCAAGTTTTCTAATAAAAGTAGATAATTCAAATTTAATTCAAATACATTTTAAGGCGATCTAAAAATTATAAATTTTATGATTCAATTATTTTTTGCTATGGTTTAATTTTTATATAAAAATTAAACTATAATATTTATTTTTTTTATTTATTATTATTTCAAAAGTTATCCTTTTTTTCCACAGGGAAATAAAAAAAATTCGGTATAGGATGGATCTGATTACAATATGATGTCGGGCATTCGGTAAAATGGGCAATAAAACTAGTTTTTTTGTATGAATATCCATTCCTTTGTTTTCTATATTTTGGGTGAGATCGAAACAATTATGTTTGACTTCAACTGAATATGAAGATGATTCTAAGGTTTCCTATTTTCACGTCTTTGTCCTGAATTGGATGCACGATTAATCAACGACCAAATGCATCAAATGCATCGTCGTACTGTCAAATGTGTCCCTTAGTAAAAAAATATATATAATTAGGTATATGTGGACAATATCTATATATATATATATTTGATAATGGGCTATAAATTATCCATTTGCAATACATTTGTTATGAAATACAATATATATTGATTTGTAAAATAAATTGAAAGTCGAAAGGAAATCAAGTTGTATATTTGTTTATACTTATATGATCATATTCTATATGTGTGCTCTATGATTGAATTTGCGAAAGTATATTATTCAAAAAATGTGTGCGCGCGTAAACTCAACCAGTTGAAAAATAACTGTAAATGCATGGCGCTGCCAGAAGCTGGAACAAAAGGCTTACAGCCTATTTCAGTTTGATTTAGTTTTACGTACGGATTTATTAAACAAATAAATGCTGTATTGTATAACAAGAAATGAATATGACTAGACTTTGTGAGTAAAGTAGCATAAAATAGCAATAAATATTATGGGAATATCGCTCAGTCACAGTTTGCAATGACTCAGTGACCGCTACGTTTATATTGGCCATCTCTAAACACTTGTTCACTTGTTCACTTGTTTAGAATTTAAATTAAAATGCTGTATTATTTAAGAAAAAACTAATATAATTACACTTTTTAAATAAAACAATATTTATTATCAACATTATCGATATCGAAATATCGCTTAGACACAGTTTGCAATGAATCAGTGACCGCTACGTTTATATTGTCCATCTCTAAGGCGCAGATTTGTTTACTGCACGTGTTGCGCTTCTGTGGCAATTAATAAATAGTTAAAATAGTTAAATCAAAATAAAATGGATAGCGAAGTGGATGAATATGAGCCCACCGACTCCGAGCAGGAGTACGATGAGGAGGAGCGCGAAATTTTGGAGGACTTACGTAAGCAACGTAAACAGCGCGCGGAAAAGCAACAAAAAGGCAAGCAAGAAGTTTTGTTATTTAGCGACAGCGATGATGATGAGGATCAGGAGGATGAAGTGGCGGAATTGATGCGCGACAGCGACATCGAAGGTGCCGAGGATGATGACGGCGATCTGCCGGATACCATGAACTGGGGCAGCAACAAGAAAACCTATTACAATACGGACTTTGTGGATCCCGATTACAGCAGCTATAATGCCCAGGAGGAGGATATGGCCAAGGCGGAGGAGGAGGAGGCCAAAAAGATACAATTACGCTTGGCCAAGCAGCTCAATGAGGCGGACTTTCTGCTAGATGACATGGAACAACAGCTGCCAGCGTATTCCGGCAAAGTTGCAAAGTTAAAGACGGAAAGCATTAAGGTCACGACGGATTTGGCGGGTCTGGGCAAGCGTGAGCGGCTGCAGCTGCTGCAGAAGGACTCTCCAGAGTTTATGGGTCTTACACAGGAATTCCAGCGGCATTTGAGCGAAGTGCAACAATTAACGGGTCCAGTTTTAAACTATGTGCGGAATCATGAGGTTCCATTGGTGCCGGCACTGCAATTTGCCGCGGTCTATCAGAATGTGCTGCTCACCTACTGCGCCAATGTGTCCTTCTATCTGCTGCTGAAGGTTAAACGCCAGCAAGTCAAATATCATCCGGTGGTGAAGCGTTTAGTGCAGTTGAAGCAGCTCAGGGATCAGCTGGCTCAACGTTATGTGGAGTTCATACGACCGCAACTGGAGGCGCTATTGGAGCGCATACAGGATGGCGATGCATTCACTGTACTAGATGTGGCACAAAGGAAGGCCAAGCTGCAGATATTAAACCAATACAAAGAGCAGGAGAATGTGACGGAGCTGAATCAAGACGAAGATGACCAGACAGATGAGGAGCAGCTGCAAGAGGAACCGGAGCAGCAGGAGGAGGGAGAGGAGGACGCTGAGGAGCTCGCCAGACGCGGCATCACCTACCAAATGGCCAAGAACAAGGGATTAACGCCGCATCGCAAAAAGGAGCTGCGTAATCCGCGTGTCAAGCATCGTGGCAAATATCGCAAGGCGTTAATCCGACGCAAAGGTGCTGTCAGATCCGTCCGGAAGGAGGTCAAGCGTTACGGCGGCGAAGTGTCCGGCATTAAGGCCACAGTCACCAAGAGTGTCAAATTCAAAACGTAGTCTCTATCTCTATCAACTATATGTCTATATACACTTTACACTGCATATAAATCCACTATTGATCTGTAAACATGCTAAATGTATACATATTTCTCTGGGGGAATTGTTGGGTATTTACAGTGGAATCTATTCTCTAGAATCCACAAATTTTAAATCAAAGTCGTTTATTCTTTGGATTAATACTACAATTCAAATTTCCTTTTAATTTTATTTTTGATATCTATATATATAAAACTGTTTGTCCTGACTGACTGACTGACTGACTGGTATTCGTGGAGCCCAAACGTTAAGGGCAACAACCCAACAATAACGGCCGAGGAGGATGATATTTGAGCACAACATAGCTTAGAAAATTTCAGGTACATTCGAGCACGCTGTATTCAGGTACTATATAGTACAATTTGAATTTCGTCTCTATGGCAACTTTATAATGTAGTGATCAGATTTAAGCCAAATTTGGTCAGAATGTATATTACCAGCCCAGATGTATAAGAAGAAGTTTTTCATACTAAAAGTTCATTTTCGCCCGATCGTTCCTATGGCAGCTATATAATATAGTGGTCCGATCAGGACGTATAAAACCAATTTAAAAGCATATTCTGTGAGAATGGATTAGTTATCTCAAAAAACAATAACATTTTTCATACTACAACTTAATTTTCGACCCAACGTTCCTATGGTAGCTATGTGATATAGTTAACCGATTTTATCCAAACTTAATAAGGATGTATAAGACCAACCCAGAAGCACATTGTGTCAAATTGGTTAGGATATCTCAAAATACAAAGAAGGTTTTCACACAAAAACTTCATATTCGACTTATCGTTTCTATGGCAGATATATGATATATTGTTCCGATCCAAAAATAAAAACAAACTTGATCTGCGTACGGTATTCAGGAACCTACATACCAAATTTCAAGTCTCTAGCTCTTATAGTCTCTGAGATTGACGTGTTTAAACAGACGGACATGGCTATATTCACTCTGCTGTTGATCCTGTTCAAGAATATATATACTTTATGTGGTCTGTCACGCCTTCTTCTGCCTGTTACAAATGGTACATTCTGCCTAACACATTATACCCTTTTTTTTTTGTCATTTTTTATGACCACAGGGAATAAAAATAGTCTAATTTTTTTTTAAACTGTTTGTAGAACCAACTATTTTAAAAAGTGTGTTTTTTTTTCTACAAAATAAAATGTGTGAACTGTTTTTTTGTTGGTCAAAACAATTATTTGAGCAACTGTAGTTGATATAATAATAACTGCTGTTGTTTACATAAAAAAAAAGAACTACACTTTATTCAGATAGGTCACAAAGTTGCCAAACAACACATGATTAAAATTCGCAATCTGTCTTAAAATGAATACAGTATGTAGACAATATATATAATAATATATAAATACATGCATACACGTATATATGTAAGTATATCTACATATAAACAGGGGGTTTTTCATTTAACATTTGTGGGTTTTAAAATTGGTTTATAAGCATGTGTTGTTGTCCTGCTCTAAGTTGTGTAAGTGTATATTATATATGAAGGTGTGTGTGTGTATTAACTTTAAGTCTAGCCTATCATTTAGTTAGATTAAGTAGCAAATTTCATGCATTCAACAACGTTAATTTCCTATGTTTAACTTAGATATTAAAGAGCTTGCGAAAGTCATCATTTGATTTGGGTGCAGTTGTTGCTGCGGCTTCATTGGCTGTCTCATTAGCATTAGCATTGCCATTGGCATCAGTGGATTTGCCATTGGCATCCGTCGCATCCTCATCCAATTCAAGCTTCCTGCGTCTCTTCATATCCAGCATGACCAGCTTTGTGGGTATCAGCGATGTGGGAAAGCGACGCTTTTCCGCTTTTCTAGCCATTAATCCTGATCCGGATCCTGATCCTGATCCGGCTCCTGCTCCCGTTCCCGCGGCTGCTGTGGATGCTGAGCCAGCGGCGCCTTTAACCGGCGGATTCGAAATGGCAACCACAATCTGCAAAATAAAAAGGTTTAATATTTGCTGTGAGGAAAATTGGATGGTAGATGGCTTAGGATCGCAAAAAATATCAAAAAAAATTTAAGTGTAGAATCAATTTAGAGGTCAAATCATGATCAAAATGACATTCCGCTTGAAAATTGGTTAATTTTTGATAAAGTTATGAGAGATCGAAATTTTCGAAAAATGTCAAGGGGTAAGTAATCAATATTGGATGTTATGTTATGCTTAGGGTCGAAAAAATATCAAATTTTTTAGATGATAAAAATTTAAATGCAGAATCAATTTAGAGGCCAAATCAAGATCAAAATGACATTCTGCTTGAAAATCGGTTAATTTTTAATGAAGTTATGAGAGATCAAAGTTTTTGAAAAAATGTCAAGGGGTAAGTATGCAAAATTGGATGATAGATGGCTTTGGGTCGACAAAATATTAAATTTTTTAGGTGATAAAAATTTAAATGCAGAATCAATTTAGAGGAAAAAACATGATCAAAATGACATTCCGCTTGAAAATCGGTTAATTTTTCATGAAGTTATGAGAGACCAAAGAAAGAAGAAGAGCTTGAACCTCACCGCCTGTCCACCTATGTCCAGTCCATCGCCACCAGCGACCGCCTTTAATGCCTGATCCGGCTGCTCAAATTCAATGTATGCAATGCCTTTGAATTTTTGATTACTGCAATTAAAGAGAGTTAAAATTAATCTTTATACTTATTACCATGCTTTACAAATTTACTATTTTCATTAATTCATTTTTGAAATATCAGATAATTATGAGTTCTACTTTAAAACTTTAACAAAAATCATTATATTTAAACAAAAAAAAAACTCATTAAATATTGTTTATGCCTTGAGTTTCATTTTTTGCTCAAATATAATGAATATTATTGCTTAAAACTTTAACTTTAATTGTAATTTTTACTTTTCATGGTCAAAAATTATATTGTCAATTTTTGTATCATTAAAATGCATAAAAAGATCAAAACAATTTTTAATTGTTTTTTATCATTATTAATATAGATATTATTATGAAGAACAAATAAAACTTAAGAATAATAATTATTTTATGAGCCTTATGTTTTTGCTCAATAATAATGTAAAAATGAATTTAAATTAAAATAAATCAATGAAAATTAAAAATGATCATTATATTGCAATTTTTATAATATTATAAAACTTTTTCTTAATTAAATCAAGGACTTTTTTTTCTTCCCACATTTTTTATTGAAAAACAAAATTTTGTAAATAAACTTGGGCAACATTATAAAAAGAAAATAAATACGTACAATATATTTAAGTTGTAAAGAAATTTTTAAACTCTGTATAATTTTATATTATATATAGCTTTAATGAATGTAAAATAATAAGGGACAATAAATAATAAATTGATAATTTGAGCTAAGTCGAACTATTAAAAATTCAGTGAATGATGTTAAATAAATTTGTGGATTCAATGGACATGTTTACTCACTGTCTGTAGACCAAACGGATATCCTTGATGGTGCCAAATGCTTGGAATGCCTGCGTTAAATCCTCCTTGCTGCACTGAGCATACAGATTCTTAATAAATATTTTATTAGCTTCCAAATGTGCTGAAAATTAAATGAATTGAATACAAGGTTAGCTGACAATTAATATTCGATTGTTTTTTTTTTTTTTTGAACAACTCACGGGCGTATTTGAAATTGGGTGCTTTGGATTCATCGGCAGCTGGTTTCTTTTTTTGTACATTTTTCTTGGCTGGCGGTATTGGCTTTTTGGCAGCTGGTAATTCCTTTTTCACCGGTCGAAATGGATTCTTTGCGGGGCCAGTTGGTAAATGCTTGCGACCTGGTTTATCCTGGAACTGCGTCTGTTGTCGCCTGCCTTGCGCATACGTTGTTCCACGTTGCGGACGTCCTCCTGGCATTAAGTTGCTCTCCTGGATTTGCTGGCAATATGCCTGGCAATCGGCAATTGTATCGCAGTTGCCAAAACAGCGTTCATAGCGACGATATAGATGGCTTATTCCCTCAGCATTTGCCGGCAGCGACATTAATGCCTGCTGCAGAACAGTGCGTATTTTAAGTCCAGCATTGTATTCACCCTCCATCTGGGCATAGGCCAGCCACAGATGACTCTTATCGCTGCTGCCCGGATAACCTAAATGATCAAGCATTATTTAAATATTCTCAAATTTCAACTCTCTCTCTTGCACATACTGAATATTTCGGACCAGATGTCGGCGCCATTACTGGGACTCTTCAGTTGGGCATACTCGACCAGCGCCCACAGCTGCAGCACTTCGTATCCCGTGTCCGCCAAATCGCCGTACTGCTCGGACAATCGATCCCACACACGTCGGAATGCAGCGCGTAGTGCATCAACCTTTAAAAGAGGAAAATTCAGTAAAGTTTCAAGGTATATATGTGTTAATTTATTACAAATATTATGTGTTTTAAGTGTTAAATTTAATGATTCTTTAAACAAATGTGAAAACCTTACACTAATACCACAATTTGGAAATAAAAATTAGAAATCCAAAACTGGAAATAATGTTATTAGGTAATAAAAACTTGGCAAAAAGATTTGCAAGACAAACATTTTAATGAAAAGTTTAAGAATTAAATTCAAAGTGTTGTTTTATACTAATTATGATATGAAGAGTTGATTAAAAGTGAAAACTTGAGATTTAAAGTTTTTGATTTTAAAAATTCCAAAGGGGGGACCCTTAGCATCCAACCCAAGATTTAGTGGGAAATAATTATTTTTCCAAAATTAAATAAATTTAAATGCAGAATCAATTTAGAGGCCAAATCATGATCAAAATGGCATTCCGCTTGAAAATCGGTTCTTTTTTGATAAAGTTATGGTTAATTGAAGTTGGTCCGACTTTGGATCTAGCAACTTTACAAGTCAAAATTTTTATAAAATTTGACATGATTTTTTACAAAAAAATCAAGTGTCTCAAAATCAGTTTTGAAGTGTTGTTTTATACTAATAATGGTATAAGGAGTTGATTAAAAGTGAAAACTTGTCATTTTAAATTTTGTGTTTTTAAAATTCCAAAGGGGGGACCCTTAGCATCGAATTCAAGATCTAGAGCAAAATTATTTTTTTTATAAAATGAAATAAATTTAAATGCAGAATGGATTTAGAGGACGAATCATGATCAAAATGATATTTCTTTTAAAAATCGGTCCAGTTTTGACAAAGTTATGCAAGCTTGAAGTTGGTCAGACTGTGGACTTGGCAAATTATATGGTTTCTTCTTCTTTGTTTATGTAATTCCTACAAAAAATTCGCGGAATTTGTATGAGTTACCAGAGCGGATGCCATAGAGGTGTATATAAATAGGTGTATATAAATCGAACCTACTTAATAAACCAGCCAACTCACCTGCTGTTCATCCTCGACGTTGGTGTGACGCACCCGATAAGCCAGATAATCCAGTTGCAGCTCCACAGTCATTTCCATGTATCGTTCAATGCGATTAAAGTGACTCCTCAGCTCGTCATCGATCTGCTCCAGGCTGAGCTGCTGCAGTTCCATCAACTGCAGATACTTGTGGTTCAGTTGAACACTTGGCTTGGACTGCAATGCCCGTTTGATGAGCTCCAATGGCCGGCTCTTCAGATAGCCATCATGGACTTGCATGTATTGGCCATTCTTGGATGCATTATCACCATCAGTATTTGGGGACTGCAGTGGCTTTTGCATATAGGCTAGATAATCCAGCCAGAGGCCACTGTCTGAGGGATATTTGGTCAGGCAACGTTCATAGATGATTTTGGCCAGTGTGATCTTTATATTCCTGTCCAGTGTTAAGGTATCGATTCTTAGAATAAACATTTCCTGCAGATATGATGTATTCTCTGTGCTGTTCTTTAGTTTCTGCTTGAATTCATTGATTAATTGTTGCATTTCCTGCAATTGCTCCTCATTGCAATTCCAATTGACGCACTGGGAACTCAACATTTGCTCCATCTGCTCCGCCTGAGCTTTATCCGTAATTCCACGGAGTAGAGCCCTTGATTTTTCAATGAAATCGACACGTTCCAAGCCATAATCAGCCAACAACTTGGCCCACATCTCGCCATGATCCACAAGTGGTTGCTGCTCCAAGCTCTTGACAATGAACTCAGCAAGTTGATCATCTGATAGGGTGGGTAATGAGAGTAAAGATTGAATATTTGCTCTGATTCACCTACTTTAATACTTACCATAGTAGCTGCTCAGCGCCAAGCGGCATTTGCTTTGGAACACTTCGTGCTCCTGAGGCGTCTGTGTCACCACTTGGAGCGTCTTCAGGTAGCGCAGCCAAATATGCGATGGTATTGTGGCATACTTTTCAAATTCACTGATCGCCACATCGATTTTCTCAAACACATTTAATTTGCTGCAATTGCATATTTTAGATATATGTTCATTAGAGTGCATCGATTATACATACAGAAAATGGTAGCCCAAATTTGTTATCTTCAGTCAATATAAAGACGTTTTCACAAAAGAAACCATATTTTTAAAACCAATTTCCCGCATTTTATACCCTGTGCCCATTCAAAATAGCCAAAATATATATATTCTTGATCAGCAACAACGGTCAAGTTGATATAGCCATGTCCAGACGGACGTTAATCTCAGAGACTATAAGAGCTAGCGACTTTAAACTTGGTATGTAGATTCCTGAATACCGTGCGCAGATCAAGTTTTTTTTTATTTTTGGATCGGACCACTATATCATATAGCTGTCATAGAAACGATCGGTCGAAAACTAAGTTTTAGTACGAAAAACTTCTTGGTGTTTTTGAGTTATCTCAACCAATCCGGCTAAATATGCATCTGACCAAATTAAGTTCAAATCGGTCCACTATATCATATAGCTGCCATAGAAACGCTCAGTCGAAAATCAACTTTTAGTACAGAGTAATTTTGCTAATAATAACAAAATACATTTAGACTTTAGAACTATAGTTTCTGAGTGTAAACATCTTAGAATTGCTAAAATCAAATCTGAATCTGTTGCAGGAGTGCCTCTATTATTTATAAAGAATTCTTAACAACTTACAATGCTGTGTGGCAGAGTTGCATGTACAATTTGTATTCCTTGAATGGCATCGACAATATGGTTTGAAATTCATCCTCCAGCCTTTCATCATTATGTGATTCACTGCTATCGCTCACTGAATTAATAATACTAATATCACTGTCCGAATCCAAATCTCGTTCACTGCCGCTCTCAAACACCTCCTCCTCATCCTCCCCCACACTCCTGGCGCCATTGCTGGAATCTGAGCTTATTTCGATTGGTTGCTCGTTCACGATGTTGTCGTCTTGTTGTCCATCACCAGCTGGAGCATTTTTCTGCAAAGAATTCATCAAAATTGTGTATCGTTGGGCAAACAATTTCTATGCTCACTTACATCAGCTCCACTGTCCATACTTCAAAAACAAATTTAATTGAATATTTTACAACAAAAAATACAAGTTGAATTGTTATATTTTAATGAAAATAAACGCAAATGACAACTAAAGATGAACTTTGCGTATCTGTGCAGTAGCGATAGAAACTATAAAATATATCGATATTATGCACTCGTTCTGTGCGATATTTACGTCACTGTTACTTGACACAAGTAACAAAATATCTGAATATTTCAGTGTGACAGCGACACTTTTGAACTGTTTATCATAAAGTTATTAAATATAAATAAATATTATTTACATTCGTCCAATACGTCATCGCGAAGAGTTGCAGTAACATTGCCATGTTATCGTAAGACCTTCGCTGTTTTTTAAAAAATAGAGTTTCTGATTCCGCGGTCGTTTTGTTACGTTACCAGTCTAAATAACCCTTTAACTTATTAATATGTTATCGAAGAGACCGGTCACACATAATCTTGCAAAAATATTTGTATTTTTTTAAATGGATTTTTATTTTATTTCTTATTCTTGTTCTTTAAACAACTTAAAGAAAAGAAAAACAATTTTCATTAAAAAAAAATATTTTAAGAATTAAATAAAAAAAACAGTAACTGAATTCTTATTTTGTCAAGACACTTTCTGGACTTACTGTACGGCTATTATTTTTTAATACTGAATAAAGAAAGTAATAACTTATCGTAAAAGTATATAATTCATATATTCATTCATATATATATATATATATATATATATATATATATATATTAAACATGTGGTTTGCAAATTTGGCAAATAAATTCAAAATGGATTATGATTGTTTTAATCTCAAAATTTAGAGTTTCCCGATAATATTAGTACACTACATTAATTATATTCCTGTCAGCCACATCCGCATTTAATAGTATTAATTTATTGACTTTGGTGCCGACCATAGACAGTTTAATAGGAAGCGGACGATTATTTTGATTATCTTGTAGATGAAAAATAATATCATGAATAAACTTATTGGTGAGTTGCAAACAATTCTTCAAATTTAACACCTGCAGTTTGGGACAGGCAAGGATCAGTCGAAGTACACCATTATCCGTGATTTTTGAATATTGGTTGATATCGATTTCTGTTAAATCTTGCAAGTTAAATAATGCCTCCAATCCACTATCGGTGATCGTATTGTTGAGTGGCAAAATCAAAGTTCGCAGTGCGCTCAGCTTTCCAATCTCAAAAAGGATCTCGGCATTAATATTGTTTCCATACAATGCGTCTATTTGAAAATGTTCCAACTGCTTGGACTTATGCTTCACCAGCCATTTCATAAGCATTGGAGGAATTTCATTTTCAAAATCAGGCATAAACAACTTAAGTTTCCTCAGGCTTGGTAGCCTTGCAATGTGATAATAATCATCAATCTCGTAGTCGGTGCAGGTAATGGAGAGAGTCTCCAAAGATTCACAGTACTTTTCGTTGATAAGCCGCTCAAAGCACGGAGATTCGAGAACAAAGCTTTCTATGTACAATTCCTTAAGCTGCGGTAGCTTTCCAAATATTTTAAGCAACAATTCCGGGTGTCGTCTCATTTCGCATTCATCTAGAGTCAGCGACTCAATAGACTGTGGTAAATAATTCAAACTCTTTACAGTCATCATTCGATTTCCTGAAAGATCCAGTTTCTTAAGCTGATTTAAATGTTCGATCGCTTGCAGATCGTCATTTCTTAGATTGCAGCGAAATAATCTCAGATTTTGAAGACTATTTAGATTGGCAAACATTTTCAAACTTGATATAATGTTACCAATGATCATCAGTGACTGTAAATTAGTGCAATGCTTTCCAAGATATTTGCACACAATGTCGCAGTGCTGTTCTGGTATATTTCCTTCGATTTGCATTACATTACGTCCGGAAAGTTTAAAAAAATCACGCACTTTCCATGCAGTCATTTCTTCAAATATTTCAAAATCGATAGATTTGTCCAACATCGGCGACATTTCCTCATAAATGTATCGGAAACGATAACAGGTACGAGCAAATTGAATGCGATCAGATTGATCAGATAATTCTCGGAATATATGCTCTAGGCAATAATCGTTCAGTTTCATAATGTCAGAATTTTTCTCATTGGAATTCACATTATCCGGTTTATCCGGCAATTTCTCGGCATCTGGTTGATGCCAAGTATAACATGGTTGAACTGTTATACGGCATCTCTTGACATATTGAAACTTTCTCTCCAATGCTTCGGCAGCATGACGAGGATTCTTAAAAATAACGTAGCCATTTCGAGTCCTATTATTGATGGAAAACAGATGTAATTTTTCAATGCATCCAAACATCTCGAAATGATCTTGGAGCTGTTGCTTATTCAGGCTCTCTTTGATATTGGTTAGAAAGAGATTCTTCACCAACACATGATCCTCCGTGTAGGCCAATTGCTCTTTGAAGTAATATTTTACTCCAGACGCCGGCGCAGTCATTGTACGGTTCTCTTTGGTCGTAATCTAAGCTGCGATTAAATGAATTTAAATAATTAGTAAGTTAGTATGTGTACTTTAAGCAATAAGAGAATCATCACCTCCTTTTATTGTTTATTTTAGAATCAGGTATGTTCTAAACCAGCGGTGGGCACGTGTATCGAATTGTTATCGATGACAGTGCTGCCATAAGTCATTAAGAAAAACAGAATACACGGATCTCGAAAAAATTACAAAAAATTTAAAATAAATTTGTTAAATACAAAATTTTTAAATTAAAGTAATATTAAAAAGCACATCTTTTAAATTAACATAAAAACATATTATCTTGTCCAAAGCTTACATATTTTTTCCTGCGATTTTAAGAATGTACATGTGTTGGAATTTCAGAATAATGTTACAATTTATTTTTATTGTTGGTAGCGAAAATATTTAGATCTAAATTAAATTTTTAATACTTTTCAAGAAACGTTTGTTTTAACCAAAAAAGAGCCAATTCTAATAAAAAGTGCCATTGGCGCCAACTAAAAACGCCAAATGTGGCATAAGTGTATGGCAGCACTGTATGGCAGCATTGATAAACCGATTTTGTTTTGTTTATTATCGTTGCAGCCCTGTCGATTGTCATTTCCCGCCAAAAATTGCAATTGCTAGCGGCGTGCAAATTGTTAGCTTGTTGTTTTCTGTTTCATTGTTGAATTATTGTTTGAAAATGGCACACGACGCAGAGCAGTACATAAAGGATATACAACGCGAGTATGTGGACTTTCTGGACGACGAGGAGGACCAGGGCATCTATGCGGGTCATGTGAAGGACATGATAGCGGAGCAGAGCAAGCGTTTAATTGTCAACATCAACGATCTGAAGCGAAAGAATCAACAACGCGCCTTGGGACTCTTAAGTAATGCCTCCGATGAGCAGCTGGCATTTGGACGTGCCCTCAAGGAGTACGTGTCCACAGTGGAGCCCAGCTATGCCAAACAGCATGAGGATTTCTTTGTGGGATTCGAGGGTTGCTTTGGCAATCGTCATGTGACGCCGCGCTCCCTCACCTCCATCTATCTGGGCAATCTGGTGTGTGTGGAGGGCATTGTGACCAAGGTATCACTCATACATCCCAAGGTGGTGCGGAGTGTGCATTATTGTCCGGCTACTAAGAAGGTGCTGGAGCGTAAATACACCGATCTCACCTCGTTTGAGGCGGTGCCATCGAGTGCTGTGTACCCCACCAAGGATGATGATGGCAATCTGCTGGAAACGGAATTCGGGCTGTCTGTTTACAAGGATCATCAGCGTTTAACCATACAGGAGATGCCGGAAAAGGCGCCAGCCGGACAATTGCCACGTGCCGTGGACATCATATGCGATGATGATCTGGTGGATCGCTGCAAGCCGGGAGATCGTGTCCAGATTGTGGGCAACTATCGCTGTCTGCCCAATCGACATGGTGGCTACACATCCGGCACCTTTCGCACCGTCTTGCTGGCCAACAACATCTCGCTGCTGAGCAAGGAGAGCAATCTGGATATCTCCAGGGAGGACATTATGTTGTGCAAGAAGCTCGCCAAGAACAATGACATCTTTGAGCTGCTAAGCAAGAGTCTGGCTCCATCTATACATGGTCATACCTATGTGAAGCAGGCGATTCTCTGTCTGCTCCTGGGAGGCGTGGAGAAGCTTCTGCCGAATGGCACTCGACTCCGTGGCGATATCAATGTCCTGCTCATCGGTGATCCCTCGGTGGCCAAGTCCCAGCTGCTGCGCTATGTGCTCAATACGGCGCCCAGAGCCATACCCACTACGGGAAGGGGTTCCAGCGGAGTGGGTCTTACGGCTGCGGTTACGACGGATCAGGATACGGGTGAGAGGCGGTTGGAGGCGGGTGCCATGGTCTTGGCGGATCGTGGCGTCGTCTGCATCGATGAGTTCGACAAGATGAGCGACATTGATCGCACAGCGATCCACGAGGTCATGGAACAGGGACGAGTCACCATCTCCAAGGCGGGCATCCATGCCTCCCTCAATGCCCGCTGCTCCGTACTGGCAGCCGCCAATCCCGTCTACGGACGTGTAAGTTCAACCAGCAATCCATTATGTATATATCCGCCAGATCGGGAAAAGTGTTAAAAAGTCCGTCTTTTCCTATTGCAATTAATCTCTCAGTTTTGAAGCAATCCTGATGAAATTTGACACAGCTTCGTCTTTTGGCTGCAGGCAGCACATATATCGAAATCAATAAGATCGGAGCATTATTTCTTATAGCTTCCATAGGAGCGATCGAAACAAAATGATCCTTTAGCATGAAAAACTTTGTTGTCTTTTGAGATATCTCAACAAAACTCACAGATTTTGTGTTTGGCACTGTCTTATACATTCTGACCAAGTTTAGTTTAAATCAGTCCACTAAATCATATAGCTGCCATATAAACGATCTTTTGAAAATACATATTTACTTTAAAAAAGATTGTAGTTTTTCAGATATTTCTACAAAACTCACAGATTTTGTGTTTAGTAGTGTCCTATACATTCTTACCAAATTTTGCTTAAATCGGATCACTATATCATATCATATATCCATTAGTATAAAAATCTGTCTCTTGTTTTTACAATATCTCAACAAAAACCAAAGATTGTCTATTTGGTATTGTTTTATACATTCTCACCAAGTTTAATTTAATTTGGATCACTATATCATATAGCTGCCATATAAACGATTTTTTGAAAATGGTCGTTTAGTAAGAACAACTTTTTTATTTTTTACAATATTTCAAAAAAAACTCACATATTTTAAGTTTGTTACTGTCTTTTACATTCTCACCAAATTTGGTTCAAATCGGATCCCTATATCATATAGCTTTCATATAAAAGATTTTTCAAAAATCAATATTTTCTATGAAAAACTTTCTTGTTTCCTGAGAGATCTTAACAAAACTCACAAAATTTGGCATTTGGACTCGTCTTAAATATTTCAATAAAATTTGACTTAAATCGGTTTGCTATTTCATAAAGTTGTCATAGGAACAATCAGTTAAATATTGAATACACTTTACAAGAGCATCAAATCTTAATTCTGCCTCTAATAAACTTTATTTTCATGCTTAATCCAATACAATTTTAATTTAATCTTAATCCTGCCTATAATAAACTTTATTTTCTTTCGTAATCCAATTAAATTTTAATTAAATCTTAATCCTGCCTGTAATAAACTTTATTTTCTTGCTTAATCCAATCAATTTTTAATCGAATCTTTATCCTGCCTGTAATAAATTTTATTTTCTTGCTTAATCCAAGTATATTTTAATTAAATCTTAATCCTGCCTATAATAAACTTTATTTTCATGCTTAATCCAATCAAGCTTTAATCAAATCTTAATCCTGCTTATAATAAACTTTATTTTCTTGCTTAATCCAATCAAGTTTTAATCGAATCTTAATCCTGCCTGTAATAAACTTTATTTTCTTGCTTAATCCTTTCAGTATGATCAATACAAGACACCCATGGAGAATATTGGACTGCAGGATTCGCTTTTGTCGCGTTTCGATTTGCTGTTCGTGATGTTGGATGTGATTGACAGCGATGTGGATCAGATGATATCGGATCATGTGGTCCGAATGCATCGCTATCGCAATCCCAAGGAGGCCGACGGTGAACCACTCACCATGGGCAGCTCCTATGCGGATTCACTGGCCTTTGTGTCCAACACGGAGCAGGTAAATGAATCCACCAATAAAATCCAAATCAGACAATTAATATTTTACTCTTAAATGCAGAAAAAGGACACCGAATTGTATGAGAAATATGATGCGCTGTTGCATGGCAAATCCCGCAAGCGTCATGAGAAGATTCTGTCCGTGGAATTTATGCGTAAATACATACACATTGCCAAGTGCATGAAGCCCAAGCTGACGGAGCAGGCTTGCGAGGCCATTGCCAATGAGTATTCCCGTCTGCGTTCCCAGGAGGCTGTCGAATCGGATGTGGCAAGGACTCAACCGATTACGGCCCGTACGCTGGAGACACTTATACGTCTGTCGACCGCACACGCACGTGCTCGCATGTCCAAGACGGTGGCCATGGAGGATGCCCATGCGGCCATTGAGCTGGTGCAGTTTGCCTACTTCAAGAAGGTGCTGGAAAAGGAGCGCGGCAGCAAGCGGCGTCGCCAGGGCGCCTCCTCGGATGAGGAGGAGGAGGATCATCAAAATGCTGAGACTCCGGCTTCACCATCACGTCGCAGCAAGCGTACACGCATCGAACCGTCTACCAATGCTGGCCTGGACAGTGATGAGGAGATTGAGACACCACAACCGGATGCGGGCGATCTGACACGCCGTGAGACGCGTCGTTCCTTGCCGGCCAGCGCCATAACTGCCTCCGAGAGTCAAACCAGCTCGGAAGCCATCACAACAACAGCTGCCACCATCACAGAGGATCGTCTGGGCGTCTTTAAGAATGGCCTGCAACGTCTGTTCCGCGAGGCACGGGAACAAAGTCTGCCCCTGCATCGCATCACGGCGGAAATCAATGCGAACAATCCGGAGCCATTTGCCGCCGGAGAAATTGATGCCGCCATGCATCGCATGACCGAGGACAATCAGATAATGCTCGCCGATGACATTGTCTTTCTTATCTAATCCTAACTGTAATCGCATTCGCATCTTATCTCAACATTTCCACATTTCCATCATACTCGTATTATTATTGCCCATCGCAACTTACGTACAAAACTATTACCATGTTTATGCATTAAGTTCCATTTCATTTTTTTGTTTACTTCATATTTATAATAAATAATAAAAATAATTTGCAACTCCACTGCTGTCTCTAATCTCTAAATTAATTGATTATGCACAGTTTAATGGGTTCTTTTTTCTCTATAAGCATAACTAAAGCCGGGGAATAACAACGGAACCGTTAACCGAAACTAACCGTTTAATTTTTTAATGTCAAAACTGAAACCGTAATTGAAATGAATTCTTAGTCAAGAACCGAATACCGAAACGTTTTCACCGCTACAATTATGAAATTTGCCAGCTCAAAAAGTTGACCAACTTCCAACTGTCATAACTTGATTAAAACTAAACCGATTTTCAAGCGGAATGTCATTTTAATTATGATTTGGCCTCTTAATTTATTCTGCATTTAAAATTATTTAATTTTTTTACAAAAATTATTTCCCTCTGGATCATGGATTTGATGCTAAGGGTCCCCCCTTTGGAATTTTAAAAATCAATAATTTTAAATCCCAAGTTTTCACTTTTAATCAACTCCTTATATCATAATAAGTATAAAACAACACGTTAAATTTAATTCTGAGACCTTTCACTTTCTTGTCAAAAATCATATGAAATTGTACAAAAATTTTGACTTGTAAAGTTGTTAGATCCAAAGTCGGACTAACTTCAATCATCCATAACTTTATGAAAACTGAACCGATTTTCAAGAGGAATGTCATTTTTCTCATAATTTGGCTTCTAAATTGATTCTGCATTTAAATTTTTTTTATCAAAAAAAATTTTAAATTTTTTCGACCCTAAGCATGAATGATTGAATGAAAGATGATTAAATTTTCCATACTTACTCTTTGACATTTTTTCTAAAGCTTTGATCTCTCATAACTTTATTAAAAATTAACCGATTTTCAAGCGAAATGTCATTTTGATCATGATTTGGTCTCTAAATTCATTCTGCATTTAAATATAATGAACTTTGTTAAAAAAATTATTTCTCTCTAGATCTTGAATTTTCGAAAATTCAAAATTTTAAATCTCAAGCTTTCATCGTAATAATTGGGTAAACTCATGACTGAACTATTTGAATTAAAAAAAAGGGTACAATTTTAACTCCAATTTTTTTCCTTGACAGTGCGTGTAAATAAAACAAATGTAATTAATTTAATTTACGTTTACTTGAGAAATTCACATAAAACATTCGACATTAACATCAATTATCTTGTTTTTTTTTTATATGTTTTGTATATTACAATAGGAATATATAAATTTGTATAGCCTTGTGAAATGGACACACAAAGACCGGACAATTTTTGAACATGATAATGTGACTAAAATTGTACTTAATGTATATACATTTTTGTTGAATTTTGGAAAACATTGTGGATATGGTTTATTTTGTACACAAATCTATTAAGGCTTACATGCTAAAATATGTAATAAGTAATAAGGAAAAAGAAACAACATGTATTTTGGATAAACATCTAATTAGAATTTGCGGAGTTTCTATTCCTTATAAGTTTCTCTTCTATTTGTGACTTGGTTAACTGCCTGGCAATCAAACATTAAATATCATATACAATTTTTTGAACTATAAAATATATAACTGAACATGGAGGGGGGTGGGGGGAATGGGATTGTTAAGGGGGTTAAGGGGTAGGGAGGTAAATTTAGCTAATAAAGTGCACAAACGATCAAAGATTCACAACATTCTTGAGATCGGATGGCAGCAATCCCTTCATGCACTCAATCTGTGCCCGTATCTGACGCTGTGTGCTGCTCGTAATCCCCTCCAGCTCTGTCTTATCACTGTAGAGATTCAGTTTTTGTTTCAACTTGAGTATCATATCAATTATTTCCACCTCCTGCTTATCGTGGGCCCAATGCTCCAGATTCGCCTGCGATAGCGCCTGCAATTGCAAATCCTGCAGTGTTAATTGCAGTTCGCGATGCCGGGATTCGTACCAGCCCCGGAAATTCGGGGATTTAATGAAGCGTCTGTAGAGACCCTTCCAGTCACCCTTGAGCGGTGATGTTAGCTGTGGTCCCGCCGTCTCCAGTGTGGCCAAAAAATCATCCAGCTTGAACGAGCTGGCATTGGGCGCCGATTTGAATGGACTTATATCCTTTTGGAGCGGCATTAACGATGCCATATAACGCTCCAGCGGTATCATAAAACTCTGCGTCAATTCCAGCAAATAGCGCCGGATTAGAGCGGTCTGCACATGTTCCGGTCGTTTCGTTTTCATGCCCAGCAGCACCTTTTTAATTAGCGTCTTGTCCTTCTTCAGATACGGCTTGTACTTGGTGTGCAGTCCCGCCGTCGAACTGTCGCCCGCTGCCGTCAGACTGCCATTCAGAATGTTGTGATTGTTGGAAATCGGTTGTTGCAACTTCACCACGTTGCCATTCCGCGAACTCTTCTGCAGCTGCAGCAATTCCTGCTGCTGTTGCTGCATGTTTTTCTGCAAGTGTAAGATATACACAAATTAATTAATAATTATAACACTCAGTCATCATTATATTTCATATTAATTAACTATAAATACATTGTACAGGCCAAGCCGCTTAAGCTACAAGTTTGAAATTTTAGCACAACACAGATATGACAAATGCATCGTGAAATAAGACGGCGTTTTGGTAAATTCGACCTGCAAGTGCGTTAAATTCAAGGGTAAATCTCACATAAATATTAAATATGTTTTTAAAAATATTTACTATATTAAATATATAAATATAATCTTATTTATTAAATATACTACATTTTTCGAAGAGTTTAAAGGATAATTTCAAAAGTTTATTTTGTGTTTGGACTTTAAACATTTTATTGGTTTGAAATATTCAATATATTTTTATGCTTTCTTTTAAATTTAATTTAATGACAATTGTATCGTGAGATAAGACGGCGTTTTGGAAAATTTGACCTGCATGTGCGTTAAATTCGAGGGTAAAGCTCACGTAAATATTAAATATATTTTCATAAATATTTACTATATTTAATATATAATTATAATCTTGTTTATTAAATATACTACATTTTTCGAAGAGTTTAGAGGATAATTTTAAAAGTTCTATTTGTGTTTCGATTTTAAACATTTTATAGGTTTGAATTATTCAATATATTTTTATGCTTTTTTATTTTTTTAATTTAAATTTGCTTTCTTTCGGGTGGTTTAGGTTTATAAGTATTGAAACTGTAAGATAATGTTTGATATATCCTATTATACCGAAAACAGGATAAACTTTATTATATGACAAAATTTTACTTTAACTTATATTTTAAAATCAAAAAAATGTAGAAATTTAGAAAGAAAAAAATCTTTGAGATCGAAAAGTTTAGAGTTATTTAAAAAAAAAAACAATATTCAAATGTAAAATCAAAACTAGCTTGAAAAATGTGATTATACATTTAAATCAGCGGTGGGCAAGGAATTTGCAATCGTGAGCACTACAACAACATCTACAACAAACACAACTTCTGAAGTCATAAATTAAAGCGAAATGAACACATTTATGACTCTGTGCGTCGTGACAAAAAATCTGTGTGGTTGTTGTTGGTTTTGACAAACCAAAACAATTATACACTAAAAGAAGTTCTTATTAATTTTATTTGCAAGTTGAACGCTTATTATGTGGTAAAAATCAAAACGCATCAAAACCAACTTTACTTTTTCACACAGTGTACAAGACGCTGCCGAAGTCATAAATCTTAATTGAATTTGATGCTTGATTAAACCGAAACTAACCGTTAAAAATGAATACAATGAATGTTACCAACCGGTTACATCGGTTTATGGGTTTAATTTATGGTTAACAATTTCAATTATTATTATTATTATTTATTTATTTGTTATTATTAAAAAAATTTTTATTTAATGTTAAATTTCTGGCAATAGTTGGTAAAGGGATCTCACCTGATTATCCACCAGACGCAGCATGTGCGGCCAATCCTTGAGCAGCTTGACGAAGAAGGGATTCGTGACGCCCAGGATGACGGCGGGAATACTGCGATTGGGATTCTCCTGGGTGAACTCCTTGAACTCGCTGTCGTGTATGGTGAAATAGGGACGCGACTCGGCGCAGTATTCCAGTGGAGCGATGACAGCGACCAGAGCCTGCACCATGTGGGAGCAATCGGCCGGAGAGGTGCCAACGACAACAATCGGTTCCGCCGTGATGACCAGCTCCCACAGCGTATACAGATGATCCATGACAAAGCTGAGACTGCGAAACAGCTCCACCTCATGCACCGAGGCCAGCACCTTGACGGCTGTGGGTGAATCCCCGCCACAACTAGCCCCCGTAATCTCCGCCAGCTGCTGTCCGGCTGTGACGCCGTGCAGCTTGCGACTGCTGCTTGTGGCTTTGGGTATGCAGATCTGATAGTTGCAGTCGAGCAGCGGCAACTGCAGCGTCTGTCCCACCATCAGATTGGGCCACCTGGTATTGATCTGCTCGCAGGCCTGACGCAACACCTGATCACCCAGCTCGAAATACTTGGGTGCCAGCTGGCCCAGCACATCGTAGTACAGGTTGAAGAACGGCAGACGTGTGATGATGATTAAACTCTTTTGAAAATAACCGCGCGGCAAATTCGCATCACGTTTCTGTCGGAAATAAACAAATCCCCAATAGTGACTGCTATCCGAACGCATTGCAGGTGCACACAGTCCATTATAGTAATCCAAGGAGGCAGGATTCGTTGTTGTTGTTGTGTTTGTTGCTGGGATGGCACGCAAACGCATATGGAACTTGGTGTCGCCCATGCAACCGGAATTGGAGTCCGGAAATGCCATATAGCAAATGTTGCTCACCTCCTGTTCGCTGGGCATCAATTCCGGCGGATAAACATACTCCAGTGCCTGGCCCAGATTCAAGTCGAACGTTACAACACATAAACAATGCACCCATTGTGACAAACGAATCCATTCATCTGGCGATTCATTCGAATCGCTTCCTTTTGTTGTTGTTGACATTGTTGACATTGTTGACATCGTTGTCGTTGTTGTTGATGTTGTTGTGTTGATTTTCATTGCCTCGTCCGCTTTCGCATTTGTTGTTGTTGCTCCATCTGCAGATGGCTGCTCCCGCAGTTTCGTGTCCATATTCATGTTTTGTAAATCTCCACAGTTGTTATTGTTGTTGCTTTAACGCTGCATGGGATAACTGCTTAAATATTAACTTTCACTTCCAATGTTAATATTATTTATTTGTGCTTGTCTCGCCAGTGTTGCCATCCAATTGAATTTTCAATTACCACCAGTGCTGCCATACAATTACATTTTCAATTATTATTATTATTGTGTTTGGCTGGAAAATATCTGAAAAATAGCTGCAATTGCGATGCAAAATAGCTAAAGAAAAGTAGCCAATTTTTTTTTAGCATCAGCAGAGCACTGGCCAATATTTGACCGTTAAAGATAGCCAAATTTAAAAATATCCGATAGAAACAGCTTCTTCATCAATACATGATCCTCCGTGTAGGCCAAATCCTCTTTAAAGTAATATATTTCTTCAGACGACATTGTACAGTTATCTTTCGTTGATAAACTAATTACGTCCCATTGCAAGATTAAAGCAATTTTATTATTAAGTAAATAAGTTAAGATCAGGCGTAAATTCGGGCCCAAAACATACCCTTATTATGCTGCTTATTGCCAAATCCTGTCTGTTTTATGCGTCTAATTATACACGACATAAAATTGAAAAAAGAATTATTGCACCGATATTTTGTTTTGTGAGTCACAGTTTGAAGCAGTGTTGGGCAAGCTTGCCGTGTTGCCAATTTAGCTATTTAATAGCTACTTCTGTCAATTTTCAAAGTTCAACTGCTAAATACATTTTTGCATTGCTATGAATTTTTCTTTCTAGCTACTTAATTAAATAAAAATAAATTTACAATTAAAAAAAGATATGTTACATTTTGCAAATCAAGTTGAAGTACACTGTAAAACATTTTATTATTATTTGTATAGAAAACAACTGGGTATAACAGTGATGTTTTGTTTGTCTGACAAGTAACTGCATCATAGATATGGATCCCAGCCGGGATATAACAAGGCCAAGTTGCTCGGCAACGTTGCTTCGTTGATTAAACGTTGCACCTGCGTCTCCACACTGGTATTGTCCAAGACACCAGGTTCCCTGCCCTCCAGTTTGTGCTGCACCAGCAGAAGGGCTCGTTGTGCCAGTAGATTCTTTGATTCCTCTAAAACATATATATTTAGATATTTAAAGATACTTATATGTTTAGTGTCATCAGCTTACTGGACGACTCCTGAGATTGGTCCTTTGCGAGTACGCCCCAAATAAAGAGAGGATCGTAGAGCAAGACCTCCAGTATGGTGGTGAAGACCGGCTTATAACGTCTCAAAATATGCATGATAGCCTCGCAGGATTTGGTGAAAACACCGTTGGTGCCACAGAATCCCATGGGTGCAACAAAATCGCGTGATAAGCGAAAAGGCACCGTCTCCTTTGTGGCCTGAATCTTGCCCTGCTCAAAGGCAATTCCTGCACAAAAAGAAAATATAAATAAATATTAATTGTATATACTAATTACACCATCAAATCGTCTCAGTTATGTTGTGTGCAAATTTCAGCCTTCTAGGTCTGACGGTTCGGTTCCGACAATGTACAGTCAGTGTATCAGGACAAAGAGTATTAATTATGAACTATTTAAACTAGTTACCAAAGTCAATGTGAATCACTTCCGCTGTCTGCTGATCAATTAAAATGTTCTGGGTGTGCCGATCTCCCAGTCCCAGAACATATCCGACCATTGACGTGGTCGCCACGCTGTTGATGTACGCCAAACGACGCTCGAACCAGACACCCGGTATGGGAAACTTTTCCAGCAGGAAATAATGGAATACCGGCTTCACATTCTCACAAATCTTATCATAGACTGCCTTGCGAACCGAGTCGCTTTTACGCAAAGCGGCCTGAAATTAAACAATCAAATTTACGGATTTAAAACGTAATGAAAACTTTAACCCTTAAACTATATTAACCGATTGAAATTATTAACCATAATAAATAAACCGAAACCATTGAAATGATATAACCGCTCGCTTGGTAACCGATTTATGTATAATGTTGAGTTTTGGTTCAATAAAGCATTGAATTCAATTAAGATTTTAATTTGTATTTATAGTATTTAAAAAACTAATTTTGATTTTAAGTTTTAATATTTATCTTGTTAAAAAATAGATTTTTTTGATATCAAAGCATTTTTGTTTAGATTTGAACTTTATTTTTTTTTTTAATTAGGACTTTTTTTTTTACTCATAAAATAATGATTATTTTTGAGCAAAAAAAAAAAATAAAACTCAAGATCAAATCAGTATTTTTAAGCAAAAAAAAGTCATAAAATAATGATTATTTCTTGAGTTTTCCTTTTTTTAATTATTCCTTGAGTTCAAGTTCTTATTTTGACTAGGAAAATATATATTAATTTTGTCCATCTGCCTTATAAATGTCAAAATAACAACTTGACTTTTGAGTATTTTTGGTTAAAAAAATTTAAAAATTTAAAAATCAGAAAATAACTATTATTTTATGAGTTTTATTTTTTTGTAAAATAATAAAAATCAAAACTAGTGATTATTTTTAGAATTTTGTTAGAAAACTTATAATGATTACAGTCGCTGTTTGAAACCCTAGCAGAGTCCCGTATGGATTATGTACACTATATATTATATATCCACATTTTGTGGACAAGTTTTTTTTAAAATAAAAGCCCATTTTGCTATGAAATCTCTGAATTACCATTGACATATCGCGGCATTTCTTGTTGGTCCAACCGTTGGGCTGATATTTCATGTGCGCACCGCTAGAGTTGTCACCCACCAGATAGACACCGACCGGTATAGTGTTGCTGCACCATTCCAGAATGCCACTCCGCATGGAAAGCGGTGTCACCTGGTAGGTGCGCAGGTGCAGCTTCCGCTCGATAAACTCCGAGTCGCTTTTGAGCAGCTCGTTGACAATGCCAAACACCTGCTGCATCACCGCATCCTGACGCAGATCGTCCTTGCCCTTGATGAGCTGGGCACGCACCACGCCGTCCGAGCAGAGACAGGACATCTTGATGGGTGCATTGAGGCCACCGCACAAAGTGAACTCATTCTTCCATTTCACCATGCCTGTGAGAAGTTAGGGAATACGAATGAGCGAGAGAAATAGTAGAAATCGAAAAAAAAAAGAATCGACCTGTCGATCAATCAGCAAACAATACATCGAGTTGCATATATCGATTTTTCCTAAAACACTTTTTTAAAAAGTGTGAAAAAACATATTGAAATTTGAATGCAGAATCAAAGTACAAGTCAATTAATGACGAAATTGATATTACGCAAGGAAATCGCTTGAGGTGTGATAAAGTTATGACCGTTTGAAGTTTTGAAATGTTTCAAAAGGAAGGTAAAGAGTTCATATTTTAATGCAGAATCAAAATAGAAGCCAAAAAATAAAAGAATTGACATTTCGCAAGGAAATCGCTTGAGATCTGATAAAGTTATGGCAGTTTGAAGTTTGTGAAAACTTGTTAATGGGAGGTATGGTAAAAATGAACTGAGATCGAAAGTATAGAAAAAGGGAGTGATAAAAAAAATTTTAATTTTCCAAATTTGATACAGTTTTGACAAAGTTATGACAGTTTTAAAATGTGCCAAACGAAAATATGGAAAAAATTTACACTGATCGAAAATTTTTAAAAAATTGACAGTTATGAAAAAAATGATAATTTCAAATTTTAAAGCAGATTGACAATAGAGGCCAAAAGATAATAAAATTGACATTTCGCAGGGGAATTGGTTGAGTTTTGACAAAGTTATGACAGTTTGAAGTTACACGTAACACGTAAGTTAAAAATGGACAGTGATCAAAAATATGGAAAATATGGAAGAGGCAAAAAATTAATTTTTTTTTCAATTTTAATGGAGAATCAAAATAGAGGCCAAATAATGATGAAATTAATATTACGGAAGGAAATCGGTTGAGTTTTGACAGAGGTATGACAGTTTGAAGTTTGTGAAAATGTGTAAGTAAGAGAATAATGGAGAGTCACCGAAAGTATTAAGAATAGCGGTAATGGAAAAAATATTGAATATAAATAGAGGCCAAATAATGATGAAATTGAAATTACAGAAGGAAATCAATTGAGTTTTGACAAAGTTAGGATAGTTTGAAGTTTTTGAAAAAAAGTGGAAAGAAATAGACAGAGACCAAAAGTATGGACAAAAGAAATGGACTAAAGTTCGAAGTTTTAAAAAATGCGAAAGTATGTCAAGAAGAAAGTATATTATAAAAAAAAATAGAAAGTAATTGAGTTTTTGAATTTTAAAAATTGAGTTGAAAATTCGGAACATACTTATTATATTATATTGCTTGCTGGGCTGCACCGACAGCGACAATGTGGGACAGTGTATAGTGTCCAGTTTGAGGCTGTTTAATTTCCTAAGTTTTTCGGGAACTTCTTTGGCGGTTGGTCGGCCATTTGGTTCAATTACGAGATACGTATTGGCGAAATCAATGAGCGCTATAAGAAAAAGTAGTAAGAAATACATATAAGATTTATATTTAATAAAAAATGGCAATTATAATCAGGGACGGTAAATCATGATTATGTTTTTTTTTAAATTGAAAAAATCATTCACTTTTAGTAACTTTAAAATAGCGCGAAATATACCAAAAATTCAATTTCTCTATGATCTCCAAATATATGATTTTTATTATTTTACTTATAAAATAATCAATAATTTTGAGCAAAAAAAAAAAATAAAACTCATCAAATAATGATTATTTCTGAATTTTTATTTTCTTGATTATTTCGGGAGCTCTATTATTTTTGATCAAAAATAAAACTCAAGTTGTTATTTTGACTAGGAATATATATAAATTTTGTCCATATTACCTAAAAAAAAAATTGAAATAACAACTTGAGTTTTATTTTTTTATCAATAAAATGGAGCTTAAAAAATAATCATTATATTGTGAGTTTTATATTTTTGTTTAAAAATAATGATTATATCTTTAGCTTTTTTTTTTTTTGATTTTTGCGTGAGTTTTATTTTTGAAAACAAAATTATTTAGACTAGAAATATATATGAATGTTTTTCAAAATTACAAAATTACAAAATTACTTAAGTTTTATTTTTGATCAAAAAAAAAAAATGAAGCTCAAGAAATATTCATTATTTTTTGCGTTTTATATTTTATAAGGATTATTTCTTGAGTTTTATTATTTTGCTCAAAAGTATTCATAATCAAAATAATAAAAATCGAAAATAATAATTATATCTTTAGTTTTATAAATTTTTTTTGATTATTGCGTGAGTTTTATTTTTTGAGTAAAAAATTAAGCTAGAAATATATATGAATGTTTTTCAAAATTACAACTTAAATTTTATCTTTGATCAAAAAAAAAAAAAAAATGAAGCTCAAGAAATATTCATTATTTTTTGCGTTTTATATTTTATAATGATTATTTCTTGAGTTTTATTATTTTGCTCATAGAAGCTCAAGAAATATTCATTATTTTTTGCGTTTTATATTTAATAATGATTATTTCTTGGGTTTTATTATTTTGCTCAAAAGTATACATAAGCAAAATAACAAAAATCGAAAATAATGATTATTTCTCGAGTTTAGCAAAGAAAACTTATAATGAGTTAGTTTACCTGGAAACATGGCGTTAAACTGTCGATTGCAATCGACAATCGCTGGATTCGCCTCACAAATCTGGGCAATAATCCTTTTGGCAATATCGGCACGTTGTGTATTGCTGTTGCTGCCATCCATGAAGGCATAGACCAAGGGATATAGCTTATAGAAGGTCTGCTGCGGATGATCCTGGCCACAGCGCACCAGGACCTCGACGAGCACGCGATGGAAATCGGCATTCTTGGAGTTCAAACGACCAACCATTTGATTGAGCGCACAAATGAACTTGTAACTCGGCACATTCTTAATTAAATCATTGATTTTAAGCAGCATTTTGGCGTTCTGATCGTTGGTGAACCAGAGCGCTATAATGCGATAGATCTCGGCACTGGAGCAGCCAGCATCCAGTTGACAGTAGGCAATATAATGCTCGACGGCTGTGCACAAATGCTCCGTGAGATTATCCTCGATCTTGAGGAGTTCGGCTTCGTCGTGCTTCGCAAAACGATTCAAATGAATGGCGCCCACACGACGATCACGATCGGTTCGTTCGCGTTGGGAAACCGTATCGGCTAGCTCTCGATTCTGTTGTATTATATCCGATATCATTTTGTATTCCTGCGAATTGCGATAGTTGTGCAACTGCTGATACTCCCGATCCGCATATTTGGCCATAGCCGCATGTGCTGCCTTTCGATTATCATTCACGAATGTGCCGAATTGCGACCAGTTGAAAATATCGGGATATTTTGCCATTAACGTCGATTTATGCAGCTCAAATTGATCCAAGAGCTTGATGGACTTGTTGAAATTGTGACTCAGGATGTAGGGCAAACTCTGGGCATTGGAATTGAGCAGGAATTCACCCTGCATCCGCAGTGCCGGCACTCGCTGTAGACAATATTGGAACTCACTGTTGCTCACCACGTGCTGCAGTGTCGCCTTCGCTATCTGGTAATTCCCAGTCTTCACATGCACATCCGCATCCTCCAGCAAAGCTGATATCTATAAAAGAAAACCAGGTACTCTGTAATGAAAGTTGATTTTCAACCGATTGTTCCTATGGCAGCTATATGATATAGTACACCGATTTTAACAAAATTTGATCAGGATGTATAATACTAGCCCAGAAGCATATTCTATCAGTTTGGTTCTGATCAGGGACCGCAAATAATGATTATTTTTATTTTTTTAACTAAAAAAATCACACACTTCTAGTGAACCTAGAAAAAAATGGTTTACACCAAAATCTTTATTTTTTCTTAATCTCTGCGTTTCCGTCATGATTTTTAAATTTATGATTTTTACGTTTTTCTTCAATGATAATTATTATTTTTGAGTAATTTTATAAAACTTAAACCGTAATCATTATTTTTGATCAAAAAAAAAATAAAACTCAAAAATAATGATTATTTATGATTTTTACTTTTTTCTTCACTGATAATAATTATTTTTGAGTAATTTTATAAAACTTAAACCGTAATCATTATTTTTGATCAAAAAAAAATAAAACTAAAAAATAATGATTATTTATGATTTTTATTTTTTTCGCTCAAAATAAAACTCAACAGAAACTTACGGCCTCTGGGTTAAATATTTTGCCAATATTATTTTTTATTATTATAAATGGAATATAAAGCTACCTCCTAGCATAATTTTTTTTTTTCTAAAATTTTTTTAAAAAAAATTAAATAATTTATTTATTATATATTTCAAATGATTTTTATTCTTATATTCTTATTCTTCATTCAAATAGTTGCCAGTGAATGTCACTTTGCATATTTTACACTCCGAAACATTACTTTCCACTTGGAATGTAAAATAATTGCGCAGAACACAATTACGCTTGCGACCCATCCTGATAAGCGATTAAGAATGATCACCAAAAAATATGTGTCAATGCATAAACGATTGCAGCATACAATAAGCACTTCTTAAAATAGATTAAACAAACGCATGAGCGTAGTCAAGCAGTCGAACTACGGATCTCTTCGTAATTCGTTGCGACTATGAGTAGCTCTCCTTATCTTTTACTTGTTATTAACACATAACAGGTATTGCAATTGCAATTGCTGTTGTCGATAGGGTGCTGTTATTTGTAATGACGTATTTTCAATTACTTTAAATATATACATGTACAATAGTAAATGCTTTAATTAAATTTTGAGTTTTATTTTGAGCGAAAAGAATAAAAATCATAAATAATCATTATTCTTGAGTTTTATTTTTTTTTGATCAAAAATAATAATTACGGTCTAAGTTTTATAAAATTACTCAAAAATAATTATTATCAGTGAAGAAAAAAGTAAAAATCATAATTAATCATTATTTTTGAGTTTTATTTTTTTTCTTATCAAAAATAATGATTACGGATTAAGTTTTATAAAATTACTCAAAAATAATTATTATCACTAAACAAAATTGTTAAAAATTAAAATATAATCATTACTAAGTAATTTTTATTATATAACTTATAATGATTACGGTCCCTGGTTCTGATATCTCAACAAACAAAAAACTTTTTCATACTAAAACTTCATTTTCGATGTATCCTTTCTATGACAGCTATATGATATAGTGGTCCGATTAAAAATAAAAACAAACTTGATCTGCCTATGGTATCCAGAAACCTACATACCAAGTTTGAAGTCTCTAGCTCATATCGTTTTTGAGATCGACGCGTTCAAACAAATGGACGGACGGACAGACGGACAGACAGACGGACATGGCTCAATCGACTCGGCTGTTGATGTTTATTTTTATTAAAAACTTTTTTTTAATAATTATTATTTTTGATTTAAATAAAAAAAAGTTTTAATTCAAAAATCATAATCGTAAAAAAAAATAGTTGAGAAAATTTTAAAAAACGTTAATATATACACATCAAATATGGCTTACAAAACAGTTCTATTGAAAAAAATCAATGCTAAAATTTAAAATCCTTAAAATCTTAGTTGCATTTAATCTTTGTTGCACCAAAACTAACCGTTTCAAATGAATCGGTTACTAAACGATTATTTCGGTTTGAATGACTTAGATTTTTCGGTTGCTGTTTAAATATAATTTGATTTCGGTAAAGGTTTCAGTTAAGGGTTAATTATTTCAGTCGGTTTATATCGTTAAAAAAAAATAAATAAAAATGTTTTTTTAATTCAATATAATCTAAATATAATAAAAATTTAAAATGATTGCTTATTTATAAATTATTTTTAAATTAAAAAATAAGTGTGTAAAATAATTTGTATAGTAAAAATTGAGCGAAAAAGTTTATCCTGTTTGCATTCCGAAATGTATGTACTTATATCAGAATATAACCTTTTAATTAAGTTTATTTTTAAAGATTCGGTTTTTTTTTTTTAAACTCATAACACTTTTTTGGGGTGCCTGCTTTTAAGTGTGGTGGGATATTAAAAGAGTTACCTTTGTGGACTCCTTGATGTTGGGCAGAGCACGCAGCGTTGCCACATATTTGGTGGCCATATTCAACTTGCCGGCATCCTTGCAGACGCCGATGCACTTGAGCAGATACATGTCCACGGGACTCTGCTTGTAATACTGCTGAATACGGCGATTGGCCCGAGTTCCGGCCATTTTAAAGAGTGCTATCTGATGGGAGAGTATGTGCTCCTTGCAGTTGAAATTGCCATAGGTGAGATTCAATTCCGTTTGCCACTTGTTGCATATCTCATTCAATTGTGTCGTTGACAACTGTGCGCTGAATTGAATCTGCAATGGATTAGAGTGAATATTATAAAATATGGCAACTTAAACCAATTTCAAGGAATCAAAAAATTTTAGGAAATCAAGAAAAGGAAGAAAAAATTAAATCTTTAATAAGGCAAATGTTTAGAATACAAAAATTTGGAAAACAAAATTGGGAAGACTCATAAAAGAAAGCGACAAAATGAGGATTAATGTTTGTAGGAAATAAAAACTGGGAAAACATAATAGGGAAATTCAAATAAACGGAAAATTAGGAATTATGTTATTTGGGGATTGATTTTAATTTTTTCTAATATTGGTTGTTCCTATTTTTATTTCCGGATAACAGTTTTTTGTCTTTTCAAATATTTAAAGGTCCAAAATTATCATTAATGTTTGTAGAAAAATTTAAAATTAGGAATAATGTTATTAAGTGATTGATTTTCATTTTTCCTAATTTTGGGTTTCCTTGTTTTTATTTCCTAATAACAATTTTTTTAGATTTTCTAATTTTTTTTTATATTTTTTTCCAACTTTTAATTTTCTAATAACATAATTCCTAAAAATGCTTTCCTTATATTTAATTCCAAATAAAATGCTTTCTAGGTTTATTTTTTTGCCCAATTTTCATTTGCAAATATTCATAATCTGAGTAATATTTTTTGACATCATAAAATAAATGTTATATTATTGCTGAATGTTATTTTAATTTCCTACTAACATTCTTTTTTAATTTTATTTTAATTTTTATTTTTCTTATATTTTTTTTCTACTTTTAATTTTCTAATAACAGAAATCCTAAATATGGTTTCCATATATTTATTTCCAAATTAAATGCTTTCTAGGTTTTTTTTTCCCCAATTTTCATTCAAAAATATTCGTAAGCTGAGTAATATCTTTTGAAATCATAAAATAAGTGCAATATCATTTTCTGATTGCAGCACAGACCTGAGAAAAGTCTTCAGCCTGCTGTAGAGTGCACAACCAGGTCATATATTTGTAGACAGACTGTAGACACTCGACACTGATGTCCCTCAGGACAGCCATTACACAATGATAGGCATTTTTAATAGCCGACACTGTGTTCTCTTCCTCCCGATTCGTAATGCTCTTCAGTGCCAAATAGTGTTGCTTATTAAACTCCTGTTCCATATTCTTGGATGTATTCGGCTTGTGTTGAGTCTCCGCTCCCAGCTCATCCCATTGTCCCAGACGCCAGAGTATCTCGTAGTCGACCTCATCCTGTGGTCGGCGACGCTGCTGGAGATTGGCCAACGACAACATTCCATTGCTCTTCATAATGCTAATACACAGCTCACTGTTGGGCACATCCAGATTATCCGATTCCAGCCAACAGCCAAATAGATTGTTATTCAAACTTAGATAATCGACGCGGGAACGTAGGGGATTCAAAAAGCCGGACATGGCATCCAGACAGCCAATGGACTCATAGGCCTAAAGAGAAGCAAATGAATTACTGCATTATTATCATTTTTCAAATAACAACTAACAAACTTTTTTATGTAAAATAAAAGCAGGTCAAATAAAAACTATAATCAGAGACACTATAATACAATCAAATAATACAGTTGTAGATAATAATAATATGTGAGTAAGATTTCTCTTTTCTTCAAAAATAAAAAAAATCAATTTATTATTTTAACATTTCCATTTACATAAAATCGATTATATAGTTTTTTTTTTATATTTATGTGAAAAGTAAGAATTAATTTTAAGTTTTGCAATAATAATTAGCGACTGTCATCATTATAAGTTTTAATATAAATAATACTTTTTAATGATTATTTTTAATATTTATTGATTTTCTTACGATATTATCAGTATTTTTGAGTTAACCCAACTTGAACTCGATAAATAATCATTATTATTGAGCAAATGAAAAAAAATCATAAGATAATGATTATTATTCCTTGAGTTTTATTTAGTCTTCAAAAATAAAGATAACTACATATTTTATTAAATTTTATTTTATATAAATAAAAAGTCAAAATAGTCGAACTAAATTCCTGATTGTAGTTCATTTGGTTCAGGTTGATTCGAAACATATTTAGATTAGATTCTAATTTCGTGAACTTAAAATTAAAGCGCGAAAATACAAAATGACAAAAGACAGCGTAGAAAATACTTTTTAATCGACTTTTTAATAATATTTTGCTTGCAAAATTCACTGTTTATAAACAATACATAGTAATTAATCATTAAAACTAAAAATGCAAGAAACTTTAAATGTTATCCTTAAATGAAATTAAATTCACAAAAATATGTAAACAAACACATTTATTTTATTTTATCTTCTATTCTGCTCTCTTCTTCTTAGAACAAGTTTAAAAAAAAATAGCTTTCATTAAATTCAACTAATTTTAAACACGACATAAAATTGAAGAATGAATTATTGCAGCGATATTTTGTTTTGTTAGTCACAGTTTGAAGCAGTGTTGGGCAAGCTTATCGAATTGTTATCGATTGCTCACACAGGCGATTGCTCACACAGTGTTGCCAACTTAGCTATATAAAAGCTACTTCTGTCTATTTTCAAAGCTCAACTGCTGGATAAATTTGAAAATTGTTTCGTTAAAGATCCGGCTATTTTAAATATATGCACTTTTTTGTTTTCTAGCAACTCTGTTATTTTACAGACTCAAAATAAACAAGATAATTTTCATTCACAGTTCTTGATTAGAATTCTAATTTGCAATGCTTCAAAATAATATATTAATTTCAATGCAGATTTTTCTTACCTTTTTCGCCGACTTTTGAAAATTGTCGTCGTCGAGAATGTCAGCATTTGGGGTATTCCTCATCTCGCAGGCCCACAGTTCCAAATACATAATGCTGAGAAAATATGCCTGACAATGATTGCTGGCCATGATTGCATTGCTGAGATTAATGGGAATAATCCTGTGACAAGAATATAATAGGGAATGTTGGTTTAACAGAGAAAGCAATCATTAATTAGAAAGACAGAGAGAGAGAGAGAGACATACCAGTTGTTAGTGAGACGAATGCATTCACACATATACAGAAATCGTTTAATGGCACGCTTCTCCTGATAAATTCCCAGATGTAACTCACAGAATCTGGCAAAGAAATGATCGAGCATGGAGCACAAACTTTCCAAATGCAATTCCTTGTTGGCCAGCAGCAGTTTTATAAATGGCTGCAGGCAGGCAAAGGCAAATTCAAATGAATTCGCGGCAAATGCATCGAATCCTTGCCAGCCACAGGCCTGGAACACTCGACACATAAAGGCACACATCCATTGCTCGTAGTCCAAATGCTCGCAAGACTTCAGCATGGTCACCCAATCCAGGGCAGGAATGCCTTGAAAGGAGTTTAGAAAACTCGATTTGTTGCGCTTCTGGTAAAAAATGCGCAAATTCGGATACATAACTGCAAGAGAAAACGGAAATTTGTGAGAAACAGTACGCCAAATTCAAATCAATTGATCAATAATAATAATCAATCAATAAATGAAATTTAATTAAGGAATTTTAATTATAAAAAATATTCTGAGTACAAAAATTGGTAAATTTAATAAAGATAAATATATTTGAAAGAACCAAGATTTCAAATAGATTCATGTACACGCCTCAGAAATCTTACAACTCTACTCAAATTGTAAACTTAAACAAATTATTAAAATTCAGTAGCAATTTGATTTTATTGAATTCATAAACCTGCTTGTTTAAAAAATTTGTAAAATCAAATATTTCATACGATTTCCTCCTTAATTATAGCTGTATTTTTTTTTTGCTGGTTCCTTTTCAAAAGTATTTCTGAATCTTAACAAATTTATTAAACTTTAGTAGCAATTAGATTAATTCTGAAATAGATTCAATAGAAATTCGGACCCCAAGTTTGACACACTTCCCATTTAAATAACGCATTCGAATTTGAGCCCAAGTTTGACACACTTCCCATTTGAATTTCTCATCACGCTATTTTATCTTACGTTGAATTTGTCTCAGCTATGTTGTGTAGAAATTTCAACTTTCCACGCCTTATGGTTTTGAGTTTTGTGAGTCAGTCAGTCAGGACAAAGAGTTTAATAAAAGATAGATGTTAAAAAATAATTTAAAAACCAAAATTCAAAATATTTTGTTAAGAATCGCGCGTTTTTAAAGACATATAAAGGATTTAAGCTTTTCATAATTATTGTCCTTCAATTTTGTAGTCCTAATTTCTAAAATTCCCTATTCCCTATATTTATGCTTAATTTTGGTTTCCAAATTATTATTTTCATATTCAATGGTTATTAGTTTTGTTTTCCTAAATTTTATTTGCAAATCCTGCTATTCTTAGTATTATTTTTAGACATTTTTCCATGGAATCTGTGAGAAATAGGAAAGGATTAAATACAAACCGTGTAATCTGGCGCCACTGTTGCTGTTAACCACGTGTCCAGCCACCTGGATGAGCGCCTTCTGAGTGCTGGTATTGAAGTGGAACAATTGCTTGTCCAGTGTTTCCATAATGACGCGAATAAATTGATCCATTGGCTCATCATTGGACTGTAGGAAACGGAATAAATTTAATTAAATATTTTAATAAGTTTAATGATTTTATTTTCTGTCTTGTCACCTGATCAAAGGCATCAAAATCGGTCTGAAAGTAATACGAATTGTTTTGCATTTTCAGTGGTCCAATCTCGGCTAGACACTTGAGGGCATCCATGCTGCTCTCCTGCTTCGGTGAATCCCGCACCATGCGAATCAGCCGATTGATGAGCTGAAAGAGCAGCTGATCCTCTTGTTGCAGCTCCATTTTGTGCTCGGCAATCTTAAGAAATGGGAAATAAATGAGAAATATTTTATTGATTAAATTCTAAGATTCTTCATTTAAGAGTTATATATAGTATAAATCATCTCCAGTTCTTATATTTTATTTTTATGTACAAAAAGGCAAAATACAAATTAAATCATAATGTTTTTTATTTATTTAAAAGGAATATTATTTTTTGTATCAGCGATCTAAAAAAAAATGGAAAATAAATGAGGACCATTTCTTAGCTGAATTTGTAGAATTTTTCTATTAACAATTTATCTAATGGCAAAATACAACATTAAAAATAAAATTTAATTTTTTTTATTTAAAATTTTTTGTTATTTATTTATAAACTTTTTTTTATTTAAATTATTAATTTGACTAGGATAAAAAATAAATGAAATCTAAATCTAATGTAATAACTATTTCAAAATAAAAATAGAAAATGACTTATTTATTTTAGAATAAAAATTAAGTATAATTTCGTAACTTTTAAGTAGATTTTTTTAATTTCGTATCTTTTAAATACAATTTTTTAATTAATTGTAAAATTGCAGTTTGTATATTAAAACGTAATACAGTTATGGTCCCTGATTAGTTTTGTATACTCAGTCTTAGTTATTTTTTATTAAATATTAATTTAAATGTTTTTTAATTAATAAAGTTGAAGTATATTTTATATTATTATTTTATATTGTATATTCTATATATATATATTTTTTTTTTTAACTTGACTTGGTGACGATTGTTTTTAGTCGTGTATAATTACAATAAATAAAATAATAGATCTCTTATTTCTGGGAAATACTCACATATTCCTGCAGTCCGTGTAGACGACCGTCTAGTCGATTGGGTTTCAGGAATGCCCTTATGTAGTCAACGACTCCTAGGCCACCAACTCTTGGCAGATCGGCGTCAATTAACTGTTGCAGCGACTGTAGATATTCGCACTCGCAGTTCTCCTCCAGCAGGATTTGCATATTGAGTTGTTGCCTGTGGACTTCAATAAATGTTTTCAATGCTGTTGAAGCCAGTTGTCTCAATTGCTTGGTCTCCATGTGCTGGGTTAAGGACATTAATAGCTTGGCTATCTCATCCAAACGTGTTGAACTATCGTGCAATGCAAAACTTTCTTTAGAATGCATAATTCCAAGAAATTTCAATCCTGCTCGCTGCAATTGTGCACATTTAGCTGAAAGCAATTAAAAATTGAATTAATATAAGCTATATATAAATATATATAATAACTCACTGTGCAGCAGAAAACGACAGACAAAGAACCAAATATCCCGCACAAAGTAAGGACAACTAACTTCCAGTAAAGTGGCATTCTTATTATGGCTGCCTGTCGACTCCAATTCCTTGACAGCATCGAGCATCGCATCCGCCACAGTGCAGTAAAGGAAAAAGCAGTGCAACAAATGACTGGAAAGCACCGCCTCATAGCAATCAGTCTTCAGCGTGGTCAGCAGATCAATCAGGATCTGTGGCTGCTCGAACATCAGCACCGACATGCTCTGAATACGCTTATCCCGCGACCAACGACTGCCGCTCTATAAATGGAATTAACATTATAAACTGATGATTACATGATTCCGTATAAGATATAGGAACCAATACTAATTATGATATAAGGAGTTGATTAAAAGTAAAAACTTGAGATTTAAAATTTTCAATTTTCAATTTTTAAAATTTCAAAGGGGGGACTCTTAGCATCAAATCCAAGATCTAGAGGGAAATTATTTTTTTTTACAAAATCAATTAAATTTGAATGCAGAATAAATTAAGAGGCCAAATCATGATCAAAATGACATTCCGTTTGCAAATCGGTTCAATTTTGACAAAGTTATGCAAATTTGAAGTTGGTCCGACTTTGGATCTAGCCACTTAACAAGTCAAAATTTGTGTACAATTTCACATGATTTTTTACCAAAAAATGAAAGGTCTCAGAAATAAATTTGAAGTGTTGTTTTATACTAATAATGATATAAGGAGTTGATTAAAAGTGAAAACTTGAGATTTAAAATTTAAAATTTTTTAAATTTCAAAGGGGGGACCCTTAGCATCGAAACCAAGATTTAGAGGGAAATTATTTTTTTTACAAAATCAATTAAATTTGAATGCAGAATTAATTAAGAGGCCGAATCATGATCAAAATGACATTCCGTTTCCAAATCGGTTCATTTTTGACAAAGTTATGCAAACTTGAAGTTGGTCCGACTTTGGATCTAGCCACTTAACAAGTCCAAATTTTTGTACAATTTCACATGATTTTTGACAAGAAAATGAAAGGTCTCAGAATTAAATTTAAAGTGTTGTTTTATACTAATAATGGTATAAGAAGTTGATTAAAAGTGAAAACTTGAGATTTAAAATTTTCAATTTTTGGAAATTCAAAGGGGGGACCCTTGGCATCGAAACCAAGATTTAGAGGAAAATAATTTTTTTTACAAAATTAATCAAATTTAAATGCAGAATATATAAAGAGGCCGAATCATGATCAAAATGACATTCCGTTTAAAAATCGGTTTAGTTTTAATAAAGTTATGGATGATTGAAGTTACTCAGGCTTTAGAATGCTCACCAAATGTAGAGACATCGCAGAGAAGAGCGATTCCTTGCCAACATTAAACCAAGCTGCGGTTCTATTACAATGCACTGTGGAGCCAAATAACCTGGCCAATTCATTCTCATCCAGCAGCAGTCGGATTGTATAATAAAGTGTCATGGCATTGAGTGGCACATCCAAGGGCTTCACTTGAAATTCGGATAGATTCTGTTGGAGATTCTCATGATGTTGCTGGAACTCGGCACTTTGAGATTCATCGCAATGACTTAATGATATCATTAAATAGGCCTTAATAATGTTGACGTATTCCTTGAAAAGCAAAGTCGCAAAATCTTAAAGTTTGGCAGAAGCAAGGAAAACTGTTTTTTTACCTCATTTTGTATATATTTGCTATAGCGTCTAATATCCTCTGGTTTGTTGTATATGTAAGTATAGGCCATAATGCTCTTGGCATGATCCTTGAGAAACGCATCCTTCGAATTGTAGCACAAGTAAAAGGGAAAACTAAAAAACAAAAGATTAAAGTGTTTATTATTTTTTATTCCAGGTGCTGTTATCATTATAAGAATTACTTAAATCTCAAGAAATAATCATTCTAGTTGAAATAATTAAATAAATAATTAATAATTATTACTTAAGTTTTATTTTTTTTGTTCAAAAGTTAAACTCAAGTTATTTTGACTTTTTATAAGGAATATCGACAAAATGTATATATATTCCTAGTCAAAATAATTTTTTTTTTATTATTTCTTGAGTATTATTTTTTTTTTTTATTATTTTGTGAGTTATATTTTTTTCAAAAATAATGATTATTTCTTGAGTTTTATTTCTTTTGATCAAACGTTAAACTCAAGTTATTTTGACTTTTTATAAGGAATATGGACAAAATGGATATATATTCCTAGTCAAAATAACAATTTTTTTTATTATTTCTGGAGTTTTATTTTATTCCCCAAAAATAATGATTATTTCTTGAGTTTGATTTTTATTTTGCTCAAAAATAATCATTATATATTGAGTAAAATAATAAATATCGTATATTTTAAGATGGAGAAATTAAATTATCCTCTAAGAAAAATTTTGGCATATTTTACGCTTTTTTAAAGTTACTAGAAGTGAATGATTTTTTTCAGGGACCGTAAATAATGATTATTTTATTTTTTTTATATAAAAAAAATTACTCACTTCTAATTGACGTAGAAAAAAACTAATTACACCAAAACCTGTAGTTTTGTACAATCTCTGCATTTATCGTATGACTTTTAAAATTCTGATTTTTACGATTTTCTTCAACAATAATGATTATTTTTGATCAAAAAAATAGAACTCAAAAAATTATGATTTAAAATGATTCTTATTTTTTTTCGCTCAAAATAAAACTCAACAATAGTTTATTATTGTTGAAGAAAATCGTAAAAATCATTATATAATCATTAATCATTAAAGAGAAATTTTTAAAATAAAACTTATAATGATTACGGTCCCTGATTTTTTCAATTATAAAGACAAAATAATCCATATTTACCATTCCCGGTTTAATATTTTTATCAAAATTTAATTGCAGTGCAACTTACTTAATTATGGAGCCCTGAAGTGACTTGAATTTGTTTAACAGTGTATCCGCATAGGGTTTCATTAGCTGTCGCATTGTCAGCTTATAATTAGGCACAATGGTTGAAAAGGCACAAAAATCAGCTGCAAGGAAAAAGTCTTGAACAATTTTGTACGTGTATATGTTTTAATTGTTTTAACCCACTCTCAGTTAGTTTATGCTTGGCTATATAGATCAACAGATGCTCCAGCACGATTTCCTGATGAAACGAGCTGAAAGCAAAGAAAGCAACCAATGTCTGAATGGCCACCGCATTGCTATTCTGTTCCAGATCTCCAACAATGAACTGCAAGTGTTAAATAAATGAGAAGAAGTTTGCTATACAACAAAAGCATCGACTTGCCAGGAACTTATTCCATTCGATGCTGTCGTAAAGCTGCCTGCAAAACTCCAAATGTCGCTCCGACTTGTTAACTGCATTCTCCTCCTGATCCGGCATACAATAACTCGTATTTAGCAGCAAACTGAGTGTAGAGATTGTTGCCAAACGCACCTCCAATGTTGGCATGCTCAGAAATTTGGCAACCGACATGCAAATGATGGCAAAGTTTTCCAATTCAAAAATATTGGGACAACGTTGCGCTATGTCAGCCACACAGTTGACAATCTTGATCGCCAGTTGCGTTGGATACGACTTTTTTAGGGCTAGTTTTAGCAGCGAGATCATGGCCATCATCATATCATCCAGCAGATCTTCCATATGGTAAACAAAATAAAAAATAGCTAAAAGTAGAAGAAGACATTTTACAACAGAATTTACAACTAAACAAGATATTCAGGTTATTTAATACCCTTGCAGAATGTACATAATCTATGCGATTGCTTTACATATCACCAGAAACAACAAAGTCTACATTCTTAGTACCCTCTGCAAGGGCATAACACTGCTTACTAGGAAGATGCTCAACCAATTCACTAATGACATCCACATTGGTATAAAAATGCTGAAAAAGACTCTTCAGTTTATCCACCAGCCATTCTATAGACTCAGATGTTAAGCTTTTGCAGCTGCACAGCATCTATGAAACAAATATTGAGAAAAACTGCATTAGTTTTTGCTTGCTATTTGATTATTATTATGTGTGTATAAAATCACCTTTGTGACCATTAGAACTTCAGCGGATTGATGACGAGCTTGCTTCACATTCGAGGATATATGACGAAAGGCATCGGTGCTATAGGAACTATTGGCACACAGTCTGCCGAGTATATGCAGCGAGTATTTAATCATAACAGCACGATCTGCACTTTCTATAGGATCAGTTCGAGCGCCTGTAAGTGGAAAAAGTTGATTAAATTATTATAAATTCTTACAAGTAAATGTTAGTCCTTAAATGCAAACAGAACTTATTGAAAACTAACTAAACTTGTGCTTAAAAATATGTTTAAAACCTTAAAGCAACTGAAATGGAGTATTGACAAATTTAGTTTAAGTATTACATTAATTTAAGCCAGTGTCATTCCGGTTTTTATAAAAATGGGCAAAGAAGTGTATTATGTGTTTGGCAGAATGTATGTATATGTATATGTAATATATATATATATATATACATATTCATTAAGTACATATATTCTTGCTCAAGATCAACAGCCGAGTCGATCTAGACCTATCTGTCTGTCCGTCTGTTTCAACACGTCAATCTCAGAGACTATAAGAGCTATAGAATTCAAATTTGGTATGTAGGTTCCTGGATACCGTACGCATATCAAGTTATTTTTTATTTTTGGATCGGACCTCCATAACATATAGCTGCCATAGGAACGATACATCGAAAATGAAGCTTTAGTAGGAAGAAATTTTTGGTTTGTTGAGATATCTCAACCAATCTGACAAAATATATATCTGGGCTGCTAATATACATCCCGACCAAATCTGGTTCAAATCGGGCCACTATATCATATAGCTGCCATAGAGATGATCAGTAGAAAATCAAATGTTAGTATGAAAAAGTTTTCTATTTTTTGAGATATCTTAAACAAATTAATAGAATATGCATTTAAGTTGGTGTTATATATCCTGACCAGATTTGGTTTAAATCAGACCACTATGTCATATAGCTGCCATAGAGATGATCAGTCGACAATCAAGTTTTAGTATGAAAAAGTTTTTTGTTTTTTGAGACATCTTAACCAAATTAATAGAATATGCATGTAAGTTGGTGTTATGCATCCTGACCAGAATTGGTTCAAATCGGACCACTATATCATATAGCTGCCATAGAGATGATCAGTCGACAATCAAGTTTTAGTATGAAAAAGTTTTCTGTTTTTTGAGATATCTTGACCAAATTAATAGAGCGTGCTCGACTGTAGTCGCCCATTTGTTTAACGTATTCTTACTACAATTGTGCTTTAGCAGCGCGCCAATAAATTCCAGCAGCATTTCGATGGGCTGTTTTTCCAAATATTGTAGCAGTATCTCATTTGAATTGAACACATCGATCACGGCAATCTGTTGCTCCAGAATATCACGTAAATCATTATCATTCATGCTCTCCGGCTGATTTGCTTTATACTGAAACTGTTGTAGAAGTATTGAGATAAAGAATTTATCAAAATGCATTACAAAACTCACTTCAATGTGACTGAGAAATAAACCAATGCGCTTTATAAGTGGACACTGCACCAGATTCTCGGCATTGAAGACTTTGTAGTACAGTAATCGCTCCATAGTGCAGATAAACTTGTATAGACACTTGAGATTACGGATTATGGCTGTTGTCGTATGCTCATTGCTGGTCGGCAGATTCAGCAGACGCATTAGAAGCTCATAGTTATTTTGAAATAAACAGTTTTTGGTCTCCAGCTCCGTTTCAGCATTGATACGATTAATTCGCAGCAGTTTCCCTTGAAATTCCGCAGCCAAACAGACCAATTGTTTGTTGTACTTGTAGTTGAGCAGTTGAAGATTAGACTGACAGGTCTTTTGACATTCTGACGAGTTGTTAAACAGCTGCTGCAATTGCTGTTCATCAAGGAAATTAATAATGCCAATGGCAAAAGTATCTGCCATCAGTTTGACATCAATGGCAGCGATATTATATATAATTTGAGTGGCACTGCTCCTCTCACTGCCATAAGCCCAGTTTATAATGGGCTCCAGTTCAGCCGAGGCTTTATTCAAGCCACAACGTTCGGCGTATATGAATATATCACGTATTGTTGTAATACATTCATTACGCCTCAACATTTCATTGGTTTGAATGCTCTGCAATAATGTGGCACAATTGTTAGGTGTTAATTTGTTGTGTCTGATCAGCGATTGCAATATGATTTGTTTTTCCAGCACAACATCAGCATTTGGACGTGTATCTGATATCAAATGTGTGGCAATTTGTGACCAGTGGCCATATAAAAAATCAATTGGTATAGCTTGCTTTTGCAGCAGCTCCTGTTCCTTGTCAAGTATACTCATGAGGCACAAACGCACATTTCTCAAGTTCTTGCCATTGCCATAGATCAGCAGTACATCCAGCGTAGTTTGCAATGTCTGCTGATAGTTGGACGTATCTATAATGGAATTACTCAACTGCAGCAGCTCGGCGAATATCGCAAACCAGATATCATTAAAGCTAGTTTCCTTCTTATCAATCAATTGGATTATGCTGTCCATTTGGTCAAGTCGAAGACGTTTGTTTGGCGCATTCTCAGCGTCTGAGGGATTTACCGTATCCATGTGCCAGAAAACCTGCAAAAAACATGTTTATTATTATCAAAATCATATAGTAAGATACCTCATACGAATTCCGAATTTTTTTTGAAAAAATTACAAAATAGAAGAAAAAACAGAGATAAAATTTTTGGAACCCAAAAAAGGTAAAAAAAAAATAGAAATAAAAATTGGAAATTTCATCTCAACAAATATTCAGAGTAAAAATTTTGAAAAAAATTGGAAAACTAAATTATGAAATTCAACTAAGAAAAGTAGCTTTGATTTTGCAGTTTTTGTTTCTCGCGATTTTTAATAAAATATTTCATTATTAGCTCTCATTCAATTTTCTTTCTTCAAATTTTTGTTTTCCGTTTTTTTTTTTTCCTAATTTTTGTTTTCCTCGTTTTTAGTTTCTTTAAAGTATTAATAATTTTGGTTTCCTTGTTTGGGATTTTTAATTTTTCCTTGCGAATTTTGGTATTCTGTGTAATATTTTTCGACATTCGTATAAGGAATCATATAGTTAAACTTCGGTGTTTAGTTCTCTTACAATGTACATTATTAACGCAGACATTTTGAGAAATTTCTCGGAGAATTTATCACCTATAAGTTGTGTCAACTTGCTGCGTCCAACGGAATTCTTTCTGATCTCCATGTCAATAATGGTTTTCAATTTCTGCATTGTTTGGGGCCAACTCTGGTGGATGGGCACTTGGAATGTGTTAAAGTCTTGGCTATTCAGTTTGGGATACAAGGCATGCAGCGATAATATAACACACTCAAACAATATGTTCTTGGTGTCGTCGCGGAATGTGTCATCATTGTGGAAATCACAGAGTTTGGGTAAAATCTCCTGCATGTGAATGCAAAGCTTATGATGATAGTTGACCGACAGCTGTGAATATATAATAAATAACCTTAATAGTTTATACAAATTGATGGAAAGTACAAACTCGCCTCGACTAAAAATAAATGATAAAGTCGCACAATTTCAATGCGCCTCTCCGAATTTCTTTCATCCTGAGTGTAGCTGCTCAGAGTGGGTAAATAATCCGCCAGATCCGCATGGAGTTGCACTCGCTGTTGTGCCAGTTGCACAGTTTTTGTGATGCATTTGAATATCTTGGAGCGCAGGAATTCATCGTTTTCAATGTTCAACTCAAACAGATAGGATAAAATACCTGAAAAATAAACAGGCAATAAATACATAGTTATTATACATTAGTCAGAAAAAGATAATGTCTTAAAAGAGGCGTGGTTGAGCCCTTTTAAAATATAAACTCTTGATCAAGACGAGAAATTAACTCAATATAGCCATGTCGATCAGTCGTTCAGTTTTGAAGCGATCTTGATGAAACTTGGTACAGCTGCGTCTTTTGGCAGCAGACAGCACCTATGTCAAAATCGACAGGATCGGATCATTATTTTTTATAGCTGTCATAGAAATGATCGGTAGAATATATACCTTTTGTATGAAAAACTTTGCTGTTTTTTGAGATATCTTAACAAAACTTACAAATTTTGTGTTTATTATTGTCTTATAAATTTTGACCAAGTTTGCTTCAAAACGGTTTACTATATCATATAACTGCCATAGGAATGATCGGTAAAAATGATCCTTATGTATAAGAAACTTTGTAGTCTCTTGAGATATTTCAACGAATTTTACAGATTTTGTGTCTGTTATTGTCTTATACATTCTGACCAAGTTTGCTTCAAATTGGTTTACTATATCATATAGCTGCCATAGGAATGATCAATAAAAATGATCCTTTTGTATGAAAAACTTTGTAGTCTCTTGAGATATTTCAACAAAACTCGCAGATTGTGCATTTGGCACTGTCTTGAACATCCTAACTAAACTGGGTTCAAATCAGACTACTATATCATATAGCCGTCGTAGGAACAATCAGTCGAATATTGAATACAGGGTATCAAATAACCCTTTAATCTTGTTAGGCTTATTACAGCAGTAACTTACGACTATATTCGCTGACTTTAAGATCACAGACATAGATGGGTGATAGGTAGATGCCTCTGTCCAGCAGATTGAGGAAATGATCGCCAAAGTGTTTGACAAGAGTTCGTTGTTTAACTCCATTTTCAAAGACATCGAAGATCGTTGACTTGGCCAGAATGTGTCCACCTCTGCCCTTGCCGACTGCAAGCAAACGAATTATTAATCATTAAACATATACACAACTATTAAATGTAAATCATACATACCCTCCAAATTATGTTCAATTATTTTATGTAAAACATTGCCGTATAAATAACATTTATCAGACAGAGTTTTGTAGCTTTTCTCGCGCGCTTCTTGCAAGTTATTTGTATGCTGTTAAATAACATTTAAGTACTATATTTTTATTCTATTACAATCAGTTGACTGACCTTGAGAATTGCTCCATTAATGGCGTGAAATAGTTGAGTCCAGTTAAGTTCCTGATTCCCGCCCAATATTGCATGCAAGGCATCGCGGGAAGTGTTCAGCTTTTGGTCCAGCAGCTCCACTGCCTTATTGCGAACGGTTGGCTTATCGGAAGCCAGATCGCAAATAATGCGTTGTATTTCATTTAAAAGTCCGCTCATCTTGCCGACTGCACTTTCTGTTATAAAAACAACTTTAAATGCAGAAACTACCGGCCGAGACGGAGACCGAGACGACACCGCTGATTTACAAATGTAGTTTCAGTGCTGCCAACTTGTTTTAATTGTCCTGCCGCCACAAAAACTGGTTGTCCATATTGTGATCAACTATCGAAATTTATCAAACTATGAAACTGCTAGAGCTTTAAAGCTAGATTTTGCTTTGGCAGAATTTTATTAGAATTTTGTCGAGTTTTTTTAACTGGTTGAAATAAAATTAAATAATAGAGCTTTTTCCCCTGTGCCTTTCGTAAAAGGAATTCACCTTTATTTCATCTTATTTCAAATTAAAAATAATCATTAAATTTTTAATTTTTTGCCAAATTATAACTGAATAACTAAAAATAAATGGAATTGCTCGCCGTTACAGATTGTGATTCTTTTTCTTAGATGTGTGGCAGCCTTGAATCCTAGAAAATAAAATTAGCGAGTGTTGCCAACTTTTAAGTGGGAAACGGCCAGAAATAGCTATTAAAAACCAAAATAGCCAAAACTGCCGGTCTCATTCAAATGCGTTGGCTCATGACAGTGTGAGCAATCGATAACAGTTCGATAAGCATAACGTGCCTTTCACTTAAACTATATGAATAATATCTTTGTGACGATCGTATTTATTAATACTTCAAACTATGACGAACAAAAGAATCATAAGTGAAACATTACTTTCTTTGATTATTGGTCGTGTTTATATAACGCATAAAACGCACAATATTCTGAAATTAACCACATAATAAGCGTAAGCTTTGAACTAGCACCATCACCTTTTGTCCATTACTTATTTATTTGTTATTTAAATTGCTATAATCGCAGTTTAAAGTTTTTCAAATTAAAAAGCTTTTCAACCTTAGGAGAATCGTGCAATGGCGTTTGAAGTAAAATATTATCATAATCAAGAGAAAGTGTTCTACACGGAGGATCATGTGTTGGTGAAGAATCTGTTTCTAGTGATTTCCGGAGAGGAGCTGGAGCAGCAGGAGCTTCAAAAGTATTTCGAGAAATATGGATGTGTTAAGCAATTGCATCTGTTTTCGAGTGAAAATAAAATTATAAGAACTAACGATGATGACTTTGCGAATGGAGCACGAACTGGCTACGTTGTCTTTGAGAATCCTCTTCATGCTGCCAATGCATTGAAGAAGAAGTTCCATCATATAAAGAGATGCCGTATAACAGTTCAGCCAAGTTATAGTTGGTATCAACCAGATTTCGAGAAAATACCGGATAATTCGGAAAATGTGGATCCCACTGAAGATGCTGCCACTACGGAACCGAATGATGAAGGCCTTGCTCATCAATTCGAACAATTATCGATATCTAATCGCGTTCGATTTGCCCGCACCAGTTTTCGTCATCGACAAATTTATGAGGAAATGTCGCCCACGCTGGACAAATCTATCGAATTTGAAATGTTTTATGAAATGAATGCAAGGGAATTGCGTGATTTTTTTAAACTTTCCGGACGTAATGTAAAGCAAATCGAAGGAAGAATACCAGAGCAGCACTGTGACATTGTGTGCAACTTAATTAAAAAGTATTTAATTAATTTAGAGTCAATGACAATCTGGGACACCAGATTTACCTCGTACAACATGTTGAAAATATTTGCTAATCTAAATAGTATTCAAAATCTGAAATTAATTAGATGCTACCTCAGAAATGACGATCTGCAAGCGATCGAACATTTAAATGAGCTTAAGGAACTGGATCTTTCCTTTAATGGTATGTTAACTGCAAAGGGTTTGATTTATTTACCAAGTTCTATTGAGTCATTGACTCTGAGAAACTATGAATCAATGTCGGACCCGGAAATGTTGAATTCAATATTTCGCAAGCTACCGCAACTTAAAAACTTACACATACCAGACTTTATTCTCAAATCCCCATTGTTCGAACAGCTTATTATCGACAATTGCTGTGAATCTTTGGAGACTCTCTCCATTGGCTGCGACAATAACGAGGTTGGTGATTATCATCACATTGCAAGGATACCAAACCTGAAGAAACTAATAATGAAAGTAATACCTCCAATCCTAATGACATGGCTGGTGAAGTTTAGGTCCCAGCAGTTGGAACATTTAGATATACTTTCATATACTGGATGTGGTATAAATGACGATATCCTTCCAGAGATTGGAAAGCTGAGCGCATTGCGTACACTGAGTTTGCCAGCCGGTAATGTGATCACCGATCACGGCTTAGAGTCGCTACATAACTTGCAATATTTGACAGAAATCAATATCAAAGATAATCGGAAAATTACGGACAATGGTGTACTCCAACTGATCCTTGCCTGTCCCAAACTAAGAGTGTTAAATCTTGAATACTGCTGGACACTCACCGAACAGCTTCTTCACGATATTGTTTTGAATCTACAAGACAATCAAGATCATCGACCGCTTCCTATTCAACTATTTATGTTTGGCACCAAAGTCAATAAATTGACGCTACTTAATTCGGATGAGGCTGACACGAATATAATTGATGTAGTATTTTAAATACATGCATACATAAGTAATATTATTGGATATCTCTTAATTTTAAGATTACAAAAATCCTAAACTTTTTTATTTTGTCTTTTGCTTATCACATTTGCCATCAATATTATTAATAAATATGTATTACAAATAAAGTATTTATCATTTATAACTAGGTTGATCCATTTAAAAGATGTGATTCATAATAGGGTCAAGAAAGTAATTTGACAAAAAAAAATTTGATTGAATTGATAGTTAAATAATTAGTTATACTTTTCAGCAAGTCAACTATTATTAAAATGTCTAAAAAAAATAAAAAGAACAGTTTTCCAGCTTTTGTCAATTTGAATTTTCGCGCCTTTTTACAAAATCTCGAAATCAAAATCAAATCAGTGTGCAAAAAGGGTCGTTCCAGAAACTGATTTAGATTTGCTTGAATTAAATCAAAACCAAATCTTAATGTGTTTCAGGAAAGTTCCTATCAATTTGTCAAAAAATTTAAAATAAAGGAAGAAAAGAAGTTTCATACTTTTATCATATATTGATCACAATATGAAAATGGTCTCTAATGCGTGCATCAAGCCTGCCAACTCGTTTTTTGTTGCAACATGGTATTAAAACAAGTTGGCAGCACAGAGGCAAAGGTTGAATAAACAAACACAACACAAGCCAATAAATAATAAGAACTGAGCAGATTGACGGAAAATGTATTAAAAAAGTGCTAGCAAAACGATAAACAAAACCAGTGCAGCTGTAAACAAATTAAACATAAAGTGTTAAATGGGCATATAAAATTGAAATTGAACTAAGATAATCTGCATAGCAATTGTGCAAGAACAAGAACACAAAACTAGTTTGCAGCAATAGAAGCAACAAGCAGAAGCAGAAGAAGCAGCAGCAGCAGAGGGCAACAGTGACGGCGACGGCGGCAGCGGCAGCACGATAACAAGAACGACGCCAAAGGTAGTTAACGAGTTGACAGAGCAGAGACAGACAGGCGGGCGTGTAAGAAAGAGATGCGCACAATAGCGCAACAACTGTGAGTGCGAGTGCAAGCGAGCGAGCGAAACCCGTTCCGTTCAGGAAGAGGGGAGTTGGGAGCACAACAGTGTTGTCAAGATTTCTGGCTGGAAAGCTTCTAAATTTGTTTTTGTGCGCACTTTTGCACAATTTTACCAAGATAATTCAGAGAACGTAACTATTATGTTTTATTTAAAAAAAAAAATAGTTGTTATCATCATTATCTTTGATTTTAATTATTATCTATTTTTTAATCATCGCAAATTGATTTTTTTAATTAAGAGAAACGAAATTAATCATAATTTGTGTTCTCTGAAAATATTAATAGCTGGTAATATATTTAAAATAACCGGATTATCAGCTAATACCAATTTTGAAATTTTTCTAGCAAACGAATTCGAAAAATAGCCTGAAGTAGCTATAAAAAAGCTAAGTGGGCAACAGTGGAGCAAACACACACACGCACTATGCAAAGCAGTGGCAACACTGCAACTGCAGCGGTAACAATAACAATTTAAAAAGAAATACACAAACACACAAAAAGGATGTTGCTGGCAACATTGTTAATGTTGCTAATGTGGCGCCCTCCCACGGCGCGTGGCGTCAGCAACAATCAATGCGAGCTGATAAGAATTGATATGTGCCGTGGAATTGGCTATAATGAGACTTCAATGCCCAATCTGGTGGGTCATGAGCTGCAAACGGATGTGGAATATACACTGCAAACATTTGTGCCACTCATCGAATACAATTGCAGTTCACAGCTGAAGTTATTCCTGTGCGCCGCCTATGTGCCAATGTGCACACCCAAGGCGCCCATTCACACCATTGGACCGTGCCGTAGTCTGTGTGAGTCCGTACGCATACGCTGTCATCCGGTGTTGCAGGGCTTTGGGTTTCCGTGGCCGCCAGCACTGGACTGTGAGCGTTTTCCCCGTGAAAATAATCAGGAGACCATGTGCATGGAGGGACCCGGAGAATTGCATTTGCCCGTACAGGAGCAGGAAGTGTATGGTCCCAAGCTGCTGCCCGGCTCACCAGTGTTGCCACTCGACTGCTCCGGTCTGGCCAAATCCCATTTGTATGTGAAACTCCAACGTTCCGGACGTTGTGCTCCGTTATGTGAGGCGGATATTTTGTTTACGCCCGGCGAGAAGCATTTGTCGGAGATTTGGGTCTCCACCTGGGCCTATGCTGCTTTGGGCTTGGCCTGTGTGGCAACGCTGTGTCTCCTGCTGCTTGGCGGCGACAACCCTGGCCGTGGGCGTCGTGGTGGGCGTGGCAATGCGGGCGCCAAGTGGTCGCGTCTCCTATCACCTTTGTTGTGGTGCCACAACATGGTCACCTTGGGTTGGACAGTGCGCTTCATAGTCGGACGATCTGGCACCGCTTGTGGCACCGATCCCCAGGCACCCAATGAATCCCTCCTCGCCGTCGACGGACTCTCCAATGCCGCCTGTGCGAGTGTCTTCCTTCTGCGTTACTATTTCGGCATGGCCGCCTGCGCCTGGTGAGTCAATATACCCTGTCTATACCCTGTAACCATTTAAAATGTCTGGAATTAGAAAAAAGGGTATACTGATTTGGTTGGCATGCATAAAACTGGCAAAAGGAAACTACTAAACATTTTTTTGCGAAATGATTGAGTCTATATACCCTGTCTATACCCTGTAACCATTTAAAATGTCTGAAATTGTAGAAAAGGTATATTGTCATATATGTGGCAGGCAGAAGAAGACTCCTAAAGTATATAACAACCTTTTTTTACGAAATGATCGAGTCTATATACCCTGCATATACCCTGTAACCTTTAAAAATGTCTGAAATTCCAAAAAAAAGGGTATACTGCTTTGGTTGGTATGCATAAAACTGGCAAAAGGAAACTCCTAAACATTTTTATGCCAAATGATCGAGTCTATATATCCTGTCTATACCCTGTGTTGGGCAAAAATCTTAAAAAAGTGTGTATTGGTTCGCTTGGCATGTATGTGGCAGGCAGAAGAAGACACCTTAAGTATATATCGAGGCCTTTTTGCAAAATGATCGAGTCTATATACCCTGTCTATACCCTGTTATCATTAAAAATTTCAGAAATTCTAAAAAAGGGTATATTGGTTTGTTTGGCATGTATGTGACAGGCAGTAGAACTCTCCTAAACTATATATCGACCCCTTTTTGCGAAAGGATTGTAAGGATCACTTTTTGGGAAATTGGGAAATTTCGTTCTAAAATCCTTAACTAATAAACACCTAAAAAAAATGTATTCTTATCGCTTACGATCAATTCGCAAAAAGAGGTCGATTTATTAGGATTAATCGATTTTCATACCCTGTACCCATTAGAAATGGGCAAAAAAGGGTATAATGTGCTTGGCAGAATGTATGTAACAGGCAGTAGGGGGCGTGGCACACCCCCCAAAGTATTTAAATTCTTGATCAGCTTCAACAGCCGAGTCGATTGAGCTATGTACGTCTGTCCGTCCGTCTGTCCGTCCGCCTATCTGCTTGAACGCGTCGATCTCAGAGACTATAAGAGCTAGAGACTTCAAAGTTGGGATGTAGGTTCCTGAATACCGTACGCAGGTCAAGTTTGTTTTTATTTTTGGATCGGACCAATATATCATAAGGCTGCCATAGAGACGCTCAGTCGAAAATTAAATTTTAGTATGAACAAGTTTTTGTTTTTTGAGATATTTTAACCAAACTGATAGAATATGCATTTAACTTGGTTTTATACATATAGCTGCCTTTATTAGACTTAAATTTGTGTGTTTATCCAGGTGGGCCATTTTATGCCTGGGCTGGCATCGGGATATACGTCGCAATAGTCCGGACACCAAAGGACACATTGTACTGCCCGCCAAGCGACATGGAGCAGGAGGAGGAACCAGAGAAGGAGCAGTCAATGGGAATACCGCCCAGCAGGATCTGGCGCGAAATAATTTTGTTTGCTTTGTGGCCTGGGGATTACCGGCTTTCCAAACGGCAGCGGTAATTGCAATGCGTCTGGTCGATGCGGATGAGTTGTTGGGTATGTTGCAAAATGGGATTATTCCCTGTTTGAATCTTGAATTGTAATACTCAGAGTATCCTTATTTGTAAATCTAAACTTTAAACTTCTATAACTTTGTCAAAACTGCACCGATTTGGAAACGGAATGTCATTTTGATCATGATTCGGCCTCTTAATTCATTCTGCATTTAAATTTAATTGATTTTGTAAAAAAAATAATTTTGCTCTAGATCTTGGATTCGATGCAAAGGGTCCCCCCTTTGAAATTTTGAAAATTGAAAATTTTAAATCTCATATTTTCACTTTTAATCAACTCCTTATATTGTAATTAGTATAAAACCACACTTTAAAACTGATTCTGAGACACTTCATATTTTTGTAAAAAATCATGTGAAATTGTACAAAAATTGGGACTTGTAAAGTTGCTAGGTCAAAGGTCGGACCAACTTCAAAGTGTCATAACTTGATCAAAACTAAACCAATTTTCAAACGGAATGTCATTTTGATCATAATTTGGCCTCTAAATTCATTCTGCATTTAAATTTATTTAATTTTGAAAAAAAAATTATATCCCTCTAAATCTTGGGTTCGATGCTAAGGGTCCCCCCTTTGAAATTTTGAAAATTGAAAATTTTAAATCTCAAGTTTTCACTTTATATCAACTCCTTATACCATTATTAGTATAAAACAACACTTTAAATTTAATTTTGTAAGCTTTCATTTTTTTGTAAAAAATCATGTGAAATTGTACAAAAATTTGAACTTGTAAAGTTGCTATATCCAAAGTCTGACCAACTTTAAAGTCTCATAACTTGATCAAAATTAAACCGATTTGGAAACGGAATGTCATTTTGAACTTGATTTGACCTTTAAATTGATTCTGCATTCAAATTAAATTTGAATTGTAAAGATGCTAGATCCAAAGTCAGACCAACTTCAAAATCTCATAACTTGATCAAAACTAAACCGATTTGATAATTATAATTATTGTGTGCTTTTTGCAGGTGCTTGCTTTGTGGGCAATCAATCGGATAAGGCGCTCCAGGTGCTGGTTGCCACGCCCATCTTTTGCTATTGGATCTTTGGGTCGATGAATCTGATATCCGGCTACTTGGTGCACTGTCGCAACAAGGAGATCCTGAGGAACAGCAATGCTTTGAGTCTGCAACAGCAGCTGCAGCTGAGTGGACACAGCAGTTCGGGAATTGGAATATTCCTATTTCTATATGGCTCCTCTTGTGCTTTGCTGTTGTTGGCTGTGATCTATGAGTTTGCCAACATTGATGTGTGGTTGAGTGCACGGGATGCGAATACGCCGCTTTGGCCGTATTTAATGCGCGATTTCATGGAGTTGATGTTGGGCATTTGTTGTTTCGCTTGGGTGCTGGGACCGAGCATATCCAGCATGTACAAGCGGCAGTTGTCAACGCGTCCGCTCAAGCAGACAGCGAATGTGGAGCGTAATCAGCTGCACCAGCATCCACATCAGCATCCACTCGATGCCCAGAGCAGTTCACGTGGCTCACACATTGCCTGCAGCAGCACTGTGGTGTCCTATCACTCGGTGCGTCCCTCACATCAGTCCATGATCAGTGCACCGCCGCTAATTGGCAGTCCCTACAAGTATAAGTCGCCCCCAGGCGCTGGATCCATATCCCTCAATCAAATGTCCAACTATACGCTGGGACGCAATGGACAACAACATTCACAGCTTCCACAACTTGCACATCCACAACAGCATCCACATCCACTTGGTCACTCCTCGCATCGCGTCTACTATGCACCGCAGAAGCATCATGCCCATCATGCCAACTACTCCCATTATCCGCAACTGCAGCGCTATGGCAATGAGACGCTTCTCTGAGCTCTACAGGTACACTATATATTCAACTTCAACAGCTGCACTAAAAAGTTCCTATCGTTTTGCAGAAACACCCCTTTTTTAGTGCAAATGCAGGTTGAATTTCCAAAAACGCCTCCTTATGGCACGATTAAATCATCTCAGCTACGTTGTGTCCAAATTTCAGCTCTCTAGGTCTTACGGTTTGCTCTCCACATTGAGCAGTTAGTCAGTGTGTCAGAACAAAGAGTTTTAAATATATATAGATGTATTTGAAACCTCAAAAAATGCCACTTTTTCGGTAATATCTTCTTCAAATACTCAGATGTATTCAAAAAGTGTTTTTTTTAATCTTTAAAGTATCAACTACCTCTTGCACATTTATTTTTATGGTCATTCAAATTGTTTATTGCTCTTTTTTTTTGTTTACGTCGGTTTCAACATCTTTTGGGTAACTACTGAGCTCATATAACCTATACGGAATTTAAAAAATATATCTTAAAATAGAAAAAAAGAAATGTTAGTGACACCCTGTATTAGAAACGATACGAACTTTTTAGCCCATCGTCCATGTCCATTTTGTGTGTTCCATGGTTTTAAAAATTATTTTCTCTTTCTAGTTACTTTTTTCGTTGGTTGCGAATTGATGTGGTCTGTTCTGATCTGATCCGACCTGATCTGATCCACACAGCTCTTCAAGTCTGAAGCCGCACAATATTGTCAAGCTGCGGTTATTTAACACAAATGTTCCTGCCTCGATCAGCGCACAGATCAGCCTAACTAAAGCTTTCTATACAGTTCTATAGTTATACACAAATGTTTGGGCACTTTTAGGAAGTTTGTCGGGCAAAAAGTGAGGAAAAAAGCTAAAATTTTATTTGTACACAGGTTCTTATAAAGGCAAATTATTCGATTCGATTAATTGTCCTCGTCCTGAGAGAATTTTTCATTGGCATTAGTTAAAGCTGAAGTAAGCAATATTTTTTCGACTATTGCTGCTTCAACTATAAGTATTTAAAAACTGTAGAGAACTGTTTAACACTACTAAAGATCAATCGCTAAACTGTTAAAAATGTCACAGAACTTTGAAGAGACAAGGTTTTTTTTGAAAATTATAAATATAAAGTTCATATAACAGACATTTACAAATATAAATAACAGACTATCCTTAAAGTGAACCAACTTATTGTGTATAACTAACCGAGTTGTAGAATTGCAGTTGTTAAGCTGTACAAATCATTGCTATATATACTGTGTATATATGGAATTTACTATAAAATGATTTGATTCACTTACTTTGCTGTAGATAATGCTAAAAAGCACAAGGCAAACGATAAACTAGCGCTGACTTTTAGGAATCCCCTTCATGTATTTCCTTAACTGTATTAGTTTCAAGTTTAAACTTATATATATATATATATATGTGTGTGTGTGCGTGTGTGTGTGTGCGTGTGTGTGTGTACTTAATGTTGTATTGTATTGTATTGCCATGAAATAAGTTAACAAAAAAAAACGTTAAATATCTTTTATATATTTTATGTTCAATTATTTCATTGCATTTGTGTGTGTGTGTGTGTATTTTTATCAAATATAAATATTAATTTTTAGCTCTGCTGCCGTTGTAACCAAAGTACAGTCCACTAAACAATTCTTGCCCCGCATACAATTTGTATTTTATCGTAGCATAAATGTAATAATTTTTGTATTTTGCTTTGTTTACGCAGCAACAAATACTGTGATACTATGATTCATGTGTTTCTTTTTTTTTTTTTTACGATAAACAATCAAAAATTGAATATACTAAATATGTAAATGTAAACCGCAAAGTGTACTTAACTTGGAACGCAATTGTAATTGTATTCAATGTGCCATTAGCTTAAGAACCTATCAGAACTTCCAAGTACTTAATATACTATATATATATAAAATATCTTATATATTTTTGTAGTTAAGAGAATATAAGAAATTTATTGAGTTCTATATACAATAGAGTGGAGTGAATTTGAAATTTTTTTGTATTTTCATTTTCGTTTCACAAAATTAATCACGTGCCTTATTTTTTTTGCACACATTTATATTTAACGGATTTTTACCAATTGTGGTATTCTTAAAAAATATGCAAACTTGATGTTTTTAACCGATCTTAACAGTTAATATCGTTTTGAACATTGCAAATTAAGGACTTACTATGAAAAATAATAACAAAATTTTTTAAACTCTTATCTTTTGGGCTAAAATCACAAAGTGGATCGCCGATACGTTTTCGCAAATGAAACAAAAAAATTCAAATTCACTCCACTCTTATATACAAACTATTCGTAGTGCTGTTCTTCCCCCTTTTTTTTTGTCAAATATATATATATTTTTTTAATGTAATTAAACAATGTATTACAGTTTGTTTATATGTCATTTGTATTTTGTAACTTATTTTCTAGCGAATAAAGTGTCGAAAAATTCAGATTTGAAAATACATTTCGTTTTATGTACAATGTGTGTAAAAGTTTCCAAAAATGCGTTACATTTTCACCTGATGAGCATTTTTAACTGGCAATTTGTCATACGTTTTTCTTCTCGTGGCTTCCATTTGGAATTCAATATCGAATTTCGAATTATTGTCGACTGGGCGCACAATCGACAATCGTATCGTTGCGATTATTGTTGTGGGGTTGCCAATTGTCAAGGTCCTCGTCGGTTGCTGCCTCGGCTTCAGCTTCGGCCTGTTCTTTGGCTCGCTTATGATACTTTAGTTCGCTGGCATATTTGGAGTTGGTAATGCCAAGGAATGAGGCGAGTCCGCCACCCACATAGTCAATGCCAGCCAATATATTGTTGCCCACCTTGCTGGCCTTGTAGCGTAGGCGTGGCCCCAACGCCATTTCGCGCTGCCAAATGAGTCACAAATCGTTGCTCGATATATTATCAATGTTTATTTCAATTCAGTGTTGCCAATTACTTAAGGGTGAAAACAAACAATAGCTATTTCTGGCGGATAAGCATTATTGAAAATAAATATCTGAATTTGCAATTCAAAATAACCAACTTTTTGTGCACAACAAATTTTATGTTTATAAAATTTTGAATATTATGAATTTTTCGTGATTAATAAAGGTATTATATGCATCCATTGTACCAAAATAAAGATTTTTTTGAGGTGTTTAAAAGTTTTTTTATGTAAAGAAAAACACTCGAATCATAAATAATATGTTTTTGTGTTTATATATAAATATTAATATTAATTATTAATAGCCAGAATTACAACTAATAGCTATAAAAAAAATATAAAAAGCAAACACAGCTAAATATATATTTTAAAAAGCCAAATTTTCTACTAAAAGCAATAGCTAAAAAAGAATGAATAGCAAAACACAGCTAGATAAATATATTTTTAATAGCTAGATTTTCGACAAATAGCAATAGCTATAAAGTAGCTAAATTGGCAACACTGCGTTGAATTGTAATTATGCTTGGCATACGGGCATGAGGAATACGGCATACGGAATTTGACATACCTGCAATTGTTCATCATAGCCCTTATCGGGCACGTCCGTCTCAGCATCGCTGTCGCTATCGGATGAGAGCTCCTCCATGCAGCCATCACTGAAATACAGCATGCGTCGATTCGATTGCAGTTCAAGGGCAGAAATGTGATCGGTTTCACAGCGGCCGCCATTTGTTGTTGTTGTGGCTGTTGTTGTGGTTGTCATATTGCTGCTTATTCTAATTATTACAATTATTGATACTGTTTAGGTCCTAATGCTTTTTTGGTTCATTCAGTTGCAGTCACTCGCGAAACATGAAACGCCTTCCACAAATGCACGACACTAAGTGAATGGCCGGAATATTGCTTAAAACAAACACAATTTTGCTCTTGAATTGCTGCTCTATACACAACAACAAAAATAAACAATTACAATGAAAACGAACACGTCTAATGTAGCTTCTCCATATGGGGGTCGTTTTTGTCCTTGGTTTGGGGGCCGGCGTCGCGTGCCAAGCGCCACTTTGCCATATGTAATCAATAAAATGCCGAATCCGACTCAATGCCGAATGTCGTCCGTTGTAGACCAAAACAAAACAAAAACGATATCAAATTTACAAACAAATCGAACGGCTGTCATCGGAGCTATCGACGCCGCGACTCGATAAAAGCCGCCCACACACGACAAACATGTGCGCTGAGCATGCGACAAGGGGATAGAAGTTACAAATTTAATTCTAAAAAACAATATTTAAGAATGCAGAAAATTTCAACAAAAACCGCATCAAAAATTTACAAAATTAAGAAATTGCCAAAAAAAAGAAAAAGTAACCAATATTGTCATTTCACCTAATGTGGTCCATATTGCCAGTTCGGTGAATTTAACAGGGTGGCAGCCTTTGGTGCAAAACAGTGCTGCCAAACGATTCGGATACAACTCTATTGTGGACATTTGGACTTTTGTATTTCGTATCTTTATCTCAGACCTTCGTACACAATCTGCTGCCTGCTTCAATAAGAGTAACCAAGTAACCAAGTGAGCAACTAACGTAACAGTTACGTAGCAAGATGTCGTTGCGTCCACTGGTCGAAGGCGACTGCGGCGCCGTGAATCCTCTGATGCAACTTGGCGGCCAGTTCAGCCGAGATGTGGCCCACAAGGACGAGGGATTTGCACAGGCGCAATTCGAGCGAAGTCTGAGGCCAGATGAGCAGCTGGTTGCCGATTATCTGGGTCATGTGGCAGCGCCACCGCAATCCTTTCAAATGAACACGCTGCTCCAAGAGATGCGGGACATCAACATCAATGGAACAGCACCACAACGGGGACAACAGGAGCAGCTGGCGGGTCAGTGGAGCAGGGACTTTGTGCAGCAACAGTTGCCCAACAAAATGTTGCATCTGCAGCCGCAACAACAACAAATGCAACATGCACAGGAGTTCTTTGATGAACCTTTGATTAGCAGTCAGAATTTTATGCCACCCATGATGATGAGGAGTCCCTATATGGCCATAACAGCTGCTCCAGCACAGCAGCAGCAGCAGCAGGATGACTTCTTTGACGAGCAAATGGAAACGATTAGAACCGATGAACTGCCTCAGTTAGTCAACGCCAGGACATCGGTGGAGGATTGGATCAGCGACTATCAGCGGGAGAAGGAGCACAGCGAACAAACCGCCACGAATTTCAATGAAAAGTTCTGGCAGCGTTTGCAGGATGAATGGCAGAAGCTGGCCGAGGAGAATGAGCATCCCTGGCTCTCGGAATACAATGAGAATCTGGATGCCTACAAGGAGTATGAGTTTGCCGAACAGAATCCCATGTCGGAGCTGGACAATGCCTTTGAGAAGGGCAAGGAATATCTATCCAAAGGTGATATACCCAGTGCGGTGCTCTGCTTTGAGGTGGCTGCCAAAAAGGAGCCGGAACGTGCAGAGATCTGGCAATTGCTGGGCATCTCCCAGGCGGAGAATGAAATGGATCCACAGGGAATTGCCGCACTCAAGCGTGCGCTGGATCTGCAGCCGGAGAATCGTCAGGTGTTGATGGCTTTGGCCGTTTGTTATACCAACGAGAGTCTGCAGAGCAATGCGGTAAAGATGTTGTCCAACTGGCTGGAGGTGCATCCACAGTACAAGCATCTGTTGTCCGCCTATCCGCAGCTGCAATCCGAGGGAGCCACCTCCTCCTCCTCCATGGCCTCCTCCCTAATAGGTGCCAATAAGCTGCGTGAATTGCAGCAGGTTTATCTGGAGGCAGTGCGCCTGCAACCGGCTCAGGTGGATTCTGATCTTCAGGAGGCACTCGGCGTGCTCTATAATCTATCCGGCGAGTATGACAAGGCTGTGGATTGCTATCGCAGCGCTGTCCAGGTGGATCCACAGAATGCCAAGCTCTGGAATCGTCTGGGCGCCAGTTTGGCCAACGGCTCGCGCTCCGTGGAGGCTGTGGAGGCCTATCAACAGGCTCTGCAGCTCCAGCCGGGATTCATACGGGTGCGCTATAATGTTGGAGTCTGCTGCATGAACTTGAAGGCGTACAAGGAGGGAGCGGAGCATCTGCTCACCGCTCTCACCATGCAGGCTCACACGAATGCCGCTCGAGAGTTGCCCAGTGCCCAAGCGATGGGTCAGAACCAGATGTCCGAGTCCATTTGGAGCACCCTGAAGATGGTCATCTCTCTAATGGGTCGCAGCGATTTACAGGGACATGTCAGCGATCGCAATCTGCAGGCACTCAACGAGGCTTTCAAGGATTAGAATTGGCATTGGGATTCAGCTACAGCTTTGTTTGCTCTTCAACTAAATTCTGTAAATAACTTCGTTTGCATTTCCGTCAAATTTGTCAATTGTTAAATTTCGTTATATTTGTATTTGTCATTCTCTAGGCGCTTAAGAACTCAAATTAAACTGTTAATATTCTACCAAAATTATGCCTTGAATTTAATTAATAGATGTATACAAAATGAATATATTCCACCCACAATATGTAAGAATAACCGGAAAGTCCGATATTTTAAATTTAATCTTTTTCTCAATATAAATTAGGTTGGAAATTAGAAATTAGAGATTCCTCTTGAATTGGACTATAAGTGTATCAACGACCTACCTTACTAGCTAAAAATAATATGTATCCGATATATTAAAGTCCTTTTTTAAATGATTCTCTATACGAATATCGAAAAAATTATACCAAAATTTAGCATTAGGAAAAGCAATCAATATCTAATTTAAAAAATTATCAAACCAGAAATATGAATAATATTATTTAAAAATTATGATGATGAAGAGTTATTTAAAACAAAATATTTGAGAATCGAACTAGGAAGCATTTAAAGTGGAAATAAAAATTAGAGAATCCAAGTTAGGAATATTGTAAAATAATAATAAAATATTGTAGAAGACAAAAATTAGGAAACCCCAAAATTAGGAATGACGTTATAAGATAAAAATAAGAAAAACACAGTTGAAAAGACAAAAATGAGAAAAAGTCAAAATCAAAAATATTTTAATAATTTTGAACTTTTTGAACGAATGTCGAAAAATAATACTAAGAATATAAAAATTTGAAGATAAAAGATTTTAAAATCATGACTAGGAAGCATTTAATATGGAAATAAAAATTAGAGAATCCAAGCTAGGAATATTGTAATTATAAAATAAAAATAAAAAAAAAAATGATGTAGAAGACATAAATTAGGAGAGCCAAAAATTAGGAATGACGTTATAAGGATATACAAATTAAAAAAACACAATTGGAAAGACAAAAATGAGGAAAGGTCAATATCAAAAAAATGTTCATAATTTTGAACGAAAGTCGAAAGATAATACTAAGAATACAAAAATTTGAAGATACAAGATTTTAAATACACGACTAGGAAGCATTTAATATGGAAATAAAAATTAGTAAACCCAAGTAAAGAATAATGTAATTACGACATGAAAGTAAGGGAAAAAATAAGTACGTTACAAACATATTTTTATGATTTTAAGGAAGAAAACAAATATGAATTTCATGGTTTTTATCTAATTAAAGTGCTATATTTAAATTGCTAGTAGAGTTTGACAGGATTATGGCAAGTTGCCGAGACGTTTGTAGTCGATCTTCTCGAGCTGAACCAGAGGTTTGAGTTGCTCGGCAAACACACGCATCTCCTCGCCGACATTCTCCTGTCCCGTTGGCGCCACCACAGAGAGCTCCACAATGTAGCTCTGGGAGATGGGCTCATTGGCCATATCCTGTTGCTTGCCGGGCACAATTTTGATGAGCTTCGAGACAGTTATCTTCATGCGGCCCTTGCGAAACATGTAGCCTGTAAAGGAAGGTATTTAAGTGAGTTTAATGGTCATAATTCTTGAGTGTAAACCTTACCCTTGGCTATGTACTCGAATTCCAAGCGGAAACCCATTTCGGAGAGAAAATCAAGTATGCCATTGGTGCAGGCACAGTCCATGCAACTGCGCACCAGTGTGGGTCGCCGTATATCCACCTCCGGCTGTCCCAGATACCGCATCTGGAACGGAGCATCCCGGCCAAGTGCACGGCGGACGCGCAGCAGCAGCGGCTGATTGGAATTCGCTTGACGCAAACTCATGCATACCTCCAGGTCATGAAATGGCTCCGGTGAGGTATCCACATTATCACATAAACCTTTTAATCTGTAATTTTTAAATTCATTTCAAACTCTAGTCTGTTTACATTCTCTCTCTCACTCGCACTCACACTCACCTGTGCATCAAATGCTCCACAGCTGAATCCAAAATGGAGCCTTGCAGCAAATACTCCAAATTGGGCAGAAAGCGATTGCTTAAGGCAAGTGAAAGTGATTCACGAGCCGATGAAATGGCCATTGACATAATAATCACTTATATTATTATTCTAAACGTTAAGAAATTGCCGCAAAACACTTTGCGGTGTTTTTGTTTATGCTTTACTGTAGCGTTGCATTGCAATTGCAAAATCAGCGCTTATCGATATATATCGATGAGTGATAGTGTATAGACATGGTTGCCACTTGATGAAATTATTTTGTACCAGATTTTAGGTAAAATTTTACGCTAAGAAATGGTACCAACTATAAAAGCTTATGATATTAAAAATATCTAGTTAGTGCTTTAAAACAAAGCAATCGGTAACTTATCTATCTAATTTATATTAATATTGCCCTGCAATACTCTCTATATGTAAAAAGCATAGTTACAATTTCAATAAATAATCTTTATTAAAAAAATAAACAAAATGAATTCGTTTTGCCTACATAAAACGTACCATATTCAGAAAAAATAATCGATGGCAATGTACCAACAAATAAGTAATGTACCTGTTTTGGTACAAATGGAGCAACTGTGGTGGTAGGTCGCACAGCTTTTGATCAATTTTTGAATTTCGACTGTTGTTCGTGACGTTAAAATTAATTGTTTATGCTTTGTGCAAGACGGCAATAAGAAAAGATAATAACTAATTTTTGCATTAATACTACATTTAGTTGAAGTCATTGCTCTATAAATGAGTTGTTAAATTTAAGTAGTGATGTCGGCGAATATGAATTATTATGACGTAGCTGCGCAGTACGGCATTGAGACGTTATCTTCTAAATGCGATAATTCCTTGAGTCACTAGCTTGCGGGCGGGGTTGCCAGCTGAGTTCTGTAGATAAGGATGCCAGACGCCAAAAAGCGAACAGTCACATATCACTGCAAATACACCAATTATTATTGTTGTTGTTGTTTTTATTGTGGGTTGAACAACAAATGTGTTAAAATCTTTGCAGCCTTTAAATGGCAAATGGCAAGCAAATGCAATTGAAATTGCCAACGAGCTGTTTAGAAACGTTAAGCCATAGCGGTAGTTAATAGCGGCAGCAGCGCCGCCTCTCCAAAAAAAGCGTAACAAAGTTACGTGAACAACAACGTATTTTTTTTTGGTAAGGAGACACCCATTAAAAAATTTTGTATATATCGTCGTGTGTGTTGATATGACAGCAAATGCAAAAACAAAAACAAGGCAGCTGCAATGAATGTGAAGAAACGGCCACGTCTGGAGCTGGCGACAGCGACTGCGGCAGCGGCGGCAGCGATAGCGACAGACAGAGACAGAGACAGCGGTGCATATGGAAACGGAAACGGGTATGTCAACGGCAACGGCAACGGTAATGGAAACGGAAACGGTAATGGAAGCCTTGGTAGCATTGGCAGCATTGGCAGCACCACAAACGGTTTGTTTTTAACCAGCAGCCTGGACATAAATAGCGGTGCTCAAATCTATTTAACCATCTGTGCGGATGATGACAACTCGAATGAATCTCAAGAGTTTTATGCCATTGAGAGCATTAAACAGGAGCCAGACTTGGATGCACTGCATCAGGCGCTGTTGCCCACAAATCTGCAGCTGCCAACCGGTTGTGAAATCTATTTAGTTAAGGACAACCCAACAACAACAACGACAATTAGTGAACAATTGCTGCAGCCTCACACAACAACAACAACAACAACACAATCAGTGGCTGCCATTAAATTGGAGCCGGATTCCATTTGTCCATCCAGAAATGTATTGTATTTAAATACTAATGCAAGCACACATAATCTTATAATTGCTGGCAAGGATTCGGTGAGCAGCAGCAACAGCAACACCCTTCCAGTTGCTCCCGTTTCTGCTCCCATTTCTGCTCCTATTTCTGCTCCTATTTCTGCTCCTGTTTCACACTACAATATCAAATTGGATGCTTACAAAAAGCGCGATGATAAACGACGTGCGACACACAACGAAGTGGAACGACGTCGTCGCGACAAGATCAACTGTTGGATCTTCAAGCTCAAGGAAATGCTGCCCACTGAAGGTAATCGCTACAAGCCTACGACCAATTCCGATCCCAATCCCAATCCCAATCCCGATCCCGATCCTGTAGACAGCAGCAGCAGCAGCAACAAGACAACAACAACATCGACTACAACGACTGCAACAAACATGAAGAGCAATCAACAGAATGGACGCACTCCTCCCAACGACTCCAAATCCCAAATACTGATCAAGGCCTGTGACTACATCAAGAGCATGCAGAATGAGATCGACAAGTAAGTCAAGCATGTCAACAATCCAGACTTGGCATCTCTCTCTTTACGAAATTACAGGGTACCTCATACGAATTCCCAAACTTTTGTAGGCAAGCAACAAAAAGAAAATAATAAAAACCGCTCGATTTTTAATAAAATTTTAGTTTTTCCTAATTTTTTCCCCAATATCTGTTTTCCGAATTTTTTTTCAATTTTTGTCTTCCAAATTTTTGTTTTCAGATTTTTTATCTTCCTAATTTTAAACTTCTAATAACAGATTTCCTTATAAAATGTTTCCTTTTTTTCCGAATTTTCTTATGCTGAGTAATATTTGTTTGACATACTTAACAAAATATTTTTGATTTTGGCTTTTCCTTATTATTGTCTAACCATTTTTTGTTTTCCCAATTTTTGTCTTCCAATCAGTATTTCTAATTTTGGTTTCCTAATTAAATGCTTTTTTTTTTAATTTTTCGTATTCTGAGTAAGATTTTTCGAAATTCGTATAGGGATTCCAAATTTAGATACTCAATTTTATTAAGAAGCCAAATATATATAATTTATCAACTTTAAGACGTCAAACACAATTTTTGAGTTATTCATAAAGAGATAAGCGTTAGGTCCTTTTCTAATTTGTGCAAAATTCCATGTTTTTGTCTTGCATACTCTTCATTTAAGAATCGAAAGTTTTTTTTAAACTAAAAATAGCTTTAAAATAATTAAATTAAACTTGGAAAAATAATTTATATTTTCGATTTTTAAAATTTAAAAATTATTTAGATTTTTGTAATGGGAATCAAACAATTATATATTGTTTTTTATTAGTATATTATAATTTTAAAGTGTAATCAACGGTTTTCAAACTAATTTTGATTTTAAATTTAGATATTGATCTCATTTAGTGATGTAAATCCAAAGTTTAATATCAAAATTAAAAATCACCAAAAAAAAAAAAGGATCGAGCTGTCGATATATCGGAAAACAATAGATCGAGTTGTAAATATTGAGTTTTCTAAAAAATCTTTATTTTTAATTTGAAACGTTTTTGTTATGTTGGATATTCCAGCCTGCGTGACTGTCTGCGGGAGGCGGAGAGTCTGCGTTTGAGCAATCAGGCATTGCGTGATGAGCTGGATAATCTGAAGCAACAACAGGAGCTGCAGGAGCGTTTTAATACCGCTGGCGGATCATTCAATGTAACGCTCAATTCCCTGAACAGCTCAGCTACTAGTGACCTCTTCGATAACATCGATACGGCACCAAATCTTTCAACGGTCTCATCGATTAATTTCACTAAACGGGGCCTCATGATCGCCGACTACGATGAGTGAAAAGAATTGTCCCCAATTTCTCAACCAAAGAACGTAATGATTGAAAGCATAACAACTACAACAACAACAAATACAAAAATATGGTCAATATATTAACATTTATGTGCCACAATATGGAATGCGGTCAGCTTTGGTTTGATCCGAAGAGTTCTTATTATTGTTATCGTTATCGTTATCGCCGATATATTGATTTAATTTGTTAAATTGTTGCCATCCCTAAATCAAATGTCTTCAACGATATAGTATATATACATAAACAACATACATACCTACATACATATTTACATATACATATTTAAGCATACCCAAAATACCTAAACAATACCAAAAAAAAAAAACAAAAAAGCAAAAAAATAAGAAAATATTTCATATTTTGAGCATATTGTGCTTGTTTTTCGATTTTATTGTAATGTTACTCGCACTAATTAAATAATGTAAAGTATTTGTAATATCTTAAAACAACAATTATCTATAACAACATATACAATTATATATATTATATATATACATATTATATTATTATAAAATATACAAAAAGCGGTTAACAAAGTCTACACACACAATTTGTAATAGTATGGCCAGCAAAATTCTTCTCCAATTGTTCGCGTTATACATTGGAGATTATTTTGCAGCCCTATCGGAAAAATAAGACAGAGACAGAGAGACATAACCGCAATCAGGCCAATCATATGCAGACGAGAGAGTATGTGTCTTGAAGAGAGGGAAAGAGAGAGACTAGTCATCGTGAAATTATTAACAAGTTGAAATACTCATTAATGACAGCCTCTTTTTTGATTGCTTATTTTTTCAATGAGGCTGCAAAGAGTGGGGTTAAATAAATAAAAAAGCGAGGTAGAGTTGAATAAGTCACTTTCTTAATAATTTCACCATGACCCAGTGTAAAAGAAAAAAAAGAGAGAAAGTATATTGTGTGCGTCTATCGATCTTCAATACACATGCATTTTTCTCTTGCATTGATGTGTACAGATAACGATATTGTTAAAGAGAATTGTAAAAATTTTGAACATATATTGTTGTGAATCGTTAGAAAATTGTTTTTGGTATAGCGTTGATCAAAGAAAGTGCAATTCGTGTTACTTGTTGCTATCTACATATATACCAGTTAATAATTCTATTAAATTCAATAAAAAAACAAAACAAAATCAATAACGTTTGTTGTTTTCTTGTGGTTCCTAGTGTAAAATTCAACGCTTAAGCAATATGTGATTTTGTGTTTTCGCACCTTTTTTTTAATTAATTAAATCAAAATCCAATCAGTGCACAAGATGTCGTTTAAGATTTGCTTAATTAAACTAACATACAAATCTACTCTGAATCTGTTTCAGGAATACCCCTAATAATTGGGATTCAAATCAAGTGAAAGTGCGGGATTTATTTCGTTCGTTTATTTCAGTGATTCGTTCATTTGAACTTTATCCGAACGATTCGATACGACTCTGATTCTAAAATAAACAACATAATCAGGGTACATTTTAAGCCAGCATCATCGCCTATTGTTACTTACTTATCTGCTTATTTTCTAAATATTTTTAAACGGCTATCATCTAAAAGAGAGCCGCACAATGTCTGTGAATTTGTCTAAAGAAACACATTATTTTAAATGGTAATTTATTAATTGGTTTATCCATTAAAAAAAATGTAGTACACATTCAGTAAGTCAAGAAAGTGTTTTGACAAAAATCCGAAATAAGACAAAGTTCAAACAAGAATTGAAACTAACATTTCAAGCTTTAAAACTTAGAGAAATGGCCGAAAAAAAACATTTTGCAATTTGAGCGGAATAGGGGAGCCAAGGCTGCCATACGTTTTTTGGCAGCCAAGGCTGCCACATCGTTTGCTTCACTTTGGTGAGTATCGACTATCGAGTACTATTTCTTTTTTCGCTGTATTTGTGTGTGCGTGTGTTTGTGTTTAGCACTGTGTGATTATGCTCCCAATAATATCATAAACAACGCATACAATCAAACCAACGGGGTTGCTTGGGCTGCATACTTGGCATATTTGGCACACTTGAAGAGCGTCTCCATTGAATTCGCTGGAGTTGGTATTTGTTGGTATTTGTGAGCTGGTCGCCAGCTCAGCGTGTTTGTTTGAGAGCCAACAGAGACTTGAACGTGCAGAGAGCGCGTCAAATTCACACTGCGTATACGTATTATAGTTTTGTTTATATATTGTACGTTAAAGGTACGGATTAAATTAATAATACTCACAAACACACACACACATACACACACTCGAAACAAAAATGCAAATTAAGTTAAACATGAATGATTTAAATAAGCACACACAACATTTAAATGCTATGTTGTGCACAGACATAGGATATTGAAAAATCGATAAGACGCATACAAAATAAAGTGTTGATTTTGTTATATTTATTAAAGGTCGTCTGCAGTCCGTCGACAAGCAAATTAATTATGCTTTGAAATAAAATTCGAAAACAAAACTTTAAAGAATCGATAAGACATATCAAAATAAAGTGTTGCTTCTTTTTAGGTATACAGTTATTCAAGTAAATGTTGTGATAAAAAAATCGTTTATTTTATTTAATTTTCAAAATGTTTAAGCACAAGTGGAGCTATTTTATTTGTTTAGCTTTAATTTGTTATAAAAAATGAAACAACAGGAATTAAAAATAGGTATTTCTCTTTCAAAGAAATTAATTATAATTTAAAATAGGATTATAAAGAATCGATAGAGCATACAAAAATAAAGTGTTGCTTCGTTTTAGGTATAACAGTTAGTCAAGTAACTGTGGTGACAGCAAATATAGCTGTATATATTTTATTTATTTTTAAAAATAGTTAGGCCAAAGAAAAGCTATTTTATTTTTGATTTTGTTCAAAAAATCAACTTATTGTAATAAGATAAGCAAAAAAAATATAAAATTTAAAAAATATATATATTTTGTCTAAAAAAAAATTAGCTATAATCTTAAACTAATTCGAAACTCAATCGATAAAACACACAAAAATAAAAGTAACTATTGTGATAAAAAATATATTAGTAGATTTTACTTATTTATTTATTTGTTTAATTGGTTTCCCAACACTACAAGCATTAACTACATAATTTCATTTAAAATATGCGAATTTTCTAATTTGCTGACAAAAGTATTAAAAAAATATATTAAAAAAATTGTTACCAAAATAAAAATTTCAAAAATAATTTAATAATTAAGAAACGACATATTATTTTAAAAATAAAATTCAAAATTGTAAGCTGTTAATATAAAGAAAAATGTGTTTGCTTGCAGAATGTGCGCCTAAGAACAACCAATACACTGAAAACAATTGAAGAGCAACTTTAATTGAGTAAGTAATTGCAATTTGTTCATCTAGCAGAATAACTTACAAGTAAATTACAATTAAAATGTTTTTTATTTTAGAAACAACACATCTAGAGTATTTCCAAAAAGGACAAGGAATTAATTTGAAGGACTCAAAATGGGAAATGAAACATCGCTGCCGATGGACATGTGCTCCAATTTCGATGCCGATGAGATCCGTCGATTGGGCAAACGTTTCCGCAAACTGGATCTGGACAATTCCGGAGCATTGAGCATAGATGAGTTTATGTCGCTGCCGGAATTGCAGCAGAATCCGTTGGTGCAGCGTGTTATCGATATATTCGATGCGGATGGCAATGGCGAAGTCGATTTCAAGGAATTCATACAGGGTGTCTCACAGTTCAGTGTGCGTGGCGATAAGTTATCGAAACTGCGTTTCGCCTTTCGCATCTATGACATGGATAATGATGGCTATATATCGAATGGAGAACTATTTCAGGTGCTCAAAATGATGGTCGGCAACAATCTGAAGGATACACAATTGCAACAGATTGTCGATAAGACCATCTGTTTTGCCGATAAGGATGAGGATGGCAAAATCTCATTTGATGAGTTCTGTTCCGTTGTGGGCAATACGGATATACATAAGAAAATGGTTGTTGATGTCTAAAAAAAAAAAACAACAACAACAGATACTCAGATACATTTCCTCACATACATAGATGCATACATACAAGCATGTATTGACTAAAAAACTAAATTTTTTTCTCGATTCGTTGACATTTCAAATTGTTGTACCTACCAATTATGTATGTAATCGTATGCATAAGTACATAAGTATGTATGTAATTATTTAAGTGCGTGCCAACCAGGCAAAAGCAACAACTATGACAAAAGGAACTACAACAACAACTACTTAAGAACAAATGAAAAAAAAACAAAGAAAACGACAAGAAAAGTATAGCAAAGCAAAAGAACCTATGAATATTCGAATTTTATAACCATTCCGTGTGAAGACAACATGTGGGAATTGGTATTTGTATGCTCCTACTCCTCTTCCTCTTCCTCTTCCTCCTCCATATCCTACGCCTCCTGCTCCTCTTCCTCTTCCTCAAACAGAACTATATGAAAACCAAGCATAATTCGTGCCTGGTTCATTTCCAAAAATTTAACAAATTTCCTCAAAATATCCTTAAAATGCGGAGCAGGCTCTTTTATAGCATTTATCGTATTTGATCCTTTATACATATATATATATTAAGACACAAACATATATATATATATGTATATGTACGTCTGTGAGTCCTGTAATCTATATAGATATATATATATTTTTTTTTTTCATCTGTTTTTGTTTATTAGATATTCTATGCAAAGTTTATACTTTTAGTGAATTTTTAAACTAATTAAATGTTGTGTATTAATTATGAATGTACAAATCAAATTCTTGAATATTGTTCAATTAAAATCAACTGTAAAGTAATACAAACAAAATGAAAGAAATACAACAAAAAAATCCATTCTAAAACTCTATGTATGTGTCTATTTTGTTTTTGGGTTTGCGTGTTGAAGCCTTCAATTAAGTATAGTCCTTTCTATATATATATATATATATATATACATAACATATAAGGTAGCTACGATGGAAGAATAACGGCACCGAACTTTACCGGGAAAGCAAAACAAAAACTCAAACTGTCAATCAACCCGAATCCAGCTAGAAATTAATTTTCCTTTTTGTTCCCCAGCCCTTTGGGAAACGATTAACAGAGTTTTGTAGGTCACCGATTCTATCTCTTTCTCTTTGTCTCATGCTCCCCTTTGCTGTCTCTTTCTTTCTCTACATGTGCCTGCTAGAGATGTGTTTATTTCAAGTATGTGAATTATGTTGAAATTCTTGCTTAAACTGGTTGCGAATTATAAGCCCTATTCCAAGCTGAAAAGCTCTAAAATTTAGTAGCATTTTTGGTTTAAAGATTTTGTTGAAGATCCAGCTTGAATTTTGGTTTTCTATTTATTTAATTTTGTCAATTATTTCGTTTCGTTTTTCCATTTTAAAAAATTTTAAATATTAAAATAAGTTTGTAGTGATTTCAAATCAAGCTAAATTGAATTTATGGAAAGTGAAATATAAGAAGGTGTGAAAATATTTTCTTGAAAATTAAAAATAAATGGGTAGAAAGTATGCAATCTAAATTTAGGTGTTAGCAAAAAGTTAATATAAATATTTTGAGATTCTGAAACCATATAATTATTAAATTTTCTAAGTTATTCGCTACGTTTTTTCTTTATATATAAAATCAAAAAAATACTATGAAAAATCTTAACTTATAAAAATAAAAGATAAGCTTTTATTGTTATTTTTGTAGTGGTTTAAATATAGTAAATATATATATAGGAAATATGCAAGTGAAATTATAGTGTTAGGAAAAAATAAAGATAACTATTTAGTGGTACTAAAATTAGTTGCTGAATCCTTAACTTTTACTAAGCTTTAATATTAAAAATCAACTAAAATTTCAATTGATTTCAGAAAAAGTTGAGAAAAAATTCAAAAAAATATTTCGAAGGGCTTTAATGCTTGTTGAAATATTTAATATTAAATAATTGTGTAGTGCAGGAAAATTCAATATTTTTTTTTTTTTATATGGCAGGGTTCGAACCTCAGATGAGCCACCGGACCATACCAATAAAATTTTAGAAAATGTCAATACTTAAGCTTTGACTTAAGTTGAGCTTTTAGCAAGCTTTTAAAATCAGCTTTATCGTGTCACGGCACGCACACATCGCTAGTTATAGAAGAAGTATGGGAATGCAGTGAGTTTAGAAATTAACCATTTAAATCTATAGAATTTGTCAGCAAAAGCTCTGGACAAACAGACACAATATGGAATGTTTGGTATCAATAAATTATTATCTGATGTCTGCGGGGTTAAAATCAACTCGTAAATCATATGGGGAGACTTCAGGCTCATAGTTATAGCGTTTTCAAAATTACATAGTTCGGAACTGATGTCTGAAGTGTTCTAAGTCCTGAGTCCTTTCTCTCTCTCTCTCTTTTTCGCTCGATTGCTGACCTTTTTCATATTAATTGGATTGATTAATGTGCTCCAAATTTGGAATATACGTAACCCGGTACGCCTTGGTTTGACTTCCTTTATGTGTTAGTCATTAATCCTTGTGCCTTTTGTCTGCTTCTTTCTGCGTCTCGCTGTCTCCTTTTCTCCCTTTCTTATCAAATAGTTATGTCCCTTAACCAACTCTAAATACAGGCATTTGGAACTGTTTAGCTAATAAGCCAACTACTATATATACACGCATTATTCAACTATGTTATTCAACTTGAACTATTGATTGAATGTTTCCCTAACTTTAACCCCTCATCATCGAAATTGAAACAAGTTTATCAACTTGCGTTGACTTTTATTCAGTTTGACTTCTTTGCATTGCTTCAAGTATTTTGATTAAATGTTTAGTGGAACTTAGCTGGAGAACTGAGAAGAGAAGGAAAGTCAAAAGCAGAGAATGCAAAAGGTTGCGACCTGAAATATGGAAACATTTAAGAAACTGTTAAAACTCTTCAAACTAACATTAACATTGTACAGCTTTAGTTAAGTTCCCTGTTTTTTATATCTTCCCTTTAAACTTAAGCTCATTAAAGAGTGAGAGAGAGAGAGAGAGACAGAGAGAGAAAGAGAGAGAGAGAAAGAGACAGAGTATTAGCAAACAAGTGTTCTTCTTTTAGTGTATCGAATTTAGATTGGTGCTAGATTTCTTTGAGTACCATTTAAAATGGGTTTTATCGTTTTAGTTAACATCCTCATTTCTGCAAAATGATATTTATTATTATATTAAATGTAATATCACATTTAGTTGTCACTAAATGAAGCTAAAAGCCTGTTAAAGAATAAAAAATTTAAAAAAATATGATATTTCATAGCATACTTTTTGGCGTCGCTCAAAAAATATTTTCCCATCTGAATTTCGGTTTCGATTTCAATGCTAAGGCCCCCCTTTGATATTTTGAAATTTTAAAATTTTAAATCTCAAATTTTCACTATTCATCAACTCCTGAAATCGTAATTAGCATTAGACATTTTATTTTCTTGTAAAACATCACACTTGTTAGATCCAAAGCCGGACCAACTTCACACTGTCACAACTTTGTTAAAACTCATCCGATTTTGAAACAGAATGTCATTTTGAGCATGATTTGGCCTCTAAATTCATTCTACATTTAAATTTATTAAATTTTGGAAAAAATTTGATTTCCCTCTAAATCTTGGGTTCGATGCTAAGGGTCCCCCCTTTGAAATTTTGAAAATTGAAAATTTTAAATCTCATAATTTCACTTTTAATGAACTATTTATATCATATTTAGTATAAAACAACACTTTAAACTTGATTCTGAGACCTTTCATTTTCTGGTTAAAAATCATGCCAAATTCTAGAAAAATTTGGACTTGTAAAGTGGCTAGGTCAAAGGTCGGACCAACTTTCAACTGTCATAACTTTGCCAAAACTCATCCGATTTTGAAACGGAATGTCATTTTGTTTATGATTTGGCCTCCAAATTCATTCTGCATTTAAATTTATTTTATTTTGGAAAAAAAATTATTTCATTCTAATTCTTGGGTTCTATGCTATGAAAGGACACAGCTAAAATATAACTTTTTCAGGAAATAGTTGTTTTGGTACGTATCGGAACCGAAACCGGAACCTTAATTTGTTTCAGTTTGATTTCCTGCTTTAATCTAATGCTACAATCTTAAACTTTTACTACTACAAATACTTTACCTGTTTCTATTTAATTGAGCTACTACTACACTGATAAAAAAAAATGTTCTTAAATCAAGATTTTGGTCTCAGAACTAAAATGTTTGGTCTAAAAAATGCGTCGAGAGCATAAAATTCTTAAATTAAAAAAACACACATTTACAAGAACACATCTTAATAAGACCAAGTTCTTATTTTAAGAAAATAGTAAACCAACCGAAAATCTCCCAATAATGTATGGAGATTTGAGAGATTTTTGGTTGGCTTCGTTTTCTGTGACACCCCTGAATATTCTTAGTATTAGTACTATGGTCTTAAAATGTTCCTATTTAAAGAGAACAATTTTTAAAATGAATGCTTTTGATTTTAGAACTTGATTTTTTTTTCAGTGTACTATAATTCGATAATATTATTGTTTGTACTACGTACAACATTGGTGCAATTTTTTATTCTATATTAAATAGCTATAAAAAATGCTACTACTAGTATTAACACTACGACATCTACTACTACTACTACTACTACTACTACTACTACTACTACTTCATCTACTACTATTACTACTACATCTGCTGCTACTTTTTGTCCTGCTCCTTCTTTATGCTTCCATCATTCCTAAGTTAATCAATAAGCCACAGATTCTTCAAAACTCTACAAAAACTTCTTAAACAAGCATATGAAAAGTTGCTTCAACTATTCGAGTATGTATAAATGTGTGTGTGTATGTGTGTGATTGAGTGTGTGTGTGTGTGTAGCTGACTTAGAGTTAAGCTCAAGGCAAAACCCGAGCCTAAATTCGCATAAATATAAAAATTATACTAGTTTTGCTTTGTTTTTTTTTTGCTCTCTGTTCATATTGCAATACCAATAATAATAATAATAATAATCATCATTGTCATAATGCTAAAAGACAGGCTACAAAGCTGCACAAAAAAATAAAATTAAACAAAGCGAAATCAATGTAAGTACACACATGTGTATATACACATACATATATTTATGTCTGTGTGTGTGTGTCTGTGTGCTGTAGTTGTTGTTGTGCAATAAAAGTTGACTCGTGCCAGTTTGGAGCGGTAACCAAAAAAAAAAAAAAACACAAAACAAAAAAAAACGCATACAAAACAATGTGAATGTGAATGTGAAATGCGAAAATTCCAAAAAACAACAATCAACAATCAACAACCACCGCCGTTAGCGCCAGGAGAGCACGATCCCCCCGACCTTCTCCCCCGACCACCCCCGACCTGCCCACATGACCCCCCTCAACTCCCATAAAACAAAAAAAACACGGAGCCATAAATTTATCATTACATAGCAGCAGCAGCAGAAGTGGCAACATCAAGAGTAGCAGCAACAACAACAGCAACAGCAACAACAACAACAACAACAGCAACTACCTCAACACTGCAGCCCTTCACCCACCCGCACAGTGGGCAATTTTGCTCATCTGGTGCCAGAAAATGCATAGCTTCAAAAATAATAAAATATATTTTTGATTTTGTCTTTTCCTTATTTTTCACTTCATAATTATTTTTTCCATAATTTGTATTTTCTTATAACAATATTCCTTATCTTGGTCATTCCTAATTTTCCCACTTTTTTATTATTCGAAATTTCTTATTTTTTAGCAAAAAAGTTTCCTAATTTTGATTTCCCATTTTTTGTTCTTCAATTATAAAATAATTTAGACTTTTACTTTTCATAATTTTTGTCTTCAAAATTTGTTTTTCCTAATTTGTAATAATTTCTAATAATTCCTAATTTTCCTCATTCCTAACTCTTATCTGCCAAATATTTTTTATTTCTGATTTCTTAGATATTTTTTAACTTTATGAAAATATTTATTGAGTACCTAATTCAAACATGGAATTTTCTTCAGCTAAATTGGATGAATTGCCCAGTCTGCACCGCCTGTAAATTTTCCTTCAACCTACAGCTGCTGCTGCTCCACTTCAAGTGAGGTGGGCAGCAACAACAACAACAACAGCAACAACAACAGCAACAACAAAAACAGCAGCAACAACAGCGTCGGTGACGCAACGGAACTGCGGGTATCATGCATATGCACTGAGAGAAAAAAGGATATAATATAAGATTAAAATTTATTTATTTATTAATATTATCTATAATATAACTTAATCCCAGCAAGATCGGACAAGTAGAACGGCAGTAATAGCTAACCAAATAATAAATAAAGTAATTATTTCCATACAAGCACCTAAAAGTATGCAGTAGTTTTAATTCAAGTACTTTTATGTGTATTGAAATAAGTAACGGGTATGCTATGGTTCGGATCTCGACTATAGCCTTTTCCACTTGTTTTTCGCTCTTTTTGTAAGTTCTTAAAAAATATTTGAAAATATGAGGTACCATTTCAATTCAAACTTGTCGTTTCAAGTATGAATTACTTGAAAATTTCGCTCAGTGTAAGCAGCGGGATGGGCAGCATGTAGGGGGTAGTGGGAGGTGGGGTGTGGGGAGTGGGGGCCGAGGCAAACGACAAGCGACGACGCGTTGCTTTGACTGACAGCGAGACTCCGGGTTGCTGTTGTTGTTGTTGCTGTTGTTGTTGTTGCTGCTGTTGTTGTTGCTGTTGCTGTTGCTGTTGTTGCTGTTGTTACTGTGGCATGCACTCGACGCTGCCGACGCTTCGTTGCCTTTTTTGGCGAAGAGCACTGTAGAAAGGGGAGGAGAGGAGGTGTGTGTAAGTACACTGATAGAAAAAACAGAGAGTAAAAACAACTATAACCGTATTTGATTTTATTATGTTAGATTTCACTGGAAAACGTATTAAAATTAAATATAATAAACTTCAATTCAATTAAAAACCTATTTAAATGTCAAAGTTTATATAAATATAGTACAACCAAAGAAAACAGTTCAAATTAAAAATACCATATTTCTTTTAAATTTACTTATTTTTATATACTTATTTTAAATATGCGAAAAAGTTAAAAAACTCGTATTCCGATTGAATAAAAACGTATTAAAATTAAATATAATCAACTTTAAATTAACTAAAAGCCTACTTAAATGTCAAAGTTTACCAAAAAGAAAATAGTTCAAATTAAAAAAAAACATATTTTTTTTAAATTTAATTCTTACTTATTTTAAATATGCGAAAAAGTTAAAAAACTCGTATTCCATTTGAATAAAAACGTATTAATATTAAATATAATCAACTTTAATTTAACTGAAAACCAATTAGAATTGAAGCGGGTTGTTACATTTTTATTAGACAAAAATAGGAAAATATTTAGTTTTAGTACGGTGGCTTAATGGTTAGAGTGTCCGACCTGCTGCACAGATAGGACTCGAAGCTCGAAGGCCTGGGTTCGAACCCCACTCTGTACCATGCTAAGGAGAAGAGTCGTGAAAAAATTAAATTGTGTCAAAAGTTTTTTTAATTCTTTAAGAAGAAGAGTCATGAATAAAATTAAATTGAAAAAAAAGTTTTTTAATTCATTAAAACAAAAAAACAAAATTTAAAAAGCAATTAAAAAATAAATTAAAAATCAATTGACAAATAAAAAAAGTAAATAACAAAATAAAAAACAGTAACAAACAAAGTTAAAATAAAAAGTAAATTAAAAAACAAGTAAAAAGTAAGAAAAAAAACATGATAAAAATAAAATAAGCAAAATAAATAAAGCAAATTATATTTACAATTTTTTCTTACACTTTAAGACAAATGCAAAATGAGTTTAATAAAGTCATGTTTTTTTTTTTTAATATTATAATATTTGAATAAAATATAAAATATATTTTATTTGAATATATTCAAATGCAAAATGAGTTAAATAAAGTCATGTTTTTTTTTTTTAATATTATAATACTTGAATAAAATATAAAATCTATTTTAATTGAAGATATTCATATTTGTTTTTGATTTAAAGTGTATTTAAAGCTAAATGTTTAAATCAAGGTGGAAATATTAAAGTTGCACAGCATTTTTTCTGTCAGTGTACAAATTGGGCATGGTTAAAGGAGCACGACCCGGAATCGTAGCCGTACAAAAACGAAACGACAAGTGAAAAACCGAAGGCAATTGCCGGTGTGAGGAACCCCAACAATGCGTCGACGCCGACGCCGACGTCAGCAGCGACGCGTCGTCGTGGTTGCTGCACGAGGTGTATAGAGGCGATGCCGAGCAACAAATTGAGTCAGTATCGCACAAACAACACTAACGGCAACATCAACGTGCAAAAGCAGAGCGGACAGACGGACGGCATTCTGTCTGTGTCTGTGTCCGTGTGTGTGTGTGCGTGTTGTGCGTGTTGTGTGTATGTGTATGTGTGTGCGTGTGTTTATCGCGTACGTGTGTCTGTCTGTCTGTGTGTGTTGCTGCTGTCAACGCGCGGCAGCAACATCAACAACGCCAGCAACACCGCCAACAGCAACAGCAACAGCAGCAACAAACAATTAACAGACAAACATTGCAACTGTTTAGCAACAACAACAACAACTCTAACTAAATATAGTTAAATTAAAAATTAAAACAGCGGCAACTTCGTTTGTTGCTCGTCTCAAATTCGTCGTTGTCGTCGTTCATTGTCGTTGTTGTCATCGTCTGTCGCGTCGCAGTTACAGTTGCATTCATATCTATATCACAAATACATATATACATACATATATATATGCATATATATTCACACTTTTTTTTCTTGTTCAAAGCCAGTGTTAAAAGCTAAAGCCAAAAGTGCTAGCAATGTGTAAACGACAACAGCAAAAGCAGCAGCAACATTTGCAGCAACAGCAGCAATGACAACAACAGCAGCAACAACGCTTGTAAATTGACCAATAGATATATATTCAGCTACTGCATATATCTGCTTACACATGCTCATGCTTCAATGGCAATATGTACGAGCAGCAGCGACAGCTACAACAGCTACAACAGCAACAGCAACAGCAGCAACATCAACGACAGCAGCAACATTTGTGACACCCGCGTGCCAAATATTGCCGATTTTGACAAGCAAACGACAACAGCAACAACAGCAGCAACAACAATTGCTACCAACTGAAGCTCGCACAACAGCAACAACGATTGCAGCCGCAGCAGCAGCAGCAGCAACCGCAGCAGCAACAACAACAACGAATATTGCAAGAAGGCGTCGCAACCTAACAAAGTAAGTACCGCTAAGCATACACACACACACACACACACACACACACACACTTTGGCACACCCACAACAGCAATTGCAGCTCAAGTGCACAACAACAACGACAACAACTGCACTGATAACAAATCTAGTTGCTAAACTTAAGAAAATTTTCTTTAAAAAAGTTATAAATTTTATTATGTTTTTATAATAGTTGAAAAATATAAATATATATATATTTTTAAAATATAAAAATGTCCACTTTAAAAAAAAATTTATTTGACCGCTTTACTTTTTTTTTTAAGTACAGTGTATAAAAATACAAATCTCACACTCCAGATGTTTTCTCTTATTGTAAGAATCTAGACTCTGGACGAATTTTTTTTTAGTTGAAATTTTTTACTATTTTTCGTCACAAATCAACAATATTTTTTTCTAAAATTATTAAAAAACTTTTTAAATATACATATTTGAAAAAAGGAAATAATAAAAATTTGTAAATTAAAAATAAGACTACTTCAAAGAATAAAGTACAGAAAGTGCTATCTCACATTCTATATGTTTTCCCCTATTTGAAGAATCAACGCTGTTTTTAGATAAATGATTACCAAATTTTTTTTACGCTCAAAATCAGCAAACATATTTTTTTTTAATTTAAATAAAACTTTCATATCATTTTCTTAAAATATTTTATTATGAACTATTTTTTGAAACGTAAAAATAAAAACTTGAAGAAAAATGCGCAACCTCTCATTCTTGATGTTTTCTCTTATTTTAAGAAACTAGACTCTCGAAGCTTTTGTTTTTTAGAATGAATGGCTCTTAAATTAGAATTATGTTTGAAGGACCTAGAATAATTCTTAAAATTTAAAAAAAATGTTGTTTACATTTCAGAAAAAATATTTAAAATTTTTTCCTATATTTTAAATAATATATAATAATAAATATAATAATAAATAAAATAAATATAATAATAAATACTCTAACAGAAAATAAATACAAAAGCGCAATCACATATTCCAAATGTTTTCTCATATTTTAAGATGCATTTTTAGGAGTAATGGTTATAAAACTAATATTTTGTGCAAAAAATCAAGAAATTTTCGGGAAAAATTTTTATTAAAAATATTTGCTTAAAAATTACAATTAAAAATTTCAATATGTTATTAAATTGAAATGAGACAACTTTAAGAGAAAAAAACGCATTCTTACATTCCAGATGATTTCTGCTATTATTAAAACGCATTTTTTAGAAAAATGGTTTTAGAATAAATATTTTTTAACTCATACTAAACTAAGAATTATTGTCTTAAAAATGCTTAGAGCAAAACAATAATTTGTTTTTTTTTTTTAACAGTGTAACTTTGGCAGTTGTTAGTTAAGCGCGTTTTCTAAAAGAGTTATATACTCAACTGCATATATGTACATTAGGGTGCATCAATTTGTATAAACCAAAAAAAAAAAAAATAAAAAAGGGTCAACCAAATTCGTAATCTACAGTCAACTCTAAGATATTCTCACAAATATACCATAGTTCTAAAATCAATTCCTAGTCTTCGATTTTTGAGTTGAAAAATGTAGTTTTTCGAAATGGTTAACAAGCTTTAATTAGCATATCTTTAGTGTTTTTGGTTCGATTCTGCCAAGAGTGGTATCAAAACTTTTGTTAGGACCAGGACTTTCAAAATTTTATAGAATTAACTTAAAATCAGAGTACTAATTGTACTTAAAACAAAATTTTTGACTAAAAACACAAATATTTTCAATTTAAAAAGCGGGGACTAGGAATTGATTTCAGAACTATGGTTTCTTGCTGAATTGAACGTAGATTACGAATATGATTTACCAATTTTTTATTTTTTTTGAAAAGTCGTTGCACCCTAATGTACATATATAATTTGCGTATATTCATGCATATTCATATATAGTATATATACTCATTATGTATTCGCATTCGTGACTCGTTGTGTGTGCATTGGGGCATTGGCATTTCTTCGTTTTCTCGACACTATGCAAAAGATTGGGGCATGCAACCGTTAACCGCACATAGAGAGAGAGAGAGAGAGAGAATGAGGGAGAGAGAGAGAGAGAGAACATTCATGGGTGCCAAGTGCCCAGGCGTAATCTGGACAAAAAGCTTTTCGTGTCAGCCACAGATCCTGGCAGTGTGCTTCTGGCTTAAGCTATAGCTTATTACCAAAGCGATAACAAACACACATACACACACACACACACACACACCCTCACACAGACACACACACACACACAGACATTACCAGCTTATAGAGTAGAGCATTGTTGAAATTGTATTATTATACTTATTACAAACACCATTCACATTCACATTCACATTCACATTCACAGAATGTAAGTACGAATACGAGTATTCAAAGCATACGTTTGAGTCCACTCACACACCACTCACTGAGTGTGTACCACACAAACACTAAATAAAATCAATATTGTAAACTTTATTCGTCGAGTTCTCAAGTCACTAACAACTTTTAGATTTGCTAACAGATTTTCTAAAGCTTATGGGGTGGAAAATTCTTTAGAAAAAAAAACAAGTTACTCAATTTTTTTAAATAATGTTTTTGCCACATATTTGTCAGTTTTGTTCATTCGAAAAATCTTTAAACAAAAAACAAAAATGTTTTTCTATATGAGTTTTCTTTACTTTTTACTGACTGCCTCTGGAAAATAAGACAAAGTTATAGGAACTAATCCAAATTTATACTGTGTAAGATGATTTTGTTCTTAATTAAAGAAAGGTACTTGCAGAATTTTCTTTTTTTTTTTTGTCAAAATTATATCTACTTCTATTATATATATTTTCCTTGGAAGCCAATTAAATCAGTAGTTAGATAATGTTTATAAAAATGATAATACAGTTTTCTATTAACTTTTATTAACTATTTGCGCAAATATTTTGTAACCTCTTTATAAGTATTACTATTATCATAAAACCCAATCCAAATTCTTACTTTGAAAGCAGTTATCTATTGATTCTCATTCTATCTATAATTTATTTAAGTTTATTTATTTCAATACCTGACAATGGAAACATTTCTTTACTAAACAAACCCAATAGACCCCTGTACTTTTTTTAAGTACGGGGTCTAAAAACAGTCCAAACTTATAGAGCTTTTCCCTAACATGTTTTTCTTGTTGGAATTTCCCGAAAATCTTTTTTTTTGTATTATATCTATCTCTTCTTACAACTTTCCCATACATTAAAGTAATTCATTCATTATACACTTTAATTACTTTTCATAGAAACTTCCAACATTCGCCAATATATCAACATTGCTGTCGGTTTGTTTTCGAATTTAGCATGAAAACATATTAATATGAAATCTTAAGAACCAATAGATCATTTCATTTCATTTGCACATATTCAACTTCACACACTTGGGTTATAAATACGCATATATAATAAATATTTCAATTCATCTATTCAAAAAGAGGCATCAAAACAAATTTTATTTTCGCATTTTTTCTTTCTTAATTTCCACATAAACAAAATCTTATGTTTTGGTTTCCGTTACCTTTTTGCTTTATGATCTTTATGTGTAGTAATTTATCGGTAATTTCAATTTGAATAAACAAATTTGATTATATCATATATCAAAGTTTTGTATATTGACTAAGATCATGCCAAAGTGAATAAAAGTTTTAAGACGTAAAGTTGATAGATCCAAAGTCTGACCAACTTCAAAGTTTCATAACTTGATCAAAACTGAACCGATTTGTAAACGGAATGTCATTTTGTTCATGATTTGGCCTCTAAATTCATTCTGCATTTAAATTTTTTTAATTTTGGAAAAAAAATCATTTCCCTCTAAATCTTGGGTTCGATGCTAAGGGTCCCCCCTTTGAAATTTTGAAAATTAAAAATTTTAAATCTCATATTTTCACTTTTAATCAACTCCTTATATTGTAATTAGTATTAAACAACACTTTAAAACTGATTCTGAGACACTTCATATTTTTGTAAAAAATCATGTGAAATGGTACAAAAATTTTGACTTGTAAAGTGGTTAGGTCAAAGGTCGGACTAAATTCAAATAGTCATAACTTGATCAAAACTAAACCAATTTTCAAACGGAATGTCATTTTGTTCATGATTTGGCCTCTAAATTCATTCTGCATTTAAATTTATTTAATTTTGGAAAAAAAATTATATCCCTCTAAATCTTGGGTTCGATGCTAAGGGTCCCCCCTTTGAAATTTTGAAAATAAAAAATTTTAAATCTCATATTTTCACTTTTAATCAACTCCTTATATCGTAATTAGTATTAAACAACACTTTAAAACTGATTTCGAGACACTTCATATTTTTGTAAAAAATCATGTGAAATTGTACAAAAATTTTGACTTGTAAAGTTGATGGATCCAAGGTCTGACCAGCTTCAAAGTTTCATAACTTGATCAAAACTGAATCGATTTGCAAACGGAATGTCATTTTGTTCAAGATTTGGCATCTAAATTCATTCTGCATTTAAATTTTTTTAATTTTGGAAAAAAAATAATTTTTCTCTAAATCTTGGGTTCGATGCTAAGGGTCCCCCCTTTGAAATTTTGAAAATTAAAAATTTTAAATCTCATATTTTCACTTTTAATCAACTCCTTATATCGTAATTAGTATAAAACAACACTTTAAAACTGATTCTGAGACCTTTGATTTTCTTGTCAAAAATCATGTCAAATTCTAGAAAAATTTGGACTTGTAAAGTGGTTAGGTCAAAGGTCGGACTAAATTCAAATAGTCATAACTTGATCAAAGCTAAACCAATTTTCAAACGGAATGTCACTTTGATCATGTTTTGTCCTCAAAATTTAGTCTGCATTAATATTTATTTTGTTTTAAAAAAAACATCATTTCCCTCTGAATCCAAGTTGACACTTATATTGAGGAATAATAGTAGTTTTCAAATTTACTTTTTCATTAGGGAATTTGCAAATTGTTTTTCGAATATATTTATAATTTCTTGAACGATTTTCAAAGAAAAATGTCCATGGCTGTGTGTCAACTATATACTAAAAAAAAAAAAAAGATGGTCTCTCTGCTTTTCTTTGTATAAATAACCAAACTGAAAAATCTTATTAAAAGTCAGAGTCTTTACAGCAGTTTGTTGACATGTTGAGCAACAGAATCCTAACTGAAAATTGAAATTACAGTGGAAATTCGAATAGATTTCGGCCAAATGTTTTTGGCGAACGTGTCGCATTTGCAATTTGTAATTCGCTTTCATTTTCAACACATTGCCACGATGCCATTCCCCTCAAAAAAAAAAAAAGAAAAGTGCTCCCGGTTGGAGATAGTATATTTATATATGTGTATAAAGATATAAAAATATACGAAAATATACATATATATATACATTCCCTCTCTCTCAACACAATGCACTTGTATGCGCGAGTTGCAAATGGTTTTTGAGTTCTATCTGAAAAACGAAAATATGCCTGCGGTTCAGGAATTTGCCATAAATAGCATCCGTCGGTCTGTTTTTTAATGTGCAACAGAATCAGATACAGCCGATGCCGTTGCACTGTCTTGAGTTGAAGAGTTTTCGGAAATTGTCTCCTAGATATCTACAAAATACACATTCCCCTTGCCATTCCCATATTCATACTCATACTCATACTCAGTAACATATATAGATCGTATCTGTATAACTCAATTAACGGCAGCTTCACAATTTTATGGTCTCTTTGGGAACATTTTGATTCCAAAAGTTTTATAGAGTTCAAAAAAAGTTCTTTATTGTATACTTTGTACACTGGGAAAATTGACCAAATTCTAAAATGAAGCACATTCATCATACATATTTTGTTTTTAAATATAGACCATTTTAAGACCAAATTACTAATACTTGGAATATTAATCTTAAATATTGCAATTTGTATATAAGAAAAAAATTCTTAGCTTGTTAGGAAATTCTCCTTCCCACTCTTTCCAAGCGAAAACATAGTAAAGAAATATTTTTTAAATTACCAATAAAAAAAATGTATTTATATCAACATAAAACAATAATAAAAATATTATAAAATTTAAAATTCCTCCTTATATCAATTTTGTATGTGTTAACTTAGTAATCATATCTTATAAAAATAAATGGGTCTTATTTAAAAAAAAAATGTATTTATATCAACATAAAACAATAATAAAAATATTATAAAATTAAAAGTTGTTCCTTATGTAAATTTTTTATGTGTTAACTTAGTAATCTTATCTTATTTGGTCTTATTTAAAATGTTCTCAAAAACAAAATGTGTTTTCTAACTTAAAGAATTTTATGTTTTTGACCAAAGTTCTTAGTTTTGAGAATATCTTGAGTTTAGAGGAAAAATATTTTTATTAGTGTACAAAAGAAAATTGACTTGTTATTGAGTTTTCTTTTTTTTTATATTTTCTTTTTTGTATTTATTCAACAGCCTCGAGAGCGTTTTGAATTGATGCAAATTGAATTGTGTATTTATTTATTTACGCTGAAGTCATCTTTGAATTTTTAATGGACTCCTGGCTAATGACCAGTAAGGCGCAATTAATGCTAACTGTAATCAATCATTCGCTCCAATTAACCCAAAAAACATCTCGTCTCTCGACTATCGACTCTCGTTAATGTGATTCACCATATGCCATATGCTATATCCTCCTTGACCAACATCGTAATCAGCATTGAATGTTACACTCAGCATTTGGTTTTGGATTTCAAAACTCATTACCAATACCCTACACGGCCTTACCTCCCTCAAGTTAAGGCATATTGATACACAGAGAGACCTTCAATTCTACAATGCATACATGTTTGCTTATTTATATATCAAAGCGAATGCCTCAAGTCGAATGAATTACAAATTGATTTAATTCTATGGAATCACCAATGGCAAAACTCTGTCAAGTTGAAAGTTTGTAATCCTCTGCACTCGGAATTAATTAAAACAAAACAGAAATGCAGGAAGAAAATTAAATACTCTAACTATTATGTGATTTCAATAGAAGTAGATTTGACACCATATTACTTAAGCGGAATTTCAAGATAACTTTTTATGTGTTACAACCTTTATATAAATGGAAACTTCATTTGGCTAGAATAATTAAAAATTTTTAAGCCATAAATTATCTTCTTTTTAAATAGTTTTGTATACCAATTTACTTGATCATTAGCATTTGTCATAACATTTACATTAACATTAACAGCACACAGTTAGTTGTTTGAACCTCATTCATTACGTCACATTTTTATGTTAATGTTAATGCGGCTAATGTTAATGTTAATAATAATAATGGTGATGTTAATGAGACATTTTGCCTAACGATTAAGTAAACATTAATTGTGTTTTAATCATAAGACTTTTTTTTAATTTTGGTTATAATCATAATTAATTTAAATATTATTTAATAGATTTCTTTTAAATATTTTTTTTTTATAAATTCAAATGATAAATTTTTTTAATGTTGGCTAAAGTTATAATTTCTTTAAATATTATTAAATAATTTTTTTAGAATTCTTTTAAATATATTTTTTTTTATAAATTTAATAGATAAACTATCATTAACATTTTCGATAACAATTTCTCTAACATTCATTACTTAGCACTTTTATGTTAATGTTAATGAGTTTTATGCTAATGTTTATAATGTTAATGGTGCTGTTAATGAGACGTTTTGCCTATGAATTAAGTAAACATTAATTGTGTTTTAATCATAAGACTATAATTTCTTTAAATATTATTATATAAATTTTGTAGATTTCTTTTAAATATTTTTTTTTATTAATTCAAATGATAAACTATCATTAACATTTTTGATAACATTTTCTTTAACATTCATTACCTAGCACTTTTATGTTAATGCTAACGAGTTTAATGCTAATGTTAATAATGTTAATGGTGATGTTAATGTGACGATCAATTAAGTAAACATTAATAATGTTAAATTACTCGTGTTTTATTCAAAGCGTTAATTGATTTGCCAATTTTATTGCATTAGGCAAACGACAAAACAAGTTTCCGTTAACTTTTCGTTAGGCAATTTGGCTAAGTTCCTTCATGGGGGGTGGGAGGTTCAAAAGGAGGGAATGGTGATAGTGTATGTGTGTGTGTGTGTGTGTAGGTGTGTGTGTGTGTGTCTATATAGATAGATATGCTCGCTTGTCAGTAACATCTGCTGATTTTTGGCGCCTTCCATTGATTGATTTTCCTCGCGATTGCATCTACTTAAAAATATTTCCATATATATTTATATACACTCAGAAAAATAGGCCATTCTAAAATGTGGCTTACCTGTATGAATCAATATTAAATTAAAACTTTTTACTGACCATTGCTATAACAGCTATTTGAAATAACTGTCCGATTTTAACCAAATTTAATCAGAATATTTAAGAGCGTTCCTAATGTAAAATTTGATAGTTTGGTTGAAATATGCAAAAAAAAAACAGATTATTTTATGCTCAATTAGTTTAAGATTTTGTTGTACTTTCCTTGAGTTAAAGTCGTTTATTTTAAGATTAAAGTAAAATCATATATGAGATTTCTTAATATATTATATAAGAATAAGTACATTTTAGGATTCACAATTTTCTGTGTTCCAAAACTAGTATATTTCTATCGTTTACAGACTGAAATTAATCCCAAAAAGGGGTTGGAGAAAAGCAATGAAATATGATTTTTGTATTCAGTTTTGAGAATTCCAAACTTTTGCCAGCGTTTGTACTTGAGTACGGAAAACTTGATATTTTTTTTTGAGTGTGTATATATGTAAATGCTGTAATATATATGTGTGTGTGTGTATGGGCGTGTGTATATAAATATAAAATATTTATACAGTTCGTGTAGTCAATTTACATCCAAGTCCATCAACGTTGTCTCATCAATGTCAAGCCAATGAACCCAAATCTTTATTGCCAGCCACAGAATTTATTCAATTTATGCGCCCACCGTCACGCCCACATTTCATACCCGCCTGTGTGTATGTGTTGGTATGTGTATGTGTGTGTTACCCTTTTCAAATCAGTCAACTGTGTGGTTTGTGTGAGAGGTTAGGGTATGTCTGTTTCGTCTTGCTCTAGGAATTGTTTTTGTAAGCACAATATTGTTTGTAGCATTACATAAATATATATCCAAAAATTATAAAAGTGTGTTTGACTAGCAGATATCCTGGAAATTAATACGATTTTAATCCGATTTTGTAAGTCTTTTAATATTTGAGTTTCGTTTTTGTAGTGCAGTGTAGTCCATTCAAAATCAAAAAATCTTTCTGAGTTATATAAGGAATATGACCAGCTACATACTAAATTTAGTGACTCTAACCTTAATAGTCTCAGAGATATGAAAACAGCCAAAGAGATCAATTTATGTAAATTAAATTGAACCCACACGGCTTTCCATGCAAGCATTTATATAAAGAAATCTAATCTATATAATATGATAAATAAATGTTTTATATAGAAAACATTTACAGACAGCTTCATGCCAAATTTAGTGACTCTAACTTTAATAGTCTCTGAGATAGAGACAGCCAAAGAGATCAATTTATTTAAGTTAAATTGAACCCACACGACTTTCCATGCAAGCATAAATATAAAGGAATCTTAACTATATAATGTGATTAATGAATGTTTTATATAGAATACATATACAGATAGCTTTATGCCAAATTTAGTCACTCTAGCTCACATAGACTCTAATCTGAAAGCCTTCAAAGAGCAGACCTAAAATTATATTACAGAGTTTGCTTGTGGCATACCCCATTGCCAGCATTTATTGTGTATAGGGTATAAATAATTGTAGATATTTGTATATGTTAAGTATATATACTCATTCAATTAGAAAGAAAATGGGAAAATCGTTTATGACTCAGTGCAGACACTCGTACATAATGCTAAGTACGTGCCCATGCCCATTCCCAATTTTCCTTTCTTACTTTTCCTTTCCTTTTCTGTTTCGGTTTCTGTTTCTGTTTCGCATTTTCATTTCCATTTCTATAGAAATAATCTTTATTGTGCATGTGTAATTGTTTTCGAGATTCTATACTATATAGTTGGGGATGGGAAGAGTGAAAGAAAAGTGAAAGAAAGTTGGCAGTTGTCTCTTGCTCAGATATAATATTATATGACATAGGTATAAGTACATAGTTATAGATCTGTCTCCACAGTTGTTGAGCACCATTCACTTAGCGTGCCATGGAAGAGGGTCGTCAGAGGGTAGAGAAAAACGGTGGGGGGGAATACGACATCAATGTCTGTCGAAATATGTATTTTTTTTTTTTGGATGTCATTTCAATTTGTGTGTTTCGGCTTTGCAGCGAGGACAACGAAATTACGTTTGGCACAACCTTTTGTGTGTAGAGCATTTATTATAAAAGTATTATATGTATAGTATATGGTAGATTGGACATAGGACAGTGCTACGTGTAAGTATCATGACCGCTTGATGCTTTCATTAACTTGCCATCAATTGCCCAACTGTCCTTCTAAACATCCTGACATCCTGCAAAAAGTTCCGTATTGTGTGAAAACTTGTAGAAGGGAGAAAAGTCCGACGACCCACATCGAAAATGTCAGTTTTTGGCATTGTGTGCGTTAGGAATGAGGTTAGGTAAGGGGACATTTACAATATGAGACACTGTTTAGGTTACCAGAAGGTCCTTGAGTGGCTCAACTTGAGAAAAAGGTCAATCAAATGTTGCACAAATCCCCAGTACCTTAATCATGCTCATTGACTTTTGGCTTAACTACAACTTTTTGCTTGCTGACAACTTGAAAAAAGCAGTTGATTGTATCGAAATTACAGCTTGGCCAAATCCCCATTTACATACTTATTTTTAGATACACTTTCAGCATAAACTCAACACGCAAATTTCAAGATTCAGATTAGATTTGATGACGTCAAATGCGGATAATAACTTTGATTTGTGTATAAGCTGTATTCAATTGGAATTTAACTTATTAACATGTAGCTTATCTCTATTTTATTATTGTTTTTGTTTTGTACGTCTCGTTTTTCTTGTCCTTTGTTACTATTAAGACTGCAAATCTTTGAAATCTTGGAGACAATTTTTTTGTTTTCCTATAGTTTTCCTTATTATTATTGTATTTTTTTTTTATTTCCTAACTTGATAAAGATGTTATTAATATTTTTCTAAAGTCTTGAAACATCTCATTTATTGTTATTTTATTCCTTTAACTTCTTACGCCGCTTCTCGCTAGCTCTCTATACTTCTCACTTTGCTTCTCGCATTACTTCTCACTCAGTTTCTTCTTCGGTTTCTTTCTGCTTTTAGCTTTACTTCTCACTCTGCTTCTCACTCAGCTTATAGCTATTTCCTTTAACTTCTCACTCTGCTCCTCGCTTTACTTCTCACTCTACTTCTTAAGCTGCTTCTCGCTAGTTCTCTAAACTTTTTACTCTGCTTCTCGCTTTACTTCTCACTCTGCTTCTCGCTAGTTCTTTATAATTCTCTCTCTGCTTCTTGCTTTACTTCTCACTCTGCTTCTCAATCTGCTTATCGCTGGTTCTCCATACTTCTCACTCTTCTTTTAGCTAGTTCTCTAAGCTTCTCACTCTGCTTCTCGCATTACTTCTCACTTAGTTTCTTCTTCAGTTTCTCACTCTGCTCCTCGCTTTACTTCTCACTCTGCTTCTCACTCTGCTTATAGCTAGTTCCCTATACTTCTCAATCTGCTTCTCGCTAGTTCTTTATACTTCTCTCTCTCTGCTTCTTGCCTTACTTCTCAGTCTGCTTCTCACACTTCTTCTCGCTAGCTCTCTATACTTCTCACTCTGCTTCTCGCTTTACTTCTCACTCTGCTCTACATTTCTCTATACTTCTCACATTCATTTTACACTTAGTTTCTCACCTTATCGCTCGCTTCTCGCTTGACTTCTCTCGTCGCACTCTGACGTCACTCCCAAGAAAGGAAAGAGGTGTGGAAAGTGGAATGGGAAAAGTGGAAAAGGGAACGTTACCTAACGGTCTATATAAGGCACATTTGGGGGCAGCTCATCCATTCTTTATCGTCGTCCTTTAAAAAAGTGCTAACAGAGGCTTGACGAATGCAACGAGGTCGATCCCAAAATGTGTGAATACTTTTTGTGCAGATTGATGGGGAGAGGGCAAGGTGGTAGAAGAAGAAAGGGAAGAAGTATTGGCAAAAGACTGTGGCTGTGTGGTTTTAGCCAAGTTAACGATTTTCTTGTTGTGCCTTATACAATAATGAATTTATATAGAGGTCGGTCAGTCAGTCGCTTCTTCGACCAGCATATACAACAACAACAGCAAAAACAACAACAATATCGGCTGCACTGTGGCTCAAATTAGCAAATTTAGTGACAAAAAACTGTAACTTTTAAACTAAGTGATATATCCGTCTGAAATTTTAAATGAATACTTTAACTACTTCAAAGAAAATTCAGGCAGCAAAACAAAAGTAGGCGTGGCATGAGAGGGGCGTATTTTAAGCGTCAAACTATCGATTTTTCTTTAGCAACATTTAAAAAACGTTAACGTGTTTAAATTTAATTTGTTTAAAAATGTAAAAATAATATAAAATTTTTCTATATTTTGGTTTTGTTTTTTAAAAATTATAAATTTCTTAAAAAAAAATGTAGCTCCTAGAAATAGGCTATATCTAGGGCTTAACATAGAAAAATACCGTCGCTTAAGTTACTAATAGCCAAAAATATCCAATCGGCGAACATTTAAGCAGATTTTTATCCTTTGAGTATTGTGAATATTCACAGTATCATATAAAATAGTGAAATCTCTCCGGACATACGGTCATCTATTTAAAAAATTAACTTTAAGTAGGAAAAACATTAAAATTTATAGGTTTATAGGAAACAAAAATGTTATTTTGTCGGTATTTTATTTATTTATTTTTTATTATTATTAATATTATTATTATTATTATTATTATTATTATTATTATTATTATTATTATTATTATTATTATTATTATTATTATTATTATTATTATTATTATTATTATTATTATTATTATTATTATTATTATTATTATTATTATTATTATTATTATTATTATTATTATTATTATTATTATTATTATTATTATTATTATTATTATTATTATTATTATTATTTTATTTATTATAATTTTTAAAAAATATGAAAAGCGTTATTTATAATTTTGGAAAATTATCTCAACATGCCACAAAAATGTCTTTAAAAATCTAAAACTTTCTACATAAATTACAAGAAACAATTTTTGATTGAACCACATCAAAATTTTTAAAATGTTGTCAAGTTTTTTGGTTATTTGTACCATTGTGTGCAGCAGAAAACGGCTCGAAGCAACTGGCCAAAACGACACTCTGCCTCGGCCTCTGATTTTGAGTTGTGCAATAAATTTTTATCTGTACATGCGAGCGACGGATTGAGGTAAGGAATGAGCAGGGATTTCAGGACTGGGGAATGGGGAATGGACATGGCAACGTAACGGGCATTCCCGCACGGATAAACAGGGTGGCGAGAGGGAGCAGGTGGAGGAGGTGTAGGAGTGGGCGGAGGTGGAGGCGTTGTCCGGAATTGTGGCCAGGCCATTAAACAACGCTGTCAGGTTTCAATGGCCAAAACCTGAAGCGGCCATTACACAATAGAATTTTTGTTTTTTCTGCATTTTCTCTGACATTTTGCTTCTTTCATTTCATTTTGTTTTGTTTTTTTGTTTTTCTTTTCTGATTTCATGTTGTTGTTGTTGCTGTTGTTGCTTCCTCTTGTTTCGGACACGAGCCTGTGGCCGTTGTGGCCACTGTTGTCGCCGTTGTTTTATTGTTATTGGCCGCTGCTGTGGGCCATGTTTTAACGCCAACAGCTGAATGACATCTGGGTCACCTGGGCAACTGGCAACTGGCAACTGGCAACAGCCTGGGCAACAGCCACATAACTTATGCCACGCACTGCTCTGAGCTCACACTGACTGCCAACAGTCAGCGCACACACACACATTGTATGCACTCTCTACTTCATTCTCTTAGTTTCCTTTATTCTCTACACTGATCAAAAAAATGCTCTAAAATCAAGATTTTTGGCTCAAAACTAAGAATTTTGGTATAAAAAATGCGTCAAAAGCATAAAATGAGGAATCATTATAAGAGTCCAAAATAAAACTCAAGGTGTTATTTTGACTTTATAAAGAAGAAAAAATTAAAATTATATAGTTATATATTAAAAATAAATAGTCTCAAAAATGCGTTAAGACATAAGATGAGGGATCATTATAAGAGTCCAAATTACAACTCAAGGTATTATTTTGACTTTATAAAGAAGAAAAAATAAATAGTTATATATTAAAAATAAATAGTTATATATTTGGTCTCAAAACTAAGAATTTTGGTCAAAAAAATGTGTCAAGAACATTAAATCAGGGACTGTAATCATTATAAGAATTAAAAATAAAACTCAAGGTGTTATTTTGACTTTATAAAGAAGAAAAAATTAAATTATATATTATAAAGGTTATATATTAAAAATGAATAGTTATGTATTTGGTCTCAAAACTAAGAATTTTGGGTTAAAAAATGCGTCAAGAACATTAAATCAGTCACTGTAATCATTATAAGAATCAAAAATAAAACTCAAGGTGTTATTTTGACCATAAAAAAAAAAAATTAAAAATAATTAAATTTGTTTTAGAAAAAATATTTTTTAAAAAAAATTTTTAAATTTTTTTTCCAGATTTAAAATTCGTTCACTGATTAGCAATGTATATAAATTATGTCCATATATTACTTATAAAAAAGTAAAAAAAAAACACCTTGAGTTTTATTTTTGATTCAAATAAATAAAATAATAAGTTTTATTTTAAACTCAAAAAAATAAAATCAAAAAAATAATCATTATGCTATAAGTTTTTTTTTTTTTGCTCAAAAATAATAATTATTTCTTAAGTTTTATTTCATTTTGCTCAAAAATAATAATTATTTTATGAGTAAAATAATATAAATTATAAATCTTAAGATCATGGTAAAATTTCATAGATTACCCTTAAAGAAAAATTTTGGTATATTTCACGTTTTTTATACATTTACTAGAAGTGAATGATTTTTTCAATTGCAAAAAAAAAATCATTATATACAATACCTGCATAAAATTCTAAAAGTTGGAAAATACATTTTAGTTTTGAGAATTCTTCGGGATTCGAACCCGCGCTTTCCTCTCGACAGAAGCGGCGACTCTAATCAGAGCGCCACGGGAAAACCTTTGAATTCAAATGAAATCTAACATATTTTTACTTCCCTAAAAATGTAAGTTTTTTATTATTATATTAAAATCTTTAATTTTATGATTTATATTCTTAATATTAGCAATTTGGTCTTAAAATGGTCTTATTATAAGAAATAAAATATTTAAGATGCATGTTTTTGGTTTTAGAAGTCTTACTTTTTTTCTGAGTGTAGCTGTCCCAGGACATTCACATGTCACGAGGTCAAATGTTCTCCCTAAACTCCACACTCCACACTTCCAACTCCGTCTAAAAGGTGACTTGTCTTTCTCACTGCAGTAATAGACACTACTTCATTGGCATCCTAGAATCCTAGAATCTATTGGTATCCTTGGGTTAACCTTTGATTTATCTACATGAGTGCATGTATCAATCTAAAAGCGCATAAAACAGACTTAAAGCTTCTTCTGCTTTGATCAACTTGTTTGTTTTATCAACTGAAAGCTTCTCTTAGCTTTTGTTTGATATTATAAATTCATGTTTTTAAAAAGCAGATAAAATTCGAAAAGAGTATTTCACAATTAAAAGGTTTAAGGTTACAATATGTAAGGAATTTGACCAAGTTAAATATAAATTTTAACTGACATTTATTGCTAAACATTTTGCGTAAAAATATCTTTCAGTTATTTAACTGACAGCTTAACCAGACTTTATGAAAATTGGCATATGAGTAATTACTTTGCAAATATTTTGAGATGCTTTTAAAGTAAGCTTTTACGAAGCAGTATTATAATATTTATTGAGTTTTTTAATTCTACTTTACTGCTTCCTCTTTTATTTTCTTTAAATCTATTATCTATCATTTTTTTTTTATAAATTAGAAAACCTAACCTTACATTTTTAAATGAACTTAGTATAGACTGCATTTTTTATATTTCGGTATTTTTAAAACACTGATTATTTTTAAAAAGAAAACTTTTACATAAAATAAAACTAATTAATAAAACGTTAAAAGCTAACATAATTTGTGTCACAGTTGAATATATGTACATAAATAGATTAGAGAGTAGACGACTCTCATTTAATTTTCTATAGTTTTGCTGCATTTTAAAATAATTATGAAATACTTTTAAGTACCTTTATAAATACTTTAAGGTAAAAAAAATATGAATTTTTAAATTTGTTGTCTTACATGTTCTATGTATTACATAATTTCACTTAAATAAGAGAATCTCTAACAGAATTTAAACATTTTAGTAGATTCTAGAAAATGAGTAGTAGTATAAAATTGTTTTTAACAAAACTCGTTAGTTTCTTTTGTATTTCTTATCCGTTCGTTATGAATTTATCAGCACACAAAGTATGCTAAAATGTGCGTGAGATAAAAATCAAGTCATTAACTCGTTAGACACTTTTGCAAATTAAATTAAAATATAAAGTAAGAGAAGTTAAGCACAGGCAATGATATCGTTGCTTGCATATTATAATATATTCATTAAATTTTCGTTTAAATATTAACTTAATCAGTTTATACTACAGTTGTATAAATGCAATCTTTTTAGTCTCTTTTCTGCACTGTTACAAACTTCATATTACCCAGTTGATGTCAGATTTCGCAATATGTTGGGTATCTGTCAGCTGTCAGCTCACGATCTGATTGCAAGATCCACTTTATCCGATTGCTTACAAAGGATTACATGCATCGTGTATGTACACAATTCTGCATTTTATTGTTGGAACTGGGGGACAAGAGACAAGAGACAACAAAAAACAATAAAGAATCGTACGGAGCGTCCCTGTCGCGATGACTGTCAGGCTGACACGCCAATCAATATGGTTGGTTGGCGGTTCCTTTTACCTTCCTCACCTTAACCTCACTTCCTCACTTCTGCAACTGCTTTTAATGGCTCTTTTAAAATTGGGTATGAAATTGAATTCATGTTGCTGTCGCCTGCCTGCATATTGCACTGTACTATGCCACCAGGTAATCTCCACAACAACCCAACCACCCTACAACCCACCCTACACCCCTCCCTACACCCTACCCTACAACCCACCCTACACCCCGTTCCGGTATTGCCCGGTAGCTGGTACCGCTGTTGAAATAGGTTGGCGCAAAAAAAAAAAAGTTGGTTTTTAGACCCTGCTCTTAAATGGTAAAAAGGGTATATTAAGTTTATCAAAATGATTAACAGGCAGAACGTTATAGTAAATAATTTTAGTCAGTCGATATCTTTATCAAGTCGATAAAGCAATATCAATTTAATAAAAAAAATACGATTTATAAAGTCAAGAATATTTCTTTAACACTTTTTAATCATATAATAAATATATGCTTGTCTTTATAACAAAAGACGAGAAGTTATTCCATATGTAAACAATCTAGGTTTTCATAAAATTTTTTAACGAATTTTCTTAAAATTAACATTTTTCTTACAATATAGTACCAAGAATTTTCCTAAAAAAAATGCGTTGAGAAACTAGATTGTTAAAATATGGGATAAGAGCTACACAGAAAAAAATCTGGATAAAATCAATCCAATGCGGACTCAAAAGTACGTAATCCTGGATTTTCTGAAACTGGCTTTAAGTACTATTCTTCTAAGCTATATTTTGCTCTTCGGGGTTGTATAATAAAAGGAATCCGATTAATCAAGAATATTCTTTTAACACTTTTTATTCATATAATAAATATATGCTTGTCTTTATAACAAAAGACGAAAAGTTCTTGCATATTTAAACAATCTGGGTGCTCATAAAATTTGTTAAACGAATCTTCTTAAAATAAACATTTTTCTTACAATACCAAGAATTTTCCTATAAAAAATGCGTTGAGCACGTAATCCCGGATTTTCTGAAACTTGCTTTAGGTACTGTTTTTCTAAGCAATATTTTGTTTTTCGGGGTTGTCAAGGCTTGCTGCCGAAATCTAAATTTTTAAGATAAGAAAAATCATCTTAATTTAAAAGGGACATTTTTTTTTGTTCTTCTTTTTTAAGTTCTTATGGTAAAATAAAATGTAAAGAAAATATTTTTGTCTTGAGCATTGGTTTTTAATTAAACAAATTGTTTACTTTCCAAAAAGAAATTTTATTTTAGTTTTTAAAGTGTCGATTTTTTGTTTAGATTAAGTACCGAGTCTCTAAAAATCGGGTTCGCTCGACTGCAGCCTTTTCTACTAGTTTAACCCAAATTTGGGTGCCACAATTGTCTGGCCAGGGGCATTATAGGACTGGGAGCGTTTGGGATGGGTATTACTAAGGGATTAGGAATGAAGGTAGGGGAAGAGGGGGTGAATCGGGTGTTGACTATTATTAGCGGCACGCTCGACATGTTGTTTCTGCTGGTGATGATGGTGGAATTGTGTGGTGTTGGTGGTTTTCCAGGTGTTCGACATTTTTTTTACATTTCGTGTCCCAGGACTCATGTCCTGTGTCTGTGTCAGTGTTACTGTTACTGTAACTGTTACTGTGCAACAACAACAATAACAATCTGTAAGCTGATTCGTTGTTGCGAGAAACGAAAATTTCTTGCATAATTTACAATGCTCGTTTTGTATTTATAGCTGAATTATTGATTTTCATTGTTAGATTTTGAAAGTTGTTTTCAAATTAGTTTGTTCCCGTGGCATCCACCTGTGTTTTGATAGACCCAACCACCCAACCACCCAATTCACCTCCTCCCTTAACCTGTCTCCAACCTTCAAATAACATATAACTCTCTGCCTCCATCCACTTCTCAATCGACCTCAAAACGCCTCATTCCATCATTCAGTTTCTGGCATACGCATATCAAATATAGACATATTGAAATGATTGCTTAACATACATACAGACGTGTGCAACATAATAGAAACACCTAGCCATAAAATTGTTGTTATTGAGTAAACGACTCAATCGAAGAGTGAGATGTTAAAAAATTATTATTGCTTTCCTTAAAATCAAGTTGTTAATACTCCAATATATTTTTTTTCATCATAACTCTAACATTTTTTTTAAACGATCTATCGAGTTGAAAAAATCGATTTGTATGAAAGAACTCATTGGAATTGTAGTTTTCATTCATTATAATTAAATTATTATAAAAAAAAATTGCATTTTTAAATAATAATAAAAAAAAAAATACGCGATATCTTTAACTTGATATATTATTTTCCAACATATCGAAAACTTGATTTTTTTTTTTGTCAATTGTACATTTTCATATAAAACTCGATTGTATGTTTGGATTTACTTCACCAGTGAGTACACACTTGGGTTTTTGTAATATGCAGAATCTTTCTCATTATAACCACTTAGTTTGGCCTATATAGACTTTATACACTGAAAATAAAGACCAACTTTAAATGTCAAGAACATTTATCTAAAAAATTTTGTTCTTAAAAAGGAACATTTTGAGCCCATATTACTAATACTAAGAATATTAATCTAAAAAATCAAAGTTCTTAATACAAGAATAAGAATCTTAAATTGTTAGGAAAGTATATATATATGAGCTATTTCATACAAAACAAATAGTGGACCCGTGGCGCTCTGGTTAGAGAAACCGCTTCAGTTGTGAAGCAGTAGGCGGCGGTTCGAATCCCACTCGTAAAAAATTTAAATAATATTTATAAAATTACCAAGAAAGATTGAAATGTATAAAAGTCAAAATTATAAATATAAAATTTTTTTTTAATATTTGTATTTTTTGATTTTAATTTTAAGAATATTTATTCTTAAAATAAGAGCTAGGTCTTATTTGAAATGTTCCCAAAACCAAGTTGTGAAATTTTAATAAAAATATATAAAAAAAAGTCATTTTTAATATTTTTATTTTTTGATTTTATTTTTAAGAACAATTATTCTTAAAATAAGAGCTAGGTCTTATTTGAAATGTTCTCAAAACCAAGATGTGAAATTTTAATAGAAATTAATTAATTGCATATCGTTTTTGGGAAATTAGGCTGTTCTTATTATTTTGCACACGTCTGTATATGCGTGTGTATAATATACAGACACACACACACACACACACACACACACAGGACACATGGAGACTTAAGCTCATGTGCGTGAGTTCATGTTTGCATTTCAATGTTTGCCATCCCGTAGGTGTGCGGTCATCAAGTTCTCCACCTTCATCAGTGGCATACACACCTACACACACACCTACACTCTCTCACACACACACACACCTACACACACCGACACACACACAGACTGTTGCCACACGTGCTCCTTTTGCCGCATATCTACAGACTTTATGTTGTTATCTTCAAGTTAACTTCTGCTGCTTCTTCTTCTTCTTTTTCTCTTCTTGTAGTTCCCGAAAAAGCTTTCGCTGAGCTTTTGGTCAAAGTTGACGTTGTGGCATGCTCGGTTTTTAATGCAGCTCTAGCAGAGCTTCTAATTTGTCAATTCTCAATTTTATCTTAAAGTTAAATTGCAATTTAACTGTTAGTTGTTGTTGCCAGCGTTGCCACCTGACTGATAAGCAAGCTGGCAGCTCAATAAGGCTTGCTTACTTATGATTGGAGTACTGTCCACCTTTCGAATTAAAGCTTTACTTAAATTTGTATATGATTTTTACCAGTTTTCTATATTTTTCGATTGACACTTTTTCTAAAATTTCAAAATGTCATAACTCTGCTAAAACTTGAGCGATTTCCTTGCGGAGTGTTAATTCTTTCATTGTTTGATCGCTAATTGGCATCTGCATCAAAATTAAATTATGTTTACAAACTTCAAAGTGCTATAACTTTGTCAAAAACTAACCGATTTTCTTGCGGAATATCAATTTTATCATCTTTTCACCCATAATTTGATTCTGCATCAAAAATGCAAAATTCTTTTTTTTCCATCACTATATTTTTTCAAATACTCTCATGCACTGTCCATTTTCACCCGTTGACACTTTTTCAAAAACTTCATAGACGTATAACTTTATCAAATCTGAACCGATTTTCTTGGGGAATATCAATTTTTCCATTACTTGACCTCTTATTTGATTCTGCATCAAAATTTAAAAATTCAAATTTTTTAACAATCTTCAAAGTGCTATAACTTTGTCAAAAATTAACCAATTTTGTTGCGGAATATCAATTTTTTCATCTTATCAGCTGTAATTTGATTCTGCATCAAAAATGGAAAATTAATTTTTTTTTCTATCACTGTTCATTGGTTTCCACTTAAAATAAATCATTATCACTGATGAGAATTCTTAAGAATTATCATATAACCTTTGTTATGTATCTTTTATGATATATCATGAAGTTCTTAGGAAATTTGTAATGAAATTTTCCATTTTGGTGTTTTCTTATTTGCAGATGTCAATTCAAAAGCTAAACGACAATGCCAACTCGGGCTATGTTAGCTCCGAGGAGACAGACTCCCTGCTAGTATCGAATACAACGAAGGGAGCCGGCGGAGGTGGTGGCCGTACCGCCCTGTTGCGTCAGGTTAAGAACAGTTCGGCGAACGGGCCGACCTCGAACAATATGGCTTCCACGTCGGGCGGCAAGCCGACACTGATGCGTCAGGATCGGACTTCCACATATTTAACGAGTCCACAGCAATCGCAGCATGGCCGCATGGGATCCGAGGAGAGTATGCGGGGTGGAATGATGGGTGCTGGTGGTGCTGGTGGAGGTGGAATTGGGCACGATGAGGATATTGAGCAGGGACTGAGGATAACAGCAGCGAAAGTGCCTGATATTGAAGTACATGAAGAGGACCAAGAACTAACACAGAACACATCAACGACCACAACAATATCAGCAACAACAATGACCAAGCAACAGCAGCAACTGCAACAGCAGCAACCGGATCAACAACCGACCATATCAATTATGAATTTAAGTCTTAAGCCACAACCGGAGTCAAGTCACGGCTCGAGTCATCCCAATTTGGGCACGAGCTCATATCAGAATCTGGCCTCGAGCATACCGCCGAGTGCGCCGAGTCGCTGTCGTGCCTGTCGCAATTGCAGTCGTCGGGCGTCGACAACACCGATCTCCAGCGGCGGCCAGATCGATCGTTCGGCATCGCGGGATAGTGTTAAGAGTGCCTTCCAGCCGGGCAATCTGACCGGCTCGATGGCCATATGCATATCAAATTCAGCCCTCCAGCAGCAGCAGCAGCAACACTTGCAGCTACAACAGCAGCAACAATTGCAGTTGCATCAGCAACAGTTGCAGCTACATCATCATCAGCAACAGCAACAGCAGCAACTGCAGCAGGTACCACCGGTGCTTATTACGTCATCGCCCACAAATGGCTCACGGATAATACGTCAGAGCTCACAGCCGGAATCGAGCAGTACGGCCATCTGTTGTGGGTCGCATAGCTCCTGTGGCCACTCCCACACGGTGCCGAATGTGTCGCTGAAACAGCTGCGGGAAAGCACTACCGATGGCATTGCTGGCATTGCCGCCGATTCCCTAAGGATCAATGGCGGCATGCGTCCATTCAAACAGGTAAGCGTACATCTCTTACCCACCCTACTGTGTGGTTCGCCCTTTCACTTTCTACTCCTCCTCCCCATGGAGCTTAGAAATTATGGTGTTTGGGAATTTGTGTGTGTGTACATAACCTCGAAAGCATTCAACTTAACCTTTAAAAAGTGAAATATGTGTGTGATGTGTGTACATAACCTACAAATTGCCTCTGTAATACTACGATGTTTCTGTTGTCTCATTTACTTTTTTTTTTCGGTGTACATAGCGAACTCTTCAACGAGTCTGTTTAAGTGTAGTATCAACATCCTTTCTCCCGGTTCGGCACTCGATGTTATGTGTTCAACTTGTGACACTTACTTTTCATATTCTGAATTCTGACAGCGTCAAATTATCGATTGGTCACACTGAAAATTCACACATTATTTTAAACAAGTTGACGGTGTGCTTTAAAAATAATACTATCAATTTCAGTGCCGCCAAAATTTGACTGTTGAAATAGTATACATAAAAAAAATATAGAAAAAACTGCATTAAATAAATGAAAAAAAAAATATTTTAAAAAATTAAAGAAACAAAAAAGAATTTGTGATTTTAAAAAATTTTAAAGTATTAAAAATTTAAAAAATTTGCACAAATTAGCAGCACTGATCAATAGTGCTGTCATTTGGAACGATAACCATTAATAGCATCGATCCTATTGCATTATGTTTATGTACAGATGAGAAAAATAAACCATAGCGATCGATATACTATAAAATAATGTTTGTGTAGAGGAGCTATATAAACTATATAATTCTCCAGACTCACTATCTAGAATATAATATGTGTTAACTTTGCTCATTTTCAAGTTAACAATCCATAAGTTAGGCTAGACGGATCGATAAGTTTGATAAGAATGCTTGTCAGGTGGCAACACTGTAATATAACTGATGTAGCTAATGCTCAGGAAAGTGGCAATACTGTAATACTTACCATGTAGTTTAACTGCATGATAACTTTTGACAGTGAGTTAGAGATAACTATTTAACATGCAATTAAGAATATAGTAATTTTAAAGATTCATCAATTATATCGACTATTATCAATAGTAAGATTTTTGACTTTTAAAAGCAATTTGTTTTAGATTTATTAAATATATTTAACTGTGCTCTACCGAAACTATCTATATAATTTCTTACTTATAAATTATATCTAAAGGCTAAGTTATAGTATCAGTCTTTAAAGTATTTTCTCTACTTTATTTGTAGACTTAAATATATACAAGTTAACAATCGTTAAGTTAGCCTAGACTGATCGATAAGTGTAATTGACCTGATTGCCAGGTGGCAGCACTGTAATATAACTGATGTAGCGAATTCTAAGCAAGCTGGCAACACTATAAAATCATTTTCATAGCAAATACTTAGCAAGTAGTTTAACTGCATGATAACTTTTGAGAGTGAGTTTGAGACAACTATTTTAGAGGTTGATTGACTTAAAATAATATTAGTAATGAGAAAATATACATTTTTTAGAATTCATCAATAAAATCGACTACTATCAATAGAAAAATTTTGGACTTTTTTATAGATTTATTAAATATAAATAATTGTGCTCTACCGAAACTATCTATATAACTTCTTAATTATAAACTATATCTAAAATTTAAGTTATATTATCAGTCTTTAAAGTATTTGCTCTACCTTATTTGTAGACTTATATATATAGAGTGTTTATTTTTTTAAATGCTCACTCTTAAGCGTAATACCCTAACCTCTCTATCTTAGTTTGTAAGTAACAGAGTTGCCATTAACGTAATTCAAGTTATCCTCAAGTTGATTTCCATGCCTAAGTACTTAAGTATTAAGTATTATAATCGACATTCAATGCATATCCAACAATTTTGTTGTTCGCTTTTCATTGCTGCTTTCTTCTTCTTATTATTTTATGCTTTCTTTTTTCTTGTTGTTGTTTGTGTGTATATTTCTAATTTTTCACATTTTCACATTTTCACGCGCTGAAATCCAATTAGTAAAAATCAATATTGCTCATACGCCACATTGGCCCAATAATATTAATTATAATATTTTCGACTTATTTTCGCATTTATTTTTGTTTTTTCATTCGATCATAATTAAAAATTTTGTTTACTCGCCAAAAGACTTGAGAGATTTTGATGTATCTAAGTGCTGAGTGTGTGCGTGTGTGTGTGTGTGTGTGTGTGAATTTGAGTGGTTGGCTGTCTGGATAATTGGGTGGTTGGGTGGTCCGCTGAAGTGGCTCGTTTTTCGTTTATTTGACAGGCGATTGTAAATCAAATTCGTTATTCACTCAGACATATATATACACGTATAGTATGATATATAGAAGGCAGGCAATTTCAGTTCAACGAGTTCATTTCGACCCTTAACCGTAACGAAATTGAAATCTCTCATTCTTGAGTTACGAAAATTCGCCTTCAAAAACCGAAATTGATTATTCATAATGCGCTGGAATTGTAAATTAGTTAAAGTTGTCAATATTTCTATTTGCTCATTTCTTTGAATATTTCCTCATTTCCTTATTTCTTTTTTCTAGTTCAAGTGATAGAAAATGCGGAAATAAAGTAATACTTAATGCTAAATATAGAATTATAATTAGAATTGTAATTAATATCAATAAATTCGACAATGTCGAAACTTTTCTGCTGACCTTAAAATGATTGATGAATATTTTCACTCTTTGACATTTGATGTCGCCTCTTTTTTTTGTCTTCTTTTTCTTCTTTTTGGGTTTTCAGCTCAACCTTGTTGACACTCGCAAGCGGAAGAGTAGAGCGGGAGGGAGCAGGAAGATTCAAAGTGGGAGTGAGAGAGATAATTGACACATTCTTTGGGTGGGTTATAGCCGCCAGGAACAAACCAATAAATGAGCTACTCCAAAGTCCTGTTAAGCAGGAAAGCAGCTTATGGCCAATTTGTGTCTGTGTCAGTATGTGTGTGTGTGTGTGTGTGTCACAAAAAGCTTTGTCACATTCCAAAACTCAAGTAACTAGCAACAAAACTAATGGATATAGATGATAATGATAGGCCCTACGGCATTTTCCGTAGCATTTTCAGTAGCATTTTCTGTTACTGTTGTTGTTGTTGTTTTTTTTTTAACGACTATTGCATACTTTTAGCTTAAAAGCTTAAAGCTTTCAGCTACCACAAAACCAAAGCCCATTTATACACGCTTATAAATTTTGTATGCAATTTAAAGTACTGGCGTACCATAAATAAATACTTACCAGCATACTTACCTTTGCAGATACCTACAATAGGGTGGGTCAATTTATTTTTTTTTTCGCGACAAAGCGGTTATGAAAATTGTTATATACTAATACTAATTCTAAGAAGTATTGCTTAAGAAACCATATATCTTAAATCAATATCGAGCTTCTACTTTTTTTGAGGAAGTTATTCTTCTGTTTTGTATGGCAAAATTGTCTGTTAGGTAAAACTTACCTCAAAAAAAAAAAAAAAAAAAAAAAGATAGAGATAAGAATTAATTAGCGTTCGTAACTAGTTTTTTTTTCAAATTGAATTTTTAACATAAGCACTTTTTTTTTTTTTTTTATATAATTTTTTTATCAAGCGTTGAATCCATACAATACAAAAAAATAGTAACATAACAACACAATTATAGTAATTTATAATAGGACCAAACGTAAGCACTATTGTCAAGTTTCTTAGAAGATTCAATAAAAAAGCACATCTTGAATTAATTTTAAAAATCAATTCAAAAAAAGACCGCCAACTTAGTCTTATCTCTAAATTCATCATAAATCGCCCTCTATTTGGGTTCTTAATTTTTTGTTTATTTTAAAGGTAAGTTACACCTAACAGACAATTACCAATATAAGAAATAGTTATAACTTCTCTGTAAAAAGTGGAAGCTCGACGTTGAATTTCGACCCATGGTTTCTTGGGCAATTCTTCTTAGAATTCATCGTAGATTATGAATTTCATAACAGCGTTGTCGCAAAAAAAAATTGGGCCATAATTTTTTTTTACGCCATACAAATTGATCCACCCTAACCTACGTACATTCCTTGATTTTGCTGTGTGCCTGCGTACCTGCCTTGGCAAGCTTTTTGGCATTTTAAATAAGCGCGTGTAGAGCTTTTTTTTTGTCAATTCCTAACGAAAAGCTCAACTGTCGATTTCCACTGATAGTTTCCATGTTTTCAAAGCTTTTCACTTAATTATGCAACGTGCTCCGAACTTTTCATTCATTGTGCAGTCAATGCATACATATATTCATATGTATGTGTGGGTAAAAAGTTTTGGAATGCCAAGTTCACGTATGAAAAGCTGAAGGACTTAATCAAACGTTCAAACACACACACACACACACACAGACATACATATTATTATCATGTTAAAGCTTCAGTGTCTCACATATATATCACAGTTAACAATTATTTATAATTTGTGCATGTGGAAAATGAAATTGATTATGATTGCTTTATGGCTTTTTCATTTCAACAAAAAGAAACCGAGCAATTATTTTGCATTGCCTACTTTTGGGAGTGCACAAAATTAATTGAGATAAATGAAAGCTTTCCGTCTCTGTCTTGGCCTCTGTCTCGCTGCTCTGCGCCCGAAAGTATGCAGCATGCATTTCATGTGGAAATTGTGTGGAAAACGTAATAAATCCTCATCACATTAAATGCATTTGTAATGCCCTGGCAGCGTGTATGATATCGTATAAAATATTTACATTGTTTCACTCTGATATTGATTAACAATCCTGATATTAAACTGACGTAAATTCCATTCAACTTATTTGAGAAAACAAGTTTAATAAAATCTTTAATGAAATCTTTATTTCACATAATTTATCTATGTTATTTAAATCGCTTTCATATGCAATTCACGAATTTTTGAGTAAGATCTTTTATGAAGCTCTAATGAACACAAATATCTAATGCATTGGATTTTCTAGTCATTACGTACATATTTCTTATGAGTTGGATTCAAATTCTCTAATGAAAAAATCAATGAAAAATCTCAAGAAACTAGAAATGAAATAATTAAAATTATTATGTAGCATATTCATATAGATTAAATAGAGTTTCTACTGAAATCTTAAACTTAATTAAAATTGATGTAATGAAAAGAAATATCTAATGAATTGGATTCTCTTTTCATTACATAATAATAATTTCTATGTAAAAAATTAAAATTTTAGCTCAAATTTCTAATTTAAATGATTTCATTTATCTAATGATATAATCCATGAAATATCTAATGAAACTTGAGATCAATTGAATTAGCCTCTATGTTATAAAGCATTTTCATATAAATCAAATAAAATTTTCAATAAAATTTTTAATGACTTTTAATTTTTATGTTAAATTTTATAATGAAATCTTTAATGAAATTTTCTTAAATTTTTTGTTTTAACCGTTTTGCTATGGCTTTCGTATTTGATCTGTGATGAACTTTTTTACCTATTAAAATCAACTACTTAGATACAGTAAAACCTTTCTCAGACGAGCAAACTAAATGCAAGGGTATTCAAACATTCGGTCAAATCGAATTTATTTAAATTAAACCCTGTAATATTAATAATTTACTTGAAAGTAAACTTGTATACTGTCATAATAACTATATAAATACCCTCTTTATATATATATATATATGTATATATGTATATTTATTGTTATATAAGTAAATATTAAGTGTTACCTTTTATAATACTTGACCCTATCAATTGTAATTTATCAACTATTGTATTAATTGCTAACTCTCTTTGAATTAATCTAGTTAGTTGGTTTAGTTGTATGTATCTATATATATATACCCATATATTATTTTTATATCTGATTAAGTAGCTAACTAATTGATTTAACTAACTCTTACTAATCATAATTCGCATCAACAATTCTCCTCAGGGCGTTCTTCTAATGCCTCGCACATTGTCCGAAAGCCGAAAATTGCGACTTAGAAGGGCCTTCACAGAGGCCACTAACGAAACGCTACAATGCTCCAAAATGGTATTTAATCACTACATTTTACAAAAAAAAAAAAAAAAAAATAGCAAAACTTTTCTAAAAAAAAAAAAAAAAAATAAATATTACAAAACAATTATTCCAAGTTCGATTAGCATTTTGTGCATAAACGTTAAATTTAAATGTATTGTGTACATACAAAAATACAGCAAACAAAATTTAGGAAAATACCAACAAAAAATACCAAAGTTTTGTAGTTGAAGTTGAGCACCGTTTTAACCCCCTCCCAAAAAAAAAAAAAAAAAAAAAACTGCGATACATTTGATACTTGAATGCCCGTAAACGTAATTGATATGAAACGTTTTTGAGTAACCCACTCATATATTCGTAAACGCATTCATATTCGTAATATTCGTACTCGTAGTCGCACTCACTCAATCGACACTTCGTCAATCAGCTTGAGCATCCGCTACTCAGTTCATCAATCAATTCCACTCTTCAAACTTTTGGATTACTTTATAGTAGTTCTGAAATGTACTTCAAACATCTTCCACATCGTTTGACTGCTCCATCGAATGTCGCTTGTAGCTGTTGATTATATTCACAGATACCCATACACTCATACACTTATTCATGCATTCATTCATTCACATTGGTTCGTTAGCTCGTTATTGCTTGTAGTTTGTTGTTGAATATTGAATATATTAGATATTAGATACTCAAGTACATATCGTATTTTATTGTAAACTAGATCAAATTGATCTTAAAGGTAAGCGTAGATTTGATATGAATACACATATATTGAATAAAATGCACTCGTTTTGCTTATGAATAAATCTTTGACGCACCATAGAAAATATTTCTCAATAATATTCTTAAATTTCTATGATTAGGATAACAGTGTGTTATATTTACCTATATATATTGTGAACGAATAACAATGAGAATTCAATGAAATATCAAATTAAATCAAATCATTATTTATATTTCAACTAATACAATGACTAATAAAATAAACGATCTAGCAAATATAAAATAACGCTGTAACTAATGAAATAAGTAATGCATTAGCTAATGAAATTTCGAATAAATTTTATTAATGAGCATTTAATGAAATATTTAATTATATAATTCATACAAATTCAACTACTATAATAACTAATAAAAATATCAAACTTAATAAATATAAAATAATGCCGTAACTAATGTAATATATAATGCATTAGCTAATAAAATTTCTAATAATTTTTATATATTCCAAGTTCCTACCATATTCAGTATTATATTGTCCATAGCTCTTTTTCTATATGAAAATTCTAAAATTTTCTCAGAATATACAGGTTTTTTTTTTCCAAACTAAGCATATATATTACTTTTTTAGTAAACGCAATTTCGTAGCCATATACAAACTGTATTACGACTATAAAATTGTTGAAATGAAATTTATTGCGGATTTCGAATTGATATTCGAATTCGTTAAACTAACGTGTAAATATTTAAAGTTACATTCATTATTAAAGGCAAGTTGAGTTATGTTTTCCTGATATACCTATATTTCCAGAATTTATTGAACTGGTATTTTATGTCTTTTTTTTCTTGGGTAAAGAAACAAATGCATGTTGGATGAACGCCAATAATTGTTGAATAATATATATTTTTGGTACTCAAAATTTAATTGGGAATAATGCCATCTGGGACAAGGTTTTGTTGCCCCACAAAGGGGCACAATGAGTAAGGCAAGGGGTGGGGCAAGGTAAAGGGTATTCAATGAGTCATGAATGCACAATTGATGGCACAGGGCATCGTCAAGTTCATACTAACCTGTCAGCGGACAAATGACCATTAAGTTTTGGCTCGCTTCCATCCAGTGTTGCAAGAACAGCTATTTTTCCGTTAAATTTGGCTTTTTTTAAAGTTCATTTGGGGGAAAAAATTTAAAAAATCTATCAGCGGGAATTCTGGCTTTTTTAAAAAATGTTTGATGCTTCGTTCACTTGAAGAAAAATACAAAATCACAATTTCTATTTTAAAAAAACAAATTTTTAAGATTCTTAAAAAATATTTGGAGTTTATATTATTAAGAAAAACTTCAAGAGGATGTTGAATGTTAATGAAAATTACAAAGACATTTTAAGTAACATAAAAAGTAGACATCAGAATTTTTATGGATTTTTTCAATTGAAAATTTAGCTTTTTTTTGAACCTGAAACTGACCAAAGCAGCTTTTTTTTTGGTTCCCAAGAGTTGGCAGCACTGCTTTCAACAGTGAGATTGAAAAAGGGAGAGCGTGAGAGGAAGAGAGAGTAGTAAAGAGCGAGAGAGAGCGGCATACAGGAAACGTTTGAGATGCGAGCATCGTTTCCATGACGTAGGCAATCAATTGTTGCCCACTGTATTTGCTAATGCCAATTGTGGATCGGGTGGAGCGGGTGTTGAAGGTGGTGCTGAATGAGCGGATGTCTCTCTCAGCGGCTGCTGTTTCCATTCAATTCTCAGGCATCGGCAATCGGGTAATCGGCGCAATCCGACAATCGGACCAATCGTTAATCGGCTATGTTTAATCTGCAATCACGATCAGTGCCAAGCGTCGCGTGCTGCGCCAACTGAAAATGTGTTATACTCTTACAGAAAGTACATTCATTTTGTCCGGAGATGTGCAAAATTTATATTTAAAAAATTTAAATTATATTTCCATATGTATTCTTGATCAGCAGGATCTACGATATCTGAGCGATGTTCTCAGTTATGAAATCGTTGTCACGAAATTCTAGACACAGTTTATCTATCATAAGTCTATCAGTATTAGCCAAATCGAAGTAGTATAACATATAAGAGTTTTACGTAAAATTTTTTGAAAAACAACTAAATCGTATAGTTAAAACTTAGAGATCCAATAGAACCAATAGGTTGTATAAATAAGAGCAGTATAAAAAACTTCGCGAATTTTTAAACTGTATCCATAATTTTCAACACATTCTAACCAATTCTTATTTTAGTCTGACTATAATCTATAGATCCTTTAAAAAATGGTTTCAATTTAGTTTTTCAATATAACACTTGTTTGATCCAGAAGATTTCTGCAATAATCTTACCAAATATTGTGTAAAATCGGAACACTAAAAAATATATAACAAAAAATGACCATAACTTATAAAAACCACAGAAAAATCAATTATACAAATTAAAAAATAAAAAAAAAACATATTTTTTAATTCAAAAGTATTTCTATTAATCTTAGCAAAGCTCAGTTCTAATAAGTATGTCGATAATAAATCAAAATTAAGTTACTGTTTCTTTATTTATTCACATTTTGTTCACCGTCGGTGAATTTGCCATTCACATTATTTGCAGCGGTTGTCGAACAAATATTCCAGCGGTTTTTGTTTTCACAGCATCTGGTCACACTTTGAATCATTTTATATAATGTGAAAATTTCAGCCTCCTAGGTCTTATGGTTTGGAATGTGCAATGATCAGTGAGTCAGTCAGGATAAAGAATTGTATTTTTATATATATAGATTGTTTTTGTCTAGCAAGTGTATTGAATAGTCGACATCTCAAACAAGTATCTATTTGTTTTGTTGTTTTTTGTTCTGCTTCGTGGCATCCTCCCTTGGAAATATTGAAATCTAAATAAAAATGTTTTTTTTTTGCAGCAACATTTGTGCGGATAACGGCAACGCGAGCAGAGGTCTCTCTCTCTCTCTCTCTGTCTCTCTCTGTCTCTCTCTGCGTAGCTCTCTCGAGAACGAAACTTGTTGTCAGTTGTGTTGAGTTTGTCAGTTTATCAGTTGCTCAGTTGTTCAGTTGTCCAATTTCCAGGTCGTAGCACACATGGCCAAAATGCTTATAGACGCAATGAAAGTGCCAAAATTAACTGCCCGCTTTCCGTTTTCATCTGCAATTGTTGTGCCTCAGTGTGTGTGTGTGCGTGTGTGTGTGTTTACATTTGGACAATTACGCAGCCCAAAAGTCGAGAAATTTGAAAATTGAAAAACAATTTGAGATATCCAAATGGAAAGTAAATAACCAAAACGGTGAAAATTGCGCCAGCAAAACGTTTCGAACATACAACAAAAATGCATTCGAGCTGCGGAAAATTCAGTGAAAATTCCGAAAATTGTACAATGAAAATTATGCAAATAATGCTTAATTGAACAAGTCAAATTCAAATGCAAAAATACACGCAAAATAAATAAATAAATAATAAAAATTCAAATTGCAAAAGAAAAAAATACAAAAATAAATAATAAAATTAAGCCGAATTTGGATGAGATTTTTTTTGAAATTTAATTTTTGTGTGTGTCTGTTTTGGATTAATTGTGTTTCGGCTGGTGGCAAGTGCTTGTGGCATGTCGCCTGCCTCCTGCATGGAGAATCAATGCAAGGCCGGCTTTTGTCAGCCACTGAATCAACCTGGTTTCGGGAATGTTCCCGGTAATGGTCCTGGTACCGTACCCCCCTCAACTTCCACCTGTGCAGCCGTCAGTATTGCGATGCCAACGTCATTGCAACAACTGCCGCCTGCTATGACGCGCACCGGCAGCGTTGGTGGCGGTGGTGCTGGCGGTCATGGTGGTGGTACCGCTGCTGCTGCTGCTGCCGCAGCCGCAGCCGGTGGCGCCACAAATGCGTCACGCCGCACATCCCTTTGGGTGGAGACGCTGCGTCAAACCCGCAAACTTTCTTATGCCAGCGACCGTCCCATCTTGGTAAGTGCACATACACATTAACAAGTTCTTCGCACTATGGGCAAGAAGTTCAATACTTTGACAATAAAAAAAAAAAAAAAAAAAAAATGCTATTTATATTTAATCAATTCTCTAATCCAACTCAATTAAATGGGGTATTCCGAATTTCATAAACGAATTTTAATTAATATTAAATATAAGTGAAATCTTTTTGGTATTATAGAAAATATGTAGAAGAAAATTTTATATTTATTTTAATTTATTTAAATTAAAAAAAATTAAATTGAATAGAGTTTGGTATAGCTAGCTAGCTATTTATATTTATAAACATTTATACAAAGTAACACAAAACATAATAACAGCAAGCGTTATAATAAAAATTAATAAGACTCTTACTCATTTTTATATATATATATTTATTTATTTTTTTTATGATTGTGGCACTTAAAACACACATTTAGAATAACATGTGTGCAAAACGTACACACTTATTTTTTCAACTGAAGTCTTATAGCCTAAGGAATTAAATCGTAAAAATATGTAAAAATCAAAGAATCAAACCGAAACCAATAAAGGTTACGCTTTCGATACCGAAACGTTCAAAAACAACAATTTTAGTAAAAGGTTCTATTTCAGTTTTCTTCTTTCGGTTTCGGTATCAGTAACGGTACACCAAATCAATTTTAAAACATTTTATGTTGATAATGTGTCGTTTTATAATAATTATGACATGGAAGTAAATAACTGGATCCAGAGGAATAAAATTTTTTGAACGTGTTTAATAAAATTTGAATGCAAAATAAATGAAGATCCATGATCTAAATGACATTTCGCTTGAATAAATATCTGGATCCAGAGAAATAAAATTTTTTGAAAGAGTTTAAAAAAATTTGAATACAGAATAAATGAAGATGCTAAACCATGATCAAAATGACATTCTGCTTGAAAATCAGTTCAGTTTTGCCAAAGTTATGATAGTTCGAAGTTGCTCAAGCCTCTGACCCAGCAACTTTACAAGTCAAAATAATTCTTAATTTTGACATGATTTTTTACAAGAAAATGAAAGGTCTCAGATTCAAGTTTAAAGCGTTGTTTTATACTAATTACGATATAAGGAGTTGATTAAACGTGAAAATATAAGAATTAAAATTTTGAATTTTCAAAATTTCAAAGGGGGGACCCTTAGCATCGAACCCAAGATTTAGAGGCAGATAATCTTTTTTCCAAAATTAAATAAATTTAAATGCAGAATGAATTAATAGGCCAAATCATGAACAAAATGACAATCCGTTTCAAATTCGGATGAGTTTTGGCAAAGTTATGACAGTTGAAAGTTGGTCCGACCTTTGACTTAGCAACTTTACAAGTCAAAATTTTTCTAGAATTTGGCATGATTTTTGACCAGAAAATGAAAGGTCTCAGAATCAAGTTTAAAGTGTTGTTTTATGCTCATTACGATATAAGGAGTTGATTAAAAGTGCAAATTTAAGTTTTAAAATTTTTAATTTTCAAAATATCAAAGGGGGGACCCTTATGATCAACATGGAGCCATGGCTATGATGGTCGAAAATAATAAAATTTTCTAAATGCAGAAAATTTGAATACAGAATGAATTTAGAGGTCAAATCATGTTCAAAATGACATTCCGCTTGAAAATCGGTTCAGTTTTTTTCAAGTTATGACAGTTGGAAATTTGTCAACTCTATGACTTAGAAACTTTACCACAACCGTACCGGTACAAGCGTTTGAGTTTTCGGTTCTTGAAAGAGAATTAATTTCAGTTCCGGTACTTAAAATGAAACGGTTAGTTTCGGTTAACGATTCCGATACCGGTTACGTTGTTATTCCCTGGTATAAAATATATATATATATATATAAATTAAAAAAATACATAAGTTCATAAATATAGTACAAGCATACGTAAATAATTAAATAACTAAATAGATAAACAAATTATTAAATTATTTAAAAAATAAATAAATCAAAAAAAATAAAAAAATCCACATTTGTGCTGTTTATTATCTTGAAAATTTTTATTTATTTTCTAAACCTTAATGCTGTCAAGACAGAATAGACAATATATATTGTTTTTAAGATTTTTAGCGACTACCCTTAATATTTAAAGCTTGGGTAAACAACAGCATACTCATTTTATTTATATATATAATGTCAACAAAGAGCAACTAAAAAAACAATATTATAAATTTTATATTATGAGTTTATGCCAAAATATTGGTATTTTTCCCATGGTGCAAATGACTAACTAAACTAAACTAAACTAAACTTAACCAAACTAAAGCCGCTAACACGCTTAACTGGCCTATTGTGGGTATGTGTGTGTGTGCGTGTGTGTGTGTGAGTAACTGTAACCATGACGTAGGAGAGACAGACAGACAGAGAGAGAGGGAGAGAGAGGGAGACAGACAGTCAGGCAGGCAGGTCGAGCTTCAGGTCCATGTCCACGGATATTGCCCATCGAGTCAACTATAAAAATAAACAAAAGCACCGACGTTCCTCAACTAGAATAGAACTGCGGCTATTCCAAGTTATTTTCATCCAAAGCATCTGCAGAAAAGCAGCAACAACAACAACAACAGTAAACACACACACACACACACACGCGTACACATTGAGGAAACCAAAATAACAATGAGAAAGCATTTTCCCAGGGCGCAAAGAATACTTAATGCTCTATTTGAACTATTTTTGGTTTTTGCGCCTAAAGCACCAAATTAATCAATTCTCTAATCCAACTCAATTTAATGGGGTATTCCGAATTTCATAAACGATTTTTAATTAATAAAAAAAAATAAAATAAAATCTTTTTGGTATTATAGAAAATATGTTAAAGAAAATTTTATATTTATTTTAATTTATTTAAATTTAAAAAAAATGAAATTGAAAATAGTTTGGTATAGCGTATGTTTTTATATAGCTCAGATTAAGACTTCTATATACAGCTAAAGTTACTTCAAAAATGCAAAGTTGAATAAAAATACTTTTATATATTTCTAGCATAGACAATCTATATAATAGTTTAACTTCCGCACTGAATTGGCTCTGTAATAGAATTCTAAATAGTATTTAATACTAAAACACAGTCAGTTTTCAAATTTGTAATCATTTTCTTTAAAATGATTGAAATTAATACAATTATTATATTGTTTTAAGACAATTAATGTTTGTGATTGCAAACTTTTACATTTACTATAACGAACACGTTCTGTTAACATTTTAACAGCGTCACATTAACAGCATTATGCTATTGATGCTTCTGCTAATGACTCAATTAAATGTTAAAGTTTAAATAGCTAAAATTTCATTCCATTGAACTTTAAAACTTTTGAATTTCAACTGTTAACAAATTGTAGATAATAAATGATATGATTGGGTAAAGTTTTGAACGAAATGTTTGAATAATCAACAAATAATTCGTATTATTATTCGATTGATATATAAAAAAAATGGTAAATATTTTGCTTAAGCTTAAACACTAATTAAGAAGTCTGCTTTTATAATTTTTTTTAGATATTCTGCCAGTTAAAAGATGAATTAATATAAAATTTGTAAGATGTTAGAGTAGTGTTCTTTAAGGGTATTAAATAGGTGGGAAATATACACAGATGTAAATCAGAAAGCGACTCGATCGAAGGCAAACACTGCGAATATTGTATTTGTATCTGTTGTATTTGTATCTGAATTGCTATCGAAAACAAATGCCCATAAATACTCGATTCTCTACATGTATAATATACGAAATGTACAGATGTATTTATGGTATATTTGGACCGTTCCCGTTTGTGCTTTGTCTTTGATATATTGTTTAAAGTGCTGCTGGCATATGACCTAATCGATTTGCCGCCAAGTCATCTCTATTAGTGATTGGATTCGATATATACAGATGTGTATATATATATGTATATATTGTACAAACAACTAGCTAACTCGTCTCTCGGCCAATTCTCATTAAATTCGATAAAAAACAAATGAGCATTACTCGAAATATATATATGTAGATGGTATTAAAAAAACAAGAATAATGTACACACAGTTCTTGGTAAATTACGAAAATCACCTGCGCCTTCAAATTGAACACTGGAATGCGGGCATTAACATTGCCCCCAATAAACCTGACAAATCCCTCAGTTAACTCAACTTGACTAATGAAATCCAATTCGGGAGTTTTGGCCCTCGTCTTCAATTTCGTATATATTTCTTTTCTTTTCTTTTCTTTTTTGAGGTCAGGGTCATTTAGTGTTTGAAGTTGTGCAAAGGTGTTGAAAGGGGAGTATCGGCTATAGGGCGTTACGTCGTCAATTACTTTAGTATTTCCTTTGGAGTAAAGCAAACAAGTTCTCTCGTCACCTTTTTGGCAGTTGTACTATTTTTTTTTGGACTTGAAAATCGATTGTCGTCTTGACTTAACTCGTAAACGAAACAAACTTCGAATTTTGTGTTAAACGGACCGCAAATTCCCCTGTCATTTTATTGTTGTCATAATAAATTGCATTACGTTTCGCATTCTTAAAAATTATTTGTGACCCAGGTTACACACACACACACACACTCACGTGGCAAGACATCAGGTTGTCAAGTGCAAGAGAAAAATCTGCCAACGAATGTTACGAATGTATTTTCCCCCCATCTTGCCGTTTTCTTAGAAAACACATAACTGTTTTGACGTCTTCTCAGCAGCTTTGCAGTTCATATAATTTTAAACAAATTTTATAAACTTTTCTACAAATTTAACAGACTGCTTAAATTAAAGGCAAACAACTTAAAAAGTCAAAAAAAAAAAAACAAAAAATTACCATATATGAACTTCCTGTCATTATTTGACAACAGTTTATAAATGTAGCTTAACAGCTCGTAAATTTAACAGTATGTTAACATAATTGTTACAGTTACATATATTTTCAACAAATTTCATATTTTCTTTCATAATTTCACATATATATTTTCAATACAACTGAGCAGTTGAAAATTCACAGCAATTATGTTTGTTAACAGTGGAATGTTAGCGTCACCTTAACATACGTACTGTAAACTTTATGTTAGCATTGAATATTTTTAATAATTAAAAAACAAAAATGCTACATATATGCTATATATATTAAAAATTCTTAAATTATAATATAAAATTTTGTCTCATATTTCCACATATTTTAAACTTATTTACAGGGTCTGTAATCATTATAAGTTTTATTATAAAACTCAAGAAATAATCATCATGCTAAGAGTTGTATTTTTTTTGCTCAAAAATAATGATTATTTCCTAAGTTTTATTTTTTTGCTCAAAAATAATGATTACTTTATGAGTAAAATAATAAAAATTATAAATCTGAAGATTGCATAGATTACCCTTAAAGCAAAAAAATTTTTGGCATATTTTACGTTTTTTTTTTGTAGTTACTAGAAGTAAATGAATTTTTTCAAATGATTAAATCAAAAAAATCATTATTTACTGTCCCTGCTTATTTATCTAGAAATAATAAGTAAACAGTGCGCTGATAAAAATATAATTTAAGCAACTCTTTTATATTCACATACTGTTATTGCTCTTTTAAATATATGTTTGCCATAATCTTCAACTTAACTTATGCTGTTATACATTGAATGCAATCTGTTAATCCCATGTTATTGTGAGCGTAATACAGGCTTCAAAATTGGGCCAAAAACAACAACAGAAAGACGTCAACAATGAGATACAAGTTGATAAATTTGAAATAATAGCAAGAACAATATATCAAAATAATTATCAATATTTTTATAGAGCAGCATCAACAATGTTGCTGAAAGTCATAAATAATATGATGCTCTCGTATATTCGAGTATAATTTTATCTGTGCAATTTTAAGACTCAATGAACTTTCACCTCTGCTATTTTTGTTGTTGTTGCTATTGTTGTTATATGAGCAAGTATCGTTGCTGACAGAGTGATGATATATGGCAACGATTGCAGATTGTCGAACAATTTGTACAACTTTAATTGATGGCACATGAGTTAAGCCAATAAAAAAAGCTGGCTTTTATTTTTTTTCTCTTATTGTTTTGCCTGTTACCATATGACGGTTTGAGTTCATTGAAAAAATTAAAAAAAAAAAAACAGCAAAAAATATACGGTTTTATAATATAAAAACATATATTGCTGATAAGCATAAAGAAAAAAATATTATCACTAGAGCAATTTAAAAGCTATAGTATTAAATTTTGGCATATATATTACAAAACAAACTCCAAAACTACCAAAAAAATTTCATCACGATCGGACAATAAACTCTGAAGTTAAAAAACATTTTTATACAGCGTCAGTATAGTCGAAAAATTTATAGAGCATCGACATTATTATTGGAGATATGAGAGTTGTACCATGATTTTTAAATACAAAATTAGATGTCAAGTAATTTGTTAGAGTACAAATTGAAATAAAACAACTTTCTTATATCTAAAATTTTTTAAATACATATTTAGGACCATTTTGTTGCTGAGTTGATATATTCATTTCATAAATTTGGATGTATTAGATATGATGTGTTTTTTAATAGTCCTGCGTTTTTGGCACACATCATAATTATCGATAAATAACAATTTAAATTTATAAATGGCATTGCGCCAAAGCAAGAAGAAGAGCTCATTAAGGCTACAAAGTACAGAGCGAACTTCCGGCGCATTTTGATGTGATTACATATTTATGTACATATGTGTGTGTGTGTGCTGGGTATTTCGCAGTCGTGCACACTCGCCTAAAGCGTTGCCACTTTTTAGACCCCGTCCTTAAAAAAAGTACAGGGGTCTATTAGGTTTGTTTTAACGAATATGTGCGTAATAGGCAGAAGGAGGCGTGGCAGACCCTATAAAGTATATATATTCTTGATCAGCATCAACAGCCGAGTCGATATGGCAATGTCCGTCTGTCCGTCTGTCTGTCTGTCTGTCTGAACACCTAGATCTCGAAGACTATAAGAGCTAGAGACCCCAAACTTGGTATGTAGGTTACTCTATATTGCAAGCAGATCAAGTTTATTTCAAAATTTTGCCACGCCCCATTTATCGCCCACAAATCGAAAAAAAAAATTTCATATCCAAATTATAAGAACAATTTAAAAGCTAGTGACACCAAATTTGGTATGTAGATTCCTCTATCTTGCAGGCAGGTCAACTTTGTTTCTTTTTTTTATCGGACCACTATATCATATAGCGCCCATAGGAACAATCGGTCGAAAATCAAGTTTTAGTATGAAAAACTTTTTTGTTTAATGAGATATTGTAACCAAACTGAGACAATAAGCATATGACTTGGTTTTATATATCCTGTCCAAAGTTGGTTCAATCGGAATGAAAATCTTTTATGTTTTATGAGACATTGTAACCAGTATGAATATGAATATGCATTTAAGTTAACTAAATATTTTATAATTTTTTCCATTATTAGTTTTTGCCATAGTAAGTACGGGGTCTCCGACAGTCGAGTATGCTCGACTGTAGCACCGGCTGACTAGTTTTTTTGTGTTATGGTCAGCGCTGTTGTTGTTGTTTTTCTTTGCTAGGGTCTATTTAACTACATTTTTGGGGCCTTGGATAAGTTAATATTGTTCGAGTACTCATATAGACTCATATAGCACTCATGTTGTACGAATACGAATATGAATATGAATATGGCATGAATTATCGATGCAGGTAAATGTGTGCGACATGTGTGCGTTATAAGCAAACACCTCCTCCGGGTTGCACAGTGTACACTGTACACTGTACACTCAACATGACATATTTAGCCGATAATAAATTTTATATGCGCCTGCGGTGGCGACAAGCGGCCACCAGAGAATGTCACACAAGTGCGACAGAGAAAGAGCGAGAGTTATACACAGAGTGAGCGAGAGAAAGAGAGCGTGAGAGAAGGAGAGAGAGAGAGAGAGGAAGGAAGCTACTGGTTTCTGAAACATTTAAGGCGTTTGCGTTAACGCGACGCGACGCCCGTCCAATTGACAATTGTCCATTGTCCACTCACTGCACTGAGCGAAAAAATCAAGTAATTCGTTAAAAGAAAAAAATACAAAAAATTCTAAAAATTCAAGTTTAAATTTTTTGATTTTATAAGTATATTTTCACATTTTTATTACGTTAAGACAGTAAACGATTAAAATGGCAATGACTCAACATAAAAAAAAAAATCCAAAAAAGCCTAAAATATTAAATTAAAACAAAAAAAAATTTTATCAGAGCCCCAAAAATTATCAAATTGTTAAGTAAAGTTGTGCTTGTATTGAGTATTTGGTACTTAATTAAAGAAAATCCATCATTTCCGAACTTCGGATACAGCAAAAGTTTGATTTTTATCCGGAATCCCAAACTAATTTTCAGAGTACTTAAAACGTCACATTTCGTAATTGATTTCAAACTTAGATTGAAATTGTGAGTTTCCATAATTAAAACTTAAGTTTAAACAATAATTGGGTTCGATTCCTCTTCTTAAAAATTCTGCTATTACACTTAAAAGACTTGAGGCAGCATATAGCCATCTCAAAATAATAAAATAAGGTTAAAAAAAAAAAACTTAAAGTACTTAACTTGAACATTTCGATTTTATTTCAAAATGAATATCTTAAGTACGAAATTTAAGTATTTAAACATTTACAAACTTGAAATTACTTTCAGCCGTATTTAATTTAAATACAATTTAAACTTGACCCATGTTCTTTAAATTCTTAAACTGATTACCAAAAGCTGAGTACCAAAAAATATGAACATTTTGCTTGAAATAAATCAATATTGTTTTAACTCAATTTGTAACTTGTATTATATATAATTGAATTTTTTTTTATTAATATTTTTATTTTTTATTATTTATTTCTATTCATTCTACAGCTTTACTTTGTTCTTTGGTCTTATTTTAAGATTATAAATTAAAGAATTTATGTACTCATTTTCGAGTATATATTTTAAGAATCAAAAATAGTTATTTGAACTTAATTTTAGTGTGACTCTTTTCTCTCTGTGTGCCCATTACACTTTACCCATTGTCTCACTGTCTACACTGATAAAAAAAATGTTCTAAAATCAAGATTTTGGCCTCAGAACTAAGATTATTGGTCTAAAAAATGCGTCGATAACATAAAATTCTTAAATTAAGAGAACACATCTAAGTTTTAAGAACATTTTAAATAAGTCCAAGTTCTTATTTTAAGAATAAATGCTCTTAAAATTAAAATTAAAAAATAAAATAAATAAAAATTATTTTTTATATGTTATTTATAATAATAACAAAATATTTAAGATGAATGTTCTTGATTTTAGAAGTTGGTTTTTTTTTCAGTGTACTGTCCACTGTCCACAGTCCACTGTCCACTGTCCATATGTCCGTATTGGCCATGCATATTAAAGTTGGCCCAGTCGCTGTCCTGACCCTGACTGCGTTATTTAAGTGGGCAACTGAGACGACCTTAAGGTAATTGGGGAAATGGGTGCAAGAAAGAGAGAGGGAAAAGGGGAACCCCCAAACCGAGTTCATTTCAGGCAGGTGGCCTCAATAGCCAATAAGTTATTGCCACTCTTATAGCACGGCCCTCGATATCCGGGTCCGGGTCTGAGTCCAAGTCCAAGTCCGGGTCTGAGCATTATTTGCGGGAAACTAGCCAAAGAACTTTTGAAAATTTAATGATAATGGTCGAGCACGATTTCGATGCCATATACTACTATATATACTTATACCATATGGGTCTTACATATATCCATTATCAATTATCCATGCATATCAATAGTTGATGAGTAAACGTTTTCGAATTGGCAAAAAAAATGCTTGGCCTATTTAATTTTTCTTTCCGACTTCCGGGTCCGCAATTTCTTGTATGACTCATTTCTTATTTTTCAATAACTCAATAACTGAATTATTCAATATAATTGCAATTAAAATTCCAGCTAGCAATTAGAAAAGTTCACAAAATTTCGGCAATTTTATTGGCATACTTAATATGTTAATAACTTGGCCAATTCTCTTTGATCGCAGCGCTCTTAATGGCCATTTTCAATTGTTTTCGTTTTATCGATATTTTCGATAATAAAATTGTACTACAAGTATGATTGAAATATTTCTGGCGCGTTTATTCATCCACAGTATTTGAAATTTTTTACTAATCAATTATATTTGAGTTTTGTTATTCATAAATTTATCGAATTTGAATGTAATTTAAGCAACAAATTAATTAATTATTTGATTGCAATAAATATATATAATTATTAAATATGCCAAGCAGTTTAAGTTTTTTTAAACAATATTCCTTGTGCTCTGAGAAAAATATTAAAACTATTACAAAATTTATAAGTCTAAAAAATGTGTCAAGATCCTATATTTTTGATTTAAGAGAAATCATATGGTTTGTCAGATATTGTATTTATTTCAAGTATTTTTTGTTGAATTTGAATCAAATTAAAAAATATATAAATAATAAGTATTAATAAATGAAAAACTTAAAAATCTTGCAGGAATCGGGGAACCCCAAAAACACAAATTTTATAATTTTAAAACTAGAAGTGGAAAATTTTGTTTTATTTTTGAGCAAGCTCCATGCTCTTTTTATTAAAAGGACATTTCTGACCAATAGATTATCCTCTCTATATAAAAAAGAAATTTTGGACCCACAGCCAATTCTCTCTATATTACAAAGGAAGTGTTGACCAAAGCCTATACTTTCTATATTTAAGAGAAATTTTTGACCAACAGCCTATACTCTTTAGATTAAAGAAATATTCTGACTAAAAGCCTATTCAACGTATTAAAATTAAATATAATAAACTGTAATTTAACTAAAAAATATATAGAATTGGAGCAAGTTGTTAAATTTTTGCTAGACCAAAAATTGGAAATCATTTATTTTAAGTCCGGTGGCTTAATGGTTAGAGTGGCTGACCTGCTGCAGACAAAAGAGTTTCAGTTGGAAGGCCTGGGTTCGAACCCCACTCTGTGCCATGCTAAGAAGAAGACAATTCATCCAAAGAAAAAATAATTAAAAAACAATTAAAAAATTAAAAAAATACATTAAAAAACTTAAATAAAAAAATGAAAATTAGTACAAAATAAAATTAAAATAAAAAAAATAAAATAAATAAACTGAGTTAGAACTTTTCTTAATTCATTAAAAAAAAAAAAAAAAAACAATTATAAAATTAAAAAAAAATTTAAAAAACATTTAAAACATAAAAAAATAGCTTAAAAAATCAAAAAAATTTAAATTGCAAAGTAAAAAACAGAAAAAAAACAAAACTAATATAAAACATAAATTAAAAAACAAAAAAATAACAAAATAAAATAAAATAAACCAATGAAATTTTCTTGTTCACTTAAATACAAATGCAAATTGAGTTTAATAATGTCAAGTTTGTTTTTTAAATATTATAACACTTAAATTATATATGAAATTTATTTAAATTGAGTGCTTACACTTTAAACCCACTAAATTCGTATTTAACGCTAAATTATAGAACAAAATAGTTAAATCAATGTGAAAATATTAAAATTTCACAGCATTTTTTTATCAGTGTATGAATTGAAAAACGTGACGCCTGCAATTAATTAGAAATGTATGGGTATATTTAAGTAGTTTAAATCAGCTGCAATTTGATTCAGTCAGATTGCTTTAAAGCCGTTGGAAGAGCAGCGACCCAATATCGAACTACGAGTCAACTGGCAACTGTCAGCTGCCGACATAAGGTCGATGAGGGTGGGAAGCCAGGAAGTAAAGGGTTTTTGGGTGTTTCGAGGCTTAGAGGTTTAGGTTTCGACTACAAATGGCTGACAAATGCATAAAGTTTTCATTTTCATGATTTATTCAAAATGTGACATGACAACATTTTGACAAACTGTCGGTTGCGTTGACATTTCCATTTGAAATTTTCATATTGGGATCGAGAGTCGAGAACGGTGTGCGGTGCATTGTTGCAGTCAGTGTGGCAGCAGAGTGTGCCACTATTTATGTATGGCAGTGTGTGTGTGTGTGTGATGTCCATTTTGGCAGCTCACAGCTTTTAGCTGCTGTCTCCTTTTGGCAATTTGTGTCCAATTGAATATGGCTCAAAGGCAAAAAGCATTTGTGTGACTTTGCTTAATGATAGGTAGCAAATTAAAGGATATTGCAACTAGCAACTTCTCACTGTCAATTAGAGAGGAAGAGAGAGAGAGAGAGAGAGGCAGACAGCGTGAGGGAGTGAGAGAGAGGGCGCGTATCCTTGGGCTGCTTTCAGTTGATGCTGTTTTGCTCATACATCAGCTGTTGTTGCTAGGCAAATCCATTTGCCAGTTTATCATCATCAACAAGAGCAGAAGCAGTAGTACACTGAAAAAAAAGAACAACTTCTAAAATCAAGAACATTCATCTTAAATATTTTGTAAGATTATTTTAAGACCAAATTACTTAAACTAAGATTGTTAATCTTAAAAATCTTAAACTCTTAATTTTTTAATTTTGATTTTAAGAACATTTATTCTTAAAACAAGAACTTGGTCTTTTTTGAAATGTCCTTAAAATCAAGATGTGTTCTCTTAATTTAAGAATCTTATGTTCTCGACGCATTTTTTAGAGCAAAAATCTTAGTTCTGAGACCAAAATCTTGATCTTAGAACATTTTTTTTTTCAGTGTAGAAGAAGAAGCAGAAACAGCACCAAGAATGCATTCCAAACGAGTTATACTCACTCACACACACGATTGCCACACACATATGTGAAGAAATAAACCCCTAAATACACCATAGCCGACTAAAAGATACCCGATACACAATTTAAATGTATCTAAGAATTTTAAGCCCATTTATTAAGGAGTTTGTGCTGCTAACAACTTAAAACAATCATAACTGTCGATATATTCAATCGATCTTAATGAAATTAAGTGCAATGATTCACAATAGTGAAAGGAATATGATAACATCTAAAAACAGCCACAAATGTCGATATATTCATAACATTTTAAAACAGCCATAACTAACGATATATTCATTCGATAGTTATGCAATTAAGTACGTGGATTGTCCGTTATAAAAAAAGGTAGTGTTTACCATTAAAAAAAAGTGGAATATGTTTAAAATTGTGAGTATGATATCAACCTAAAACAGCCATAACTTCTGAGGCATTAAATTGATCTTTTTGGGATTAAGAGCGATGATTCATAATAATAAAAGAGAATGTTCACCATTAAAAAGTGTGGATAACATTAACATTTTGATAACATTTTGAATAAAGAATCTCTAGCTTTTACATTGATAAGCTTGACACTTTATTTTAAATCCCAAAATTTTCAAAATAGATGGAGTTTTGGAAGATTTTCGGTTGTTGGAGTTTTGGCAGATTTTCGGTTGGTTTCGCTTTCTGTGGCACCCTTATAAAAACGAATATTTTTATAAATAAATATAAATATAAATATTATATAAAATTAAATAGCCTCAACTTCTAATGCAATGTTTCCAAAAACAAAAATTTACAACTATTCTAATGAATTTATAATAATTTTGTTGTATAAGATATATATATCTATATATATGAAACTCTTTGATCTGATTTACTGATTCACTGATTATTGCACAGCCCAAACCATAAGAACTAGGAGCCTGAAATTTTCACACAACATAGCTGAGCCAATTTATTTAATTTAGTTTATGTATCAAATTTCTTAAGACTAGCTCTAATAGAGACGTGCAAACAGATTGAAATGGCAATATTGACTCAGATGTTGATGCTGATCAGGAATGTACAGTATGTCTAGTAACTGTTTTGACAAAAAAAGAAAGACAAATCGTATTTTATGTTTTTTTTATTAATTAAATATAAAAGAATTCGATATACCCTGGTACTCGCCGTAGAGTACGGGTATTAAAATATTGCCGAACAACGTGACTAGGACAACGACAATTGCCGTTGACAAAGCAACGCACAGCAGCTAAACTTTTGGATTGAGAATCAGTGTGAAGGTGGCAACTGGGTGTGTGTGTGACTGTGCGGGTGTGTGTGTGTGACTGTGCGGGTGTGTGTGTGAGTGTGCGGTGGTGGTGGGAGTGTGTTTTTGGCTCTGGCAGCCAGCAAGGAGCCAGTGAGCCGTAGTCGGAGCCGTAGTCGCTGACGGAGCCTGGCACCTTACGCAAATCGGCGCTTGCCAATGCGCAGGACGAACCGAAGGACGCACCAAACTCGAAATGCAAAAGACAAACCAAACCCAAAAACGGTTGCTCTTCTACCTCTGCTTCCTCTTCTTCTTCTCATTCTTCTTCTGCCAGCTCTAACTCTACCTTTTTCTGCTACTCCTTCAACTTTTTGTACATATATTATTTTTTTTTGATTTGATTTTATAAAATGGCCAACGAATGCCAGGCACCAAATAAATATACTATTACATATTATACAATATACAGTCAGTCAAAAAAGTCTTTAGACAAAAGAACGAAAATTGAATATGTTATTTATAACTTGAAATACTGAAACTTAATATTTAAGCTTAGTTCAGATAGAAAAATAAAAAACAAGCATTTTTTCTTGCGATTTTTAAAAGTTGTCACAAGAGTTACTTGTCTCACTGTCTGTATACTAGATTTAGTTGTGTAAAGGATTAACTTGTAAAGTTCAATTTTGATTTTCGTATCGCGTGCCAGGCACGAATTATGTTTAGATCAAGCTCAAAAGCTCAAAGTTCAGTTTTCAAAACGAAGCCAAGCAGACAACACAACAATAACAAAAATAAGAGCAACGGCATCACCAGTAAAAAAAAACCCAAAAAATAAATGAATAAGAAAAACAACAATAACAATAACAACAGGAGCAGCAGGAGCAGCAAGCACGCCAAAGTGCTATCAGGCGGCATTCCGGCTGCTCTCTCTTGCTGCCAGTGTTGCCAACTCTTCAGGATCTATAAAAAAGCTATATCAACATTTAAAAAAAAGCTAGAAAATAGTGTTTAGGTTGATTTACACCTTGCACTCATTAAAAATAGGCAAATAAATTGCCAGCTGCGATCCTTTAGAGCATACATTTCAGAAAAAGAAACCATCTGCTAAAAACTCAGACTCCAAGTGCTAGAAACACTCAAATAGGCTATTAAACCAACTATAAACCCATTCTTAAACACCCCTGACACATAATGATAACAATAATAATCATATCTTATACTATCTTATCCTATACTATGTTCATTATTTCATTATATATTTTTAAACAAACTTTTAACAAAAAAAAAGGTTTTACAACAATGTATATAAAATAGTAATCTAGTAATTATAATTTGGTATATTGTTGGAAGTTTGTTAACTTAAAAAATTATTAGAGTTTAAAGTAACAGTTTGTATCGCGATTGACCTTCGAAAAACTCTAGATCTGGCGTGAAAAAAGTTGCCAACACTGCTTGGTGTGGGTGGTGTTGTTGTTGTTATTGTTGCTGCTGCTACTGTTCTTCCTCGTCTTCTGCTCTATTGTGTTTGTTGTTATTGCTGCTGTGAGTGTAAGTGTACCCAGTTGCCACAATAACATAAAAAAGGACAACCGAGACGGCAACAGCAAAAAGGCAGCTGCATGAGCGAGAGCGCAGCTTAAAACGAGAGAGACACGCGCAGAGAGCGCAGAGCAAACGACGTTTCAGCAAGAGAGAGAGAGCGGCGAGCGACACACACACTCATACACACACACAAGACAATGTCAATTCATAATTGTCAAAAAAAATAAAAGCCCCACACACACAAGCAGACAAATATGCATATAAAACAAACAAAAAAGGAAAACAAAAATGGCGAGCGCAAAAAAATGGCGAAAATAAATGAATTTGCTGGCAAAAAGGAGATCAGCAAGCGAAGCGGCGCCACAAATCAAGTGTAAAAGTGTAAAAAGGCAGCAGCAGCTGATGTGGATGTTAATGTGGATGTGGATGCTGATGTGAGTGTGTAAGTGGATGTTGTTTCGGCAGCTGTCAGCGAGCAGCATTAAGCGTTGCCGGACTTAGCTCCAAAATGTGAAAGGCAGAGTAAGCATTGGATTTGGAGTTGAAATCGGAACTGGAGTTGGAGTTGGAGTCGGAGTTAAGTCGGAGCTAAGCCGGAACTGCGCTCACTTTCATTTTAGGAGGACGTTCGTCAAATGTGTGTGGCCTGTCTGTCTGTTGCTTAGTCGTTCGGTCGGTCAGTCGGTCGTTGGGTCTGTCGGTCGTTTTGTCGTAGCATTTATTCGCTCGGTCGGATTGTGTGCGACTCTCGTGTGCAGAGTCTCGTTTCACATTGCCTCGTATTGTGGTCGAGTTAATTCGAACTTGGTCGTCATCGTCCTCAACGCCGACGTCGTCGTCAGCTGCGTCGTCGTCGTCGTCAGCGTCGTCGTCGTCGTTGTCGGTGTCGCTGGGCGTCCTCTACAAAAAGTTAAGATTCAGTCTGTATTGTGTTTACACCCATGGCTGACGTAGCAAGCGCAGAGCTCCATTAAAATACACACTTACTTAATATGTACTTACAATAAAACAATAAAAATCTAACACACATATAACAAAAAAAAAAAACAAAAAAAAACAAACAGCGGCAGCTAAACATCCTAATAATAATTCTATCAAAGCAATAACCAAATCAACCACTCAACAACAAATAAAATAAACAAAAAATAACAACAAAAAAAAAATACTAGCAAAAAAAAAATACAATAACAACAAATTTCATCTGTTTTCTTTTCAAATTTTTTTTCGAGTGCGCGTGTGTCTGTGTCTGTGTGTGTCTTTCAAATGTGTCCAAAGCGTGTGCATGATTGTGTGTGTGTGCGTGTGTGTGTTTAAAAAGCACAATAACAAAATTTTCGATTCGTAATTCGTTTCTAATTCAAACAGCCGCAAAGCGTAAGCAGAACAATTAAAATACCAGCAAAAATAAAAAGAAGCACAATAAATATATATATATATATATATATAAAAAAAAAAAACAGCAACAACAACAACCAAAAAAAAAACACTATGAAAGCCGAAACGATACGACGGATGTTCGAAAGCAGTACCGCTTCAATGTCGTAAACAACAGGAAGAAACGCTAAGGGCAACCCTCGCATCCCCTCGCTAACAAAGGCAAAGGCAAAGGCAACATCGAGGCATACACAAAAAAGTACGATAACTATGCTTAACTAAACTAAACTAAACTTAATACATAAACTCACAAAGTATCCACATGGCATCCACAACAAATCCACCAAAAAAATAAAAAAAACAAGGCCAACAGCAACAATAACAACAACTGTTTAACAAGCTTATCAAACAACCTTTTTTTAGACTACGTTTACTATTATTTAAATTTAAAAATTGTTTATTATTAAATATCTATTTGTTAAGAGTCCGAATCTTTTTCTTACATTTATATTACATTTTATTTGAAGATCCAGACTCTATTTTCTACACTAAACTTAAAAATTGTATATTGATTTGTGAATATTTGTTAAGTAAAGTTAAACTTATTATTAAGTTCATGTTAAATGTTATTTAATGAAAGCGACCCTATAATTTACACTAAACCACTTTGTTACATCTGTGACAATTTAAATTTACAACAGTATATTATTAAATATTTATTTATCAAGTTAATTAACTTTTTTAAACTTAGTTTTACCACAATTTATATTTTTTTAACTGTAACACATATTATTAAATATTTATATGTTAATATTTGTTTAGTTCCAAATATATATTAAATTTATTTAAAATGTTATTAAAAGAAAGGGCAATTTAAATTTAGTATTGAATATTATTTAATATTTATTTGTTAATATTTGTTTAGTTGCAATTATATATTCAATTTATTTGAAATGTTATTTAAAGAAACGTCAATTTACATTTAAAATTGAATATTACTTAATATTTATTTGTTAATATTTGTTAAGTAAAGTTAAACTTATATTAAATTTAATTGATATGTTATTTAAAGAAACTGACCCTATTTTCTAGACTTAATTCACTTTACGAATGTTTCAATTTATAAATGTAAATTTTAAATAATTATTTTTTAATATTTGTTACGTAAAGTTAAACTTCTTATTACTTTTATTTTAAAAGTTATTTAAAGAAACTGACTACTCTAAACCCAATTAAAATTTAAAATTGTAAAGTTTTGTTAATATTTATTTTGAATATTATTTAAAAAAAACTGCGCCTATTTTTTACACTAAACCGACGTTGTAATTAACAAAATTTATTTTATTGTTAATTTTTGTTTAGTTAAGTTTATTTATATTTTAATTTATTAAATCATTTTTTTTTAATTTGATATGTCAGTTAAAAAAACTGACCAAATTGTCTGCACTGAATGTGTTTTTAAGTTTTATTTCAAACTTAAACAAATTGCTTCAGTGAACAGCTTTCAGTTGACGTGAATAAAATGGAACTTTTCAACACTGGCCATAGTTTATTTGTATTTTTTGTGTGAAAACTTGCTAACTTTTAGAACTATTTCGTTCAGTTGCCAGTTTGTTGTTATTTTCCTCAACATTTTTTGCTTAATTTCTTCCATTTTTTTGTTGCTTTTTGGGTTAACCGGCTGTCGGACGCTTGACAAAAAAATGCTTCATCAAGCCGGTTTCAGTGGCAGTTGCCAGTTTCCGGCTTGTTGATTGACATTTCCGCAAACGTTTGTGTGTGTGTGTGTGGGTAGAAGGGAAAGGGAAGTGAAGGTACTTGCTTGTTGTCACATGTTTCAGTCGTTGCCGGCTGATTGTGGTTGTTGTTTTTGTTGTTGTTGCTGTTGTTGCAAACACACAACTTTGCCACAGCATCTCAATAGCTTATGCAATTCGCTAGCTTTGATAAACAGAGACACAGACAACAAGAACTTCTCAGTCCCTTCCGTGCTAAAAAAAAAAAAAAAACCCCTGCGGAGTGGCTGTTGAAGTGGGTGAACTGAGTTTGTGCCCACTGTGCGGTCGTTATGTAAGGCTTATGTAGGTAACACACACAAACACACACAAACACACACAAACACACACTCATGACAGATAACAACAACTGGCAAAGTGAGCAACGAAACGTGAAAAACTTCAACAACAAAAATAACAGAAGAGAAATGTGTATGGCCAACGTTGCGTATGCGTTACATTGCCTTTTGCACGTTGCGTATACGTCACGTTGCCATAAAGTATGCACTGCATAATCATAATTGTTATGAAATGTGTTAAGGTCTCTGATTTGCTTCCTTCTTACATATTGTTTTTGTGTTTCTCATTTTTTTCTCTTGTAAATTATGGAAAAAAAAAACCAAATTTATTGTACCTTTAACTAAAAGTTTTTTCGGCTTCATTTAAAAGTTTTGGCTGCCAAAAAGTCGTATATAAGCCTTAAGGATAGCCGGGTAAACTTTTGGGGCACTTTTTTGAAAGTTGAATTTTTGCTTGTTTTTGCTTGTTGGGGGGAAAACTATGGCAGCCATAGTTTTGAAGAGAAATTCTCTTTTATTGCATATAGATGTTGTTAATTATGTACAACGATATATCTAATCAGTTGTAAATCGGTTTGGCCATTAAGCAGCAATAACTAGTTATATAAATGTGCTTCAGAATTAATTGAGGGTGGTTTTTTTTTTTAATTTGGATTATAGGCAATTTCTTAATTAAAATGAAGCATAGTATAGATTGAAAAAAGCTAAAATCTGTGTAAGAATAAATGAAATGTGATAGAATAAATTTGTAAATATTTAAAAATACACTGAAAAAAAGACCAACTTCTAAAATCAAGAACATTCATCTTACATATTTTATTATTATTATTTTAAGACCAAATTACTTAAACAGAATTAAATATAAATAAATTGAAATTTAAAAATAAAAAAGTTATATATATGAAAAATAATTTTTATATATTTTTTATTTTAATTTTAATTTTAAGAACATTTATTCTTGAAATAAGTCTTATTTAAAATGCTCTTAAAATCAAGATGTGTACTCGACACATTTTTTAGACCAAAAATCTTAGTTCTGAGACCAAAATCTTGATTTTACACCATTTTTTTAATCAGTGTACGAATAATTGTCTTACATAAATTAAATTCTTGCAGTTTTTACTAATTTTATTGAATTGTTTAGCATGTAAGTAACTGAGTAATAGCTTTTGACTCAAATCTCTTCAATTTTCTTGACCCCATGCGGTGTTTTTGACCCAATCGATTGCCATGTTGGTCACAATGCGCTATTATGAGTAATTATAATGATATCGTTTAATTGTTTGATATTGGTTTGCTATCAGCTATTGGTAATCAATCATTGTCGTCAGACTGTAATTAGTTGCCACTCCAATAGGGAGAAAACTCTCCCTTGCTTGCCCTTACTCCAGCTTTCTCAGTCTGTGTTTGTCTAGAGAGAAAGCAAAACCTTAAGCCCAATATAATTGTCAATGTTTGTGCTTAAATTGTTCGGTTATATGACTAGACATCATGTCGTTTTCTCTTTCTCTTTGTCTTTGCGCTTTCCCTTTGTGAGTTTCACATTTCCCATTTTCCATTTTCCACTTCCCATTTCCCATTTCGATTGCTGTCAGATGTCAAATGCTTGGAGTACCTGCAATTGCATTTAAGCACATGTGGTTGGCAACTGCTTCTGGCATTTTCATAAAGTTATTGGCACAATTGACGGTCCTCGGTTCTTGGTCCTTGCTCCTTGGTTCTCGCTCGTCCGACTTCAGTTGACAAACAACTTGTGTTGTTCCACAGTTCGCTTGCACATGTGTAACATGCATACAAATATGACTAAGACCATGTTCATAAATTTATTCTTCAATTTATTGTTGTGTAGTGCAGCTGCCGAGATGAAAAGTGCATTATTATTGCTCCCTCGGGGGGAGTGAAAATAAGTTTGCTACTTCTTCTCGCTATTCTCTTCTAAATGAGCTCTTACGGATTTATTGTTTTTTTTTTTCTTTTAGCTTACATCTTATGCTCTTTTCCAATTCTCTGGAAAGCATTAAGTTTGTAAATAGTCGTGTTTTGTTTTCAATATTTTTTACTCTCTCGCGAGAGCGTTTAATATTCGCGCTGTTATACTGTTATACAGTCCTCTGGTTCTCTCTGCTATATGTTCTTTTTTTTAACTCCTCGAGAGTGCATTAGATATTCAAACCAGCTGTTATACTGGTATACAGTTTCTTTTTTATTATTCTGAGAGAGCTTAATTCTTTTCTCAATGAACTGTTATACTGTTATATAGTGTAGCTCTTATTTCATTAGAGATCATTGAGTTTATAAGCACTCTATTATAAACTAATATTTATTCTCTGACTCTTACTCTCTTAAGAGTTAGTAAGCATTGCTACATTTACCAATTATCTGTTATACTAACATGTATCACACTCATTTATGTTCTTTGCTTTCTCGAGAGAGTGTTATACTGCTGCACATCTTATCTTTAACTGTCTCTTGAGAGAGCATTGCTACATTTACCAATTATCTGTTATACTCTCATATATCTTACTCATTTCTGTTCTTTGCTTGCTCGTAAGAGTGTTATACTACTGCACATCTTATGTTTAACTGTCTAAAGGTTTTTCATTTGCTGTTCTACTGTTATATAGCTTAGCAATCACACTCGTGTGAGTGCATTTTTTATAATCTGTTATAATTTTCTATGCTCTACATAAAAAGTGTAGCATTTCTGTGCAATATTTCCTCAAAAATCTGTTATACAAAAATCTGTTATACAAAAATCTGTTATACAAATAAATTGTTCTCAATTTGAAATTTCTATATATTGAAAAAAATTGTATTTCTCATGTTTTTGTTCAGCCACAGCGGGTCTCTAAAATTTTAGCAGTAAGGAGAACATGTCAATTTGGTTTCTTCCTAAGTGCAGTCTCAATTTTGATTGCTCCTTTTTTTATCCTGCTCCTATTTTTTGCCCAAAGTAAAGCGCTTTTCCTTTGATGGGGCAAAAAGAACTTGACTATGTTGTCCACTCATGTTGCTGCCTAACTGCGTTATCCTTTGACTGGTGTCCTTGTGTTCCTCTCCCCTCCAACAACTGAGTGGTCAGGCTTTTGGGAACACACACATTCCTTAAGGGCAGACACCACAAAGGCGGCCAGGCAGGCAGAAAGGCATCCCATCAATAGATGGCGCCACAAGCCTGTGCGAGTCGTCTAATCTGCATACGTTTCATTTGAAATGTGTGGCACACACCACAGCAATGGGGCAAGTATGTTGCACGTGTCCAGCTCTATTCAGCAAACACACACACACACACTCACTCACACTCACACACACAAATACACAAATACACTTATACTATACGTATATAACTACTAAGAGCCTTTGTACAGCTCATTGCCTGCTCAGAGTCACGAGCTGTGTGAACGCTTTTTCATATTCTTTTAGCCAGGCCAAGTTTTTACACACACACACACACAGAGAGAGAGAGAGAGAGAGACTGCCGTGTTGTGCCTTGTATGTAAATAGAAATCCCCCAAAGTTACACATTCTTGTTGACCACATGTCCAATTTCAAAACAAATTCCTGCCTCACTGTCAATCGAATCATTTTTTTTAATCCAACAAATCAGTGTAATTGAAAGCTTCAATTTGAAACCAAGAATCAAAAAGATTGATTTATTTCAAGACAAGAAAACCATATTATTTTGTTTTTAATCTTTCAAGCCAATAAAATTTTTGAAATTATAAATAGCATATTCTTAAAAGACTATGTGTTAATCTTAAAAAGGACACATTTCATTTTCATGTCAAATTGTACACCAATTTGGACCTGTAAAGTGGATAGATCTAAAATCTGGCCAACTTCAAACTTTCAAAACTTCACATTGTCATAATTTGTTCCAAACTAAACCGATTTTCAAACGGAATGTGATTTTAAAAATGAATTAGCCGTATAATTCCTTCTGCATCTAAATTTATTTAATTTGAAAAAAAAATTATTTTCGTCTTAATCTTGGGTTTGATGCTAAGGGTCCCCCCTTTGAAATTTTGAAAATTTAAATTTTTAAATCTCATATTTTCACTTTTAATCAACTCCTTATATCGTAATTAGTATAAAACAAAACTTTAAACTTGATTCTAAGACCTTTCATTTTCTAGTCAAAAATCATTCGAAATTCCAGAAAAATTTTGACTTGTAAAGTGGCTAGGTCAAAGGTCGGACCAACTTTCAACTGTCATAACTTTGCCAAAACTGAACCGATTTTGAAACGGAATGTCATTTTGTTTATGATTTGGCCTCTAAATTCATTCTGCATTTAAATATATTTAATTTTTGAAAACAAATTATTTTCCTCCAAATCTTAGATTCGATGCTAAGGGTCCCCCCTTTGAAATTTTGAAAATTTTAAATCTCATATTTTCACTTTTAATCAACTCCTTATATCGTAATTAGTATAAAACAACACTTTAAATTTGATTCTGAGACCTATGATTTTCTTGTCAAAAATCATGCCAAATTCGAAAAAAATTTTGACTTGTAAAGTTGCTATGTCAAAGGTCGGACCAACTTTCAACTGTCATAACTTTGTCAAAACAGAACCGATTTTCAAACGGATTGTCATTTTGATCATGATTTGTCCTCTTATTTCATTCTGCATTCAAATTTTGCTAAGTTTGCTAAAAAAAAAAAATGTTCCCTCCAGATCTCGGCTTGAATTTCAATGCAGTGTGTTCCCCCTTTTGGATTTGGGAGGTGTGTGTGTGTCTTACACACATTTTGTGCACATTTTTCGTTGACAAAAGTGAAAGCAATCGATTCAAGGTCAATTTAATTACTTTGTATAACAGTTTGTCGCTGTCTATTAATTATTTGCTTAACGTTGACCTAAGCACAATGCACACACACAAACACACACACACACACACATACAGGCCCCTGTTCCTTTTACCTTCTGCTGCTAGCAAAATCTGATAACTGAAACAATGGGGCATACTTTAGACCCTAAGCTAAGCATGGATGTTATTTGTTTTATGGTCATTTAACAAGCGTGCTTATATGTGCTTAGATGTGTGTTAGTGTGTGTAAGACTACAAATATTTGACTTGTGCATTTTGCATGGAAATTCAAATGAAAATGCGCGCCTCATTTACAACAACAAGTTGCAAGCGCAGTGAAAACAAAACTTGCATCTTAAATAAACTTTGCAATGTTAACTTGCCACAATCATCATGATGATAAACACAATGATAATGATGATGAACGTCAGGCGTTGGCACGTGAAACTTTCCCTTTAGATACTATTTTATTTATTCGAAATGCAAAAAGCCAACAATGCATTGAATTGGAATTGAGAATGGGTTTAGTGTAGTTCGGTGGTTCAGTGGTTCGCTGGTTACCACTTTTGCCAAGTAGCAGAGAACTAGACAAAGTGGCACATGTCTTGTGCGGGGGGTGGGTTAAGAGAAGGGGGGGAGGGGGGGTTGGGGTCTAGCGGGGTCTTGGGAGGCTTCACAGTTGCATGTGCCACACAATGGGGTTAGTTAGTTATTGATTTTCGATCATAACAACCTGCAATGTGCTTGCTTCGTTCGACCCACCGACGATGATGACGATTACGATAATAATGACGATGACGATGACGATGACAAAGCGACCAAGTCAGGCTACAATGTCTCGACCATTTCACTTATATATATACATATATATATGTCGCTTGCATTAGCTTTGTATGGTGTTAGAGGGGGGGACTAAGAAATTTCTTGTCATTGTCAAGTTATCATTATTTATTGGATGCGCCGCTTTGGCACACTTCCAACACAAGACAAATATTAATAAAAATATGCAAGCAAAAAAAAAAAACATGAAAAGGCTGCCATCGAGTGCATGCAACTAAAAAATGCCTCATCTATTAAAAATAATTAATATATGTGATGCTTGAAACAACTCAAAAAACAGCAGAATTCTTTATGCAGGTCGAGTTTTACAAAAATTGAAAAATAAAATCGTCTTAGCTACGTTGTGTGCAAATTTCAGCCTCCTACGTCTTACTCCTAATCAGTGAGTTAGTCAGAAAATGTATGAGTACCCTCAATTTAAGATATCATGATTTTGTGCATTTTTGTTATTCTCTTAGCTACGTTGTGTGCAAATTTCAACCTCCTACGTCTTACTGCTTGGACTTCACAATAATCAGTGGGTTAGGTCAAAAAAGTTATGAGACTTGCAATTTTTTTTACATTTCTCTTATTTCCAAAATAAACTTTTTATGGAAAAGAAGTATAAAAGAAAAAATATGTTCTCCACCTTTAAAAAAAATTACCTAATCTGCATTTATAAACATATAACAAAGATAATTTTAACATATTCTCAATCTCATAAGAGTTTTGATTTGTTTATTATTATTATTTTTTTTTTCTCTTAGCTACGTTGTATGAAAATTTCAGCCTCCTACGACTTTTTATGGATAAGAAGTGTAAAAAAAAATAATATGTTATCCACATAAGATAGAACTAAATAATCTGCATTTTTAAACATATAACAAAGATAATTTTAATTTTTTTTGTTTATTTATTTTTTTTTTTTTATTATTTTTATTATTATTTTTTTTTTTTTTGTGATCAATCTGAAGAGTGGAATTTAATAATTCAAATGCATTCAATCTGTTTGACATTACAAATAAGGAGTTTACATACCAAATTTGGTGTTTCTAGCTCTTGCCATCTCTAAGATACCTTCGATCAGGGCATAAAAAAAACTGCTAAGCATATAGAGGAACTGACTTGAGAAAATTGGTGACTCTAGCTCTTTGAAATGCTGCAATTGAAACTGTCAAACAGACTGATTAAATATATATATATACCTTATAGGGTCTGTCGCGCCTTCTACACAACTTTAATATATTTTCTGATACAGAACACACAAAAATTGTTGATGTTTATCAAAAAGTCTGACAACCTTACAATACACCACTAATAATAATAATTATAGCTTCCTTTCTACCTACCTTCCTTTCTCCTACCCTCTCTTTTCGTCGTGCTCTACTTCTCCTTCTACAGAGGTTGGCAACAAACTCGATAAAAGTGTGTTTATAAATATGACTTGACAACCTTGTCCCAACAAATAGAAGTATATTGTACTAACTACAATACATTTTTCGAGACTTTGACCGAATTGTGCACTCGAGGTGAACTAATTTACTAAATCAAAGTTTTTTAACTCCCTCTTTCATCCCCATAAAGCACAACACACACACACACACACAAACACACCCTTACATACTGAGAGCCTTTGGCAAACTGAAAATATTACTTATACGCCTAATTAAGCTTCAACAAAGCGAACACTTCATTATGTATTTCCTGCACTCGAGACGAAAAATAAATTAAATAAAAATAGGTTCAAAAAAACGACAAAAAAAAAGCTAAACCTCAACTAAACGTAAATTACGCTAAATTTATTAGGCAGCATAAACGATAATGAAAGGCAGGCAGACGAAACAACACACTCAATGTGTGTGTGTGTGTGTGAGTGTGTGTGTGAGTGTGAGTGTGTGTGTGTGTGTGTGTGTGTGTAAGTGTAAAAGCACCCGCTCCCTAATCTAATCGTTGTCGTTAAAGCAATAGGCAGCAACTTCAACTTCTGCCTCTAAATAACAACAATTCAAAACCACGACTATGGAAATATCCGTTGCATACTTTTAGGCGCTTGTATTTTTTTTTTTTTACAACTTAAAACAGCCTTTACTACAGCCATATTTAACCGATTCGTTTTGCGATTATGTAGAATGATAGATAATAATTAAAGATAACGATAGAATTATCTATCGTGAGTAATACAAATCCAAACTGTGAACCAAGTTAAAATCGAATAAAAGAAAAAAGTAAGAAGCAAAAGTTGTCGATCAATCGACAAATAATACTTTTCGACTTTTTTATTGGAAATTGTCAAGGGGAAAGTTTAAAAAAAAAACATAAATAATACTTCAAAACATTTTTTTTTAGTGCCAAGGGGAAAGTAAAAAAAAAGGACAGTGATGGAAGAAAAATAGAATTTTTCATTTTTGATGCAGAGTTAAAATAATGAAAAAACTGATTTATTCCAAGAAATTCGGTTTAGATTTGACAAAGTTATGATACTTTTTAAAATTTTTGAAAAAGCGTTAAGGAAAAAGTATGAAAAAAATGAATTATACAATTTTTATAAAGAATTATATTAAAATTAAGTTGACAATTTTTGGTGAGACTAAATTTAATTAGCTTGATTGATCGTCAAAAAAAATAATCGAGGTAAATTAGTTGAAGATTATTTTCAGACCAAATTACTTAAACTAAGAATATAAATCTAAAAAATATAAAATCTTAATATAAGAATAAGAATCTTAAATTATTTGGAAAGTATAGATAGGTACTATTTCGCGGTTCGAATCCCACTCGTAACAAAATAAAATAACACTTATAAAATTACTAAAACTAAAACAGAATAAAATGTAAATAAATCAAAAACTAAAAATAATTAAAATTATAAAAACAAAAAAAAAAAAATTTTATCTTTTTAATTTTTTGATTTTAATTTTAAGAACATTTATTCTTAAAACAAGAACTTGGTTTTATTTAAAATATTTTTAAAATCAAGATGTGCTCTCTTATTTTAAGAATTTTATGTTCTCCAAGCATTTTTTAGACCAAAAATCTTAGTTTCGAGACCAAAATCTTTATTTTAGAACATTTTTTTTTATCAGTGTAGTACAATATACCCGCTTGGTTGTAATTAAGTAATTGGTATTAAAAACAACATTAACAACGTTGAATTTAAGTCACAAGTTCAGAGCAACGTCTCATTTTGCGTGTCAGACGCGTTTTGTATAGGAAACTCGATAATTTCCACCAATTTCCTTCGACTACAAGCATGTGTGAGTGTGTGTGTGTGTGTGTGTGTGGCCAAAAAGCTTCTAATGTGTTGTATGCGTGTCCGTGCGAGCGACGCTCGTAAAAAGGGCTCACAAAATGCACAATTCTCAATGAGTATGTTAATTCCAAGCAGAAGGTGAGAAACAGCAACCGAAAACAGAAAAGGGGCGTGGCACTAGCCACTAACGGGACTCAGAAGCCAAATGAGACATTTACGTGTACACACACACATACAAACAAACACACACTTAGATTTGTACACTGATGAAAAAAAATGTTCTAAAATCAAGATTTAGATCTCCGAACTAAGATTTTTGGTCTAAAAAATGCGTCGAGAACATAAAATTCTTAATTTAAGAGAACACATCTTCATTTTAAGAACATTTTAAATAAGACCAAGTTCTTATTTTAAGAATAAATGTTCTTAAAATTAAAATTAAAAAATAAAATAAATAAAATTTTTTTTTTATATTTATAATCTTATTTATTTTTAATTTTTGATTTATTTACATTTTATTCTGTTTTAGTTTTAGTAATTTTATAAATGTTATTTTAATTTGTTACGAGCGGGATTCGAACAGCTATTAACACTTTTCTAACCATTTAAGATTTGTATTCTTATATTAAGATTTTAAGACTTCAGATTAATAATCTTAGCATTAGTAATTTGGTCTTAAAATAATCTTATTTTCAGAACAAAATATTTAAGATGAATGTTCTTGATTTTAGAAGTTGGTCTTTTTTTTCAGTGTTCGTGTTTTTATTTTCCAGGCTTTTAAATAAGAAACGAGAAAAGCAGTTGCAACATTTGAGAAAATAACAAGTGTCTGGTGTCTCAATGTCGCTTTCTCTCTGTCTCTCTCTCTCTCTCTCTCTCTGTCTCCCTCTCTCTTGTCTGTCTCTCTCTCTGCTGTGTTGTTGTTGCATGCAACTTATTACAAACTAAGACATTGACTTTGACATTTTCCCACAGTATTCACATTCTAATCGGTCATCAGTTGCCTTACTATAATATATATAATACTCACATGGAAACACACTATATATTACATACACTTAGTCAAAAAAGTTCTTTGACAAATTAAAAATTCATACGTGCCTTTTTTTGAATTTTAAAAATTGTAAAGTTCAAGAAAAATTAATTTAAATTAATTTAATTATTTAGCTGCTAAGAACCATAGCCAAAATAAATATCCATAAAATAATATATAATAAAATTGTGTAAAATGTTGATTTTGTCAAAACATTTTCTGCACTAACTGTATAGTAAAACGATACGTTTAAAAATAGTTTTGCATTTGCAGTTGTCATGTTCTACTCAATTAGGTAGACACAATTTCTTTATAATATTAAATGAGTTGTAAAATAAATTAAAACGTTGAATTTGCTGTCCAATTGAGTAATAAATGAATACATTTCTTAAATACACCAGAATTATTAAGTTTTTTACCCCAATAACTATGCTATACTTTTTTTGTGATATATACAACTTTTTTAACACGACTTTCGACTGTCTATATATGTATTCAGTTAATTAAAAAAAAAAAAAAAATTCAGTTAATTGTTTCTATTGCAGCATTATAATATAGTAGTCCGACTTTAGCCAAATTTGACAGTGTCCAATAAAATTTATGAATTTGGTTTCTCAATGTTTTTTGTTTGTTTCGGTTCACAACAAACAAAACAAAAATTCGTTGACTTCAAAAAAGGTTTATGGTTACTTCTTTGAATCGGTTAATACCGGTTGGCAGTTATGGTTTCGATTACGGCAAATTGTTATACGCCATCTTAAAGAGTATTAAAAAACAAAATAAAAAAAACATAGCATAGTTTTTGGGGTATAATAATTGTGTTGGTTGATTTGGTTTTGGTTTTTTGTTTTTCGTTTTTCGTTTTGCTTTTCAACTTAATTAAGAAATCCAATTAACATCATTGGCATTAGAGGTTCCAGAATATGCGCAATTTGTTATGTTTTATGTTGGGCAACCACAAACACACACACACACATACACACACAGAGAAAGACAGACACACGCATGTCTGTTTGTATTTGTGGCTTTTCTGCATATATATATATATATACATATGTACATATGTAGATAGGAGCAGGATCTGTGTCGCCATTGATAACGCCTTTCAGTTTGTCATTGCGTGTGCTAGCAATTTATATGTATGTGTGTGTGTGTGTGTGTGTGTGTGTGCGTGTGTGTGTGTGTATGTGTGAGACACGCAACTTTCAAAACAATAACAAAACAACTCGAGAGCAGAAGCAGCAGCTGTTTTTGTTGTTTATCCATTCAATTCGCATGTCGTAGTGGGAGTGGCAATAACAGATACTCACTAACACACACACACGCACTAGCACACACACATGAACAACTGTGTACATGCACGGCAAAATACATAAACACCTGATCAGCCAAACAGTCGCTGTAATTGTGTCAAAGAGAGAGCAAGAAGCAGAGCGAGAGCGTGAGCGAGATTTGCCCATAGCAACGGTGTTGCCAACTCAGCTTTTTCTGGCCAGATCTGGAGTTTTTCGCATGCCAATTGCGGCAAAAATTATGAAATGCTGGCTAACGGAAACTCGATATATTTTTTAGTTTATTACTAGATGACTATTGAATACACTGATAAAAAAAACGAAAAGTAAAAATAAATACAACTGTATTTAACTTTTTCCTGTTCGATTCAAGCATTAATTTAATTACAAATCAGGGACTGTAATAATTATAAGTCTTATTATTAAACTAAAGAAATAATCAATAGTCTATGAGTTTTATTATTTTACCTATGATTACTTTTGATCAAAATATTTTACTTGTGACTACTTTTGATCAAAGTAATAAAACTCAGGAATAATTATTACTTTTGAACAAAGAAATAAAACTCATAGAATAATGATTATTTCTTTAGTTTTATAATTAATAAATATAATATAAATGATTACAGTCCCTGATTTTTAGTTAAATTAATGCTTTGAATGAAAAATAAAACTCTAGGTGTTATTTTGACCAGACTACTTAAGCTTTATTTTTGATTAAAAAAAAGAAAACTCAAAAAGTAATCATTATGCTATGAGACTAATTTTTTTTTTTTGCTCAAAAATAATTATTATTTCTTGAATTTTATTTTTTTGCTCAAAAATTATGATTATTTTATGAGTAAAATAATACAAATTTTAAGATCATGATGAAATTGCATAGATTAAAGAACAATATTGGTATATTTCACGTTTATTTACTGTTGCTAGAAATTAACGATTTTTTTATTTAAAAAAAAAAAACTAAATAATCATTATTTATTGTCCCTGCTAAAATTGAATGAATGCACGGTATAAAATCAGCCTAGAAACTATAATGCCTTTTTATCTAGCTTTCTTGCAGAAATGCTAGCTTTTTCTAGCTATTTTAAAATACTGATATATGTATTTAAGGTTCAAAAGAGTTGGCAACACTGCGTAGCAAGCGCAGCAATAACAACAACAAAGCAGAAACGAAAACAGAAACAGAAGCAGAAGCAGAAAGCGAAAGAGAAAGGGAAGAGGAAACAGTTAAGCCTGTCAGTGCATTGAGCTTCGAGCTTTACTCTTCCATTTGAGCTCAACTCAACTGAGCTTAACTCAACGCCAACGCCAAAGTCAAAGTCAAAACTCACTCTCACTCTCTTGCCCGCCTCTCTCGCTCACTCTCTGTTCAGCAGATGGAGTAACAGTAACAGTCAAAGTGGGAACAGTAACTGAAATAACAACAACAAGACATTATAGAAAATCTACTTAGCATTAAACCAATTCTACTTACTAAATATACTCGACGTGGCAGCTTTGTGAGCATTTTCATTAGGACGGCACAAAATGCGAAAATGCGAAAGCCAAACTGATTAAGGCCTCAATTGAAAGACAGCATTTGCCACTCATATGTGAGTACACCAGAGGACATGGGCATAAGTACACATACAAACACATGTACAGTGCACACACACACATTTATTTGTGTATAATGCGTATACACTGAGAGAAAAAATCAACTATTTTGTACTTGAAGCGGCACATTTCAAATCTGATCTCTCACTAAGATTGGAATTACTAAAGCCAAATATTTCTAAAGCCAAATTTTAGTATTTTCAATTAAAAAATTAACTAAAATCCTGATTTCTCACGAAGATTGGAATTACTAAAAGCCAAATATTTCTAAAGTCAAATTTTAGTATTTACAATTTAAAAATTAACTAAAAAAGTATTTAGTTTAGGTCAATTTCAAACTTGAATTTGATTTCTCACTAAGATTGGAATTACTAAAGTCAAATTTTAGTATTTAATTTAGGTAAAATTCAAATTTGAACCAAGTACTTAAAAAATCAAGTAAAATTTTGAAATAAACTTTGATTAAAGCATACTAAAATCAAAATCATTTTAACTTGATTAATAACATGTATAAAATTTTATCAAAAAATAAAAATATATTATCTGAGTTCCTAACTTATACACAGAATTTTCAAACTCATTTCGAGTAATTTTAAAGTTTTACTGAATTCATGATTCTTTGTTCTTATATTAAGTTTAAAAGTACTTTAAAAATTTGTATAATCATTTTCAAATAATTCGTACTCATATCAAGTTTAAATTTTATATACCAAAAATACTTAATTCTAGTTTAAACGAATTTAATAGTAGTACGCCTTTTTTCTCGCTGTGTACTTACGAGTCTGCGTGTGTGTGTGTGTGTGTGTATAAGTGTGTGTCTAAGTGTGTGCATACTATGCAGATAGACTGTAACCGTTACAGTAGACAAATAAGCATGTAAAAAGTAGTCAAAAGGCAATCCAAGAAAAAGAGCTGGCCAAGACAGCGGAAGAGGAAGAGGAAAAGGAAGTGGCAACAGCAGAGAATGAGGATGGGGAAGAGAGAAGCGTTGACTTAAAGAGCAGGAGGCAAAGCTCAAGCATCAACACACAGGCACGTACTGTTGAGTTAAGGAGAGCGGGAGAGAGGGAGAGGGCGAGAGAAGAGGTGAGAGAGGGCAAGAGGTTATGGAGGATTTTATAAACAAATATTTGGATTTAACGGCAATGAGTGTGCCTTTATGTATGTGTATGTGTGTGTCTGTGTGACTGTGCGTGTGTGTGTGTGTGTCTGTGTGTGTGTGTGTGGACCTTTTAGTTAGTCAGCGTGCATTATGCTTAATTTAAAGAAAATTTGTAGTATTCGTAAGTAGGAGGCAACATTTTGTGCGCAATCAAAAAATATGTGTTTTTGTGTGCTTATGTGTGTGTGTCTGTGTCTGTGCGTGTGTGCGTGTAGTAAGAGTTTATTTTATTAAAGCTAGAACAAGTTCGTGGTTATCCTAAAAAAAAATAGTCAACTTAAAAGAATGCAATAGCTCGACCAGCAGCTACCCTGTAGATCTAATAAAAACAGCAAGAACTTTGCTCAATTTAAAATAGTTATCTAAAAATACATCGAAGTATCTAAAATTTGATTTTTGCGAAAGCGAATTTCGACTACTTTAGCTCGATTTTTCCGAATATATCAATTTTCATAAAAAAAATCCACAACAGAACTATAATTTAATTCTGCAAAGCAATGTAAAAATACAATTTGTTTTCATCACTGTTCATTTTTTCCATACTTTCCAGTGGAAAGTCAATTTTTTTTCTCTTCAGACAACATACGATTTGATCTTCAGATTTGAAGAAATTTATTTGAATAAAAATTATTAGACAAAATCGTGGGATAAAAAAATTTGTAATAAGTTTAAAATAACAAACCAACTAAGTAGAGTTTTTAGTATGTATGTTTTTAGAGTTTTTTGTATGTATCGATCAACAGAATTCTTACAACTTCCGCATTTCTGTTCGTACAGCTTTCATATACCCTTTGTAGGCATTTTATGGTTAAAGAGTATGCAAAAAAGAAAAAAAGAAAAAAAAAATACTAAAAAAAATAAGAGAAAACCGCACCCAAGTTAAGATTACTTATCTTTAGTTTTCATTTAAATATGAAGAGCAAAGTACTGTGTATGTGTGTGTGTGTTTGAGTGTGTGTGTGTTGTGAGTGTACTTTCATTTATTTTCTTGCTTTTGGTTTTTCTTCCACTTTTATTATTTCTTTTTTAGTGTTTTAGCGCTTTTCCCTTTATGCTCTCTCACACACACACACACACACACACACACACAAATTCTTTACTTATTTACATCGTCGTATTTTTTGGCTGCCCCTTCGTCTACGCCCCCTCTAGCCACGCCTCCTTCGCCCCCTCGCCGCACTTGAGCGACTTTTATGTGCGACTCAGTATTTTTAGTATTTTCTGATTCAGAAATGTATATGGAGCAGCCACAGTAACTCACACACATACACACACATACACACACAACCACACAAATACATGCATATATGTACAGAAGGGTGTTCCTTGTTTTTCGATTTTTTATGGCTCGCCTCCAAAAAATATAGGGTTCAATATTAAAAAAATATACAAACAAAATTATTCCTCTTAGAGATATGAGATAGAAATCTGATTTTTATAAAATTTTTTTCAGTATATAACAGGCAGCTCCAAATATACAATTCGTGATCTTGTTTGAGATAGTTTTCCAAGCTAAATAATTTTTTCAGTGTGTAAACTTACAACTTACACTTACTTTGACCTCCTTGCAATTCGAATTTCGCAAAACGCCGTCTTATTGATCGACAAAATTATCTCAGCTATGTCGTAAGAAAATTTCAGCCTTCTAGTTCTAATAGAGTCAGTCTGTGAGTCAGTCGGTCAGAGAGTCAGGATAAGGAGTTGTATACAAATAGATATAAACTTATTAGAGGTTGAAAAATGTATGAAATGCAAAACTTTTTTAAATTTATTAATTTTTTTTTGTATACATAATTTACGAGTAGCTTAAGCTTCTCCAAAATTTTAAGCAAGGCAGGTCCATGCATATGTTATAAACAAAAATTTTTAACCTGGCAATGTGGGAATCGAACCCAGCTATTTTTCTAACAAAAAAACTACGCAAAATAAATAAAGAAAAAAAAAAAAAATTTTCTAATAACTAAGGAACACCCTAACATATATATACTTGAGTCAGTAGAAAATTTCTGTATTTGGGCTTTCAATTCCGGTTTCATTTTGAGCAAGTAAGTTGGGCAGCCAAATAATTGGATTTAGAGAGCCAGATGAGAAGAAAGCCAGATGACTTTATGCGATATGAACTATGTTATAATAACGAGGAGGATGACGATGACGTCACTTTCACATTGGCCACTTGAATGACATGCGTCAAAATGAAAGAAACAGCATCAGCTTCCCATTTCTCATTTTCCCCCTTCTTTATTGTCATCTTATGTGCCATCTTGTGGGCGTGGCACTTTGAAACTAGGAGAGTCGACAAAAAGGGGCACAGTTATGAGATTGTGGCCTGTCAAAAAGGATTAAAGGGGCTTCAATTGAGCCAATTATGTTGACTGTGGCAAATCTATTAAGTCTCTCTCCATCTCTTGCTCTTTCTCAACTTCTCTCTGTATAGTTGTGTGTATATTTAACTCTCAGATAGTTAAAGTTCTATGTAGATATTTGCATCCTTGGAATTTCAATTGAATAAATAAAAGGAAGAAACTATCATTAATTCATACTATAAAAGAAATTCAATAGAAAATAATTCAGTCTCTTTTTAAAAATCTAAAAACTGGGGACCTTAGACTATGAAGACATATATTACGTATACTTTATTACTTATTATGAGAACACTAAAAATTTTTTTCTTAAAAAACGGGTAAAAATTAGACAATTTGCTAAAAAATTTTATAAGAATTAAGGAACGGAATGTTAATTTTTCTTTTTTTTTTAATTTGCATTTTTTGCATTCCTAAGGAACTTAAGCTTTAAGCTTGGAATTGAATCCAGTTATTTTACAAGCTGAGTTTCTAGATATGTGTCAACTTGTACTAGAAAGCCAAGGGAGCTTACAATAAATGGATAAGTTATAAATAAGAGTGGATATTAGATAGAGATCTGTATATAAATTTTTTATCTTACAACTACAAGATATTTCATATAACATCAAAAATTATAAAAAATATCGCATGAGAAAAAAACTGTGCAATGCTTCAGAAGAGCTCAACACTAGTCCAAGCTCTGACTATATAATAAATCCAAAAACCCTAAAACACATTTTAGAATATGCACTAAAAAATCTAGCTATAAGAATAATTACTCAGCTCACTTGTTATGTTGCCTGATGCGTGATTTAACCAACTAAATCCAAATAAAAAAAATATATATATATGATTATGATAAATGGTAATGTATGCTAGCTGATAATACACCCGATTTTTGAACGTAGCACACACACACACACACACCAATGACTTCTTAGCCAACTGCAATTAATGACACTTAGTTAATGCCAAAAAAAAAAAAATAATAGCCATATTTTTGTGTTTTGTATTAATTATGGAACTATTGTTTTTAGCTCCGCAAGCCAGCGTCGACACTTTCAATTCCTGGCTCGATGAAAACACCTTCCATTGCGAACCGGGAACAGATCTCATCTGGATGCAACGAAGAAGCGGCCGAGGCACTAGTGGGTATCCACTCAGACTACCCTAGGTATGAAATGTATGTATACCAATCGCCAATCCGTCATTCCCCGCATCTCGCTAAAGCGTATGTAATCAATAATCCAAAAAAAAAAATAATAATATATATAATATATAGAGCCCTCATAGAAGCCACATTCATTACCAATTCATGTGCCCAACCAGAACCAACGAAAAACCTTAAAAAAAACTAGTTTGTCGATGGGAATTGGACTTGAGTATACCCTATAGTCAATTTAGTTGCATATAAAACATCAAATTTTTTTGTAAACCATTATGAAATTTTTAAAATATAAAATAGATATGAAAATCTATGCGTGTTGTGAAAATCAAGGCATTAACTTTACTATTTCTCGACTTTTGCAGGAATTAAGAATATAATATTTTTTAAAAAATTAAAAGTTTTTTGTTTTTTGCAAAAAAAATAAATTAATTAACAAGATTAGCTAATAAGACCGCTTTCTTTGACTAAAGGGTATATAGTAGAAAGCAACGAACGAAAAACCTTAAAAAAAACTAGTTAGGCGATGGGAATTGGACTTGAGTATACCCTATAGTCAATTAAGTTGCATATAAAACATCCAACCATTATGAAATTTTCAGAATATAAAATAGATAAAGAAAACTATGCGTGTTGTGAAAATCAAGGCATTATCTTTATTATTTCTCGACTTTTGCAGGAATTAAGAATATAATTTTTATTAAAAATAAAAAGTTTTTTATTCAAAAAAACAAACTAACAAGATGTGTTAATAAGACCGCTTTCTTTGACTGAAGGGTATATAGTAGAAAGCAACGAACGAAAAACCTTAAAAAAAAACTAGTTAGCCGATGGGAATTGGACTTGAGTATACCCTATAGTCAATTTAGTTGCATATAAAACATCCTATTTGCTTTTCAGTAAAAAAAAGATTATGAAATTTTCAGAATATAAAATAGATAAGAAAATCTATGCGTGTTGTGAAAATCAAGTCATTAACTTTATTATTTCTCGACTTTTGCAGGAATTAAGAATATAATATTTTTTTAAAAAAAAATAACAAACTAACAAGATGTGTTAATAAGACCGCTTTCCTTGACTAAAGGGTATATAGTAGTAAGCAACGAACCATAACACATGCAGACAATTTAGATAATGTCTTGGAAGTACCAACTAGAACTAACTAGGCCCAACCGGACAAAAAAAAGTGACTAATTGCCTTGGGCCATAATTAGCTGTCAGCGGCAAAAGGACAAATTATAAATGTCATTACATAAGTAGATCCTTAGCCAAGGAGTCAAATTAACCCTGAATAAATCTCCAAAAATTAATATACACAAAGTGTGAACAAGCTGGAAATGAGGTGTAAAGAGAGACAGAGAGAGAGAGAGAGAGACAGAGAGGAAATCAATTGGGCCTTATGATGACCATTCAATTTGGTACTTTATAAAGTCAATATTGTTTAGTGTCCAGGGTTCATTGCATAAATAAATCTATTTAAGTGCTGCAAAATACAAAATTTGTTGCAATAATGTTCAATTTGGCACAGTTCAGCATTTTATAGAGACATGGATATATATGTATAGTAAGTAGTTGATATGCAGGCAGTAAGTAGAAAGAGGAAGAGCACAATCTGTTTTATTCAGCACAAAATTCTTGCCCATCTGCTCTGCTCTGCTCTGCTCTGTTTGTTTGTGTTTTGTATCTTTTGGATACAAAATTGATGTGACACATTTTCATGAGGCAGCAGAAAATAAGAGAAAGCAAAAAGAGAAAAGAGAACACAAACCTGTCATCCATTAGTTGAAGATTTATTAAGCGATGCCGTCAGCCACATCTCGCTTTAGTTGGTAGAATCTGTCACACTCACTTTAGATATAGACATACAATATTTCAATAGCAAATACTTAGTTTGGCGGTTTATCTGGTGCATATGAAGTGAAAGTGTTGAAAGTGTCTTCTTTGTGGCATCCAACGAGTACAAGAATGTGATACACAATGTGCCTGTATTTGTATGTCTTTCAGGTATATGGAAGAACGTGCGCTTACTGGCGGCAATACGTCCAGAAAGCCATCAACTAACTCGGCCAAACACAAACCCAATGTGGGCTATCGCCTGGGCAAAAGAAAAGCTTTATTCGAGAAGCGCAAACGCATTAGTGACTACGCCCTCGTTATGGGCATGTTCGGGATCATCGTGATGGTGATTGAAAACGAACTGAGCAGTGCCGGCGTCTACACAAAGGTAAGTAGTAACGAGTAACGAGTAGCGAGTTGCGATTAACAGCTAACATATAGCAAGTAGAGAGCGACGAATGGCGATGAACGAGTAACGGGTAACAAGTACCAACCAAAGTAGCGAGTAGCATGCAACGAGTGTAAAAATACAGCATTACCTGTATCGATTAAATATTACTCGTTGTATTTTTAAAGCCAGTTCGTAGTCGTTGCTAAGAATAGAAAACAGTACATGTCACTTGCTAGTAACAAGTACCTACCAAAGAGTAGCGAGTAAAGAGTAACAATCAGCGAGTAACTAGTAGCGAAAAACGTGTAACGAGTGCAAAAATACACCAATACCCGTTGCAAACTTGTTCTCGTTGACGAGTAATGCAATTATAACTATTAAATAAAACTTGTTTGTACTCGTTACAAGTAAAATGATAGTAACGATTTGATATTACTCGTTGTATTTTTAAAGCCTGTTATTAGTCGTTGCTGAGGATAGAAAATATTACATGTGTATGTCACTTGCTAGTAACAAGTACCAACCAAACAGTAGCGATTAAACAGTAACAAGCAGCGAGTAACTAGAAGAGAGAAACGTGCAAATAGTGCAAAAATACAGCATTACCTGTTGCTCCTTTAAAGCGAATTTGTACTCGTTACAAGTAAAATGATAGTAACAAATAAATATAACTCGTTGTATTTTTAATGTCGGCTCTTAGTCGTTGATAAGAAACAAAAAGTAATACATGTGTGCGTCACTTGCTACTGCCGAGTAACGAGTGCCAGAATTCAGCATTACTCGTTTCTCTTATAAAGAAAACTTTAGCTAGTTGACAAGAAATGCAATTATAACGGTTAAATAAAACTTGTTTATACTCGTTACTCACAATTGCGAGTAAAATTATATTAGCGATTATATATTACTCGCTGTATTTATAAAGCCAATTCTTAGTCATTGCTGAGGATAACATGTATTACATGTGAATGTCACTCGTTACTGACTCACCGTCAACTCACTCGTTACTTACAAAAGCGAACAAAACAGTTGAAATAATTAAATATTACTTCATGTACTTATAAGGCATATTCCTACTCGACAAAACCAGTAATTCTAAAGAGTGAATAATACTCGTTACTAACTAACTCGTTATTAGTCGTTTTGAAACGCAACGATATCGATGTGAACGTACTCGTTTCTCATATAAGCGAATTAAATAAGCGAGCGGTTAATATTTTTAATATTTTTATTAAAAAAAATTTTTTTTAGTACTTAATAATACTCGATACTAATGGAGCTTTTTATTTGCTCTTTGTATTTTCTTCTCGTTACAGGCATCGTTTTATTCGACAGCGTTAAAAACCTTAATATCTGTTTCGACTGTGATTCTTTTAGGACTTATAGTAGCTTACCATGCTTTGGAAGTGCAGGTGAGAGTGAGTGCAATTGTATCTTTCTCTTGCAGATGTTATTGATGGTTGTCATCGTTATTGTTTTAACGCTGCCATCGTCCCCGCTCACTGTTATGACCCCCTCGCCCCAAGCCCCCCGCCCCGCCCGTAGCTAACCTACCGCAATATCGTAAACATCAAAAAAAAAAAAAAATAAACAAAAAAAAAAAATATACCCACTATATATCCCAATCCACTCCATCATTTACCCACCCTACAGACGGCTCTATCTAGTGTAGAGCCGATTCCACCTCATTGCAGTTGTTTGTTGTAATCTTTGTGTGTTTCTTGTCTGTTCTTAAAACCACCGTAAAATTAAATATGCCCGTAGCTAGAGAGAGAATGCCAACCGTTGAAGAGAGTATTACACGTTGTTATCGCATTTCTCAGTTTGTGTCTACAGTTGTTATCGTTATCGTTACCGTTATCGTTATCGTTGGCATGCATGCAGCTAACGATCCTCAAACACAACTGTACACACATTAACGCAAAACGAAAGCGAATAAGCAAAACAAAAAAATAGTAACAAAGTGTAAAACTCGATTCCACATTTACAACTTTTATTGTGTTTCTTGAGTAATTTTGAAAACTGTTCAATTTAATTTAGCAAATTTCAAGTGCTATTAATAAAACCTTAAATAAAACCATTTCGTCATATCGTATGTCCCACTAGTCTGTTTCCTAACATTATGAAAATGGATTTAAGCTCATGACAACAGCGAAGAAAAACCTATTTGAATGCTCAGATATCCCCAAAAAAAATCCTCTACTCATCATAATCCACATCAAACTCATCATTTTGGCAACGAAAAGAGAAAGATACTCGTACAGCAAAGAAAAGAAAATGGAGAAATACGATAAAAACGTTAAACATTGTAAATACATGCATAAGCCACCATAAATACAGCTCATCACGTTCTATATTCTGTTCCCAACCTAACCTCTTAACCCTCTCACCACTCACCGCTCACCCGTCACCTTCCTCTTCTTCTTCTTTTTTAAAGAAACAGTCTAAATTGAGAGGCCAGTTATTCATAGAGCTATTGAAATTCAGTGCAGTCCAATTAACAACGTGCAGACACGTACAATAACAATATTTCAGTATATTATTCAGTTTTTTTTTGTTTTTCAACTAGTATTTTCAGTCTTAATTCCTTCTGAATCAGTCAACTAATGCGACTATTTACCTTTTAATTGGGTTATCATCCAGTTGTCTACTCTTTTAATACCAGTTGCATGTATAATTTATTTGTCGTGGGTCGGAACAAAAAAAATAGAAATAGAAATAGCAATAGAAATAGAAATCCAACCAACTATCCTACCCTCATTTGCCACACCCACTTCTATTTTTGTGTTTACAAATTAGCAAATACCAACCTCATGTATTAAATTGTTCGCATGAGTAATGGTAATATATAATTTTAAACAAAACATGCAAAAAAAAATAACTGAAGAAAAAGAGAGAAATTTAATAAAAGTTAGAGCATGGGAGAACTCGTATTCGTATTGTTTTATTATACTGCTATTTCTAAATGCATAAAATTTGAGTGAAACATAACATAATACCAATAACATGACATCACGGTACATTGCACACAATACTCCTTATTAAATTAGTTCTATAATATTAAAATAACCAAAAAAACAAAAAAACAAAAAAAAAAAAAGAGTTCTAACATCAATCAATCAATAGATCACTTAAGGAAGGCAAATGCAACTGTCAATTCGATTGTCTTACTTATAAATGTGTCTCTCCCAAGCGAAGAAAAAAAAAAAAAAAAAAAAAAAATTAATCAACTGTGATGTTATCATTTTTTTTTTTACCTATTACCTAATTTTGTTGAGGAATTACAATGAGAAAGTCCTGTGAGTCCTGTGTTCACTTGTTAATCAAATTTGTTGAAATATCCGATTACTGAATAGAAGAATCACCGCTCAATCTCAATCTCAATCTCAAAACCAATATCAATCTCAATCTCAATATCGATTATATCACTTGCATATCATTTTCGTTCATGAATCAGTATTCAGTATTCATCAATTGAATGTTCAATCATCCAAGATGCAAGACCAACTATCAATCAATCAGTCAGTCAGTCAGTCAGTCAGTCAGTCAGTCAGTCAGTCAAATCTAAACGATATCAGTCAGTCAATCAGTTATATACATTATTTATATATATGAATTAATTTATATATATATATCAGTTATACATTACGTCGTCGCTCATATTCGTAATCTTCATACTTTGTTCTCTCTATAAATCCGAATTAAATGTTAATCCCCCCTCTTTTAATGTTGATGTTTAAAGTAAAAATTTTAATATGTAATTACCTTCCAATTATGCTTTGCAGAATTCAGTAAGTAATACTTATATAATTAATATACATCATAAATATTTGTGAGTAAATTCTACATGCATAGTGTTATGTACCCCATACATACTATATATGGTTAACAAAAAAAAAAAAAAAAACAAAAAAAAAAATACCAACAACAACAACAACATTCAACATTCAACAACAACAACATAGAGTAGCTTGACAACAACAACAACAACAACCTACAAGAATTTACAATAACAACAATTACAATCCAACAAGCAAAAATATGTCACAACTGATAAAAAAATTAAAAAAGATCTATCGATTCAAGATACATTTTACATATGCAATTATATACATACGACATGTGCCATATAATACCTAGATTCCTATGTATATGTTTAAGCATAAATACAACAACAAAAATGCCTAAAATCTAAAATCGTAACATATTAATTACTAAAAACGACATTCGATAACTCGACGAAAATGCGTCTCTATACGATTTGTATGTACGTATGTATGTATGCATATGTATATGTATATTTGTATTGGCATATATATGTATGTATATAGTGCAAAAGCAATTCAATGATCGAAGCTGTGTCTCATTTTTGTTTAAATAAATTCGATAATTGTATTTAATGTGTGTGTGTATGCATGTAGAGCCGGAAAACTATCGAATATCGAAAAAGGAAAGTGACTTAAAAATAACAGTTTATAGTAAACAAAAATAGTAATATTTCATCAAGATATTTTTGGGCAAAAAATCTAAAAATAAAATAAATTTAACATATTTTTTTTTTTTTTTTTTTTTTTTTTTACCATTGCAATTGCTTAGAGCAATAGAGATGGTCGATAATATCGATACAAGTCGATCGATTGCTTTCCAACTCTGCCAGCTGCATACACACACACATACATAAAAATTAACTGTAAACGTAACTGTAACTGTACAAGAATCAAAGGCTATTTTGCTTTTTGCTCAAAAAACAGCTGATCAAGTGACACATCAACAAATAAAGCAACTAATAAAAACGTGGCTTAGTTTGCACCTTGAATCACCAGTTGTATTTGGGGCCTTATGTGTAGTACTAGTCCACAAATAAAAAAAAAAAAAAAAAAAAAAATACTTATGTAACTTGGGAGACATGCATATAACTCACATACACACACACCCACACACACACTCACAAACACACATATTCACACTCACACATATGAGCATTCTCATTGCTAAGTCGATTCGGAATAAACATCTCAATCATTTTAAATCACCAAAGATTCGAACGGTGCTTCGATTTTGCAAAAAGTTCAGAAATTAAAAAAAAAATATATATAATTTATATTTAAACAACACTGAAAACTATTCACAGGACTTTGTCAGAAAAGTTGTACTTTCGAAATTCCAAATATACTTCCACTTATACTATATATAAAAAAAAAAAAAAATAATAATAATTATTATTGAAATAATTAGAAAGGCACAACTAGCTTATAATAGTTTCTTAGCATCGATTCGTTATCGATTAATCGGCTTAACTTGCGAATGACTCATATGCAATATACTAACTCAATGTACTCCAACGTATCTATTCGCCAGTCCTGTTAAAAACAACAACAATTACAAACACACGGCTTGTCCCAGCTACTAATTAGTTACTTACTTACTCGTACTTACTTACTACTTAATTAATAGCAAACTCAATTTGTATGCCCAATTCGCACCACATTCGCAAATGATTCACAAAATGTGTGTTCGTATACAATGTGAGTAGTGTAGTGAATATTCGTATTCGTATCTAGATACAGTACTACCAATACAATACAATACAATACAAATAAGTACGTGCTTTTAAGTGTTAGTGTTGTTCTATTATCTATTCGATCTATGATTCTATTATCATTCTGATTGCGAATATACTCGAAATATAATACAAATCAAATCGTGACTTATTGTCGATTATTGTATTCATACTCGATACAGTGAGTCCAAAACTGTGTTTTGATTCAAACATTTACACATATATTCTTATGGATTTTTATTTGACTTCTTATTTAATACTTCTTGTCTTTGGTTCTTAGAACAATTTAAAAATGGAAAAATCATTTTTTTTTTACCAAATATGTGAGTTTTTATTTTGTCGAAAAACTTTCTTGACTAACTGTATGTATATGAATATACGTAAATTTATTACTAGCATGAATAATCAAGGATGTACAAATTTAATGAGTAAAAAAATGATTTCATTTTGAGTATTAGAAAATTTTAAAGTAATAAAATGCTTAAAATATATAAAAAGTCAGCAAAACCAGAGAACAATTCAAAAACCGTGATAAAATAAGATCTTAATTGAATTATGTAAAATTTTAAATCGTATATTATTTACTTATAACTATACAAATTGACCTGAGAACTTGTCAAAATTCTAGAAATCATTTCAGAAACAATGCAAAGTGCAAGTTTTAATTTAATTATAAGCGAAATAGACAGCAAGGCAAGATTATTAAATATTTCTATCAATATATTGACCATATTGTCGATCTAGAATATTTAATAAACTCAAAGTATGATGCGGTTTGATTTGAATATGAAGAATAATCCTTTTCATTAGCGAATTGTAAACTCAACTGTACTAATTAGTGTTTGTTGTCAGCAGCTGGTCACACTTTTTCCACGAATTTTGAAAGCTTAATCCCACTTGAGCGACAAAAGGAACGGTAATCAAGTAATGAAGTAATCAATATTTGTACTAATTAATATTGCGCATTGTTAGGAATCAAGAGTGCTTAAAAAGATTATAAACTTAGTTGTAAATGCAATTAGACAGAAGTACAATACATAGAATGAATACTTGATCCAAAGGATTAGTGCAATATGTCCAGGAATATACGCATATAAGTAGTACACATGTACTAAGTCCCTTCCCTTCCCCCTGCCCCTCTCCGGCTCAGTTTGAGTGCAGTTGCACTCTGAAATCTTAAACCGCAAATCGAAAATCCAATTCAAGTGGCAATTTATGAGCTTAAAGTGAACGATTTGGTTCAATTTTAAAAATTGATTTGAGCCAATTGAAAAGGTAAACAAGATAATCCCAAATTAAAAAAAAAAAAAGAAAAAAAAGAGAATTGTATAAGAGAAAATGTGCTAACAACACGAGAACACGCACGCCGCCTTTCTAACCAGTAAGTACTTTGCACACACACATAGATACACACACACATAGATACACACACACATAGATACAAACCAAGGCTGCAAACCTATAAAATTTTGTTAAATTTTCGGCTCGGCGGGTCGAGCCATAGAGCAATTCAACGGTTCGGTTCGCGTATTGGTTTATATACCCCCTAAATCCAAGATATGGGTTCGAACCCTGGTTAAATTTCATACATTTTTCTCTACATTTTGAACTAATTACATTTTTTTTTTAAATCAAATTTTAACTATACAAATTTTTACATATATTTCAAGCTTTAAATATGACTTATTTTAATCCGCAGTCTCAAATAATTGCAAATAATAAGAAAACCATAAAATTTATGTAATCATTTTTGTTTCGAACCGAACTTTTTATTTTAGAAAGCGGTTCGGCTTAGGTTCGGGCTCGCAAAGTAAATAGTTTCAAGGGTATGGTTCATGATCCAGTTCAGGCTGCTTAAAAATCCGAACCGAACCGAACCGGTTCATAACCGGTTTGCAGCCTTAATACGAACCAACACACACGCACACACAAATATATATATGCATTCATATTTATATATTAGTTACAATAGTTTGGCTTGTGTTAGCTAATTCACACATACACTTAACAAACAAACCGATAAACCGATAAACGATAATTGCTTAAATCGGTGAAGTCAACGAGACGAAGGATGAGAAAGAAGGAGAAGAAGAAGAATCAGCAACAGAAGCATCAGCAGCAACAGCAGCAGCAGCAACATTGCTACTAGCAGGTTATGAAATCGTTATCGCCATCGTTATCGCTATCGATAAACCAAAATTCATATGTTAGACAGGTCTCGCTTACACCGCCCCATACTTACTATGCTATGCTATGCTTTAGACACAACAAGCGCACACACACACTCACACAAAAAACACACACACAAAACACACACACACACACACACCAAAATACACAGACACTTAGACATACGCATATGTACACTTCATTGACGTTGTACTTGTCAAATAATTCATGCTCGTATTTGGGTGTATTTTCATTTTGTTTAGTCGCAAATACCAAATCAATAAAATTCCAATTATATTTAATAATTAATTTTTTTTCTATTTCTCTTTCTCCCCCTCTCTCTCTCACTCTCTGTCTCTCTCTCTCGCTCTCTGTCTGTGCCTCGCAACGCAACCGCACACCAAAAATCCGGCAACCCATCAACTAATTAACATCAATCAAAATAAAATAAATATAATAAATGCATTCAAAAAAAAAAATAATAATAATAATTATAAATGAAAAATAAAACGAAAAAAAAAATATTATAGTTATTCATGATAGATAACTGCGCCGACGATTGGAGGATCGCAATGACATGGCAACGAATTAGTCAAATAGGGTTAGAACTTTTTATATGCGCTATACATCCAATTCCTGGTGAATACTATTTCCAGTGGACGACGAAATTGGCCAATAAGAACAAAACAATTGGCACTGAAATGGTGCCATACGACGTAGCTTTATCACTACCTATGTTCCTTCGATTATATTTAATCTGCCGTGTTATGCTGCTTCATTCAAAGCTATTCACAGACGCATCATCACGGAGCATCGGCGCTCTCAATAGGATTAATTTTAACACAAGGTAAAACGCGCGACAGCCATCATTAAAATAAAACCCATACCCCACCCTACCAACTGGTTATATGTACATACATCCCTTAAAGTGACCGCCAAGCAGGCAGATTATGCATATTTACCGGCCATAAGCCATCCTGTCAAATGTCAGTTGTCAGTTGCAGATACATAGATGAAAAGATGCGTTGAAACGTTGAAAAAGAGAAGCTAAGTAGGTGCATACTAAGAAAAACAGTAGGAAGTAAATCAGGCAGCAAAATGCGTAGCAATTAATAAACTGATTATAAAAAAGAAAAAGAGCAATATGATAAAAGTTAATTAGAAAGCAACGTGAAAAGATAAAGGAGTAGTAATTAACTCGATGACGAAACCAGACGAAAAGTGAGAAGTTCAGCTTACAGCGAAAACGTAACCAAATCAAAGAGAAAGTCAAATTAATAACTGACAACAAATAAAAGAGAAGCTTCAAATAAATGCAGTTTTATTCAAGAGAGAAGCAAAGCAAGTCACAAAGGGAAAAGCAAAGTGAGAAGTTCAACTTACAGCAAAAACGAAGTAATTAAAAAGAGAAAGTCAAATTAATAGCGGACAAAAAAAATAGAGAAGCTGCAAATGAATAAAGTTTCAACCACAAAGTGAGAAGCAAAGTGAAAATTAAAGTATACAGCTAGTAGAAAATCAAAGGGAAAATCAAATTAATAGAAGAAAACAATGAAAAAAGCTATATAAGAATAACTTTTGAGTCAAGTGAGAAGTAAATTAACATATCAACAAAGTACGATTAAGAGCAAAGCTAAAAAGCATAAAGAAGCTAAAGAAAAAATTGATTAGATTAAAAACAGATAAGTTTTTAAAGACTAGCAGAGAATGAGTTTGATAAAAAGCAAACTGAAAAGTGAGAAGTATAATTTAATTGAAATTAAAAAAATAATTAATAATAAATATTGGAAATTTTAATGCATTTTATTGAAGTAATTTTGTAGATTTGTTTGCAGAAAAGTAAAGAAAGTTAAAGGAAGAAAAAAACGAAGTCCTGATTAGTTAATTGACATTATTTGTGTGTTGTAGTTTATGTATTGATAACTAATAATGAATATTGGGAATTTCATTGAATTTTAATGATTTGGTTTGTTTAAAGAAAAGTAAAGATAGTAAATGCAAGAAAAAAACAAAGATTTGATTAGTTAATTGACATTATTTGTGTGTTGTAATTTTTTTACCGATATATTATAATTAATAATGCAATTTCAATGAGTTCTAATGAAATATTTCAATGTTGTAGATTTGTTTTAAAAACACTAATGACAATATGCCCGGGAACGGTTCTATTGGTCTTCATGGTCTCGCTGTGGATAATTGCCTCGTGGACACTGCGGCAATGCGAAAGGTAATGCAATTGTCTATTATAATATATGAATTACAATTCTTATCAATACATGATATGATCTAGTTATTTATGTAGTAAATTATTATACTTATAATGTTGTTACTTCAATGATTTCTTCAGTTTGTATGTTGTTTGAACTTTGAGTTGTTTACTTATTCAACTTCTCTGAGCATTTTTTTTTATTCGTTTTCAATTTCTCATTTATTTTGATTTATTTTTGATTTTCATTTTGTTTTTTATATCGTTTATTTTTTCTGAAATAATTCTGTTGAAATCCGATTAAATGTATGCCACTAATACTTTGACATTACTATATATGCCTACTTATAAATACATATTTTATGTACATAAATGTATGTGCTAAACATTACGTAATGTCTCCAAGTGTACGCTCAACTTTTACCACACACGTACTTTCGTAGCAAAGCGCAACCAAGAAACCAAACAACCAACAGACAAAAAACAAAAACTATTAACTAAAAAATAAGTATAATTTCAATTTAAAGAGTCAGTCTTGCAGAATTCATGTTAAAATTATCTCTTTTATCTTCTATATATTTTGTATAGATTTGAACTGAATTGAACTGAGTTTAAACAAATGAGTTGCAATAAGTTTTTATACCCGTTACTTAAAAAAATACGTTAAAGGGTATATTGTATTCGTGGAAATGTATGTATATTCATAATCAGCATCAACAGCCAAGTCGATATATCCATGTCCGTTTGTCCGTCCGTTTGTCCGTCCGTCTGTATCTAGATCTTAGAGATTGTAAGAACTAGAGATACCAAATTTGACACACAAATGTCTATAAGTCCCATGCAGATTAAGTTTGCTTAAAATTTTTGCCACGCCCCGTTTTGTACCCGGAAATAACGAAACACCTAGAAAAAAACTAGACGCACCGAGTTTAAAATTTAAAAAAAAGCATCAAAATATCGAAAATATTTAACTCGATTACTTTTTTTGACAATTAATCGAGTTAATTTATTCGGTTCTCGTTAAAAATTGACAACTTAAATTTGACTTGATTCTGCAGCCAAATTAGAAAATTGGTTTTCCATCACTGTCCATTTTTTCAAAATTTTCTCCTTGACGCCTTTTTAAAAACTGTCATAACTTTGTCAAATCTTAACCGATTTCCTTGCGAAATGTCAATTTTATTATTATAAAACCACTAATATGATTCTACATCAAAATTGGAATATTCAATATTTTTCCATCACTTTCGATTAATGCGCATACTTTTAAAATAAAAATAAAAAAAGTTGACTTGAAACAATTCTATATTCTGCAACTGTTTGCCGTTTCTTAGATAAATCAATTGTCAACTTTTTGCGATTTTTTTATATCGATTTTAATTAGATTTAAAGTAAGAACTTACAGCACTGGCAACTAACTTTATCTACTTATTATTGTTGTTTATCATTCTACTTAATCGCAACCAGATCGGTTAAATAGAACGACAGTATTGGCTGTTTTAAGTTGTCAAAAAGGCGCCTTAAAGTATGCAACGGGTATTCGTATAGTCGGTGTCGCGACTATCAACTTTTTGGCTTGTTTAAAACTTAAATTCAAGGGGTTTAAAGCACAGCTTGCAAAAAATACATAGACACACACACACACACACACACACACACATGCACATCCAGAGAACATGTTCAATTCAGTAGCACCAACAACAACAACAACAACAACACCAAACAATGAGAACTCACTCAACGAAACCATTTGCTTGATTTCTTTCGTTCACTTTTTGTTTTTTGCATATGTGTATTGTTGTATATGTATGTCTGTGTGTGTTCGTGCGTGTGTGTGTGTGTAACCAGAACAATAGTATGCAACTCACACACACTGGCACACACACACATTTACATGACGTGAGGTTGTAATTCCATCTGAGTGTCTGTGTCACGTGCTGTTCGGATAATTCCTGCATGCGTTTCGATTTTATTTACATTTTACATTTAACATTACGACAATTTTCGATATATTTTTTTATCTGCAAGTTTTTTCCACATTTTTCTTCTTGTTGTTGTTGCTGCTGTTGTTGTGTTGTTGTGCATCTGAAATTCGCTGTACTGCTCGATATACAAACATATATCTTCTATATATATATATACTTAATATATATATAAGTTTTGCACAAGTTGCGAGGCTCACAGAACTGACAAAACAACCAGAAATAAACAACTTACAAACTTACAAAAAATTTGGCAACTTTTAGATTGAACTGTGTATATAAAGTGTATCTGCTAGTCGGTCTGTGTGTGTGCGTGTGTGTGTGTGTGTGTGTGAACTTAAAGCCAGGTTACAAATTTAGTAATTCTTCTTTAAAAATCTGTAGTTCATTTAGATCAACATTTTTTTACTACTTAGTAATACCTTTAATATCTTTATGTTGTTTCTTTCTTACGATTAACGATTTCTGTAGAATTTCGTGAAAATATACAATATATTTATACTCTTTGTTCTGGTATGCTTAGCTTTACGTTACTTTCATACACTCATTTCAAATTGCTCTCTGTACTATCTACGAACTGCTGATCTGCTGCTCTTTATCGGTTATCGATAAACTGTTTTTCCACTCTAACTTCTTAATCGATAAACTATTTTATTCAGATTTCTATAACATACTTGTGTGCTTTGATATCAAATGCAACCTTGCTATATATTGCAGCTTATTGATAAGCTTTTTAAAACTTCAATTCCGATAACACAAATTTTGTGTGCTCTAATTGAATGCATCTGTGTTATCGATCAACTATGTTCTCTAAATTGCAGTGTATCTGTCTACATTTGCCCAGCCCTATTTCGATAGCATACTTTTGTGCGATTTAATCGATTTTATCGATTAAATAAAATCCTCCTTCTTCGAAGACATACTTTTGTGGGTTGCAATTGACTGCATATTTGTTATCGACAAACTGTTTGCTCTTTATATCGATGAACAATTTATGCCCCCATAACGATTGTACATTTTCAATAACTTTTAACTAATCGATATCTTTCCGATAGCATACTTTTGTGCGCCTTAGTCGATTTCTTCGAAGACATACATTTGTGGGATGCAATTGACTGCATATTTGTTATCGATAAACTGTTTGTTCCTTATATCGATCAACAATTTATGCCCCCATATCGATTGCACATTTTCGATATATTTCCGATAGCATACTTTTGTGCGTTTTTGTCTAATGCACCTCTGTATCTCTCACTCTATCGATCAATCATTTCTCTTCTCCAATTTCGATAGCATACTTTTGTGCACCTCTATTTCAACTGTTGCCCTCTTGATTTTCCCAATTCCTCGACTTGCTTGTTCTCACTTTTCTCACCTCCTTTTCAGCTCCCGTAATCCGCTTCAGACTAAATTTAATTGTTTTATTTTCAATTTACTTTCTTCAACATTTAATTTTCTTTTCATTTTCTTTTTCTTTTAACTTAATTCTGTGTGTGTTTTTGGTGTGCGTCTTTGTCTGTCTGTTTAAATGTGTTTGTGTGTGTGTGTGCGAGTGTGTGTGTGTGTGTGTGTATTTTATATTGTATTTAGTATGTTGCCTTTTCTTTTTGTCTATTGTTTTATTGAGAAAGTATTACTCGTACATTGTATTTAATAAGCTTACGAAAGTGGATTGAACTACGCCTGCATTGCTCTAGAAACATGTCGTATACGTAATAAGTACTTACTACAATAAAAAAAAGCGAATAAAACTATAAAATACCATCACAATACAAACAAACAAAAAAAAAAGAAAATCAAAACTAAAGTAAACAAAAAGGAAAAATCAATTTAATTGAATTGAAAAGAAAAGCATACAGAAGCAAGAAATGAAAAACTGAAATATTTATGATAATGAGCTGGAATATGTGACTCAAATAAAATATTATGCTCATATTCCATAAGTATTAGGAGTATGATGTTTTTAGAAGACCGAGACCCAAAACGTTGTTGTTGTTGTTGTTATTGTTATTGTTCTTGTTGTTGTTGTTGAATTTAATTCACAAATAAGCGGCAACAGCATCGAGAGACGTTAACAGATATCCGTATATACAGCTGCGGTAAATAAAATAGCAACACCTTTTAAAGCAATGCTTTCAAGCAATTGTAAGTTTAAGGAACTTATGATTTCTCTTTAATATGTACAAATCTTTTTTCTAACGAGTAATTTACAAAGATTTTTCATCGAATATAATTTTTTTTTAATGAGTTGGGCTTAAAATTAATGATGAAAATACTTAAATCAAAGTCAAATCTACCAGAAAAGTGCTTTTCTTTAAAACAATTATTAGTGCTATTATTTTTTGCAGTCCTCTTTGCCCTCAATAATTCAAAATATAATACTGAGAAGCATTTTTACGGAATCTTGATCAATTTTCAATATATATATGAGAAATACTAAACAATATATTAAATAAAAATGATTAAGAAAAATCGCAGGCTCAACTATATATTTTTTGATCTATTTTTCTCCGAGCTGTATGTATATAAAATAAATTATAAATTATTGCCGCGCGGGTTTTCATACATTCTAGTAACTTGTTCTCTTCTTTTCTCTTCTTGCTTTGCTTTTCTCTTCCTGTGTCGTTTTCATTTCATTTTTTTTATTATCTGTTTTGGGTATATATTTGTTTTTTTTTTTTTTTGTTATTATTGTTCTTTCACTGTGTTTGTTGTTGTTTTTCATCCGTTAGTGTCTTGTGCTTTTTGGCCTACGACCTTTGGCTAAGCCCCCAAGACGCGGCAAATGCGACTCGTGTCAGTTTCGCTAGCTCCTTCGCCACCTCCCCAAAAACACAGCCCCTGAAAACGCCATCATCAGCTTTATAATGAAATACCATCGCTAATGCGTGTCCTTCTGTGACGTCCTTTTAATACTTTCACCAAAAAACTGTGTGTATCGTTTACAGCTCCTTTTTTCCCATTCTCCATCTCATATTATATATTTCCTTTTATTCGTTTCGATTCATTTTGCCTTCTTGTTTTCAATTTTTTTCTTCTGCTTTTTTTTCCATCCTATTTGTGAAACGTAAGCGATGATTATCATCTGTCGTTTGCCTTGATACAACACATAAGTAGACATGTGTGCATATATTTTGGGTTCTGAAAAGTACAAATAAAAAATAAATAGAAAGTAAAGCAATGCAAGGGAAAAGCAGAATCTAAAGGAAAAGAAAAGGAAAACAACAACAACATGCGATTATTTTAAGGATAAAAAACATTCGGAACAAGTTTCCTATATATTACATTCATTTATGTACCTATATAACATATATATATACAACTAGGATCTTTTGGATCTTATAAATACAACACAAACAAATCGTTTGCATTTTTTCCCATTCTTTGATTTCTTCGTTTTTATTAATATTAGCTAAAAATTGTCCATTCATTATATATCTAAATGTTGTTTTATTTCAATTCATTCTATTCTATTATTCTATCCAACTTTATAGTAGAAGATTTTTCCAAATTTTTGAATACGAGTTTGAAATCGGATATTTATATTAAATTTTTGAAATTCGAATGCCTGTCAGTCTAGTGTATTCTTCTTCTTTGTATTTTTATCCTTTGATCTGCTATTTATCGATAGTTATCGTTATACTTTTTTTATGAATTTAAATTTAATTTTCGAAGAATAAATGAAAATTGTAGATACAAAAATATAAAATATTCTAAAGTCATTTTAATTAAATTTCGTACAAATTTCACAATTCAATACTAAGCTGTTTATAATCTTGTGCTCTGATTTCGATCAAAAATTCGCTAGCTAATTGCCAAGACAGCTATATGCTATAGCTCACTTATCTGATCAGTTTTATATCAAAAATTCAAGAAACATACTTTTTTCATTAAGAAATGCAGGAAAATTTAAAAGTGCAGCAAGGTGGCATCTCTAAAGCTCTGAGACTGTACGTCCATCACTAGCATACATGATCTACCATCACAAGCGACTCATATAGCTGTCTCGCTCTACCCTGCAGGCCAGTTATAACAATTTTGCGCTTTCTCTTCTTTGGATTCTCTTTGAATGAAACAGAATACAGACTAAAGAGAAGATTTCTTCTAACAAAATGAATCAATAAGTAATTAGTCTCTGCTAGATTTAGTATATCTACAATTTTCGAATTTAAATTGACTAACTAATTGCCAAATTTCCTTTTTTTCTAGTATTCATTTATTATTCTTACTAATAAATACATATGGTAAACAGAAACAAAACAAATACAAATAAATTAAACAACATATGTTATGATGTAAACTAATCTGTGTATGTATATGTATGTATGTATGTATGTATATGTATGTATTATTTCCAAAATCAATGAGAGTTTTCTAAAATATATATATATATCCTACTACTTATGTACTATATAATCAAATTTGAAAGCAAGCGTAGCTTTTGCTCTGGGATCTCAAAATCGCATGCTCTTTGTTACATACACTAACGACAGGCATAGTGACAACGATAACGATAACGATAACGATACCAATTATACACGAAACAAGCAAATACTCGGATCAACTGAATGAGGGTGCAAAGGGGAGAATTAAGGCATTAAACGAAGGGGGGAAACTACAATAAATGAAAGGCAGCTTGGGGCAAAATGGCGCTCGGTACTTTTTCTCTTTCTCTCTCTCTCTCTCTCCCTCTCTCTATCTCTCTTGCTTTGTTTGTCGAGGGCCATCAAAGAGACATTTTGACATTTGCTTGCCACACCGCAAATACAAACACAAATACACACACAGTAATGTGTGTGTGTTCCGTTTCTGTTGCCGTTTGTACGTTAGCCAACACTGCACACACTTGGTACTTAGTAGCGAGTTACATAAATGCGAGTACAGCATAGTTAGTTATCATTATCATTTTATTTGCTCATCAGCTTGTCGGCTTCATTAGCTTGTCACACGTAACCCCAGTCAGCTAACAGCAAGCCACCAGTGTTACCAGAGTTTTCAAGAGCTAATATAGCTATTTTATCGAAAAAAAAGTAGCCAAAATTAGCTTAAAAAAAAAAATAAAGAAATTAAATTAAATCAAATAAATAAAAATTTAATCTGCTAAGAAATATATTAGTAAAAATAAATAAATAATTATTAAAAATAATATTAATTTGATGAATTTTATCTTAGGCTTACAAGAAATTTGAAAACTGTGTTGCTAACAATTTTAATATTCATATTCAACCTAATGACTTCAGTTTAAATTGAAAAATCCTTTATTGCGGCATTTCTTTAATTCAGAAACTGTTTTTTTTTTAATTTTTCTGTAACCGTAATATTTTCCTTATTGACAATATTGATGTCTTTTAAGGCAAGCCAATTTTTGAAAAATTTACTGTAGTCAATTTTTTAATATATATTTCTGAAGAGAATATATTAATTTTATTTCGAAACAATCTGATAAATTTGATAGCTAGCTGATAACATATTTTTAACTATTAAGTCTCCAATCTATTAGGTAATATATTGCATTAATTTCAAATGGTAGTTGCTGAATTTAAAAAAAAAAGTCAGATTTCTAGCTAGTTTATAGCCAAGTTGAGATGGCAACACTGTCCACATATACTCTCTCTATGTCTCTGTCCAAGTTAAATGTAGAATGCTCATCAGGGGAACTCAAGCGCCGCTTGAGCCGCCACAGCCGCCAGCAGGTTGCAGGTGCACTCAGGACGCCATTTTGTTGTGGGGTTTAACCACTTACGCGTGTGTCTGGCTGAGTGTGTGTGTGTGTTGGTGTGTGTGTGTGTTTGTTTTTATTTAACGGGTCATCCTTCAGCCTAATTGAAGCTCTTGTGAGACTTAGACAAGAGTGTATGTAATCCAGTCAGACATTCAGTCAGTCAGTTAGGCCAATTAGAGACAGCGGGGACAGGGCCACACCATTCAGAGTGACCGTACACACAACGAACAGCGAACATTCATCTAATGCATTCTTTCAGCTTGTGCAGAGCTTTAAACTTATAGCTTTAACCCAACCTAACCTAACTTAATATATAAATCGTGTCATTGTTTATTTTATGCATATATATATATATTATATATATATATATACATATATATATATCCATGTATATTTAACTATATATATACGCATATATTCGTACCCGGTTATCCTCTTCTATTCAGAACTTGGTTCGTTTTTACTATATTCTTTAGTTTTCTATTCTGTTACTTCTATTTCTATTTCTATTTACTCTTCTTATTTGTTTCTTTCCATATTTGTTCTTCATTTGTATTTGATTTGATATTTATGTAACATATATATAGTTTTTGATTATATTTGTGTAATACTTAATTGTTATAAACAAAATTTATCTTTACAAAAAAAATTTAAACAAAAATTTAATAGTTATCCAACGATATAATTCTATACAACAAAATATAATTGTACTATTTGTTATTTGTTTGTTTTCTTTTCAAAAAAAAAAATAATAAAAAAAATGACCAACAAAAAATGTTCACATAATTTCACATCTGTTTATTTGTTTACTCCACTTCTCACCCTACTTCTGTATCCACAAATTGCAAAATGAAATCTGAATCCGAAAAAAAAAAACTTTAAAAATACTGAAAAAAAAAACAATCCGAAAAATCTTTTATCAACTTGAAAACGCATACGCATCCGAATACCGAATACTGAATATACCGATACCGATAAAAACCAATTACTGAATACCGATATATATTTATATATTTATATATATATACATATATATATGATATACTCGCCAAAAAAAAAAACAAAAATATTAAAAAACCAAACTAAAAATGTATGTATATATGTTAACTATACATGAAAAAAAATATCAACAACAACAACAAATAAACATATAATCGATAATTAAATCGATACATCTATCGACGCGGTATAACTCTGCACCTGCGGCGATATCGGTGGAAGTTGAATTCAACTAGAAAACAAAAACCACATACAAAAAAAAAATACCGAAAAAATATTTTAAAAACTGTGAAATTTTATACAAAATAAATATAACAAAAATAATAATAAAACCAGAGCCAACAAGTCAAAAACAAAAAAAAGAAATATATACAAGAAAAAAAACAGAACAGTAACAAATACAGTAAACATACCAATAACAGCAACAGTAACAGCTGTAGTTAACATACCAATAACAGTATTAGCAACATTAACAGTAACAGTTACAGCAAACATTCGAGAATAACAGCAACAGTAACAGCTGTAGTAAACATAATAATAACAGCAACATAAACAGTTACAGTTAACATAACAACAACAGCAACAGTAACATTAGCAGTACAGACGAAAGTGGCAAACGTTAACATAACATAAGTATGTAATGATCATCATAAACAACAAGAACAACAACAACAAAAACAACAACAACATATATTTACAAGCACGTTACGTATACGTTACGTTACACATATTCATAACAAAAAATACAAATTAAATGAATATATAAGAAAAAAAAAAAAATATTAAATGAGAATAAGTTTGTGTGCAATGCATAGATTCACATACACCTACACATGCCAGTGTGTCTATGTGTGTGTGTGTGTGTGTGTGTGTAACTTGGCCAATTGCCAAAGCTTCAAACGGTTTCAAGAGAGTTCTGAGTTAGCTGATTAGCTTATTTTGCAGGGCATTGCGCGGGTTTAGTTCATTCCATAAACGAGTACAAAATATACATATATATTTTTATAAATCAAAAAAAAAATACTACTCTCATCACATATAACAAAAAAAAAAAAAAAAAAGCCACCAACAGCACCACAAAAACCACCAACAAGAGCAATTCATGCATAAATCGTTGTATTTTTTTGGTGTGTCTCTGTTATTCACAAACATATTCATACATTCACTTCCCTTTCTACACACACATACCACTAACTGTACACACACACACACACACACAGCCATCACACATTCATATGTATATATATTTGTATGTTTATATGTATAATATTTATATCACTATTTTTATTATTGTTTTAGCTACATTTCTGATTATGTGCGTATGTGTGTGTGTCTGCGTGTATGTGTGTGCGTGGGTGTGTAAGTGTGTGTGTGTTCCAACTGTTCACAGTGCCAAAACTTTTGTTTTCGGCCACAAATCCTGGTTGACAGCTCATTTCTATGTATATAAACAAATCTCGCTATATTAATCTATATGTATATAAATTAATGTATATGTGTTAGTGTGATTGTGTGAGTGTGTGTGAGTGTGTATATATTTCGGCAATACCATGTGCAAATTTAATAGTCACCTACAAAATGTTTCGCACAAGTAAAAAGTCTTTAAAATAAGAAAAAAAATTTTAAAAAACGCTAGAAATTCCGAAAAAAAATATATTTCAAAACTAGCTCTTAACGGTTACGTCGCTGTCCTCTCAACAACAAAATCAACAATATATATATACATATATATATTTTGAAAGTATATCTTTATCTTTGAACTCCACTGTATGTGTGTCTTCACGGTTCCTTTTTCAAAATTCTTGAACTTATTCTCGAGTTGCATTTTCTAACATTTTTATGCCCGTCATCAGTTCAACTTGACTAAACGCTCAGTTCAAATTAATAAATTTATATATATTTTAATGCTTTATTTATTTGAATTAATTTTATATATGATTTTGATTTTTACTTGTTTTGTCTTAGCGTTTGATTTGTGTTTTTAATGTTTTTGAATTTTTTGATTTATTTAATTTGATTTCTATTGATTGTCGTTTGGAATTCTAAATATACAATAAGTATATAAGTATAATGAAAATGTTATGATTTAATTTTGATATAAATATATATATTTTTACATTATATGTTTGTTTTTGTGTATATTAAGCCAAAACAATACGATATTTTTCTCTATCTCTCTTTCCCTTTCATTTAATACTGAAAATACGCGCTGTAATAAATACGTGTATTATTTATTGCCCCTAAAAAAAACAAAAAAAAATATATATACAATGATATCGTGTATTACGAATATGAATACGAATACGAAAACGAAAACGATTACAAAATGCCACACACAATCAAATATATATTTTTAAAATTACCGAAACGAAAAAAAAAATATATATATATTCCGAATAAATACCACATAAAACAAATACCGTATACATATATATTGTACGAACTGTCGACAAATGGAACAAATCGAACAAATCGAATCAAATAATGCTACAGATTTCATGATGAAGAGCATGCGAATCTTTTAAATGCAATGTGGCTGATAGCGATAACATTTTTGAGTGTTGGTTTCGGTGATATTGTTCCGAATACGTACTGTGGACGTGGTATCGCTGTCAGTACAGGAATAATGGTGAGTTTTTAACAAATCCAAAAAAAAAAAAAAAAATACCAAACTTTATATAGCAACAATATATGCACACACATCCAAAAATCCAAAATCCAAAAAAAGAACAACTATTAACTATTAGCATTTCTCAAAAAAAAAACAAAAAACAAAAAAAATTTTGAATCGGGCTTGAAATTCACCTGTAAATAATGACATTCCTGCATACAAATACCAAAAAAAACCAAAAAAAATACCAATACCAACAATAATGTAACCAATAAATAATCAATATTATATGCTCAACTACTCACAACCAAATCGCAAATGTACCTTTAGCTGTATACCTTATACGTAGTAGCTATAGGTACTTATGTCATGTACTATGTCATACATATATTTGTAACTACCATTGTATAAGCCCTACTTCCGTTTTCCGTTCATATCGTTCATATGTCGTCATGTCGCGAAACTAGGCAAGAAATTAGCTAGACAATTTTTTTTTGGATTGGTCGATAACATAAATTGAGGACTATCGAAAAGACTAATCGTTAATTATCGTGTTATCGAAAACATAATTTGAAGCAAAACAAAAATTCGTATCGATACTTATCGATAACATAATTTAAGACCTATCGAAATATTAATCTATTATATCGATAGCGTATTTTGAGGTCTATCAAAATGTTTTTTCAATTTATTTATTACTTAATTTGAGAACTATCGAAGCCTTTATCGATTTATCGATACCATACTCTGAGGGATATTTATCGATAACAAAATTTACGAACTATCGAAACGTTTTAACACACTAGCGATTCACACACAGACTCCGTCTCCCTCTCTTTCTCTCTCTATCTCTATCTCGCTTCATGCGATTTTCTATCGATCTATCTCTCTCTCTATTTCTTTAACTATCTCTCTCTCCCTCTCTCTTTGGCTACCTTTTTACGTGCATATTGATCATGTCGTAGTCCTTAATTGAAATTGTCATACAAAATTAATACAAATAGAGTACAACTTATGCTACCTACTACTATTACTACTAACTACTATTAATACTAAAAAATACTACTGCTAAAATACAAAAAAAAAAAAAAAAAAAAAAAATTAAACTAACCTTCTGAATTGTGCTTATCATTTTCCAAATTTGTTCTCTAGCTAATCGTTACGTATGTGTGTTTGTACTTATCTGGCAATAAATTCCGCTAATCTAACTGTTGTAATACATATAGATATGTACAACTTTGAGATCGTATATTCTGATTCCGATTCTGAGTTATATCAAATTCCTTCTTGCCCAACATAATTAACTAACTAAGTAAACATACTTGCTAATTAATTAATTAAAAACTATTACATAATTATTATATTGACTAATGTGCGACATCATTTGGATACATTTTGCACTCACTCTCAGTCATTCACCTACTCATTCAGGCATTCATTCATTCATTCAATCATCCAGTCGTTTCTTCGAACTCAACTACAAATTAAAAAAAAAAAATTGAGGAAAAGCGAACAAAACAATATAATTAAAAAAAAAAAAAAACAGAAGAATAACATAAATAAAGAAAGCAACAAGTTCTGGACTTTTAACAATCATTTTGAATGTATAATCCAACAACAACATAAAAAAATTAACTGAATCCTTAAATTAAAAAAAAAATATATATAATAATAATAATAATAAATCCATTTCGATTGATTGATTGACAGTTAAGCAAAAAAAAAAAAAAATCATACTGTCAGTCGAGTCAATTGTGAAGTTAAGGACGCTCCTATATGATATAGTAATGCTGGATCTATTATCGTTTACAGGGTGCCGGCTGTACGGCGCTACTCGTGGCTGTGGTATCCCGTAAACTGGAGCTGACCCGTGCCGAGAAGCATGTGCACAACTTCATGATGGACACGCAGTTAACAAAAAGGGTATAGATCGTCTCCATAATAGTCCGAAAAAATAATAATTACCAGCACCTGTATAGTTACAGTTACAGTTACAGTTATACACGCTTACACTTCAAAAAAAAAAAAAAAAAAAAAACTACGAGTACGCTCTATCGCGCTCTCTCTTTCTCTCTCTCTTTCTGTGACTCCGAACGAGCTTAACCTCAAAAAATCACTACGATATTAATGGATCTAACCAACTTTAAAAACTTTTTCAAATCGGTCTTTTTTCTGGCGTCTTTTTTTCTGATTCCCGTCGCGTTCTTAATAAAAGTAAATTCGATACTGTTTTTTTTTTTCGTAGACACGGTATAGTTCTGTAATTTGATATAGTTTTCAAATTGTACTCGTAGAATCAAAACCACATATACACAGAATGCCACTTTACTCTAATAACTTTGTATTCATTTCTTCTCATAAAAATTTAGCTGAAAAATGCTGCGGCGAATGTTCTTCGTGAAACTTGGCTCATTTACAAACATACAAGACTAGTAAAACGGGTTAATCCCGGCCGTGTAAGAACCCACCAAAGAAAGTTCCTTCTAGCTATATATGCGTGAGTATTTTTAGAGATCTATCAACATCAACTAACTGTCAGAACCACCAACAATCAAAATAAATCAAAAGTAACGAAACCCTACTACAAAAAAAAAAAAAAAAAAAAAAATCTAAGAAAGAAAATAAAAAAAAGAAAATCTTTTTAACTGAAATTGAAAATTAAATCCGAATCCGATAAAATGTCAAAAGCAGATACAAGAGCAACATCAATATTTATATAGTTATATATACGCTTTCAACAGTTTATAGATCGGTTGTATTATACGACCTATATAGCCTGAAAGACTGCTAAGCAAGTTTCGATCACAAGTCCCTCCTCACTCCCAAAAAAAAAAGGATGGCAATTCGTAAATCCCATTCATTCAATCACATACAAAATAAAAACAAAATTGTGTTTATTTTAGTCACTTGTGTCTTGTGTCTTTGTTCCGTCTCTCTCTGTGTGTGTAAGTGTGTGTGTGTGTGTGTGTGTGTTTGTGTTTATATGTCCGCCCCATTGTCCAAAAAAAAAAAAAAAAACAATAAAAGAAAGTACTCGTATGCATAATATAGATACAACAAACATTTCAACTCGTATTCTCCTTATCATTTATGTAGCATACTTTTCAGCGCAAGCGTGTTCCCAACTCCGTAAGCGCCTCAAATGTTGAGAAATCTCAGCAATTTAGCCATCTCGAACTAGTCTTCAATCAAATTAACTATTGCTTAGCAGTATTTTATGTAGTTTTCTTCAACTTCTTAGTCAACGAACTGTTTGCGCTGAAATGTATGCTACATAAAAGTGTGAATACCGGCGAATAACCTTGTGCTTTATGTTCGTGCTGAATTCGTTAACTAACAAAAGAACATTCGTTGAGTAGTTCCCAGCTTTTTATTAACAAAAATTCCCTTCAAAAGGAATTGCAATGCTTAGCACATATATACGTTATGGTTCAGATTGAAGGGTCAATAATATATTTAAAAAAAAAAAAAAAACCTGCTTATAATACTTAACAAATGTACATAGCATTACAGAACTAACTAATAATCAGATACATGAATAATAAATAACTGCAACTAAGCAACTAATATCAATATACATATATATTTCTTAAAATATATATGTATATGCATATATATATATATATATATATCTATATATCAATTTAAATGATTGAACTCGTTTTACTAGCCTGTAAATAGGTTGTAAAGCCCTGTTTTTACGTTATGATAATACCGAAAACTAGCCACTTTTTACCTAGCATGCAGCGTTAATTTTTACAGAATTTCATATCTAAAAATATCAATCAAACTCTATACATATATATAAGAGTATGTATGTATATAGACTGTATATAGAACTGTACTATAGTAACTCATGCATATATCATTCGATCCAATTCTCGAGGCTTTTTTATTGTTTTATCACTGTAGCTTTGCAGCTTTATGGATCATTGAAAGCTTCGTTAAGCTTTAAGTATGAGCTTTTTATTTTAAAATCACATTACGCATAGATCAAGTGAGATCAAATGAGTTAGTATGTAGTTCTATATAATTATATTTATTTTACGCTTTTCCAACAAAAGAATATTTTTCGATACGATTTTCTGCAATCTTAACGCTAAAACAAAGATAAAACAAAAGAAAAAAAGAAAAAAAAATATATATATTCGATAAACACATATTATATGGCACAACAAATTATGATAAAAACACCCTCACAACTTATTTCAAATACAATAAAAATGATACTAGTAATTTTCTGACTCCAACTTCTCAACTTATTCCCAAATGCCGATCCGTAGATGGATCTTGTGGTCCGTTTCAAAGCAGATTCCACTGTATTGCCATTAGATATAGCGCAGCTGAGGTTAACATCTCTTTTAAGACCCGACTCAATCGGGTGCTAAATGTTATACTCAGCGCCATCAAATGGATTATTTTCTATAAAAAAAAAGGATGAAGAAAATAAATAAAAAAAAAAAATAAAGAAAAATTGTGTTAAACACGTTAAACGTATAACATTTTTTTATTGAACTTGATGATTCTTCCAACTGCCAACTAGGTTGCGAAAAGTTAAAATGGATCAACGCAAACTAATGGATAATGCAAACACAATAACCGATATGGCCAAGGTAGCTAGCAATCCATATTATACACATATCCAGCTCTTAACTCTAATATCCAATTGTTAACTTGCACTTGAACTGTCCCAATTCGCAGACACAAAACACGGTCTATGAGATAATATCGGACATGTCGAGTCGGCAGGATGCCATCGAGGAGCGTCTAACAAATCTAGAGGACAAGATGCAAAGTCTACAGGTGAGTGGCAAATAGTTCAGAGGTCGCAAATAGCATTCAACACATTTTATTTCATAGCTGTCAATTCACCTTGAATTAAAAAAAAAATTTATATATTGTAATCCGCTCGGTTTTTCAACCCTTTTGTCGTTCGTTTGTGTTATCTTGTCATGTGCCTTTTGTTAAGCAATGACAAAGAAATTTCTAATCTAAATAATAAGAGTTTATTTAACTTTAATTTGTGCTTCTTAAAATAAAAGTTACGAAATAACTCTTATTTATAATTACAGCTTGTAGCTTTTAAAATTAATATCAAATATAACTCTTATTTATTTTGTTAATTGGAAAAACTAAAAGAGGATTGTTATATCGTAACTTTAAAATAAAAATAGAAAATCTTTGGAATAAAAATTAAAAAAAAAAAAAATTGTTATTTCGTTTAATAATAATTGGAAAATAATTGTTAAATTGCAATTTGTTTTTTTTTTTATTTCTAAAAAAATCGGTGGAGTAAGAAAATAATGAGTTTGTACTTTCTTTTTCAATTTTCAAATCTAATTAATTAAACTAGTTAATAATGTATTTTTAGCAATATAAAATTTATACATTAAACATTTTTTAGTTTAAATCTTAATTTTTTTTAAATAAAAGTTACAGAATAACTCTTATTTATAATTCTTTCTTTGTAGCTTTTAAAAAAAAAATCAAAATAACACCTTTTTCACTTATTTCATTAAAAAAATTTTAAAAAAATGTTATTTTGTAATTTTTAAATAAAAATGAAAATTTTAATTGTAATTTATGCATTTTTTAAACAAAAATTAAATGAAAGTGGTATTTCTTTGTATAAAAATTGGGAAATAATTGTTAACATGCTATTTCTTTTTTTACTTTTAACAATTATGATTCCTGAATACGAAAATGTTGAGTTTTTATATTTTATTTTTGCTATTTTCAAACAAAAATTTAAAATTAATATTGTATATTTAGCAACAAATAATTGTTACATTGTAAATTTTTTAATTGAAATCTGAAAAACCCAAAAAAAATCCGTTAAAGCTTAGTAATAAAAAATATTGCATAATTTTTTCTTGAGCAATGACAACAGAAAACAGAAAACAAAATTTAAGTAAAATTTGTTTGGCGTTCTTATGATGTATGTTAAAATTTTGCCGAGTGCCTTAAAGTGAGGATTAAGATTTGCGACCTTTGAAAAATACTGATATGCAATACATGGTTTAATAATTTGCATAATATTTATGTGTTGTGACAGGAACACATGGAGAGCCTTCCAGATCTATTATCGCGCTGTTTGACTCAACATCAGGAGCGCATCGAACAACGACGCAACTTTCTACATCCGGATACGGCCGCTGCGGCGATTCAGCCGATGCAGCAACCAACTCCGCCATCCATGTTCAACACCACGCCCATGCTGTTCCCACATTCTAGGTAAGTTCCGATTTGAGCGATTTTAGCAGCTTTAGCAATTGCAATTACAACAACATCAACAATAACAGCAGCATATCATTCACATTTATCGTATTTCACATCATTTGCCATTTAAATGCTCTTCTAGTTGAATTCCACTGACTAAATATAATCAAAAACGTTTTCTCATCCTCATGTTTGCACATTGTGTGGCAATGTGGCAACACTGGTTCAATAATAGCACTTAAATGTTGAGTGGATATTATTTATGTTTATGTTCAACTACAAATTATTATTTGTCTATAAAAGGTGGCAACACTGTAAGTCTGTAATATGTAGATGAACGTCAAATAAAACAAAATTTGAATTAATTATCTGTCAAACTTAGTGTTCATTATTTTAACATGTGCAGGAGAGAAGTAAACTTGCTTAAAAGGAAAATAAATTAAATTAAACAGCCTGTCAGCAAATTGTTAAAGTCACTGTTATGTTTAACATGTGGTTATCTGTACTATCTACGTACTTTTTTTAAGGATGGTTTGACTCAAATATATAATATTATTAAATAGTTTATGAGAAACATCGTGATAGGAAAACAATAATTAAGTTAACTACCTGTCAAACTGAGTGTTAACTTTAACATGTACATGTAAAGTGCTTAAAGAGTCAAAAAAAAATATAATTTATCAGCTTGTCCGCCACTTGTGAAAGTCAATGTTAAGTTTAACATGTACATGAGAAAGATAATTGTAATGATTAGGATAACAATTGAATTCAACATGTCAAGACTTATATTTGGGAATTCCAAAGGTGTTTACATTTGACAAAGGCATTGTTAAATTTAATTTGCACAAAACAAAAATCACCAACATTAGAAGGACACAAATATATAGCCAACAGTGAATGTTAATTTAAAGTTAACATGCATTTGGGATAGTCAACTAAAATGAAGATAAAATATATATTAAATCAACGGAAAAGTCAACTAACATGAGGAGGACACAAATATAAATTTAAACACTCGAATTTTCAGCATATTAAATGAGAAAACGAAATTAATTTCAAATAAATATCAAATATAAATAATTTTATAAAAATTTTTATTCGTCTATATGATAAATATAATCAGTGGAATTCAGCTACCAAGTCACTTGTGTGTGTGTATGAGCCCATTGTAAAGAAGAGTATCGTATGGACCCCGTAGAGAAAAACACTTGAATACCTAAATTCCAAAAAATACCAAAATACCCAAAATACCAAATTCCGTGACCCGTAGCATTTTCTTCTATGCAAGATTCATGTGATTGATTATAATAATGAAAAAAAAGTGTGGATGTGAGTGCTATCAATTTGCATTTTGTAATACCAAAAAAAAAAAAAAAAAAAAAAAATAAATAGAAATAGAAATAAAAATGCAAATGTGAAACATCATTGCTTATTATCATTAGATATCTAGTATCATAATTGTTTATAGACATATTGATCGAGCTCACACACATCCATAATAATAATAATAAACAACAACAATTATATAAGTAATTATGTATATGAAATGATTGATTTGATTGAAACGATTGATTAAATTTTGCCAATTGATTGATAATTTGAGAATTAACATACTGCTTTTTGCATAGAAGTGTACCCTCATCCAATAACGCCGCTGCTACTTACCATTGGCCAACAAGCCCTATTTTGCCACCTATATCTAGTAGAACACCACATTTAGTGCCTGATACTCACATGCCATCAAATGGATCTGCAGTTAATAGCTACGCATCTTCCAACAAATACGGCAGCTGAATATCAGAAAGAGAGCGCTCCAACTCCGTCATTAACATCGAGATGCTAACATTAAGAAGGCCACCACCAGCAACAACAACAGCAACAACGTCAATACCAGCATCCGCATCCGCAACCACATCCGCATTCGCATCCGCATCCATACCCATGTCAAAATCGATGTCACCAACTCGGGTCGCCATGGCATTGGGGAATTCACCGGCGTTGTCCGTGAACGAGGAACCAGAGCTCTTTGAGCTGACCCAACATTCGGTTCGTTATTCGCACTCGCATCCGCATTCGTATCCGCATCCGCATCCGCATCATCGCATCGTTGAGAGCATCCGCATACCAGCTGGCATACCGGAGGATGTCGAATCCTTGACCAATACGAACAGCAATGGCTCAACCGAACAATTTGCGAGTAATGTGAGACAGGAGCTATCGTTAGCAAAATCGATAACGATACCGATAACAATACCGATACCGATAACAATACCGATACCGATAACGATACCGATACCGATAACAATGCCAATATCAACAACTGCATGTGCTACGATTGCCGAGACGACAACGACGACATCGATTGCCTCTAAGATCACCGAGAATAAGTTTACTAGGAAAAGAGAACGTGTATGCAATAATAGTAGTAATAGTAATAATAATAATAATAATAGTAATAATAATAATAATACAAATAATAGTAATATTAGTAATTCTACAAGTCGAATTTCGAAATCGGCCTTTTGTAAATAAGCCTCTTCGAAATGAGAAAAAAAAGTCAAACGTTAGCATATACATACGTACATATAAATACATACATACATACATGCATATATGTATTCATATATATGTATTATATACTTCAATATACCATATATATATATGTGTATAAAAGTATACATACATATATAGCAAAAATAAAAAAAAAAGTGTATTTTTTTCTAAGCCTAGGATATTATTGGTAATTTTTAAATGCATACTAAATATATTACTATCTAGTAATTGAATTGAATTACATAGCGTAAATTAAAACAAATATATTGAATATTAGGACTTGCAACCTCAAGTATGATTGGTACAATAGTAGAAAACCCCCTCCCAACCCGAAAAACTCAAAAACCCCCCCTCACCAAAGTAAAAGCAACAACAGACGCTCAAAATAATACAATAATATAGTTACAATATCAAAAAATAACATAGATCTTAATACCAATACCATCAATAATTTCCCAATTCCATATTTAACCAAGCCTACAAACTACAAATCGACATTTACACCCTAAATATACTTCATAAAGTTTTAAAACAATCCTCATTTCAATCGTGTATTATTTCAGACATTTTTTTAGACCAAGTCCGTCTGCTTATTCCCTCGTCTTATTTGTAGAGCTAGAGTTATGAAATTTTGTATATACAACACTTCTACATTAACATAAATTTGAGATATAAATGCAAAATTATTAAAACCGAAAACACCTTTAAATATTAAATATTTGTAGACTTGGTTGACTTTTGTAATCCCAAAATTCCCAGAATATGTGTGTGATGTGAGTATATTTGACAGTGTGTGTGTGTGTGTGTGTGTGGGTTGTAATGTGGTGCATATAGTTTAAAAAAAAAACCCAAAATAATTTAAAAAAAGTTTATACTAGTATTCTAATTGTTGTATGTATTTTGCGAGCCTAAGAAATCAGCAAAGTTAACTCAACTAAAATGTTGTTGTTTATGAAAACTGTACCCCATATACATACATACTAAATACTAGCTCTGGCTTTAAATTTTATAAAAAAAAAAATTAAAAAATAAAAACCAATATGGAAAACCCAATGAAACCGAAAACCCAGAATTATAAAACTCAATTAAGAACCTGACTAGCTTTTGAGAGAGGTACGAGATACATAATAGTAAAGTAAAAAGAAATCTAAAATGAACAATTTTAATTGAATTTTGTAAAATATTTAAACCACAAGAAAACCAAACTAAATACAAAAAACCAAATAAAAATAATTCAATTTAATATACAAATTAGCTGTAATTTATAAAATACAAAAAAAAAAGTATGCAAAAAAATTATGAAAGAAACAAAAAAATGAAAAATGAGAAATATAGAGTAGTTAATAGCAGAGTGGCCGAGCTACGTAAGTTTTCTAAAGATTCTAAAAGGAAAAGCATAGACATACTATAAAGTATTAACTGAGAGCATCGAAGTTAATTTTTTTTTTTAATAGGTAAATGAACTAAAATTTAAAAAAAAATAGCGTGAGTATTAAAAAACGCATAAATTTAAAAAAAAAAATGCTTTTAGGCAAGTCGCTAAGTAAAAACAAAAAAAAAAAAGTAATGGTAATAAAAAAAAAAACTACAGTGAGAAATAAAAGTAAAGGTTCAACAATAAATTCGCTTAAACTGAATTCCCCAATCGAACATGCCAAGATGCCGCCGCAAAAAACCAGGGAACCAGTCTGGATCAAAAAACCAAAAGTAGTAGTACTTCTATCTAAAAACAAGCAAAAAAAAAAAAGAAGAAGAAGACGAACAAAAAAGTACCAAATTTCATTTCTTATTTGTCTCTCGAATAGTACATTCCAGTTAATATAACCAGCCAATCCCATTAGTTGCAATCCCAAAATAGATGCTGTTATTAAAATCAAAAAATTAAAATAGTTTTAATTTGATTTTTCAGATAATCGTATTCAAAACGCTTTCTGCTACGTTTTAAGCTATGACAGTACATTTCTTAACGATCTGGCAACACTGTATTGCTCGTAGATTCAACACAACGAATCTTCTTCACATTTTTTGACAGTTGTGTATTGCTTGATTCAATTATAATTGCCAGTTCGACATAATTAGCAAATTCTAAAAAATGATATATTCTCAATTGCAGTAAGTACATCAATGAAACGGAATCATACTGAAAATACCCCAAGAAAATACCCAAAAATTTAAAAAAGAAAGCGAGAGAGAAGAAGAGAAAAAAAAGAACCCTTAAACATGTATACCTATTTATAATATTGAATATTTAAATTGAAATGAACGTTCAAGACTGCTGTCAAAATAGCTTTATCACAATAAAAAAACACACACACACATACATACATGATTCGAACACTGTGGACAAGAAACACGAACTAAGTAAAGTTGTAAAAACACGAACAAAAATAAGAAGAAGAAAAAGAAAAACAACGTATGAAACGAAAGATACGAAATACGCCCAGCTTTAATATTATGTACTATAATGCATATTTGGGTTTCAACACTTCATTAAAATCTTTAACAACAACAAGATAAAAATCGTATATATGATACCATCAAAAAAAAATTTCCCGTTTGAACTGGTTTCCTAAACACAATACCTTAAAACAAATGAAACAAAAGAAAACTGATAAAAACAAAAAATCATGAAATATGAAAACCAAAAACTTTGATATGAGGGACCGAAATTTCTAGACAGGTCTTTATTATACACCGTATCCAAAAACGAAAGCAACAAAAAACCCTTTAACTGAAGCATCAACAAACTGAAATCATAAAACAATGTTTACATGGCATACTACAGGTACTAAGCCTACCCTAACTTATATTTGCCAATACTGAACAGAATTGCACAATATTTATGTTTATTAGGCCCACAGTGTGGCGCACAGTGGGTCAGTGTGTACGGTCAGGTCATAATAAGCGAAATGCAACAAGCTGAAGTTAAATCAAACGTACTTTATCGTTGGATATACTCAGAATCTTCTATAAAAAATACATATTGGCATATGTTTATGTTTATACTGTATTATTTATGGATTAAAAATACGAAAATGGTTTGACCTCTAAATTTATTCTGTATTCAAATTTTATTAATTTAGAAAATTTTATTATTTTTTGTCCATCATAGCCATGGTTCCACGTTGATCATAAGGGTCCCCCCTTTGAAATTTTGAATATTCAAAATTTTAAGTCTCGAGTTTTTACTTTTAATCAACTCCTTATATCGTAATTAGTATAAAACAACACTTTAAACTTGATTCTGAGACCTTTCATTTTTTTGTAAAAGATCATGTAAAGATCATTGTAAAGTGGCTAGGTCAAAGGTCGGACCAACTTTCGACTGTCATAACTTTGCCAAAACTCATCCGATTTTGAAACGGAATGTCATTTTGATCATTATTTGGCCTTTTTATTCATTCTGCATTTAAATTTATTTCATTTTAGGAAAAAAATTATTTCCCTCTTAATCTTGGGTTTGATGCAAAGGGTCCCCCCTTTGATATTTTGAAAATTCAAAATTTTAAATCTCAAGTTTTCACTTTTAATCAACTTCTTATATCGAAATTAGTATAAAACAACACTTTTAACTTGATTCTGAGACCTTTCATTTTCTTGTCAAAAATCGTGTCAAAATTAAGAAATATTTTGACTTGTAAAGTTGCTGGATCAGAAGCTTGAGCAACTTCAAACTATCATAACTTTGGCAAAACTAAACCGATTTTCAAGCGGAATGTCATTTTGATCATGGTTTGACATCTTCATTTATTCTGCATTCAAATTTTATTAAACTCTCTCAAAAAATTGTATTCCTTTTGATCCAGATATTTACTTCCATCATCTTAAAAAGTTTCAAAATTGACCGAAACCAAAAGAACAAAACTGAAATAGAAATTTTACCGAAATAGTTGTTTCGGAGCGTGCTGGAACCGAAACCGTAACCTTTATTGGTTTCGGTTTGAATCCTTGATTAGAACAGTTTTAGATTCACATTTTTTGTATTTCGGTTAATTCTTCTCTCACCCTTGACCCACTGTGCACTGTATCTCTTGTGTGTACTCAGGATATATGTGTTTATGTATGTGTGTGTGTGTGTGTGTGTGTGTGTGTGTGTGTGCGTGTGTGTGTGCATTCAATTGTGTTCCACTGTGTACATATGTGTGTGTGTTCTTCTCTTCAGCGAAATGTAAATCACACGGAGTACTACGAAAATCACAAAGTGTTGCACAGCTTCAGTTAATGATTCCATTTCCGTATTGAGTTTGACATCGATCCAACAACAACAGCAACAACAACAACAACAACAACAACAACATGAAACTTTTGGTATATTTACACAGCGAAATACTGACAACACGATAGATACTATAACTTTTAAAAATAAAATAGAAATCCGGCCTAAGAACGGAATACGGCATAGAATAGTCAAATTTAAACAATAACAACAGATGAAAATGAAAATAATGAAATGAAAAATGGGTTATACATATACAATATACATGTATGTTAATGTGCAGATGGTCAACAAAATGTAACAACAATTTAAACAAAAAAAAAATACTATATACTATACTAAATATATATATATATACTATATATACTAAACAAATAAAAAGATCATATTTGACTTTACATGTATTCTAAGTATATAACGCATTCAGTAGTTGAACGAAAGCCGAAGCAAAGACCAATTTATTAAGCATAACAATTATTTGTTAAACTAAACAATAAACAAACAAAAACCAAAATGCGAAACAATTTTTTATTAAAAATTTAAATGAAATGGAAATGAAAATGAACAAGAAATGAGAACGTAAAGTAAATTAAATGAAAACAACAACTTTAACTAATCCCAAAACTTAAACAACAACAAACAAGAAAAAAAAAAAACCAAAAAAATAAACAACTAAGTTAAACGCTATAAACTTAAATTAAAAAATAAAGTATAAATTAAAAAACTAAATTTAAAAGTAACTTTAAAAAAAACACAAGTTTCTTAAAGAAATGAATGCTAAAAAAAAATCCCAAAAAACTACTAAAAAAAACAAAAAAAAAAAAAAAACAATGTAATTTACATACAATTCAGTGGCTATACAAATAGTTTATTTTGAATTAACGGTATTGTATATTTAAATTAAAATTAAATTAATATTGTTATCTTATCGAGGAACCGTGTTTTGCAAAAGCTTTAATATTTAGGGTGCCTACATTTGCTAAATTAGTATTTTACTATTTAAAAAAACAAACACAAACTAAAACAACACACACACACACCCATACATTCACACTCCCATACACACACACACACACATACAGAAATAAAATGTAGTCCTTAAACGCATAAAATAAAGTTGAGTAAAGGATGAAAAAGGATGTTAAAATCCTTTCTCGATTATGTACACACAACAAAAATACTAAACAAAATGGAAAAAATACTAAAAACAATTACTAAAACAACAAATATTAAATAATATGTATTTGGGATAATTTTTAAGAATGTTTATTAGATTTACGATTTGTTATTTTGTATACATATGTATGTATTGTAGTATAAACTGATCTGATTTTTTTTTTTTGCTCATTAAGCATTTATCTCATAAGGATTCCCCCAACTATTTATAGCAAATTTACCCATTACATAAATCAATTGATGTACTGTTATAATGTACACAGTCCCCCCTCCCACCCCCCAAAAAAAAAAAAGCAAACAAATGAACAACAACAAATTACAGAAAAACAAAGTGGGAAGAATAACCCTTAAAACATGAACAACAACAACAACAACAACAACAGCAACAAATTAAGTAAAATTGTAAATTATTAATTAATGAGAAAAATTGAAAAATTTTAACATAATAAAGGGCTTTGTATGAAAAAATATTCCTTAATGTGTGTTTTTATTTCTTTAATTGGAATTCGAGATTTACCTCGTACTATGAATCTTTTCAAATTATACCATGCTCTTAAATCTAGGAGGATCTTCAACTGCCTTGAATGTTTTCAGAAGTAAGTAAAAATTCATACAACTTTATCAAATTTTCATTCTAAAAAAGTTAATTTATTTACTCATAAAATGAAATTTAAATGTGAAAGAAAAGGATACAAAATTTTTTGAATTTTGATGAAGATAACATATAAACAATTATAATTGTTAGTCAAGCAACATTAATGAAACTTGGTATAAAAGTCTATTTTGGCCTTAAACTACTATATATAAAGCTCTTTGTCCTGACTTACTGACTGATCATTGCACAGCCCAAACCATAAGTTCTAGAAAGCTGAAATTTGCACATAAAATATATAAATCTAAATCAGAAAGATTGGAATAAATAGTACGCACTTAATTGTAATAAAAATAATTTATTTCGGCACAGTATTGGAATTAACGTATTTTACAACAAATTAAGACACAAAAGCAACGCGATTTACAACTACAATATTTATGTACAAATAATACAAAAAAAAAAAAAAGATATGATAGTAAATAAAAGGTTAAAGATTTATCGGGTGGGTTATAATACCCAGGGTTCGGGCTTAAAGCGGACTTAAGATCGTTTATCAATTAGATTTTTGCTGAGCAGTACCATCGGCTTCATAGAGGCTGAGGCTGGCATTACGATTATAACTAGGCATATAATACATATATACATAATACAATATAACTAATCTCAGTGGCTTGACTAGACGCTGGTGTTGCCAAACAGATTGACCAGTTTTTGCCTAAAGAATCCCAACTTATCGGATTTCGCTTTAGCCGACCGTTTCGCAAAAGCTTCGCTCTTGAAAATGAGCCAATCTCGTCGGATCTGTGGATTGGCGGGTCCCCACTTATCACTGGGCCTCATCGAAGCCATGAAGGACTGTGGATAGACAGAGATTTAAGGTTATAAATCATGTATGAAAATAGTCCTTATGGTAATTCTCACCTTTGAAAAACTGCCACGTTTGTGGGTGCTGATGTACCACCAACCCCAGAGTGGAAATTGGGCAGCTCCAACGGCAAAGAGCACCCATCCCGCAACTAAAATTAATATTTCAATAAAATTAATATATAAATAAAATAAATAAAATAATTCTAATAAAAAAATTTAATATGTATCTTCAGAAAATTATCAATTTATAAAGTTTTTTACTTACTATCTCCCGAAAGCGGAAAGTATGTTTCACTGTACTTGATCGGTTGGATGGTAACCATGGAATAGATGAAAATCACAATCATCATCACAGGTGTAAAGAAAAACCAGCAAATGCGCCAATAAAACGACACCTTTTTATTGCTCATAAACTCTATGTCATCGCACAGATTCTGCAGACCTAAAAGAATATCGCAAAAATATTCAAATTATTTAAGATTTTATCAAGTCACCTTTCGAAACAACTATTTCGGTAAAAGGTTTTATTTCAGGTTAAAGGTCTCAGAATCAAGTTTAAAGTGTTGTTTTATACTAATTTCGATATAAGGAGTTGATTGAAAGTAAAAACTTAAGATTTAAAATTCTGAATTTTCAAAATTTCTTGACATCAAACCCAAGATTAAGAGGGAAATAATTTTTTTTTTTCTAAAATTTAATAAGTTTAAATGCAGAATGAATTAAGAGGCCAAATCATGATCAAAATGACATTCCGCTTGAAAATCGGTTCAGTTTTGCCAAAGTTATGATAGTTCGAAGTTGCTCAAGCCTCTGACCTAGCAACTTTACAAGTCAAAATATTTCCTAATTTTGACATGATTTTTTACAAGAAAATGAAAGGTCTCGGAATCAAGTTTAAAGTGTTGTTTTATACTAATTTCGATATAAGGAGTTGATTAAAAGTAAAAACTTGAGATTTAAAATTCTGAAATTTCAAAATTTCAAAGGGGGGACCCTTAGCATCGAAACCAAGATTAAGAGGGAAATAATTTTTTTGCAGAATGAATTAAAAGGCCAAATCATGATCAAAATGACATTCCGTTTCAAAATCGGTTCAGTTTTGGCAAAGTTATGATAGTTCGAAGTTGCTCAAGCCTCTGACCTAGCAACTTTACAAGCCAAAATATTTCTTAATTTTGACATGATTTTTTACAAGAAAACGAAAGGTCTCAGAATCAAGTTTAAAGTGTTGTTTTATACTAATTTCGATATAAGGAGTTGATTAAAAGTAAAAACTTAAGATTTAAAATTCTGAATTTTTAAAATTTCAAACCCAAGATTAAGAGGGAAATAATTTTTTTTCCAAAATTAAATAAATTTAAATGCAGAATGAATTAAGAGGCCAAATCATGATCAAAATGACATTCTGTTTCAAAATCGGATGAGTTTTCACAAAGTTATGACGGTTTGAAGTTGGTCCGACCTTTGACCTAGCAACTTTACAAGTCAAAATATTTCATAATTTTGACATGATTTTTTACAAGAAAATGAAAGGTCTCAGAATCAAGTTTAAAGTGTTGTTTTATACTAATTTTTATATAAGGAGTTGATTAAAAGTGAAAATATGAGATTTAAAATTCTGAATTTTCAAAATTTCAAAGGGGGGACCCTTAGCATCGGAACCAAGATTAAGAGGGAAATATTTTTTTTTTCCAAAATTAAATAAATTTAAATGCAGAATGAATTAAGAGGCCAAACCATGATCAAAATAACATTCCGCTTGAAAATCGGTTCAGTTTTGCCAAAGTTATAATAGTTCGAAGTTGCTCAAGCCTTTGACCTAGCAACTTTACAAGTCAAAATATTTCTTAGTTTTGACATGAATTTTTACAAAAAAATGAAAGGTCTCAAAATCAAGTTTAAAGTGTTGTTTTGTACTAATTTCGATATAAGGAGTTGATTAAAAGTATAAACTTGAGATTTAAAATTCTGAAATTTCAAAATTTCAAAGGGGGGACCCTTGGAATCGAACCCAGGATTAAGAGGGAAATAATTTTTTTTTCAAAATTAAATAAATTTAAATGCAGAATGAATAAAAAGGCCAAATAATGATCAAAATGACATTCCGTTTCACAATCGGATGAGTTTTGACAAAGTTATGACAGTTTGAAGTTGGTCCGTCCTTTGACCTAGCAACTTTACAAGTCAAAATGTTTTCGAAATTTACCATATATCCATACAATGCCGGCCAGCTCAAAGATAGCCAATATGAAGACCACATAGGTGCCGCCATAGAAATCCACCAAAGTAAGAATCCATTGACCTCCCTAAAAAAATGAATGAAATATCCGATAGAGTGATCGATCGTACATAGTTGAGAACTCTAAGGAATCTTACCGGCGTTATGTAGACCAAGCCCATGAGAAAACCACATATGGAGGTGGTCATCGCAACCTTCCAGTATTTCCAGGACTTGAACTGATCACAAATGATGGTCACAATTGTGCTTTGCAGTGCCACAATCGATCCGATGCCCAATACAAAGAGCATGAAGAAGAACAGAACCGAAAATAATTGGGGAACAGCCTGAAATTTGGATATTGCATCCGGATAGGAAATAAAAGCCAAGCCAGTACCACTGCGTATAACATCCCTGATATTTTCAATCTGTAAATTGTGCGCCAAATTGCCCAATATGGCGAATATGGTAATACCACCCAAAAGACTCGTCAATGTATCCAAACTGGTAACAATCATGGCATCCCTAAAATTACATAATTATAATATAACATTTATAATATAAGAAATATTTCAGATCTCACCTGTAAATGGGATGATTGAATCGATTGTAGGAGGCAAACATGATGATTGGTCCACAACCCACGGCCAAAGAGAAGAAACATTGGACCACCGCCTCCTTCCAAACGGTGGGATTGAGCAGCTCACCCCATTGGGGTTTCAGGAAGAAGACGATGCCATCGACAGCACCCTCGAGAGTGACCGCCCTGCCAAGTAATGCGAAGAGTACCACATAGGGAAACAGGGCCAGGAAATAGGCCGCTTTTCCGGAACTCTTAACGCCTCGCATTATCACCAGGAATATGACAACCCAGGACACGAACAGCGCTATGGCTAATTTCCAATCGGGTGTACCAATGCCATCCGAAATATCCGTTTTCTCCTTGATAACCACATCGCTGCAAAAGTTCAGGGAATTATTTAGAAACCATCCACTCTTTAGTTAAAATTTCAACCTAAAACTTACAATTCCCTTCTTTTCGTTTAGTTTTAACAAATTTAAGCAGTCTTAAATTTATATAAAAAAAGTGAATTTTTCAACACTGTCCATTTTTATGAATTATTTAAAAACCATCCACTCTTTATTTAAAATTTCGACCTAAAACTTACAATTTCCTTCTTTTCGTTTAGTTTTAACAAATTTAAGCACTCTCAAATTTATATAAAAAAAAAGTGAATTTTTCAACACTGTATGACAGTATTTTAAAAACTTCAAACTGTCATAACTGTGTCAAAACTCAACCTATTTTTATTCGGAATGTCATTATTATCTTGTTTTGACCTCTATTTTAAGTCTGCATCAAAATTTTAAAATATAATTTTTCTTCATTACTGTCCATTTTTTTCATACCCTCGATCACAGTCCATTCTTATGATACTTTCCCCTTGACAGTTTTTCAAAAACTTCAAACTGTCATAACTGTGTCAAAACTCAACCTATTTTCATTCGGAATGTCATTTTAATCTTGTTTTTACCTATATTTTAAGTCTGCATCAAAATTTAAAAATATAATTTTTCTTCATCACTGTCCATTTTTTTCATAACCTCGATCACAGTCCATTTTTATGATACTTTTTACAGTTTTTCAAAAACTTCAAACTGTCATAACTTTGTCAAATCTGATCAGATTTCCTTGCGAAATATCAGTTTCTTCCGTATTTGGCGTCTAATTTGATTCTCCATCAAAAAATATACAATTTTTACCATACTATCGATCACTGTGCATTTTCACCATTCTTCAAGCTGCTTTAACCTTCAATTTCCTAAATATTATGTAAGTTGAAATCCTATCTATATTTTTCAGTTTAAGCTAGCATTGCTCGACTTGTAGATACCCAGTACATTTATAAATACTTTATACTTACAGAAAATATAGTTCGGAGCTGCTTTGCAGTTTCGTAGTATTGGCTGAGTTATCCGAAGTTATCAGGGAGCTGACATTGCTCAACAAGGAGCGAGCATTTTGTTCGGGACTAGAGTTAACACAATTGAGCCAATCATCCCGGCAAAAGGACCAGGGTAACTCGGCTTGAAAGGACACGAATAGATAGTACAGGGTCAATGCCAACAACGAGGAGTAGTAGCTGATAATACAGATACATCCAAAGGCCTGTCCATAGCCTACGCCCACAAACGAGGGGCAGATTGACCAGATCTTAACCGTGCCCTGACTCGTAAACTGTCCAATGATCATCTCCAGATAATACATGGGTTTGCCTAATATGATAAGAAAAAAAATAAAGGTCAACTACGTATTTCAATATATTAAAATTATAAACTTACCGATCAGAAAGAGCACTATAATATATGGTATAAGAAAGGCGCCGCCTCCGTTTTCATAGGCCGTAAATGGAAATCGCCAGACATTTCCCAATCCCACGGATACCGAAATGCAAGACATTAGAAACTCCAGACTATTTGACCAATTCGTACGCTCCTTCTCCGAACTTTGTGCCTCCTTCTCATGATGCTACAAAATAAAAGAAATATAATAATTTTGTTAAAAAAAATTCACTTAGTCAAACTGATCACATCTTGATGATGCATGATATATTAAGCAATGTTTACACATGATGATTCTCCAGACTCTAAAATAAATATTTATGCTACAAGTTGATGTTGTTGGTACTACAAATATGCCTAGATAAGACATATGATTACCCAACACTGAAATGTTCCAAAAATAGAAATATATGTGACATATAAATGCATATCTCTGGCAAAGATAAGATTATTATGTAAATCTTGAAATGATCTTTAAGTTCATAAATCTCTAATCTCAAAAGATAGTTAATATAACGCCTCCGATATCACAAGAGTTGTTAAGCTTTGGCATTAAAATTTTATAACAAACACTTGCAGTTTATTTTTATTACATAAGAGTTATTTTCTTAAATGAATCGCATTATGATAGGGTATTTTTTTAAATTGTGGCAACACCATGTCTACAATGTGGCAACACCTCAATGACAAGCTTAAAGTTTTCATCGAAAAAGTGGCTTGAAATGTCGCTGCCATATTTGTTAACCGTATGTCTGGCAACACTGTTCAAATTTAACATGAAGATAAACTGAATTGTATAATTTTTAGAAAAAAAAATTGAATTAATGTTTATAAATTTTAACTATGTTTAGATATATAAGTTATCTATTTTCATAAGAGACTTGGGATATAAATATAAATGATACATTCGACATGGTGACAAGTTAAATGGACCATAAATATGTATAGTTAACTTTTTTGTGCGTCAATACAATGAACTCATCTACCTGTTAAAAATAGTTCTTCATTTTATAGCTGCACACTAAAATTTTACAATCTGTTACTACCAAACTCAGTTTAATTGGAGCTTTAACCGCCGGTTAAATAAATCGCAGCTAAATTATTGGGAAATTGGATTTATGATTACGATAAGATAACAAAGTAAACATTAAACTGAGTCTGCATTGCACATATTTAACATGAAGTTAAACTAAGCTGTTAAATTATATCAAATAATTCAAAAAAATTGAAAAAAGCACTGTTAAACAAATTGCTAGTTGGTTTTTTGATATATGGACTTTTAATATTCTTCCACTTGGTGACAAATGAGCTCATCTTTTATCTTGTTAACAATATTGTAACATTTAATAGCTGCACATAAACATTTTACAACCTGTTACTACCAAACTCAGGTTAATTGGAGCTTTAACCGCTGGCTAAATAAATCGCAGTTGAATTATTGGGAAATTGGATTTATGATCTAGATAAAAGATAACGAAACCGATTTTTATTTCGTTTTTTTTTTTTTTTTGCGACAACATGGGAAAGCGCGTGACAGGCGGACGAACGATAAGAAAACAGAGAAACGGAAATGGGGAAAAGTACAAAATAAAACTAGATAAGCGCAGAAAAACAGAGAAAAAGTTGTCTTACAATAAAACTTGAACTTGAGTAAAACTAATTTCAAAGTACTTAAAATATTTGAATTGTGACTAATGCTGTGTAATTAGTGAATAACGCCAGACATTCATATTCATATGATCATATCTGTGAATATATTTATTCACAGCGAACTACTAAAAAAAGAAACTGACCACAAATTGTGGGGAAAACAATAAGATGTATCTCAATATGCATGCTGTCTGGCTATAAAAATAAAACAATGTACACGTCAATTAACAATCACAATTAAATATATTTGTAGTTTAATAATTATTCTAGTACGTGTAATATTCACAGTAATTCCCCCAGTTATAGGAAGTGCCCTCTAACGGATTGGCAATATTTGCACTTAGGTTTAACACATTCATTTGCATTGCATAAGCTGTGAAAACCCGTTCATGAATCAAAACTCAAACTCATACGAGAACTCAGAGTCAGACTGCAATTACAAATGTCATTTCAACTCAATTTAGTGACTGGCCACATCGAGTTAGTTATAAACTTATCGAGTTTACCTGTGAGAGACTTTATATTAATTATTAATAATTCACTTTTGGTAGTATATATTATTGCTTAAACAGCTTTTTAAATAACACTTTCCCATACACGGTCTGTTCAAACAAAACTATGTCTCGCTATTTTTAAGTTAGCGAAAATGTTTTCAATTGTTTAGCCCAGTGTGCAAGACTTGTAGATACCCTGTACTTAGTTCCAGCTTTATCAAAAGACCAGCTACATGGCCACTCAGCTTATTCGACCCATTGTTCTTATTTATTACAAGTTAAAAATAAATTTCTCTTTCACATTTGTTCCTTAATATTTAAACTCAATCAACATATTTTTACTTACAATTTTTGACATATATTTTATCTGAATTGGGTAATAAATATTGGATTAAATTAGCTGATAGCCACTGTAAATACTCTGTACTTAAATTTGTAGCAAATACAAAAAAAAAAAAAAAAAAAAACTCCACAAACTTATAATTTTCAATTTTAAGTCACTTACAAAAAGGTATAATTAATATACAAAAATAACTGAACAAATTTCATGCGTATCTTACAAAATTCGTATTATTCTTTTTATATTTATTTTTATGTGAGTTGAATGTACCGAAAAAGACCTGTAACCAGTTGTCTTTATCAAACAATAATACGAATACAACCCAATTTCTTCACGACTTCAGATGCTCGTTTAATTCTCGCGATCCAAACGATCTGCGCAGACAACGAGATACAATTAAATGGTATTACTCATTATCATTAAGTATGCCAGAGAACAAATAACAATTGTATAGTAGGAAATGGAATTTATTATTGAATAAACACATGTTTCGTCTGGGTTTTCTTTTTGTATCGCTGACAGATTTGAGAATATTTGATTAGATATTTGATTACAACTTGAGTTTATATGGATAATTGCATTTAGATCTCAACGATCATGTTGTGTAAAGAGATTTGTTTGATTTTATTAGACGTAGTACAAACATCTTTTAAGTGATTTACATTAATCTAATGTGATTAGATTAGATAGATCTAATTGGTTTACACAGATCACAAGATCAGATTGATTTTATGAGATGATCTACATAGATATAACTCAAAAGAGCTGAAATCATTGAATGCCAGTCAAAGAAATATCACAGATAACATATTTTTGGATCAACAAGATCAGAGAGTTCATTCTACGATCAACAAACATGCGATAAATATCAACGACCTACATACCTAGATAATGAAGATTAGATTCTTTTTAAACGTTAAAATTTTTAAAGATCTCAATGATCTACAAAGATCTGTTCGATTAATGTAGGTTAGATAAATAAAATTATTATTATATCTAACAATCTACCGCTTAGATTAACCAGATCAGTTTACAATAATTTTAAAAGCTATTAATGATCTAAAGCCCGGTTTTTTTCTCCATCGATTTATGAACAATCTACAAGATCACATGGTTTCTCTATTGATCTATGAACAGTTTACACAGATCTTCAAGATCATTCTAATCTTTTAACTCAACGATCGACTGGACTTCATTCCATTCTACAACAATTTTGAAAGACATTAACGATCTACGCTTAGATCAGTTAAAAATTCTCCATCGATCTTTTAACAATCTACAAGATCGCATGGTTTCTCTATTGATCTTCAAGATCATGACGATCTTCTAACTCAACGATCAATTCAATTCGCTTAGACTCCATTGAAAGCAGCTAGTATTTACGACTAAATGTACATGAAAAACTTATAGAAATTATTATTAGATAATGACTCTGGGAAACACCTCGCGCACCAATAAAACCCTATTGACATATTATTTGTGTTGCCCCGAGGCAAACTCGTTTTTTGTTGTTGCACTTGGCTCGACAACAATCTGCCCAGATCTGGATACTGTATGTGGTTTATATTGTACTATTTTTTTCAAAGATAAGTATTAGTATCTAGTGCCAATAAAGTGTAAAAGACATTCGTTTTATGGATCGTTGGTCCCTTGGCCTACAATTAAACTAGAGTTGCGTTTAATTGATGGTCTATATAAAGATATAATAAAAATCATTAAATAATTTGTTCTAGAGAAAAGAACGTCAGAAAATCATATTTTTAGCAAAACAACATTTTTAGTGTTACGATCATATACTTAGTGATGTTATATTTGTAGCGCTCTCTGATATCCAATCACTTAACTGACGAATCACGTTTGGCTAATTGCAAAAGGGGTAGACCATCTGGTAGGGTGGGTTGCGGAACATGCGGAAATGTTACTTACGTCTGTTTTGTTGTTGCTGTTGTTGGTGTTGTTAATGTTGTTGTTGTTGGAGGTGCCATTGGCCCCGTTAGACTGCTGTGGCATTGTCTTCAATTCCATGTTGCAAGGCCCAATTTAATTAAATAAATTTATTTTACTTGAATTTTTTATCTATTACTGTTAATGTGGTTGTTAACTTGATTTTCTGCACTGCCGCACATTCAATTAAATTACAAATTTAATAACAAATTTGCCAAGTAATTGTTATTATTGTTGTGAGTACTCGTACTTTTGACTGAGTACCATTAAATACACAAACTGAATGTGTGAGGCTCACACAATTTTTTTTTTAAGGCCGTGTCCGGAGTCGCGTTGTGATGCCGTGAATGCCACGGCTGGAACTGAGACAGTCCCGGGCTTGAAGCGCTTTAAGAACCCATCAAGCACTTGCCCAACAGCAGCTGGTAGCAAGTACAAGTACTAATGCTATATTCCCATTCCCGACTCTCAAATACCCGGTACTCTACTTAAATGTATTGCACACATTTCACAAATGTTTTGCATACACGGAACGTAATCGTTATAAGCTATATTTTAAAAGAAAACTAACATAAAAATGGTTAAATGATTATCTAAAAGAATTTTCTTAATTGAAAATTATCATTGATTTTAAGTAATTTTATAAAAATCGCCTGCTATCATAAATTTCAATTTAATTTTATCAAATTAAAAAAAATAATAATTATTTATGGTGTTATTCTATATATGTGTATTCCTTGTCATCGAATTTGTTGATTAAAAAAATATAAAAATATGAATTTTTGCGATCCCTAGTTTTTCTAAATTCTAATATAGTATTGTCTTAATTTTTTTTTAATTTCAAACAATTTTAAGAAAAGGGATTATTGTACAATAAACATAAGCTTATAATCAGGAAATATCTTTCTTTAATTTTTAAATGTATTGAAATATTTTATATACGATTGGTCCTACAAGTTATATTCTTCGTCGTTGATGCTGATCATCATGATATATTTATATTTGTTTTTGTATAAAATATACCCTTGTTCTTTACGAGTACCGGGTATAACAAGTACAGATGCAGGTGCAGTTAAAAGCACATGTACGGGCCGTAGTACGTCTAACATTTATGAGTAGCACACAACTTTCGACGGATAAAATGTGCTTAATAATGTCATCATCATCATCATCATTATCATTATCATCAACACGATCATCAACGCCCACAACAGCCGATCGAAGCTTACGCTTCGTTTGACTCTCGTGTCGTGATCTGTGGAGACAACTGTCAAGAGAGCGAATGCAAGAGAGAGGCAAGAGAGAGGCAAGCAAAGAAAGAGAGAGAGAGTACAAGTTTGAGCGTGCTATATGTTGATTGGGATTATTGTTGAAGGCCCTCGAAAACTTCAATTGACGCATTTTCAATCATAAAACTTTCTGAAAACTTCGGACTACATGTTCCTAAACTATTTGGCAATAAAGCTATTGGTAAAATTTTAACATAACAAATTTTGGAGTTTCCAAGTTTTTTACTCAAATACCGCTGATCCCTATGTTCAGCTCTTAAATAATTAATTAATAAAATATAACAAATATTTGAGTATTGTAGCTCTTCAATAATGAATTATTAAAATATGACAAATATTTTAGTATTGTAACTATTAAGGTAATCTAAAAGAAATGCACTTATTTAGAAATCAAAATAATTTTCAATTTAATAAGTACAGACTGCATATTAATTACTCCATTCATTAAGGAATAAAACTAGCTAAATTTGTTCAATTCACCAGGCGAACAGAAATCAGCAGCAAGCTGAAAAATTTAATTTGAGTCAAAATATAATTGTTTGAGTGGAAAATATGACACTGAGTTTTCAACATTGATTGCAATTTCACATGCATGAGTAATGAGTAATAATAATTAGCACTCATTAAATTTGCATTCCTTACTGACACCTATTTAAAAATCAGCTAATTATCAGGGCTGCGAATACAGTTTAAAAATTTATGTTGATTAATTGTTTTACTTAGTCGAATCTTTTAGGGAAAAATAATTGACTTCAAAATAAACTTTGATTCTGTCTTTATTACTTTTTGGATCATAAGTAATTATAGTTGAAATTTTCCACTTGAGTTTTGAAATGCTTGAAAAATCAAACATACAGTAAATTATTACTGTTACTGATTTGTGCTCCAACCGAATTTACTTCACATAATTCTTATCATTATAATTTTACTTGGAACTTTTCCTACCAGCATATTTTTGATTGGGATTTTTCATTTCCATCTAATATTTATTAAATATTGTTTACTCTAGCAATTATTTACTTAATATTTTATACTCAAGCATTTTTTAACTTGAGATTTTTCATCTTCAGTAACTAATTAATTTGATTGACTAACTTTATCAAAAAATTGATAGAATATAAAAATATTTTTATTTATTAGTTAAGAGGTGTTGATTTAAAATTATTATCAATATTCCCAGCCCTGCTGATAATAAATAAATTGATAAATATTTATTTAGAGAACCGGGTATAAACCGAGAAATATGTTAATATTTCTAGACACGTACAAGTTCTTTTTCCAATGGGCATTACCATTCCAAGCTTGGGGAAAAAAGTCCCTAACATAGCAATTAATTGACGGTATAAGTGAATATAAAATTTTATGAGACCAACACTTTTGCCATGTGACGCTTCCGACTAAGATATTTATGTGTATAATCAAGTAATATATCTATAGAGTGAGATTAGTTTAGACGTCATTGATTTGCAAATAATAATAATACTGTAGAAGGTCGGGAAATGTTGAATACAACAGTTATAAAATCATTAAACGGAATTTTTGATTTTATTTAAGTCTAAAGTGCATTTTTTTCAAAGTTTAGTTAAGATATCTGATCTGATAACCAACTGAATGATATTTTCACGTTAAACCTAATGCCAAATTTAGCAAAACTTTAGTGGACTATTAAAAATAGGGCACAAGACATTTAACTTCAGATAACAGATATATTTACTCACTTATTTATTTATACATAACTATATTTATTTCCTTTATTAACTATAAATAAATATTACCAATTTTAAATGAATTTATCTTTTAATGTCAAAGATATAGAAATTTAATTTAAAGACTTATTTTTTAAATTCACATTAAAACTTAAACAATATAAAATTTTAGTTTTTAAATATATTTATATTGAAGCTGAATTAAGCAATAAAACCAAATCAGCACAATTTGGTCCAAGCAATCTGAAAAGCAAGTGAAAATATCCGACCTTTGCATACCCTGCCAAACCAGTTCATAAAACTTAAACACAAAACAAAGTAAAAGTCACATTTAAATTTTCAGTAGTTTTATTTTTAATATAGTTGCTTTAATTTTAAATTTAGTTAATAGCTAAATTTGTAAATTATTTTCACTTGAATGTGTCTATAAATTAATTCTTATTTTGTATTTATCGTCTCAGCATTACTAAATTAAAGAACGAAAAAAAAATAGAAATAAACACGATAACTAGACGTTAAATTTAGTTTTTCATATGTGCTCTACATCATGTTATTTTTATGCATTGTAATTATGTATGTATGTGTGTTTTGTATGTGTGTGTCTGTTAATTAGTTATCAACAAATTGTACAAGTGAAAAAATTTACATCGAGTAATTAAAACACTAAAAACGTTGACAACTTGCGTATAATTATAATAATAATAATAATGATAATCATAGAATAATAATAATAATAATAATCATAATAATAATAAGTAATTAATATATGCTACACATAAGTATGTAATAATATACTATATAATAAGTTTATATTTATATTATTTTCTTTTTCAAAATCAGACAATTAAAAAACAATATTCAATAAGCGCCGCACTCTTTACAAATCTACAAAAAAAAAAATTTGCACTACTTTAATTAGTTTCTTTCTGTATTTTCTTTTCTTTTTTGTATATTTTTATTTTATTTTTGTTTATTTGCGTGAGCCATTTGAGTAAAAAATCAAACAAAATAATAAGAGAATAGAATTACACGACAAGTCTCATTAGTATATCAATTAGCATCAATCACTTGTACGTTTTTTATCAAATTAATTAAAACAAATTCTTGAATAAATATATAGCATGTTGTGTTTTAAGTGTGTGTGTGTGTGTGAGTGTGGGTTGTATGTATGATACGATATACATATACATATATGTAACGCTTATTCTAACAAATCGACTAAAAACTGCTTTCCACACACAATTATTCAACTCTTTTTTGCTCTCAATTTAGCACATCTATACATATACATATATAATTGCTGTCTGTTCTTCTTCTACACGTTTCAGTGTTGATTAGCGCCAAATATTGTTAGTTTGAGAAAGCGTTTTGTGTTCTTTGTTTCTTCATTTTGAAATACATTTACAAAAGGCATGATATTATTCTTAAGCTTTCTACTCTCTCTCTCTCTCGCAGAGTTTAAGCAATTGTTTAAGATATATATTTGTTCATATATCTATGTTCTTTATAGAGGTTTATGTATATTGCTAAATTTGTAAACAATTATTGTTGTTGGCTGTGTCAAATTGCTTTTGTTGCTTGTATGTTTTTTTTTTTTCTTTAGTATTTACATAACTGCCTGAAATATTATTAGCTCTATTTTATTTTTAACAATAGCACACACGCATATGGAGGGTTATGGGGTAGGAGGATGTAATTTTAGGGGGATTTACATATACATAAATCGCATACAATATGTTTCACGAATTTCCATCGATTTGTCTGTTGTTGCTTTTAATTAATCATTTAAAGGGCGCTTTTTGTTCTTTTATCCATATTTTATATATTTTTTTTTTAATATTAATACACTTGCTTGTACTTTTCATGGATTGAGTAAATATAAAAATAATAATATTTATAAAAACATCTAAAACTCATTCTCAAAAATGTAAAAAATGTTCTTTTTTTTCGTTTTTTTTTTTTTGCAACAAATCGCATAAAAAATCGCTTTGTAATTTATGTACAAGTGAAATGATGTTATTTTATTTTTTAAATTGTGTGGTATTTTTGAGAGTTGCATTTTATTTTAAAATGAAACGTTGCGACAGTTAAAAAAAAAAAAAAAGTATTTACACTAAATATTACTACTTATTAACTGAGTATGGTAATATCTTAAGCGTGGTGTGTGTGTGTGTAGAGGTGTACATGTGTGTGTGTGAGAATTTGTTATTGTTGTTAATGTTTTAGTTAGTTAAAGTGCAAATGACTTATAACACAGCTGAACAAATTCAGCATGTTTTAATATTTCCCCCCCTTAGGAATCTACACATTGCAACGATTATGCAGTTGTAGTTTAGTCAATTAATTAGTTAATTAATTAATTAATTAGTTAGTTAGTTAGTTTATTAGTTAGTTAGAGATCAGCAAAGGATCTCAACAAACAATTCGCTGGCTCAATTTCATCGTTTCAATTTCAATTGGTTTAACATTTAAATATGTATGCATTGTATGTATGTGGAAGTGGTGTGAATTTGGATATGGGTGTGTGTATGGTTGGGTGTGTATAATGCGTGTGTGTGTGTGAGTGTACATGTGTGTGTACATGTGTGTGTGTGTGTGTGTTGTATTTATATATTAAATACGGGCTCTAGGCTCAGTCGCGTTCTACAACTTGAATTTGCATTTTGTTATCATCATTATTATTATTGTAGTTTTTCTCATATTGTTTTGGCATTTCTGCATTTTGGGACTCAAGCTTTATATTAGCTGCTGTTAAAGTTGCTCTTCTTGTTCTTCTTTTGCTTCCTTTACTTCTTCTTATTGTTGTTGTTGTTGTTGTTGCTGTTGGTTGTTGTAGTTGTGAATTTTCTTCTAGTTGTTTTATATGTAATTTGTTCCTTTTGAAGTCTGTTAGTCACGCATCTCCACCCATTTGGCGAGATTTCTGGCGACCAGTTCCTTATTGATAAAAATTACATTCTGCAATCAAATTCAAATGGAATTAGTAAAACATTATAAAGCGAAGTACGATTAAGTTTTGTATTAAATCTCTTTAAAACATTTTTTGCATGTTTAACATTGATTTGAATACATGGCTTAATCTGTACGAATTTACAATATAATCTAATAATATTACTCTCATATTATTATCATAAACAATACATTCTGCAATTCATTTACTAGAATGTACAGGCTACCTTATTTCATTATATTATAACGCAATGAGCGTAATAATTATAATTTAAAATACATAATATGTATTTGCATAATTTTTAGCAATAAATTTATAAGCCTAATTTATTTTTTTTTGGCAAATAAAAATGTCTTAAGTAATAATTAAACTTTATTAAGTTTTAAGACACTCCAAATGGATTATTTTCAAATTAAAATCCAATTTATTTTAACTAATTCGTTTAATTATAGTTGATAATTAATTTTAACCACAGCAATCAATCACATTTAATAGGCGCAGAGTGACAAGCACAATAATATATTGCTCTCTCATTCTGATTCAGTATTTCATTAATGCTTGCCATCTCTTTTTAATTCGTTTCAACACCCTTTACGATTACAATAATTTTATTCCGCAAAATGTATAACAATTGAAAGACTTGATTGTTTCTGGAGATACGTGAACCAAACTTTTAAATTGTCTATAATTTATATTTTTTTCTATGTACATCCTGACCAGATTTGGGCTAAATTGGATAACTATATCATATACTACTATTGCATATTTGCAACCAAATATAATATTAACATGTTCAAATAATAATGCTATCAGTCCTTCAAATTAGTCGAGAAAACATTGAAGTATTTCTCTTACAGTTTTTCAGTGTTGACAAATTTTAAGAAGCAAAAAAGTAATTTTTAGTAAAAAGAAAGTCGAAAAATAATCTAAATTTTTTAGAATCTGAAGAAATAGTTTTACCATAATGTTCGTAACGGTTACCGATTTTTTGTAGTTTTCGATTACAAAATACCGATATTATTTCAGTTTTTAAATGATCGATATTCAAATTTAAAGTCAAAATTAGTTTGAAAACCGATGATTGCAGCTAATATACAAAATTGAATTAAATGTTTGATTGAACCGAAACCAACCGTTATAATCGGTTACTTATCGGTTATTTCGATTTGAATATTGGTTTTTGGGTTTCGGAATAATACAATTGTTTATATTCGGTTAGGGTTATACTTATGGTTGCCAATTTAAATCGGTAAATACCGGTTAAACGGTACGGTTTCGATTACGATTTTAATCTCTGGTATGAAGCCTTCTTCGTATTTCTTATTTCAATTTCTATATACTTACATTTGGACCTAGAGAAGCAAATAAATAGATTTCTGGTATGTTGTGGCTGTTGTAGCCGGCGACTTGTGCTTGCAAGACAATGCCTTTGGTTAGTTTGTTAAGGATATCGGCCGCATCGACCGACCAGGTACCATCTGTAATACAAATGAATAATTAATAGTTTTAGAAAGTATTTATGATGTTTCAAAATGTGATCCTTTACCAATTGGCTCGATGTTGGACAGTATGCATTCAGTGGATTGGAAGGGCAGCGCCATAAAATCTGTGCGAATTTGACGCAATAAATTAAAGCTGACATTCATGTAGCCGCCAAAGTCCAAAAAGTTGACCAGACAGCGCTCCTCATCCTCGCTATCGATATCGACAATCTGCACGCGATACCAAATGCCATTTATCGGCATCACACAGACGGCGCTGATCTCGATACCCGGCAATTGTGGAGCCTCCATGTTGGTGTAACTATCGAACATCGCTTTCTGCAGTGCGTGCAGCGAGGGATGCGACGGATGCAGCGGATGCTGCACGAACACATGATTGCCCGATAACACGGCGCTGACAACCACATCGTTATTGATGCCCTCGATCAGTTTTAGCTGTAACATCGGAAATCGTTAATCGTAAATCGATACATAATCAAACTTTTGTTCACTTTTGTTATTGGTTTTGAGATCCTGATGTATTGTCATATTGGGCATTATTTTTTATTGCATCGATAAATCGATAAGCTGCACAACTAGACTTTCTATTAGTTTGCAATCGGTCACTTCAAAAGAGTTATCGATCTGTCTAACGTTATATACATATATTTGAGATATATGGTCATATGATGGATGTTGTATTGCATCGATAAATCGATAAACTCAACTTGGGGGTGCGTTATTGATCATTTTTAAAGTTTTATCGATGCAACAACATTCCTTTAAATATATTATCTCCGCTATATACATATATTTGAGATATATGGAAGTATTAAGGATGTTATGTTGCATCGATATATTGACATTTTGCAAAAACTGAACCTACGATCGGTCCACAATCGATCATTTGATTGTATCACAATTTAAAGAGTGTTATCGATGTAACATTAACCCCAAAGAGATTTTATCCCTTCTTTCTCACTCTCTCTCCACAATATCATATGGGTTATCGATATAACATGCCCATGCAGATCTCTCTGTCTCTTTCTCTTTGGCCATATTAGGGATATTGCATTTCATCGATAAATCAAAATTTGTTGCAAAAACTGAACTAACAAATAGTTCTATTGCTATAGATTTATCGATCAGAAATATAAACGATTTAACAACATGCCCATACAGCTATCGAACTGTCTCTGTCTCCCTCTTTCTATCGCTCTCTCTCGCGCGTAGACAGAGACAGTTTACAATGGGCATAAAACCCTCAATCAAATACAGATACAGATACAGTTACAGTGGAACACACATGTTTTGAGTGGACTGTACACACAATTCAAAAACTCACTTGGAGGTTATGGAGGCTTTCAGTCGAAAGAGGAACTACGGTTTGCGGTAGCGCATAATGGATGCGTTGCATTGTGAAATTTGGATAGCGTCTGGCTGGCAAGCGTTGCCGGATCATTGCCAGGGCTGCATCAATTTCATTATCGGTGCCCTCAATGGTACAGATGCGCAATTTCGATGTGGAATAACGTGTCTTGCTCAGTGCAACATTTGCCAATGTTTTCGCCTTGATTTGATTGATAAACGAACGTTTGCGGCCATATAATTGACCGATTAGACTATTGGGAAAATAGAATTCATATGTGGTCTTGACCCGAGTCGTTGCCTCGGAGCGTGGCAAGCTGGATCCCTTGCCGGAATCACCCGATTGTACACTGCAAATGCTCAACGATGGACTTGCCGCATCCACATTACGCTTCTGATTGCCATCCGCATCCAAATCCGTAATCTTTGTTTGCTCCTCAAGCTGTTTCATCTGTTTTGGATCCTGTTGCTGTTCCACAACACTTGTGGATTGTATCTGTTTCTGATTCGATACTTCTGGCGAAGTAATAGCTGTTGTTGTTGTCTCCTCCTTTTTGATCTCCTCACAATTATTATTCTGCTCATTCTCCAATTTCGTGTATTTGCTCTCTAGAAATGAATTCTCTGGTGAGATTTTGGGTGTACGCGTGGCCTTAATCACCACAGGTTCCACAGCCTTTGGATTCGATTTGCGATTGTTGTAGAACGATACGCGATTATTTATCGAATCGGGCAAATCCCGGGGCGATGACAAATTCTCAAAATCTTCATCGATTGAGCAGAGTTTCTTGTGTTCGGCATCTTGTATCTTGGATTTTAACATTTCCGAATCAATTTGCTGTTGTTGTTTATTCCCTGGAGATGCGCGTCCATTGCTTTGGATTGTTATCGGTGCCGATTTACCATACAGCATCGAATTGGGACTCTCCTTATCTTCGGCACTATTCGATGATCCTCCTCCGGTGTTTCCGCTTCCGCTTATATTCATCGATTTGCTGACAGTTCCATTACCATGCACAGTGGGCAATTTGCCATTTTGAGTGACTTTACGCTGTGTTATCATTGTCGATTCCGCCGATTCTTTAACTGCTTTTCCATTGGCATCGTCATCGTTTTTGTCTACACGATTTTTATTTCTACGCCGAAACCAAAAGACGCCGAGTATAAATGCTACACCGGGCAGTGACAAATAGAGTAGAGGACGACCGGATACCATTTTCGCTGAATATTGGAGAATCTGAAAGTGCAAGCAAATCAAAAATATTAATTATGCAAAGTCTAAAATATATTTAAAAAAAAAAAAAAATAAAAAACATTTATATATACATGACAATTATCGTTCAAAATTATTTAATTTAAAAACGAAATGCAACACTGAAGAGAATATCGAAACAAATTGAGAGCGAGAGAGTGTAAATTTAAACAAGTCACTCACATTGTCACGTCAAAGTTCATGTTAGTTGGCAAGGCGTAAACAGTTGGCAACACCCTATCAACAACAAAATGTTGACAGGACCAAAAACAATTTATCGATATTTAAAAAGAATTTCATCTAGTGCTGCCACATATGCATGAAAATCTGATCTGTCAATTGTTGCCAGACAATTCTGTGGTTGCAAGTTATTGATCGATTAATTCTCAATGCTCTCCCACTACCGCTCCCTCTCTCATTCTCTCTTGCTAATTGAACGCTTAGTAACATTGTTGCTATTATTGGTATTGCTCTCTCATAGATAATTCTACACATTTTGTGTGCTTTCTATAAATGCAACAGAAAGTTACAGTTTGTTTTGGTGTCGACCATCACGAGACCCATTTGGCATCCACAATTGCGTCTGTTTGTGTGTATGTGTGTGTGTGACTGCGTATTTATAGCAACAATACATAATTATAGAAAAGCATTTGAGCAACAACGAAGACGCAGCGAGAGCAAATGAGGTGCAAAGAAAGCAACAAAACTGAATGCCACGCGGAAGCTACTCAGCGATAGAGAGAGAGAGAGAGCGCGAGAGCAGGAGAGCAGATCGAAAACGAGTGTGTGAGAAACAGTGTTGTCAACTCGGCTATTTTGCAGCCAGACTTAGGTTTTTTCGAATTCAAATCGCGACAAACAAATTGTAGAATGGCAGATGTCGGGAATTCTAGTTATTTTTGTAAGTTCAAATAAAGCTAATAGAAATATTGTAATTTACTATAGCTATTTACTAAAGTTTATTGTTGTTAGTAATTTTTTTTTTAGGATTTTCTTTAAATTTTGTTTATAAAAATAAATGATAGTTAAAAAATTAAGTAAACTGCCTATTTCTGGATTTTCTAGCTCTGAGATCTTGATCTTCATACAAACTTTTTTATATGATCTAAAGTGCATATGCTTTACAAGGTCGGAATTGCTTCCTTATTTGCCTTTTTTTTCTATATATGGAATGTATAAAATCAACCTTATAAAAGCCAGTTAAAAAGGCTGTCTGACAGATTACCTAGAGTTTTCTTTTTAAGCTTTTTATAAATGTTGATATAGCTTTTTCGGGCCTCTGAAGAGCTGGCAGCACTGGTGAGAAAGGGAGAGAATGTGAGCAGAGTGCGTCTCTCTGGCGCGAGTGTGAAGAGTGTCAATAACAACAAAAACAACAAGCTTTTGGCAAGAACAAAAACAACAACAAAAAGCATTGCGCTTACGGCAATTGTTATGAAATCATTACAAAACAAACGTAGCAAAAATGAATAAAATATTAAATAATGCCAATAAGCTTAAGCTCTAGAACAGCTACAACAACAACAACCATAACTAAACAAATAAGGTTTGTAAGCGTCACCTTTTAAATTTCCCACACTTTTCCAATATTACGCACACAAAATGTCAAAAAAAAATTGAATAAATAAAATATATATGTATATTTGATTCGTTTAGCAGGATACAACAATTTCGTGAGGTATTAATTTTTGTATTTTTGTAAAATTTTTTCTTTCAATTTTTCGTAATGTCTCGTAGTTATTCTAAGTTTATTTTTATTTGTAATTTATTTTCATTTATTATTTATTTACATAATTTGATTCGTTTATTGACGCGGCAAAAACAAATTTGATGCCGGTCAAAAGATTCGAGATTTTGTTATTATCCGTATCCGTATCCGTGCGTATCTTATCCGTACGATGATAGCGCCTCGATATACAAAGGGAAACTATCTATCTATCTATTCAACAGTATTTCGTCTTTTTTTTTGTACTTTTTTTTGGCGTATGCCATGTGTGAGATTGTGTGTGTGCGTGTGTGTGTGCGTTTTACTCCCCTTTGCCCCCCAAAAAAACGGATTTGTGTGATTGCTTAGCATTTTCTATTTGTTCTAACAACACTTTTGAGACATTTGCCAACTGTTGCCAATCCACCCACCACTCAGCCACCCACTCAAACAGTCAAACACTCAACAACATGCCACGGCAACAGAATGAGGTGCAAACGCAGTGTCAACAGCCTTACAAAGTGATCAAAATAAAAATACAAAATCAAAAAAAATATTTTGGGTATTCCTAAAACAAAATTTTATTTAAATTTTATTTTGTTCAAAAAAATATGGAAATCCAAAAGTAAGTAAATAGTAATTTTTTTAATTTAGTGTGGTGTACTTTATTTTGATTTTGCTTTCAACAATCAGCTGTTTAAAATGTGCAATTTGGCCAGAATAAATTTCAAAATGCAAATTCATAAATAAATTTATGCTTATTTTAGTGCTCTGTAAAATAGTCTTAGAAAAATTGTTTCTTTTGTTATTTTGTATTTTCGCGCTTTTTTTTTTAATTCACAACATGCAAATCTAATCAGTATCTGTTTCAGGAATACCCCAACTATTTGTTGATCAGCGGTGTTCCAGAACTACAAACCAACCAAGACCCCATATATTTTCGGTAGTTTTACATTTCTGGAGCACCCCTGATGAGAATGTGTTGATTTAATATTTGGACAACACAACAACAGCAAACATACTGTGTGAGGATAGGCGAAAGAGCGAGAGAGAGAGAGAGCGCGCCCTTCGGCGCATTTCAATAAGCCAATTAAAATGTCAGTTTTATTTTTTGTTTTTCTTCTATCAAACCTGTTGCCCTGTATGCGTGTATTAGTGTGTGTGTGTGCTTGTCTGTCTGTTGTTTATTATTAAACTAGACGACATTCATATGTATGTACTTGTGGAATGTAAAATTGTTTCGTCACATGCGATCCAAACGCTTTTTTTGATAACGCTCTAATCAGACATTCCGATTGGCACAAAGGTCAGTCATCGTCATTTGGGACTGTGCGATACATTGTTGTTATCGAGATCACAGCTGAAAAAATCGATGCCAACAGCTGTCATCATTTACATATGATATACATACGCATACATATATATACATATGTTAATGTTTAGGAGCCGCAATCAAACGGCGCTGCCACATGTCAATAAAGTGTAACAACAACAACAGGAGCTTTAACACTTTATGTAAAGCGCAAATTTCGTAAAAAAATTTATAAATTTTTATGCATGTGTATGTGACTATGAATATGTGTGTGTGTATGCAAAACAAACATGTTTGCTGCCTGACGCTTGACTTTGAACTTGCATTGTTGCCACACACGTTTTTCTGCAAAGCAAAGTTACAAATATCAATATTATCAAAAAAACGTATAAACATATGTATGAATGTATGTAAATGCGCATATTGTATATTTATATTTATGTATGCACATAGCACAAAACCAGCTTAAGCTTAAATCCAAGGCCTACGCATTAAATTTAACTCGTTATCAAACATAACACACACACACATGCACATAAGAGTTGTCACTTTAAGTTCAATTCGCTGAAAGAGTTTACACGTTCATTTTTGGGTCGTGAACTAAAGCAGTCATTTAGTTCATATATGCAGTTCTCATGTAATATGAACTATGTGTAAAATGCGTTTTAAGCATTTAGTATGGATATAATGAAAATAAAATTTAAGCTGACCAAATGCAAAATGAAAAATAAAGTTGATGAATAACTTCAATCATTCATTTAAAAAGCCCATTCATTTGAACTTATTGGAGATTTCCGACAAATGGCAATTTTCAAATATTTCTAGCCATCGAACATTGCAAAACTAGCTATAAAATAATTTGAATAAGCAAAATAGCTAAATTGGCAGCACTGCTGCACATAGACACAAGCTTTCAAAGGGCGCCAGCAGAGTGCGTGAGCAAAAGGAGAGCATTAAAGAGAGTGCCCTCTCAGTCTTGCTATTAATATACGCACTCACACACTAAAAGGGAAACCAGGTGCAATACACACACATACAAACACACTTAGCCGATCTGCTTTACTCGGTTTTGTCATGCCTTTCACCTCCCCCGCCCCACAACAACAACAACAATACATTGGCCATAATCTTGGCAACGTGGTTGGCGATCATATGCTCAACAACAACAGCAACAACAACAACAGCGGCATTTCGTTGCTGTGTATTGTATAATCGTGAAAATGTCTGATATTTTGATTTTTGGCTGTTTTTCTTTTTTTTTCCTTTTCTGCTTCTATTTTATTGTTTTGTTTGTTGTTGTTTTTGGCTTATCAGTAGCATTATTTAACAATTGACTGAATGGCGTAGTGAAAGCAAAAACAAAAACACAATAATGTATAAAAATAATAATAATACAAATATTACAAAGAATCTACACCAAAAATACAAATATTGAAATGACTCAGCCACAAATTTGACATGGTAGGTACAAACATACATACATATTAACATATACATACATAAACTTATGTATGCTTTGTTATGTATGCATACATACACACTTGCATACATACAACACATTTTCATTGTGTAATCATATGCAGTAAATAAAGGAGCCAATTTATCCAGAATTCATCCTATGACAACACACACACACCCACAAATTGAATGCCGCATGTTTTTAGCGACAGCAACAACAACAACAAGGAGTTGCCACCTATTGATTATGTTGCGCATTTTTCTTTTGCATTTACAAACACACACACACAAATGCACGCACACAAATAGACAACAACAACAAAACAGAAAAAGGATCCCAGAAATTGTACAATTAAACTTTGATACACTTAACAATATTGCATTTACGTGTATTACAAAAAGCAATATGACACCATTTTTCTTGCTCCTCTTTTTTTTGGTAGTGTGCGAGTGTTTTGGCAACTGTTTTTAGTAGTTAGTAGTAGGTTATGTTCCGCGTGGTCAAATTTGCGCTTACCTTTTGAGACCAGTGGGTTAATTAATTATGTATTGTATTGCTTTTGAATTTGCGTTGACGGTAATTGTATTTATTTGAATATATTCACTTCTATTTTATGACTTGGTTGACACTAAATTTGAGCGTACAAAAAAGCAGCACGAATTAAACACGTGTCTACGTCTACCTTTTACATATCATAACATGGCCGGCGTATACAGTGTTGCCATCACTGCGCACACACGCCGATAAATCAAAACAACACAATGCGACAATCACGTTTTGTTTATCAAAATGCACGCTTTTTTTAAAGTCACTTTATAATTATATTTCCATATGGAATTGCAGTCTGAAATGTTTGCACAAACAGCTAAAACGCATGTGAATTTGGTTACTCGCGCTGAATGGCAACACATGCATAAATCGGGTTGTAACAAACTGTAATCGTTGTAATCGATATGAAATATATCAGCAATCGATATAAATATTTTTCAAAAGTATTGATTTGAATTTTTTTTAAATCTTATAAGTCCCATACAACTATTTTAAAAAGCAGACATTTGCAATTAAATATCTACTTAATATCAAACATATCGATACATTAAACGCACATAATTTTTTAAAAATATACCTATCGAATTATGGAAAGCATCCCTGTGATACCTCTCATACATCAGTGCTGCCATACTGTTAAAATTTTAACGATGTATTCGATTTAATTAATGTATTCAATTCTGAAGCATTATTTTTAAATAATATAAATCGAAAACTGTAAGGTAAGCAACAAAAGCTAGAAATTAGTGTAGTGCTAAAATGTGTTTGGTGTCATGCGTTATCGGTATTGATAAATCGTATCGTGTGACTATGCCCATAATTGCGTGGTCTGGCAACTCGGGGCGAATGACAGTCAACAGACGGTTTCCTGTTTGCTCGCTCTGACAGCGCTCTTTCTACCATTTGACAGCAACTGAGGTAGGTCGGCTGCCTAAATTGATGTGTTGAAAATTAACAAATATTGCAAGCATCTTCAAGTTGTATGTGTTTAATACCATTTGAATATTAAGTTGATATATGAGTGCAATATTTAGTGCAATTGTTTTGAGTGCAAAGAGCAAGTAACTAATTGAAAATTGTGTTTACATTTGTTTTGTTTGTTTTTTCCGATACAGCGACGATGGCAGTCCGTTATGAGCTGTGTATTGGTCTTAACCGAGGCCACAAGACCACCAAAGTCAAGAATGTTAAGTACACCGGCGACAAGAAGGTCAAGGGTCTGCGTGGCAGCCGTTTGAAGAATGTAAGTATTGTAATTGTAAAATTGAAATGTAACATTTTTTGTTTACATATGAATTGTATACAGATTCAAACCCGCCACACCAAATTCACCCGCGATTTGGTACGCGAGGTGGTTGGACATGCTCCCTATGAGAAGCGCACCATGGAATTGCTGAAGGTGTCCAAGGATAAGCGTGCTCTCAAGTTCCTTAAGCGTCGTCTGGGCACACACATCCGTGCCAAGAGGAAGCGCGAGGAATTGTCCAACATTCTCACTCAGCTCAGGAAGGCTCAGACTCATGCCAAGTAAACAACTACAACCTGAAACAACAACAATGGCAACAACTACAACAACAGCTACAACAACAACAACTGTGTGCCGTGCTCTTTTTTTTTCTTGTTTACTATAATACGCAAAAGAAAAAGTGTAACAGTTGATAATTACTTGAAAAGTCCAAGAAGCCGTAATTAAAAAGAATTCAAATATTTACAATATTTGCGCCAAAATTTGTGTTTATTTTTTTCAAGTGTAACTAAACCTAACCTCACAAGCAGCAAGTGCTGTATTTTTTGGAATGCACAAAAGAACATGTATTTCTGCATTTAAAGTGCAAAAATCACATTTTATAAGTATTGAAATGGTGATCAAGACGCAAAGTTTACACGAGTCGTCAAAGCAGAGCGAAGATTAGGGATGTGCAAATGAAAAACGAGCGAAGATTAGAAATGTGCAAATGGAAAATGCTTGCAAGGTAGATTGAAGCATGGTGCAAAAAGAAGGTATCGACAGAACTGAAAGTGTGACAGCGAAAAAGGAATTGCCAATAACTTGAATGTCTGTGTGTGTGAGAGTATGATAAAAGCATAAAAGGTAGCGATCATGATACAATAATATAAGTCATGATGTATTTACTTAATTCTCTGGTAAATCACGAAGATCTCAGAGAGTAATCTCAATTTATGCTGTTTAATATTGTTCAGTGTGTAAGCACATGCTAGAAAAACGTTACCTTTTATTATTGTATCATGTGTAAGCAGAAATGTTTTGTTTCGCTCTCACGCACACAAACATCGGATTATCGTATTTATAAAGAAAGCGAAAACGCTGTTCTACTTCTAATCTTGTATGAAAGTATGACAGCGAAAAGGAATTGTCGATAACCAGGATGTGTGTGGGTGTGAGAGCGAGCAAGCAACATGCGAATTTTGAGAATGCTCTTTCTCTCTCTGTCTCTGAGTTGTTACTTTGTTGAAGGGAAAGCCCTTACAAATTAGATTGAGGGGTATATAATGTTAGTGCACAAGTACGTAGAAGGCAGAAGAACGGACAATTGTATGTTTATACATATATATATATATATATGTTGGATCAGCATCAGTCGAGTTGATATAACCATTTTTGTATGCGATTTAAGGTGTTTTTGTATACAAATACATATATATGTATGTTATAGGGTAACTTGGAGACTAAATGAGTGTATTCCGTAGTCTAGCATTCTCGACTTAAGCTTGCTCACATGGCCCTACAAAAAAGAAATCCACATGGATCGCAGTTTAACTTTGAAATGGCATAAATGATACTAGGGGTACTCCTAATATTCAAACCCCATACATTTTTAATAGTTTTTCATCCGTTTGTGTGAATTATATTAAAATTATAGCAGCTTACCTTCTGCTATATCTGATTATTGATAGTATGTCAAGTAATTATTGTGACACAGTTGTTTTTATTATTGTGCACACAATTACAATTATAACTGTTATTATTCCTTTATACCTTTTTAAGGTTCTTAGGCAATTAAACAAAAAAAAAGAAAAATAATTTTATAGAATCAAAAAAAAATGTTTAAAAAGGAAAGACCTTTTCTCAAAACACTATATTTATTTAGAAAATTGCTTTGATTGCATTTCAATTATTTTCCTATTGTTTATGATTTTTAGAACGAGCTAAAATGAAAAATTTTAGAAAATAAAATATAAGAAAATTTTTTATAATGGTGCCCAAAAAGCGTTTATACAAAATGTTTATAAGACTTGGAATATTAAATGAAAGAAAAGCCAAATGATAACAGTTTATTAAGTTTTTATTTCGATTCTTCTTTCTCTAATAAAAAACTTTTAATAAGAAACCTTTGTTTCATAATATAAATATATGTGTATTACTCTACAATCTTTCTAAACGGTTTTAGCCTTATTAAAAAATATAATCTTTATGATATAGCCTTTAAAAATTGTTAAAAAGTCATGGAAATTACATAAATAGCTTTCTATATTTGATAGGGAGATACTTTATATTTAAATTGACATTTCTGATCTTCAAAAAATTATAACTTTACTATAAATATAATCTTTATGACCTTATAAAGTCATGGAAATGACATGAATAGCTTTCTTTATTTTAGAAAAGTATTCTTTTTTTTAAATAAAATTTCTGATCTTTAAAAGTCGAGGTTTATATTGCTTTAGCTATGTGTGATGTGCATAGTTTCGTTTATTGAATATGATTTAAGAGTTCTTATAATTTCAGCTTAATTCTAATTAGATGCGATAAGTATATAGAAATATTTGAAAAGATTGTTAAATGCCAACATGCAAACATAAAATGAGGGAATATTGTGCCTACAGTAAACACTCGTTAAATGGCACACATTGTTGTACTTGGTTGCAGAAGTTGGAAGATGAAAACCGAGACAAAAGTAACTTAAAACTATGAGTACTCTGAGGTGCTGTTCGCTGAAGAAGAGGAGAGGAGCAGGATGCAGGTTGCAGGCAGAGAAGGAGCACCAAATTTGGGAACACAGCCTTTTGTGTTGCATTTCTCGATGAGATCGCTTCAGGGATCGGTGTCAGTGAATCCTGGCAATGAGATGGTCACCTCACCCACCAAATGCGCCTCGTTGGCATCATTGGAAACAATAATACGCTCGAATTCGTTGCCAATGGGATTCACAATCTCATAGCAACTTCCCGCTCCGGAATTGTTAAGATCAGTCTCATGTTTGATTTGCGGAGAGAGCACCTGTTGGGTCACCTCCAAACTCTCCAGGCGTGTCGTCTCCAAGCGATAAAAACCGTTCTCATCCAGGCGATATGTGAACCGTTTGTGACCCGATGGCAACCGAAAACCATGCTTCCTAATCAGGTGCACGGAGAGCGATTTGCCGCTCTTGAAGAACCGCTCACAGCAATGGCAGGCATAGAAGATCGGATTGTTCCCATGCACCTCCAGATAATGCTGAAATTAAATCACTCGATCAGCTCTAATATAACATATATGCATATATATTTTCTGTTGTGAAATTATTACGTTCAGTTTACATTTTCATATTTTTTTTTTTAGGCTTCTGTTAATTATTTCACTAACATTTTTGTAAATTTCTCCAAATTTGAATTGAACTTCTGGCAAATATTAGTTTGTATTAATAATAATAATTGCAATTTGCTAATGAAATAAAGTTTTTATCCTTTTGTAATTATTATAATAATATATTTTACATATACATTGTATATAAATAATTATTAAATGTCATTTCTTTATCATTAATTTTTTTCAATGCTGTTGCATTTTGTTCAATATTAATGAAAGGTCAATGCATTATCAAATATCTATTTTATGTTAGTAAAATATCATTTTATTAGTATATATTACTTTCCAATTCTAGCGAAACGTTAATTTATTTTAATATTTGTATTATTTGATTTTATCATCATATTAATGCTAGTGATTATCCATACTATTATAAAAATTATTAAAATGCATTTCATTATCATTCATTTTTTCATATTATTAAAATGCATTTCAATAAAGTTGTTTTTATTTTTAAAAATGTCATGTGATTAACATAGCATTAATTTTTTTGATTGATAATGAAGTCATTTTATTATTATTAATTTATTTTAATGCTTGTGAATTGAAATTTTATTATCATTAATTTTTTCATTTCTATTAATATGACATTTCAATATAAATACTTTTATCAGTGTTAATGAAATGTAATTTTATTATTATGTTTATATTTTATTTTATTATAATGTTTTCAATGCTAGTGATATGTCACTTTAATAGCATACAATTTTTTTTGCATTAATTTTGTCAATGCTTGTTCTTTTATTGATTAAATTACCGTTAATTGTTTTAATGTTAATAACATATAATATTTTAAACGACTTTTTTTAATGCTTATCAAAAGCCTATTATCATTAATTTATTTAAAGTTAAAATGAAAAAGTAATGATAATGATAATGTTAGTGTCTTCGCTTACCCGACGCATTTGAGTGTAGGTGCGCACAGAATACTGACAGCCGGGTTGATCGCATTGATGCACCATCTTGGAGTGGACAATCTCCACATGTTTGGCCAGATCCGAGATCCTCACACACCTGGTATCGCACTCACTGCACTTGAAGGGTTTATCCTTCAGATGGCGATACCGAATGTGGGTCGTCAGTGAGCTGGCCGAGCTGCAGGTCATGTCGCACATGGTGCATTTGTAGCAGTTGACATGTCGCACTACATGACCCCGCAAGAGCTTTTCCGTGGCAAAGAACTTGAAGCACTGTGCACACTGGAACTTTTGTGCTGTGCAGAAAACAGAGAGATAAAAAAGAGAATTTAATTTTACTTTAATTTAAAAAAAAATCTAAATCGGTTTATGCTCGTTTCTAATACAGTTCTTCTTTTTTGACTTTCAATTTTTAAAATTTCAAAGGGGGGACCCTTATCATCGTACCCAAGATTTCGAGTGAAATAATTTTTTTTCCAAAATAACATAAATTTAAAGCCAGAATGAATTTAGAGGCCAAATCAAGTTCAAAATGACATTCCGCTTACAAATCGGTTTAGTTTTAATCAAGTTATGACAATTTGAAGTTGGTCAGAACTTTCACCTAGCCACTTTACAAGTCAAAACTTTTCTATAATTTGACATGATTTTTGACCAAAAAATAAAAGGTCTCAGAATCAAGTTTAAAGTGTTGTTTTATACTAATTACGATATAAGGAGTTGATTAAAAGTGAAAAGATGAGATTTAAAATTTTCAATTTTAAAAATTTCAAAGGGGGGACCCTTAGCACCGAACCCAAGATTTGGAGTAAAATATTTTTTTTTGTCAAAATTAAATAAATTTAAATGCAGAATGAATTTAGAGGCCAAATCATATTCAAAACGACATTCCGCTTACAAATCGGTTGAGTTTTGGCAAAGTTATGAAAGTTTGAAGTTGGTCAATCCTTCGACCTATTAACTTTACAAGTCAAAATTTTAGTCCAATTTCACAATTAGCTTTTCTTTTATCCTCCATGGTCACATTCATAAGTGTAATTTAACTTGAATATTGTAACATTTAAAGTAATGTGAATTGAATATAAATTTAAAAGTGATTCCACGTCATTCTAAAGATCTTATTTCTTCTCAAGCTTTAATTCATATATATATCTGTTCTTGTATCCTCCATAGTCACATTAAAATGTATAAAATTTGAAAAAGTTTGAATTTTATATAAATTTAAAGTGATTCCAAGTTATTTTAAAGTCGACTCTGCCTAAGTACTTCTTTCTTCTTAAGTTCTACACCTAAAGCCGTCCTCCATGGTCACATTTTTAGCTCAACATTAGTATTCCTCTAAGTGCTTCTATGCATTCTTCTTAAGAATTCATCCTATCTCATCATAATGAGCACAAAATTCGCTTTATTCATGATGCATCTCCATGTTCACATGCTTCTTCACTTCCACCTGCTCCTTCTTCTCCTCCCTCTCCTTCTCCCTCTCTCACTCTACTCACTGTTGTTGTCCGGCTGTCGCCGCAGATGATCGAAGAGCGTCGTCTTGGTGCGAAAGAGTTCGCCGCAATGGAAACAAGCGACACTCTTCTTGTTGCAATGTGTGCTGATGTGCTCGAGGAGACGGTAACGGTTCTCCAGCTGCCTGTGGCACAGATGCCAGTTGCACTGTGTCTTCGGACGCTCATCATCCGGTGACTTTTGAATCTCATACTCAAATGAGGCATGCTGCACAATGTGATCCTGGAACTCCACAATGGACACAAACGAGCGATTGCAATCGCTCCAGCCACACAGGAAATTCTGTGTCAACTCTGGCAACTTGTTGCCATTGCGTGCTGCTCCATAACAGCTGGGAATCTCCGGATGACGATCGCACTCCAGCTTGCCGTGCAGAAGCAGATTTAAATAATACCCATGATAATAGCTATGCCGTTCAAATTCCTCGCGGCAATTTGTTTGGAAATCGCAATCGCTCCAAGTGCAGACGCACTCTTCCTCTTCCTGCTCCTTCTGTTCATCCTGCTCCAAATGCTCGGCAATGTGGCTATTGAGCAACCATTCCCCCTCGCATATCACCTGACAGTCGCGCCAGCCGCAGGGTAGCTGCAATTCGGCCGCTTTTTTCTTTTTCGACGCTTGTCTCAACATTATTTTTCTCTTTCTTTCACGTTAATTGCAATTTTTTGCCTGGTTTTGGTTTTTGCTGCTGGTCAATAAATTTAACAAATTATCGATAATATCGCTAGTTTCCTTCAAACTATCTAAACAAAAAAGGCGGGAGCTTCGATAATTGAATGGCTACGCTTCGTTATTTAACTGCAAGTTATAAACTAACTTAAACTTTGAAGTAACGCCACAAATAACAACTTAACAAAAGCAACTTACTTTATTATTGCAGTTTTTCAAGTTGCAATGTCGTTGGCACTATCGATAGCAAATTGCTACACGTTATCGTAATAGTATCGATATTTCACCTAATCGTTTTAGCACAGTGTTAGTGGTTTGTCCTAGAGATGGGCTTGCAGTGCTGCCAGAATATTGTGGGCTAAAATTGCTAAATTGAAAAAAAAAAATTGCTCAAAATAGCTTAAAAAAATATATATATAATCCTAAAAAAAATGCATAATTTTTTGAACAGATTTAGGACTAAGAATAAATCACGTTAATAAATATTTCGAGCTCTGAAATAAAAACATTTGGACCCAATTTCCACGATATTTTTATATTTTTTCATATTAATATATTTTTGATATTTTTAAACATATTAAGAACTTTTATTAAATGTAGTTAGTCTGGCAAAATTTCAATGTGATATCGTATTGAAAGTCGATGTATCGTATACATATCGCATTAAATACCATCTTTATTAATTACAAATCGTTTTCCAGTATCAACTATCGATATACATATCTTAACGATGTTGTTCTCGTTATTGCCCAACTACAATTTCTCCCGCCAATTTAGTGACTTCAAATAAACAATTTTTGTTTTTAAAACTAATATGTATTCCGTCTTTTTTTTTTTTGAATATTTGAATAGGGCAAACTTAAGCTTAATTGCATCTACCAATATGTTTGTTATATTCTATTCAATATTTAAACTGGTTAAATGATAAAAACCAGATGCACCAGGCATTCCAGTTTGGTTATTTAAAGACCCGGCATTACGTAGGCAATGTTATCCAGTGTCGTTGCCAGATTTGTGCTCAGCTGCTTTTTGTTCTCCAGTCCGGGTATTTGCGTTGTCATACAGAGCAGCGGTCCCATGGAGCACAGCAGACTGTCCAACAGCACGGACAGACTGCCGGAGAGTGCGACATGTCCATTGTGCTCCTTAAGACGTTCTCCAATCACCGTCAGACTCTCACCGAGCAGCTTGAGATGAGCAGCTGCATCAATTGCCTCAATACTGGATGGTTGAGTTGCTCCTTTAACGTTCATCTGCTCCAGATCCATCACACCAGATTTGCCAGCTTCTCCTGCTGCTGCTGCAGGCGTCTTGAGGCGACTGTTGCTGTTCCTCGGCTGCTTCTGTCTGCTCTGTGCCCAGGTTGTGGGCGTGGCTGTGTTTGCCAGTTGATCCGGCAGCTGCCGCCGTTCAGCGGCCAGTTTCTTGGTGCGACTCGTTGTCGCCCGATTCACAAAGGTCGCATCGCTGGCAACGGCAGCTGTTCCTGTTCCTGATCCCTGTCCATTGCCCAGGGTCATGGCCATGCCATGTGACGCTGCTGTGCCATGTTGTGCCATGTTCACCATGTCTGTGGCGTTCCTTTCGCGTGTCCGCCTGTCCTTTGTCGCTTGAATCTTGGCCTTGCGCCGCCAATTGTTCTTCTCCTTGTTGGACACGTTCGCCCACAGTTCACTCAGACGTCGTGCCGCACTGGCGAAATCTACAACAACAACAGCATAAGGAAAACTCAATCATTATAAAAATATTATAAATTTGGTTGCTATAACTCTTATTAGTCTCTGAGATCTAGGCGATCACTCAGACGGACAAACGGACAGACAGACAGACGAACATGGCTAAATCGACCCGCCTGTTGATCCTGATCAAGCATATATATACTTTAAGGCCTACAAACTTTGCACAAACTTAATTTATCCGCTCACGGTCTAAAAAGTTCAAATTTGTTGCCTAGTGCTAGTGATGGCAATCTGATTTGTTCATATCCAACTTACCCAAATCGGGAAAGTCCCGCTTTCGCACCTCCCGCGCCCACAGGCTGTAGGCGGTGTAACGGACCTTGCCCTTGTCCTTCCGCTGCACTTTGGCTTCCTTGATTACTTTACGTTTGGTGGTCTTTTCACGCATGTAGAGACTTTGACGTACACGGGAATCGTTTGAATAGGAAGCCTCCGCCTCCACGCCCTCGACCAGATCCTGCACCAGTGTGTCCACCTCATCGTCCGAGTTCATTAAGGCGGCACCCAGAATGGCCTGTGTTGTCTGCTCCTGCTCCTCCTGTTCCGTATCCTGCTCCTCCTCCATATCGGAGATGTTATTGTGCTCCTCATCGTCACCGATATCGTCAAAGGCTAAAACCAATTCCGGTTCACGTTCGCGCAGTGCATTTGGCGGTCGACCACGTCCGGGATAACGGGCTGGTTGTCTTCCCGGTCGTTTGGTACGCTTTTCAATCTCCTCCGGCGACTCGAAGTCCAATAATTTCGATGACTTTTTCCGTACTCGTCCACTCCGCGATATGCCAGCAACTTGAAAATCTATAGCTTGGATGAGTCTTTGTCCAAATTGGTATCTCTAGACTTACCTTTTGTAGCTGGAGTTGATATTGGAGATTCCATTGTTTTGCTCGATTTTCGTAGATAGAGATTTGTTGTATACGACCACTGTTGCCTACTTAGCTATTTTATAGCTAGTTCTGGCTATTTTCAGAGCTCGGTTGCTAGAAAAATTTAAGAATAGCTATCAGCTGAAAATCTGGCTATTTTAAATATATATTCAGCTAAGATTTGCTATTCATATTTTTGGTAAATCTGTGGAAAAGTGCCCACAATAATCAGTTTAGATGCTTTCCAGCTAGTAATAGTTATTGTTCCCCCAAAAACTTGCCAGCAATGGTGAGGAAGATTGCCACCCGGCTAAAAGGCTGCCACCCTGCAGAATACCCCTTATAATTCGTATGTTCACTTTAGTGACTCGTTCATTTGAACTTATAACGAACGATTCGATACAATTCTTCTTGTTTATCGAAAAAGAAGCAGAGTGCCCATGCAAGTGTTTTCATTAATTTCAAAACAATATAAAATATGCATAACTAATGCAATTTAAATCAAAATATTACATAAATTAACAACATACCATTAGGCGACATGAATGTTATACAATAATTGAATGACTTGACACTGTTGTGAATATGTGGAGTCAGCAGTTTTGGCGCCAAAATATGGCAGCGTAATGTGAAACAACAAATTTGTTATGATTTATTAATTTTATTATTATTAGTTGTTTATGTGCCGTGTTGATCTGAGTTCTTGGGCTTACAATGGACTATGATCTATTCCAGTCGGATGACGATGAGGATATACTATCTGCCTTTTTGGAGGCAACACAAAAGGCGCAACCGGAGCTGCAAGTGCAACAAATGCTGCAAGATGATGATGAAGATCATAATGAAGATGATGATGATGATGATGCTCTCGACTTGCTGCCGGAGTTCAATTGCACTGGTCGCGATACAATTAAGACGCACAATGATTTTCCCAGCAATGGATTTGTGCGCAATAATTACGGTTTGAATTCCACGGTGCCACGGTGTAAACTGGACAAACTGGGCTTTGACTTTGAGCCGGGTCAACTGAGTGTCGGTGCCGTTATGCGTTATCTGCATGGCGAGGCCTGGTGAGTAGTTCCCCTAATAATAATGTCACAGAAGTTTAATATAATCTTGTCCAGAAATTTAGGTATATCTAAGAATAGAGCCATGACCCTCAGCTTTGAAGCTATCTTGATGATATTTGGCATAGATCGGTATCTGTGCAGACGACAGCATATATGTCGCAACTGATCAGAACGGATTACTATATCACATAGCTGCCTTGGGAACAATGTGTCAAAATCAAGCTGTAGCTCGAAAAACTTTGTTGATTTTGTAGATACTTCAATCAATCTCACAAAATTTGCACTTAAGTTGGTCCTACATATGCTGGCCAAGTTTGGATCGAATCGGTCCGTAATATCTGCCATTGGAACAATCGTTCTAAAATTAACAATTTGTATGAAAAAGTTTGTTATATCTTAAGATATTTCAACCAATCTGACAGAATACGCAAATTATGTTGTCTTAAACATTCTGACCAAATTTGGTTTAAATCGGTCAACTATATCATATGGCTGCCATAGGAACGATCGTTCAAAAATCATCAAACAGCATGATAAAATTTGTCATTTCTTAAGATATTTCAACCAATTTGACAGAATATGCAAAATATGATGTCATATACATTCTGTCAAAATTTGGTTCAAATATGTGCACTATATCATATAGCTGCCATAGGAACGATCGTTCTAAAATTAATTTTTTCATGTAAAACTTAGTTATTTCTTTGTTATTTATATTTTGGCATTGCCTTACACATGCCGCTTAAGTTTTACTTTAATTAGACAAGTATTTTATTGAATATTAAATACTTTTTATTAATATTTCTGATGTGCTTCGTTTTCAGCAAGAATATCCAGAAGCTGTGTGCCGCAGTGGCTGGACAACAACAGCTGCAGTCGAAGTCATCGCTGAATGCTGCCAGTTGCTGGTACATGACACGCCAGCAGGTGACACATTTCTATCACTTGCTGCTGCAGCAGGAGGACTCCGGCAATCAGTGGCAACTCATCGCTGCGGCCGTGCTGCAGCTGCGGGAACTGCTCAACAGCTGTTTGGATGCGGATGCGTGGCGAGTTCTGTATTTTGCAGAGCACAGCAAGGGTAATGAATGCCAGGCAGCAGCTTATCATCTCTATCATGGTGCACTCGAGTGGCGTCTCTTGGATTTGTGTGTGCAACGCAAGTTCCAAGTGGATAAGGATGTGAATGCCACAGAGTTGCAGTCAAGTTATCTGCTGCAGCTGGAACGCATGCTGGATGATCTGGTCAACTGTGGCAGTCATCATTATCGCAGTAAACACAGCGCCGAGTTGTTGCACACTTCGGCATTCATGTGTCGCTGCATCAAAGAGATCTGGCTGATCCTCTACCAGGAGACGGGCAGTGAGTCCGATTTCTGGACACGCTTTCACAGAGCCATGCAGCGTCACAAGGCGCAACTGCAGCGTAGGTTTCCCTTTTATTATATTTATCAATTAATCACTTCTCCATAGGAATTTAAAAAAATACTATAATCATTTCTAGAAAGCTAGAAAACTTGTAATTATATTAGAAATATTGTAATTAGCAGCGTAGGTTTCCCTTTTATTATATTTATCAATTTATCACTTCTCTATAGGAGTTTTAAAAAATACAATAATAATTTTTAGAAAGCTAGAAAACTTGTAGATATGTTAGAAATATTATTATTAGCAGCGTAGGTTTCCCTTTTATTATATTTATTATTTTAAGACTTCTCTATAAGAAATTTTAAAAATAATATAATAATTTAAAAAGAAAAATTAGGCACACAAACCTCGACAACTTGTAGTTAGACAATAAATATTAGAAATATTGTAATTAGGAAACTCGATTTAGAAATTAACATGTAGCATTACCAAAAACCAAATCTTCAATTTACTATTTGCCTATATTAATGAACTATCGTTTTATACCTTGAACCCATTAAAAAAGGGGGAAAAAAAGGGTATAATGTGTTCGGCAGAATGTATGTAACAGGCAGAAGGGGGCGTGGCAAACCCCCCAAAGTATATATTCTTGATCAGAATCAACAGTCGAGTCGATTGAGCCACATCCGTCTGTCTGTCCGTCTGTCCGTCTGCTTGAACGTGTCAATTTCAAAGACCATAAGAGCTAGAGACTTTGAATTTGGAATGTAGGTTCCTGAATACCGTACGCAGATCAAGTTAGTTTTTATTTTTTGACCGGACCTCTATATCATATAGCTGCCATAGGAACGATAGATCGAAAATGAACTCTTAGTATGAAAAACTTCTTGGTTTTTTGAGATATTTCAACCAAGCTGACACAATATACATTTGTGAGGGTAATATACATCCTGACCAAATTTGGTTCAAATCGGCCTACTATATCATATAGCTACCATGGAGACGCTCAGTCGAAAATCAAGTTTTAGTATGAAAAATGTTTTTTGTTTTTTGAGATATCTTAACCAAACTGTAAGAATATGCATTTAAGTTGGTGTTACACATCCTGAGCAGATTTGGTTAAAATAGGACCACTATATCATATAGCTGTCATGGGACCGATCGGTCGAAAATCAACTTTTAGTATGAAAAAGTTTTTTGTTTTTTGAGATATCTTAACCAAACTGTTAAAATATGCATTTAAGTTGGTTTTGTACATTCTAACCAAATTTGATTTAATTAGGTTGCCTATATCATATAGCTGCCATTGTAACAATTGGTCAAAAATCAACCTCAGTACAGAAAACCTGGGCACAGGGTATCCTACTGTCGAGCGCGCTCGACTTGTTCTTACTTTCTTTAATATTCCTATTTAGTTTTCTTAGTTTTTTTATTTTTGTTCTTGGAATTTTCAAAGTAATAATTGAATATGATGTGATGTGCTGATTTAACTGCAGACAATTCAGTAATGTTTTCTCCTCTCTTGCAGTGGAGGGCAACAACAGCTCCAGTTTGGCCTACCATGAGTTCTATGCCTGGCTGCGTCTGAGTCTGGCACGTCTAGCTGCCTACAATCGGAATGGAGAGCAGCAATCGAAGGCATTGCCAGCTGTCGCTGCTATTCCTGCCGAGATTCTGCAGACTGGTGGGCTGTTAAAGCAGTTCTTGGCCTGCCAACCGGATGAGCAGCAGCGTCGCGTCTATCTCTGTCTACTGGCACCGCTGCAGCTGCAATGGGGTCAACCCGACACGGATGTGCTCTGCCAGCTGTGGGAGTGTCTACATCGTTCGCTCAACTGTCAGTTTAATGTGTCCAGCAGTCAATTAAATCAATTAGAACAGTTGCCACTGACGTGTGCTTCAGGTTCAGCTTATTTGGAACGCTATCGCAGCTTGTTATCACGTGCACAGCTGGAGGATTTGAATCTGAGCAGCTTTACGCTGTATGCTCTTTTGTTGGGCAAGACTCTACAACTCTTGCCGGGATTGGGACGCGGTCATCAATGCCAGAAGCTGCTGGGACGCATCTTTAGCAAGTTTAGTGCTGCCAAATTGTTGGCCTTGAATGAAGCTGGCATACATCATGTCATTGAGCTGTTCCTTTGCCTGCTGTTGTCGTGCCAGGAATTTGTGGAGTTGGCGCCGAAATTGCGTGAAATGCTGTTGTCCTTGGCGCTGGAGAAGCTGCAACCAGCACGCCGTCTGCTGGTGGCCAAGGGTCACATGGCTTTGTTATTACTGCATGCAGAGCGGCGTCTATCACTGGAGGATTATGTGGGCAAGCTGTTGAACCAACTGGCTCAGGTGCGCTATGATATAGATGTGGCTGGCATTTATGTGAGCAGTCTGGAGTCCATATTTGAGCTGGCTGATGACTTTTCACGCGGAGAGCAGCTGCTGTTGGCTCCCTGGCTGACGCACTACCTGGAGCACAGTGGACAGGCGGCACAGGAGCGTGTCTGGCAGGCTTTGCACTTGCTCTGTCAGCGTTTGAGTGCAGCTGGCGGCTTTAATCTGTCGCTCTGGGAGTCACTGCAGCAGCATGTGCTGCCCCAGCTGCGTCTGCAGTATGTCACCGGCTTTAGCAGCTGGCTGCCCAAGCTGGCAGCTCAATTCTGTCTACTCGACAAGGATAAAAAGCTGCTGGAGATCTTTCTGCAATCAGCGGAGCCGGCCAATACAGCAGCCAGTGCTCAGTTGCTGCTGCAGGTGCTCCAGCTGAGTCCAGTGACGCAACAGCCGGCAAGTGTGCTGCTCATACAAGTCTGGCTGAAATCCCTGGTGCTATTGACGCCACAACATGAAGCGGTGCTGGCTCTAAAGCCCTATCTGCTGCAGCTGGAGGAGTTTCGTTTACTGGCTCTAAATGAGGCTGCCTTGGAGGGCAGGGAACCCTTGTGCGCCTTCTTTGGCGCCTTGGGACGTCTGGCCCAGCAGCCGGATGCAGTGGCTCAGCGGCGCATGCAGCTCAGCCACAAATTGCACGCCTATGTGGCGCATTTTGAGCGCTGGCTGCCAACAGGAAGTCTAGCACGTCCGGAGCTGACTGCACGCTTCTATAACTTTATGGCCATTGTCATTTATAATTGTGCCACACTGTCGTATGTGCGCTCCAAGCCCAGCTGCTTTCTGCATCTAACCATGTCACGTTTTCTGCTCACCCAGCAGCTACAAACAGGCACTCCGCCGGAGACACGACTGCCACAACTAGTGCACAAGATCTTTCCGGTTCTACTACAAGGCATAGGTCGTTTGCCTTATCGCACAGATGCCTATCTACAACGCACGCTGGAGCAGCTTATTCTGCACTGGACACCGCACTTTGGTTACTCTGGCAATGTTAAACTGGTGGCACGTCCATTTGCCCAATTGCTGCAAGCGGATGCGGCAGGAGAACTCTCCGAATTTGTGCTGCAACTGCTGGCCAGTCAATTTCTGGGCGTGCAGCGCAGTCAGGCGGGAGCACATGTTGGTCTGGTGCTCAGCATGCTGCAGCAATTGGTGAGCAATCTGCAGGAGCAAACGGAGCAGCTGCCAAGTCCGGAGCAGCAACTCTTAACACTGCTGCGGGCCATACACATACCGCTGCTGGAGCATGTGATGTTTGCCGGTGAACTGGAACCAAGTCGTCTACAGGTGCTGCAACTCTATCGTCTGCTGGTGCAGCAGCCACTCTTCCAGAGCTGCTCAGCTGCTCAGGAGCTGTGTGCCCGCGATATACGTAATCTGGCGGAGAAGCATTTGGCGCACTGCACCTACTTCTACTTCCAGATGCTCATCAAGCTGGCGGAGCAGGCGCCTCATCTTGTCCAGCCGCTCTTTGGCTTTGTGCGTGAACAGGCGCTGAGTGTGGAGCTCAAACGTGGCGCTGGCGAGGATCAGGGCATCCGCAAGTGTCTGCAGCGACTGCAGCAGGTGCTACACACCAGCTAATTCCCGCATTTCACTTTGTACAATTATCTAAGCTTTAGTTTAATTCTAGAAACGTAAGAATTATTTTTTTTTGTATAATAAAAGTGAAACTTGTATAAAAATAATTTTAAAAATAACTCTCTTATTGTGTAATAATTTTGAAATTTTCATTTTAATTTAAAAATCATAATTTAACTATTATTTTAATTTTTTTTTATTCAAATCAACCAAATTGTTATTTTTTCAACTTATAACTGAAAAATAAACAAAAACATATTCTTCATACTATTTAGTATATTAAATTAAAAATAATAAGAGCTAAAATAATATTAATAACAATTCAAATCTGAGATAAGTATTTTCAAGTTTTATTTATTTACTATCAAACTTTGTCATAACTTGCCGAAACTAAACTGATTTTCAAACGGAATAATATTTTCATAATAGTTTATCATCTAAATTTATCCTGCATTCAAATTTATTTAGTTTTGATAATTAAAAATATATCCCTTAAGATCTTGGCTTCGATTTTCACTGCTAAGGGTCCCCCCTTTGAAATTTCGGAAATTGAAAATTTTAAATCTCAAGTTTATACTTTTAATCAACTCCTAATATCAAAATTGGTATAAAACAACACTTTAAACTTGATTCTGATAACTTTCATTTTCTTGTAAAAAATCACTCAAAATTTAACAAAAATTTTGACATGTTAAGTTGTTAGATCCAAAGTCGGACCAACTTCACACTTTCATAACTTTGTCAAAACTCAACCGATTTTCAAACGGAATGTCATTTTGATCATAACTTGGCCTCTAAATTCATTCTGCATTCAAATTTTATTAGTTTTGTAAAAAAAATTATTTCCCTCCAAATCTTGGATTCGAATCAAAGGGTCCCCCCTTTGAAATTTTGAAAATTTAAAATTTTAAATCTCATATTTTCACTTTTAATCCACTTTTTATATCATAATTAGTATAAAACAACACTTTAAACTTGATTCTGATAACTTTCATTTCCTTGTAAAAAATTAATCAAAATTTAACAAAAATTTTGACTTGTAAAGTTGTTAGATCCAAAGTCGGACCAACTTTACACTTTTATAACTTTGTCAAAACTCAAACGATTTTCAAACGGAATGTCATTTTGATAATGGTTTGACCTCTGAATTCAATCTCCATTAAATTTTATTAATTTCGATCAAATATTTTAAATCACCAAAATGCGAGTTTAAACCTATTCAAAGCTTTAGCCGATTCTACGAGTTTCAGGGGAGTCCAAGTCAATGGGATGCATCCAACTCTCAGATAACGATTTCTTCCAGCTATAAATAAATAATTTTAACATTTTGAGTTGCATTTGCATTTATTTTCGTACAATGTTTGAGTTAGAAAAATACTAGACTTTAAGGAGGACAACTTTGTTAGACTTTTGCTTAATCTTCTGAAGAAATTGACAAAATAAAAAAGAGTGTATGTATAAATATAAAGAGTGTTGAGATTAGAACTAGACAACGTTCTTGGCATCACGTGGTATGCGATTGGTTAAATGTTTGGCTGGCATGAAGCCGGTGTCGCCGAGATACTTGATGGACACATTGCCGGATGGACTGATGGTCAACCACGTGATAGAGGCATGATTGATGTTGATGCGCAGCCAAGCCTCGGCCGGAAACTGTAAGGCACGGCAGACAAAGTAGCGTATAACATTGCCATGTCCGACAATGAGCGTATAGCTCTCCTTCTCCTGATCCGGATAGGCACGATGGAAGTAGCGACGGAAGGCAGCCTCAATCCGGGCACCATCACGATAAAACTGCTGCAGTGTACACCGAAAGGAAATGTATTATGTATCATTATAAATAGATTAATAATTAAGAGACGGACTACTCACCGAGGCTTCGGGCTTCCAGTGACCAACTGGTGGCTGTGGTGGTATCGGTGCACCTTCGCGCAGAAAGGAACAGCTCTTCACCTTGGCCCGGTCGTAGGTAATCTCATTGAGGATAATGTCAGCGGTCTCCTGGGCACGCACCATATTCGAGGCAATCACCTTGTCCCACTTGATGCCCAGCTCATGCAATCGCTTTCCAGTATACTTGGCCTGCAGGCGACCCCGATCCGTGAGATGATGCGTCTCATCGCTGCTGCCCATGTCCAAGTATTCGCCATGTCGGATGAGTATGATGTGCCGTGCATATTTCGGCGACGATTTCTCCAGTTCGCTATTATAGCGATTCTGTTCCTGCGGCAGGTCGTTCTTCTGTGGCTTTACCAGACTCTTTGGATTACGAAAGTCCCAGTTGCTGTCCCACTGTGCGCATTCCCGCACCGGCGTCTCACTGTTCGTCCAGGAGTTGTGCACGGCAAACTGTGGATCGCGCAGCTTCTGGAAATAGTAGGCTGTCAAGCCGGCACCTGTGCCGCACGCAAATGCTGTAAATTTGCGCATTTTATAGTATAAGTTATCTGCTTAATTCAATCAAATCTCCTTTGCGGTGTGAACAAATACAAAAGGCGGCACATAACAGCTGATTGGGCGTCTTGGTGCTACCAGATTGACAAATGGCGACCACTTGTGAATAACGCGTTGCCAGAAGTCGACCGTTAAGCCGCGTAAAGCGCGCCAGATTTAAATCAAATTGGTATAACGGAAAAAGGTGAGAATCAATATATACTGTGAAGTATACTATTTTATGAGTTATGATATGAGTTAACAATAGGCGGTACACAACAGCTGATCGGTCGTCTTGGTGCTAACAGATTGGCTTATGGCAGCCACTTTTTTAATGTAAAGGAAAACACTAAAATCATACAGGTTTCTTTGCTTTTTTGGTGCTTTTCTGCTTAGCCCTATTTTTGAATTTTTCATGTTTCTACCGATTCTTTATATTAGTATTTTTGATTGGTCAAAAATTGACATTAGCAATAGCAGGTCAAAGTGGCAACTTTGCTTGCGAATAAGCTGCAGCACAGTGGCAGCGCCTGCGCTGTTGTGCGCCAAATAAGAACATTAAAATTTGATTTTTGTTTTTATTTATATATTTTTTGTATTAAACTACTACAAGATATTATATAATAACCATGCATTAATAAGTATGAGTTTTATATAATACTGTGTCTATATATGTATTACATTTACAATTTTACTTTATATGTGTATTGTTTACGTTCATTATTTCAATTATAAATAGTTGTTGCTCTCTGTCTTCAGTGCTGTTAACACTAATTATAAGTTAAACTATGCTTTAAACTATATATTACTGCAATTTAAAGCTGCCGCTTTAGTAGTTGCGAGTTTTTGAAAAACTTTTCTCAAGATTCTTTAACATTAAGCACTTTCGGCAGCAGCTGTTTCCGTCTCTTTCTTCGTCTCCTCCGTCTCTTTCTCCGTCTGCAGCTTCTCCACGCTGACCTGGCGCACAAATGTTGCGGAGGCTTCAATGACAATTGTGGGAACTTCATCTGTGGATTGCACTTGGACAATAGATACATTGTCTTCGGGTGCAACGGCAGTAACAGCAACTTCAGCAGCAATATCAGCTATACCATTATAGGTACATTCCGGCTGGGATTCAAGTGCAGGCTGCACTTGCTCTGTTGTAGCTGCTGGTACAGGAGTTATTTCAACTGTTGGCAACTCTGGCACTTTGGTTGCTTCAGTGACTGCTGTAACCGGTTCCGGTGTAGCTGTCACAGTTACTGCTGCAGCCGGTTCCGTTGTAGCTGTCACAGTTACTGCTGCTTCCACTGGCTTCTCAGCAGCAATTTCCACTGCTGGTGATGGTGATTTGGAATTGGTTTTAACCGCCGGCGATGGTGTGCGTGATTTGGACTGACGCTGGGCATGAACCTTTAGCTTCTGCTCGTGCGCCGCCTTGTCCAGCATCACTGAGGTCGACTGTGGTGCTGGACTTGCGCCACGTTTGATTTCCTCAATTTTATCGTTCAGTTCATGGCGTATATCCTTAATGGGACGCAGCAGAAAGATGGGTACATCATCGTCCCGTCGCTGGTACAGCATCTCACCCTCGAAATCCAGCAGCTTGTGCTTGCGTGCACGCAACAGGATGCCGACAACCTTATCCGATATATAATTGTAGATCTAAACGGAAAAACATAGTGAAATTCAAGCGTTAAAAATGTAAACAAAACAGTTTTGTAAGAGTTGCCACATTTTGATTTGGTACATTTGTACCAAAACTAGTGCTTTTGTATTTATATAAAATATGAAAAATATTTTTAATTTACTATTTCAGTTAAGATAAAATCAAAAATTTATTTAGTACATATCAATAAACTTAGTTAAGTTCGAAAACGCTAAAAATGTTCCTTAAATTTGGTACGAAATATTTAAATGAAGTGGTAGCCCTGTTGATGTAAGTAAACAATAAAAGTGATCGACTTACATTGAACAACTCGCCAAATGGTATGACTCGCATGGTTGGCTCATCCTTGACCTTGTAGCCCTCGGAGTCGATGATCTGGCACAGCTCCAGCATTTCCTTCATCACATGCATGTTGGCCTTTTGACCCCGCGCCTCTGTCAGACTGCCGGCCAGTGGCTTGCCATATTGATCTTTGGAGAAAGTTGGCTTTGGCGATGGAGCGCGTCCATCGTGCGAAAAGGGATTTAATAACTGCGACTGCTTGTGCTGTGTCGCCTGATTGTTGAACATGGCCACCTTCGATGATAGCGGCGAATCCTGAAATGATCAAATTAAAAAAACGAGCTTTTAATTTAAATACATGCCAAGGGGACAAAGGGAAGCCAAAGTAATGCAAAGTAATGCGTTGCCAACTGTTTGGTTAACTTTCGTTTATTTCGGACTCTGCATTGCGTTGCCAACTGTTTATTTGCTATTCGCGGTGAATTTAAAAATGCATTTTCAAATTGGCACACGTGGCAAATGTTTTAATTAATTGGCTGTAATTAAATAACAGCAGATTTACATGTTCTTTAATTTTTCATTTAATAAGTGCAAGATGTTTTAGAAATCTACATATGTATGTATCTATATACCATACTATAAATTGCACGGGCAAATGGGAGGAAAGGAATGCGCAAATGTCAGGCCATAAATAAAAACAAAATTTTTGACGAAGAAATAAAATGTACTACACTTCCTCAAGCCAGCTAAAGCACACACAAAAGAAATAAAATTTCATAAAAAAAATAAAAACATCAACAACGACCTTCACGGTCAATTTTTGCAAATATATTTTGTTTGTTATTTCATTTTTTATTTGTATTAAAAAGAAAACATTTTTTTAACGAAGTAGCAATATATTATGCGTATTATATTGTTAAGAAATGTGAAGGTAGAGCTCTAACGGTAATCTTACCACATATGCTTTAACTATACCCTATTTACATAAACATACATATATTCAAATATGTTTTATGTCTGCTTTGGCTTTATTTAGACGACATTTTGTATGACGCCCCTTGCGAATTTCGGCTGGCAAAAAATATGGAAAATAAAGACATAAATAAAAAAAAAAAAAAAAAAAAAAAGAAAATAAACAGGCAATGACGTTGTCAATGGCGCTGTTGTCTTTTTGATCAATATCCCCAAAATTTCGTCAATCAATTTGGTTGCCAGCTCATTTGTTTCATCTATTTTTCATTCATATTCGTATATTCAATATTTTTTTTAAATATAAATAAATAAATGCGCAGCGCCAGGCGATGAATGAAAAATTTTATAACCATTTGGCAATAACACTGACAGTTATATACCCTATAAACATATGCAATATATATAGTATAATATACACATAAATAGATACTAACTATATGACTGACAGTGCAGTAAATTCACACAGGTGAAAGTCGCTGCATAAATTGTCAATTGAAATGAAAATTTTGCAATTTTCACATGGTTTTGTGTTGGGAAACATATTTTTATTAATACAGCTGCAGGCTCTAGTCGGGAATGTCCGACTAAGAGATACCCCATGCAGCCAATTATTATATTATGATGTAATTTTCTTAATAGATTGTGAGCATGGTATTATTTTTTAAATCTATTTCGTTAAAGTTGCTTTAGCAATTAGTTTCTTGAAATTCAAAATTTAAAATAATACTAATTTGAGTATCTACTTGACTTTTGATGCTGATAATGAACATATGTATAATTTGCACGATAAAATTATCTTAGCTATGTCGTGTGAAAATTTCAGGCTCCTAGGTCTTATGGTTTTAGGCTGTGCAATGATCAGTGAGTCAGGTCAAACGGTTTTATATATGTAGACAACACTCATTTTTTGTCAGAGTATATCAAATGAAATTCATGATTATTATCAACTAAATGCACTAAAACAACAGTATTTTATGACATGCCAATGAACCGAACCGGCTTGAATGAAACTGTTCGATAAATAAAAATGCATTATAATAAAACTTAAGATGTTGTAGTTGCTACAACTGCTTTTGACAGATACTTGTATCTTTTAAACTTTGTGTAGACAACAAAAAGCTTCGGATTTAGCTATTAAATCTATCCAAAAGTTCGATAATTTTAGAATTTCTTAAATCATGTATGAAATAATTAAATAATCTCTATTTTTTTTTTTGTAAGTTCGGTATTCAGGTATTAAGGTAATCTACGAATTTTTGAAATCACGTATGAAATACTCGATACATTTTTTTTTTTTTATATAAATTCGGTATTCCGGGATAGACAGATTTTATTCAAAAGTTTGGTTATCTCGGAATTTTTTTAAATGATGCATAAAATATTCTGTTTTTCGATTTTCATTTGGCTTTCAGCAAATATTTTGATGATCCGGATTTATCAAGATTTTTACTTTAATGTTAAATCATCTACTTTATGCTTTTTTGATATTTTAAATGTTAAGTCGGTGCCATTTTCTACTTATATTGTCTTAATTTAACAATTTTAATCAAACACATGTTAAAATTCAGAATATGTAACTTGAATTTTGTAATAATGCTATTTTCTGTTTATATGCAAAGTTAAAGCTTTTCGATTTGTCGTTGTCGACGCCGTTGTCACTCAAGAAAAGTCGCCGCATTATTTTTATATATATATATATTTACATATAAGCATTTATATATACATACAAACATATAACTTGAGAGATATATACATAAATACTAGAGGACTACATAACATTGCTATTTCAACTCAAACGATGGTCATTGCCAAGAATTTTTCCGTGTTTTGATCTTTTGCACAGTGCGACGAAAAATTTGTTTCTTTTGTCAGTCAAAGCACAATATTGTCTATATATTTAAATAGTATATATACCATATGCATATATACATACATACACGTATGTATATAGCGATCTTTTGGCAATTCATGTGGCGACAAATTAAAGCACAAGCAAATAAAATTGAAAACTGCTTTAAATATTCTATACACTGAGATCATTAACACATTGTCACAAAATGTGTGAAGAACTCATAAAGTTTTTTATCGGTTTTCCGCTTGAAATAAAACTATAGATTCCGAAAAATCACACTATAATATATTAATTAGCGAAAAAAATTGCCAAAAAACTAAAGTTCATTTTTCTTAGTGTATTTAAAAGTTTGTTATGCCTTAAAATATTGAAATTTTTCAGTTGTTTGTGTTTCGGTTTTGTATGCTGTATGTTAAAATTTATGCCATTTGATTTTAATGATTTTAAATCATGCTGCTTTTTTGAGTTTTTGGCTGAAAACAGCAACAAATTGTCACACAATTTTCATATAAATGAAAAATCAAATTTTCTGTGACATTTTTCCACGCTTGTTATTGTTATTTTTGCTCGTTTTCTCGCATTAATAATGTTGAGGCATTTGTCGCACGAGATATTTGCAATATAATAATAATAATGCCCATGGGAATTATAAAAATAACTGAACAAATTTCTCTTTTCTTTTTTTTTTTAAGAGACATTCCACAAATGCCTTTGTTTCACAGTGCCAACTTTAGTTCTCAGCTAATTGGGAATTGAAAATTTGCGGGGAAAGGCAGGGTTTAAGGAGTAGGGTGTATCGATTTGTATGGTCCCAAAAAATAATTGGAAAATGGTTATCTAAATTCATAATTTATGGGCAATTCTAAGATATTTTCACCAAGTAATCATAGTTCTAAAATTAATTTCTGCTCCCTACTTTTTGATTTGAAAAGTTTATATTCCTGAAATTTTTATCATATTATTATTTGCATATTTTTAGTGTTTTTAGTCCGATTCTGACAAGATTAGTATCCAAAAATCTTGTTAGAAACAGGACTCTATAATTTTTAAATAATTAAAGGATCAAATGTCCTTAAAACATATTTTTTGTCCATGCAAGGTCAAAAAAATTAAAACTTTTAACTCAAAAAGAACGTTGGACTAAGAATTGATTTAAAAACTATGTTTTCTTGGTGAAAACACATAAGACTTGATTGTAATGAATTGTAGATTCTGAATTTGGGCTAAGATTTAAAATTTTTATTTTTTTTTTTAAATCGATGCACCCTAGTGCGTAGAGGGGGGGTTATATTACTTACCACTACAAAGCGTAGGGCGCCCAATTCATGCGATACATCGGTCATATTGTTTGGGGGATTTGCTGGTTCTTGCAGTTTGGTAAAGTTATGAAGAAAAGCGATCGCCGGAATTGTTTCACGTGTCTCTCTCTCACACTTCAGTCTCTCTCGCTCTCTCTCTTACTCTCTCTCAATCTCTGCAAAATCTAAATGTAAATATAAAGGCCAATTAAACTTTGCGAAACGTTACAAAAAAAAAGAAGATGTAAAGTATAAAAAACCGCCACAATAAACAACTAAACGGAAAAGAAACGCCACAAGAGACCACAAACATACAATAATAACAAATAACAATGAAAATTTGTTTCGTTTGAGCGCCCATTGTGTTTTGCCCTCGCATTGCTACACAACATCATTTTTTTTTTTTACTACTTCTTTTTTAGCATTTCTTTTGTGACCCAGAGTGTCTCAGACCCAAAAAAAAAAGAAGAAAAACTGAAGAAACAGCGCGGCCCCAAAAGAAATGAGCAAAACAAAATCAAATTACTTCGGGGTAAAAAGAAGTAGCAGTCATGAAAAAACATAGAGACATAGAGACTCACACGTACATACACTGAAAAAATTACCATCTTCTAAAATCAAGAACATTTATCTTAAGCATTTGATTCTTAAAATATTATTAGTCTAAATATTTTTATTCAAATTACAAATACTAAGTAATTAATCTACAAAATCGCAGTTCTTAATATAAAATACAAATTTTAAAATCTTAGGAAAATATCATTGTGAATATATCAAAATGATAACAACAATAAGAAAACTATATATTAATAAATATTTATAACTTTTTATTTATTAGTTTGAACTTAAGAACATTTATTCTTATAATAAGAACTTGGTTTTATTTAAAATATTTTGAAAAACAATATGTGTCTTCTTGATCTTGATTTTAAACATTTTTTTTTATAAGTGTAGACACGTAGCAGATGGCTTGAACTCTTAACTTGAAACAGGTACGCATGCGCAATGGCTGAGAGACCTCACAGACCTCAGTTTTAGAATTGAACCGGAATTTTCTATGGCTGCAGTTCTCGTTGTTGTTGTTGCTTCTTATTTCCCCACTACGGAAATTACGGGAAATTTTATGCTCATTTTCATTTGCATTTCAATTTCCATTTTCATTTTCTCAATACAGTTTTCCTTATATTTTTATCAATACTTCATTATACATTCATATATATACCACTGGATATACAGATGAAGTTTTAATCAGGCATGGCAGATTGAAAAATAATTTTTATTAAAATAACTATTATTTTTGATATTTATAATAAACATGGAAAATAATAGTTATGTTATTATTTTGAGATAAATATTTAAATTTATTATATTTTTTGATTGAATAATAGGCGTTATTTTACATTTTTTTTTTTTAATAAAAATCAGCGTAAAATTTAGATTTTATAATTTATATTCTATAATTTAATTTAGTTAATTTATTTACTTCAATTCCTAGTGCTACCAGCTAACGTTTATTATTTAAGGAGCTAGTCACTATTATGGAACAAAGATTTTTAGATATTATTCAGTTCAGACGTTGCCGTCCCCTGCTTGAATATTTAAATATTCGTCAAATTATTGGCAACACAAAATGGCTGCTGTTTACAGGATAGCGGCAAAAAGAAACATATTCGTCAAGCTGCTGTTTATCGATAAATGATTTGCCTGGCTTATCGTTTAACTGCCTGGCAGTTGGCAACACAAAATGGCTACCGTGAACAGGATGGCGACAACATAAAAAAAATAATAGGCGGTTAATTTGAATTGCACTCACTTCTTGGCTGCTTTTTGTTGGTTGTTGAATTTTGTTCGTTATGGAATTTCCTTTTGTGCAGTTGATTTATTGGAATTCCTTTGGCTTACACTATGTATTCTCACTTCAATGCAAATGCACTTGGACTTGGATATATGTATAAGTATTTATATATTTATATATGTATTTCAAAAAAACACTTTTCTTTATGTTTGAAACGTTAAAAAAAAACACGAAATAACTTAACAACAGCCGAGCGAAAATGTTGAATTTCAGATATATTCTTTTTGTTTTGATTTTTTGTATATTTTTGTATTTTCTGCGAGTGTGTGTTATTTTGTTGTATGCCGTTTGGTTGCTGGGACCAAAAGTGAGCGCTGAAAGCGAGTGCGCTTTCTTTTTATAGCCACGCCGGGAGTACAAATACAAACACACACATACACACACACATACACCCAGATGAAGAGAGAGACACACACAAAAAGACACACGTTGCGACTCTCACGGTGGCAGCATGTAAAAAGCAAGTCGAAAAGTTTCCACAGCTGCTCTCAACATTTTCTTTTAAATTTAGACAATTTTCTTGCAATGCGGCGCTCAACTACAAAAATAACAAAAAATAAATTCAATAAAAACAATGCTCCCTGCAATGATAACGCACTTGATTTTAATCAATTACTTAGATTAAATCATAAGCAAATCATAATCTTACAGACTAACAATGAAAATAATTGATGACATAGTTCTGAAAAAGAGTTCAATATTTTATAGCTTGTTATTTATAGTATAATAGCTTTTAGAAAGCAGGGCTTAAAATCGTAACCTTTAACCGGTATTAACCGATTGAAATTGGTAAGTAACTGAAACTAAAACTAAAACCATAACCGAAGTTAAATGTTTTTGTATACCGGAACCAAACAAACCGAAATTATTCAAACTGAAATAACCGATTAGTAACCGATTCATGTATATCATCAATCAAGCATAAAATGTTATTATGTTGGTAAGGCATAATCAATGTTTTTCCCAACCAATTGTGACATTTATTTTGAATATTGATCTAATTAAAAATACCTTTTTTGAAAGCAAAGAATATGTGTACATTAAAGTTTCTTTGTTTAAATTGTTAAATATGTTTATAAACAACTGTCTCAAAATCCGTTAGAATCATTATTATATCATTATATTTATGGTTCTTCTGAAAGAAATGCGGTTTACGTGGGGGTTACTCATAAGACAATTTCATAAAGAGCACTTTACTAGCAATAATATTTACAGCCACTTAAAGGCTTTTATTGAAAAGTATGAAAAGAAAACACCTGCTACAATATTTAATTGAAAAAGAGAAAATGCAATTTTGATGACTTGTTTCGCTTAATGCATTATGAAAGACCATTCTTAAAGGAGAAAGAACCATCGTCATGCTTTGTTGCGTTTGGGGTTAAGGTTGGGGTTAGAGCTGCGGTTATAACCGCAATTCAATCAGAAAAGCTAAAAGAATACGAGTATAGTATAATTAGGGTATTAAGCCGAAAAGAATACCGGTTTCGGCTGGGGTTACGGCTTTGTTTATATTTTGGTTTTCGGTTACTATTTGTGCTAAGTCTTTATATATCGGTTTTGTACCGGCTATCGACTTTTTGTATGATTCGGTTTTAAAATAAAGGTAGGATTTCGGTTCACAAACAAAAAATATTTGTTGTAAAAATGTTAAAAAAAACTTAATATTTAAAAAATGGTTTGATTTAAAAAAAATTTATTTAATAGGATTAATATACCGCTTACAAAAAAAATTTGCTGTAAAAATGTAAAAAAAAAATCGTTAATATATAAACAAATATTCTTCGATTCAAAAAAAAGATTTGTTAACTAAGCTCGATTTTAAAAGTTTAAAACCAGGATTACACTTAACGACGTATATATGAATCGGTTACGAATCGGTTATGAATCGGTTATTTCGGTAATGAATCGGTTTTAACGGCTTAAAGTTTTTCGATTTTTTGGTTTCGGTATAATAAAAAAGTTTCGTTTCAGTTAGCCTAACAGTTGAGATGAACTATTTCAATCGGTTAATATCGGTTAAAGGTAGCAACCAAAGTCCATCATAACTGAAAGTATTCGATTGTTTCGATTGTTGATTCGAGTTCAAAGATGGAATACCCCGAAAAGTGAAAAGTGCTGAGAAACGGTTGCTAAGCAAACATTTGTATGCTGCTGTGAATAACAAATCGAATTCAAATACTTTGGCTGACATTGCAGCTTGCAGTTGGGAAAAACCGGAAGTGAGCGCTACGAAAAACACCTGCCCCCGATTCTTTGACGATCATCGCATGCTAAAGACACTAAAGACAATCAAAAATAGATTGTGTCATTTAATGGGCAAGTGATCGGACTCTGTCGGACTCGGACTCCGTCTACGTTGTGGCGTCTTCATCGTCGTCGGCGTCGTCGTCGTCGTCGTCAGTGCAATATGATGCGATCAGGGCCACATACGTCTATATAGACAGCATCGAAACTTATTGGCTGAGCTGCTTGAGTTGAACGCGTGTCACAAACAGACCCAATACCGATGCCCCTTCAATTGATTGATGATCAATACGTATATAAATGCAGTACATAAAAGTGTTGCAATTTTAGCTATTTTATAGCTAGATTCTAACTCAAATTCTAACAACTAAAGAGCTCACCAGTTTTAATGGTTATAAATTTGTTATTGTGGAAAAAACCTAAACTTAGCTATTTTTAAATCTCAAAAACTAAAAATTCAGTATTGTTTTTCCTAAAATGTTTTGAAAACCTTTTTCAGATGGCCAGATTATTTCAATAAACTTAATAAAATATATACATTCTCAATAATATTATGGGCAGTATATTATATACAAATTTGAATATTTTTCAAATGTTTTTGTTGGCTATTTCTAGCTACTTTTTTTCAAACTGTGTGTTTTAAAACGTTTTATTTAAAAAAAATAGTAAAAACATAACTTATTTTTTAATTATCTGTTTTTTTTTTAAACCATTTTATTTAAAAACTATTCAATAGCATAATCCATATTTTTTTAACCCTTTCTGGTCATACTGTCTAAATAGTTAAATTTTTAGATATTGATTTTTGAACACAAAAAGTATTAATTCGAAGTGCTTATGAGTATTTTTTTTAGAAAATAATCAGTATTTTAACGAAATTCTACAAAGAAATATAAGCAATAATATATTTAAAATTATTTTATTTAATAAACTTGCTATATAAAGACAAATCATAGGTGATCGTAATTATATAAAGGAACAAAATTGTGAAACTGAAGTGAAACGTAGAATAGATATATCAAAACTTAATGAAATAAATTTAAATTAGTTATATATAGGAATATAATTGAGAAACAAAGTCGAAAAGTAGAATAAATATTGAATAAATTGTTTGAATAAGTGCAAAATAATTATGTACAGGAACAGAATTGTATAAATCAAGAGATAAATTGAAATATTATATTGAAAATTGTTGAAATAAATGTGCATTAATAAGAGTAATCAAAGCTGATCGTGTCGTGTCGTGTAAAACAATGGCTAAACACGCGCTCATCTCTAATTGGGAGTGGAGTACAGTATGTATACGTAAGTATGTGGACGTAAACAAGTTGGATGCCATTCAAAAATGCGAATGTCTGCAGCTATTTGAGAATGAAACGCAGCTCGGATCGTGCTACTATATATGATATATATTATATATATGAAAGAGATGCGTTTATTGCGCGTGCCCAGCTGCCTTGGCTTGTCAAATTTGCAAATTGAATAAAAATATGAAAATAAATACTTTGAGTACTCGTAAATGAGTTTATTTTGTTAATTAAACAAATGTCGAACTTTTTTTTTTTTGTATTGTTGCTCTGTTTGGCTGACAGCCACAAGTGCATGGCGATGTTGGGCAATTGCTCATTACGAGTCAGGTAAATATATATATATATATATATATAAATACATGTAAATCGGTACTATATAGCGTGATTATATGGCAGCAATTGGCATCCCCCCACACACATAAATAACATCAACTCATGAATGAAAATGCGTTCGCCTCAGCGATTTCCTGTTGCATTTTGCATTAAGCATTTTGCACATTTAACAAATTTTCTTTTTTTTTCAATTTCATTTTTTTTGTATTGTTTTAAATTTGTTAAGCATAAATTTATTTGATACATTTTGCGGGTGCTGAAAGGCGTAACAGCAGAATTCTTACTTTGTGCCCCAACATCCAACAGCCATTCAATTATTCGTTTATTCGATTATTCAATTATTCACATCCTGCCAAGTAATATACATATTATACATATTATATAATTACAAGCATAACTGAAAGTGCAATTTGTCTTATATCTGCTTTTATCTATCTAATTTTTATTATAGTATTTAAATAAAATAGTATTGTCTTTATTTCTATGATTCATCATTTGTAATTTTTATAAAGCATACTATAAAGAAATATAATCATGTACATTCATAATGTATTTCTAACAAAATTTTAATTATTTTAATTCATCATTTAAAAAAATGTATAAAGAATATTTTGAAGAAAAATAAATATTTACATTTATAATCAATTTCTATAAAAATTCTATTTGTAAAAAGTTTTCTTAAAAGAAAGCCTGTAAAACGTTTACGAATGTTGCATATAGAAAATTTCAAGTTTCGTCTGAATCCTTAGAAGAGCCAATCTTAAGTGTTGTTAATCAAAAATTGATTAAACTAATGAGAAAGCTTTTGAAAAAGTTTAAGAATATGGCACAAAGTATTTAAAAAAAAGGTATTTTTTATTTACATACTCAAAAACAATTTACGCAAAATAAATGCATATTTTTGCAGTAGTATACGTATATTTATAATAGAATTTGAGCTGAAGCCTGTAAAAAGGTTACGAATGTGGTACAAAAAGAAAAACAATGAAAAGATTAGTTAGCTTAGCTTAACTTAGCTATAAGTAGCATTTATTAGACCCGTTACTTAAAAAATAATTTTAAATTAAATTACTTAGCAAAGCCTGTAAAACGTTTACGAATGTGATGCAAAGGGGAAAAGAGTGAAAAGCTTAATTTATCAACTACTTGGTCAAATAAATGCTCTATAAATTAGATTATCAACTACTAAGTCAACTAAATGTTTTTTAAGAAGCCCGTAAAACGACTACGAATGCATGCGCAAAGAAGAATCAACAAAACATAATAAACAATGCGTACATACACTTATTGTTAATAATTTCACATTTTCAAATACACTTATTCATCTGCTTGTTGGAATCCAATGTTTTGGCCAATAAATGTATTTAGTTTTCAAAATTATTATCTAAAAATATGTAGTGTAGGCTATAATATATTGTATGCTCGTGAGTTTCCACAGCCCGGGCCGCCAAATCATATAGAGAGAAATGTGCATAAGGTACAAGTGTACAAGTGTATGACACATGCCTAGACAATTGTTTCAAAATAGCAAACGAAAACGTCAAAAACGGGCGAAATGAGGATGCAACCAAGGAACGGGGGAGGAATAGAAACGGATATCTGGGGGCGTTATAAGGGGGAAAATTTAAATGAGTCATACGACTTGGCTGTAAATGTAAGAAATATGCAATAAGGAAGTGCAATTGCAATTGCCATCAATCATTGACGTCTTCAATCATGATTGACAGCAGTCGGTAACGCAAATCGGCAGCATCTTGCCATATATGGTCATATATATTTTGTTGATATTTTTGTTGACGTATACGCAATGCATTAAATTGCGCATACGCAGCGTGTGCTGCTTTATACTTATTATTATTAATATTATTATTAGTTTTATGCATTATGGCGTAGTAAAATTTCTTTTTTTTTTTGGTGGTTCAATTCTTAGATCTGTGTATTTAATATATGTATGTGAGTGTGTGTTGTGTGTGTGGAAAAGTGTTGAAAGCACTCGCGCCAAATGACGCAAAATGTGCTGCGCCAAAACGAAATTGTTATTATTATTATTAAATTTTGTTTTTCTTATTTTATGCGCGTTACTCGTTGACCAATAGGGTATATTAGGTTTGTTGCAGTGCATGTTACAGAGAGAGTTTTCAAGAGAGTGCTTTTAGAAATAAAAATGCATATATTTATGTATAATTAAAAAAAAATATATTTAAACATAATGATTATTATTTATCTAATTTTTAAACTAAAATTTTAAATTTTCGATTTTGTTAGTCTTTTGTTTATTATCATTCTTATTTTCTATGAACGCACAGATCTTGGAGAATATAATAGCTAAAGTCATCAAATTTGGCAGACGGACTTTTATAAACTCCACAAGGATACAATTTTTTAGAAAGGTTCGGTTCGGCGGTTCGAACCATAGAACAACACATCAGTTCGGTTCGCGAATTGGTTTACATGCCCCCTAAAACCAAGGTTTGGGTTCGAACCTTGGTTCCATTTCATACAAAAAAATATTTATATTGTTATACATTTTTCTCTACATTTTGAAGTAATAAATTTTAATTTTTTTAAAGAAATCAAATTTTGATGATGTCTTAAATTTATTTGAAGATTAAAATATGACTTATTTTAATTTGAAGTCTCAAATAATTAGGTAATATTGGAAAACCATAAAATTTATGTAAGTATTTTTTTTTTCGAACCGAACCTTTTATTTTAGAAACGGTTCGGCTTAGGTTCGGGTTCGCAAAGTAAATACATTGAAGGGTTCGGTTCATTATCCGATTCTGGCTGCTTAAAACCTGTACCGAACCGGTTCTACGAGGTTTGGCTTAGAACCGGCGTGCACTGGTCTTTGCTAAAACTTTATTACATCCACAATTTTAAATATAAATGATGTTTTTTTAAGTGTAGACATTAGCTTTTGTGATTATCTAACATTCTACTCATTTGCATAGAGATCGAATATTTGTAAATGGTATTTATGGCTGTTTTAACTAAGACATAGCCCTAAAAGTATGCAGTAATTATTTTAAACTTGAAATTGCTTCTCTTAGCGTTCTTATTTGTTTTTCTTTCGATTGCTCTGATTATAATTAGCATTATTAGATAGAATTAATTTATTTTAAATTGTGTAATGGGTATTTTTCAGTCGAGTAGGCTACTGATGCTTTCCTACTTGTTTTTCTTGCGATTATTATGATGTATTCAGTGGGTACTCCTCATATTGGTTGTGGTTGTTGTGTTGTGTTGTGAGTGCGTCCATTGGACACGTCTTGATCATGATGGCCTCTGATTTCCAGCCATGTGCAAAGTAGATAAATTCCGAATAAGCTGGATTATTATTAATATGGTACTCTTTCTGCCACTTTCTACAACTCTCTCAATCTCTCTCTCCCTCTCTCAGTCTGTCTGTCTCTGCTTTAGCCAGCTGCATGCCTGATCTACGGCAAATATAATCAATTGAGTTCAAAATTCCATGCCGCATTGAACTCTATGCCCTCTGCCTGGCAAAAAGAAAAAGTAATCAAAATACGAGCATGCGAAATGAAAAATGAAAATGTACAAAATTGGAAATGCCAATGAAATTCCAACGGACACACACACACATACCTAGTACATAGAATGTTCTATACATATCCGATCGACAGTGAAAAATCGCCAACTCTTGTAAGACATGTGTAAATATTTACGTTTTGAATTGTGGCCCGAGGCTCGTTTTATTTTTGCGCCCCGAAATGACGTCGACGTCGACGACCGACGCAAGAATTTTGGAATTTGGCATGCTTGAAGGACGCCTACGTTGTTGTTGTTGTTGTTGCTGTTGTTGTTGTTGCTTTTTGCGGCATTGTTGTGTACGTAATGATCAGAAGCGAGTGGGCGGAATTTAATTCAATTTTTATAACTCAATACCCAGTAAGAATTGTAGAATAGAGACAAGCAATAGATTTTAGAAGTTTGGTTTTTTGGTGAAAACATCTTAGGGTGCATCGATTTTTTCGAAAAAAAAAAAAAATGGTACCCCATACTCATAATCTACGGTCAATTCTAAGATGTTTTTACCGAAAAACTATAGTTCTACACTCAATTTCTAGTTCCCGCGTTTTTAGTTGAAAAATTTTGCGTTTTTAGTACTTGCAAGCACTAATATTACGTTTTAAGGACAATTTATCTTTGTATTTGAAAGTCCTGGTCCTAAAACGACACCATTCTTGTCAGGATCGGACTAAAAATTCTAAAGATTTGGTAATAATTCATTATAAAATTATCAAAAGAGCACTTTTTTCAACTTAAAAAGCGGAGACAAGGAATTGATTTAAGAACTATGGTTTCTTGGTGAAAACATCTTAGAATTGACCAAAAAATTTAGCAGCACATGTCAAAAGTAATACCTAAAGTGACTTTCAGCTTATTTAACCCACTACTTATACATATTAACAATTTTTAATATATTTAATATATTTAGTTAAGCTTTCAATGTAAGGCAGAAATACAGAAAATTGTAAGACAGATTTGTAAATTCGTATTTAAACTTCAGATAAAAATTTGAATTAAAATTTTTAATATAATTAAGTTTAGTTTATCTTTTAATGTAAGGCAGATAAACAGAAAATTGTAAAACAGATTTGTTAATAAATATTTAAGCTTCAGATAAAAATTTGCATTCAAATTTTATTTTAGAAATTATATCAAGGAAATCGAAGTATATTTAAAAATATAGTGGGTCAAATAAGCTATGTATATTTTTTTTCTCCATCTTATTGGAAAAGTTTATTTATTTATTTGTTTTTTTTTTTTAATCATTTCAATTAAGATATATTTTTTACTCCAAGACAACAAGTTGTCAAAAATTAAGGACAAGTTGCTGTATAACAAATAAATAAGGCATATATCTATTATTATCATATTTATAAATTAGTTTTTAATATGTTGTTAAATATTTTCCAGAGTTCTTTCTGCTCTTACAATAAAGCTATAATTTTTATACTTGGCAAGCAAATTCATTACCTTATTAGCTTTTTATTTAGAAAACTTTAAAAGAACCGTTTAAGTAATACACAAGACATTCAAAATTTTACTTTCTTAGGTTTTAAACAGCAATTTATATTAAAAATTTTTACACTTGAGAGTTTTTTACTTTATTTTAAATCTGTTTACAGGGTATTTTCCAGTCACGCAGTGCTCGCTAGCTCACGATTCGCATGAATCAGCTGGGCACGCATTTTGAATTAAATTTCTATACGTGAAGTAATTATAGAAAATTCTTTTGGTTCCGTTCAGTTCCAGTTGAGTAAGTCAAAGTTTTGAATAGACCGTATTATACATACTTACGCAATTTAATCATCTCTTTGTTATTTAGCTCATCTAAATAACAATAATTTTGCTAATCACTGTGAATTGTTGGATTTTGTTAGTTCATTGAATCACTTCATGACATGCGAAGATTAACATTTTATTTATTGACGCTACTTAAAAATCATTTAGTATATTTTATTTGCGATTTTTTATATTGTATATAATTTAAAATTAAAAATTATATAAGAATTATTTATATAAAAAATCAGAAACTATTTTTGCAGTCACTTATTGAGTTTTCTTTCAGTTTTTTACAGCATTGCTTTTAGTAATAGTTTCCCTATAAGTTTAATCAACAAATTCTTCTATATAGAACAATATTATTTTCTAATGTTATCAGTTTCAGCTAATGTTATTCATACATTTTCTAAAAATACTTTATTTGATGATGTATATCTCATGTCGTCATCAGTTATAATGCTTTCCGCTTTGTTCTATTCCTGACTTGCCCATCTTTATTATAGAGTCACAACATTTTTGTTTACAATTTGTCGTAAAACCAAAGATACACTGTACAAAATCGGCATTAATATGATAAAAATTTAAAGGATTAATGGTAATGATTATGCAAAGAATTATGCTGAGCATGTTAATAAAGATAAATGTAAATTATATAAATTATAATTTAATGGCTTGTATATACAAATATTTTTACAAACGATAATAATAATTTCAATAATAATATTTTTAATAATAATGTTAATGATATTAATTTTTATTATACATATTAGTTATTGACTTTAATAATGCTAATGGTAACTTTGTTGACAGTGCTAATGCTAATGAAAAATATAATGACAATGTTAATCCTAATGCTACAAATGAGATTGACAATAAGTGATAATGAAAATGATTCTGATAAATAATGCGACTGTTAATGTTAATATAAATACAAATGTTAATATTAATGCTGCTGTTAATGTTAATATAATTACAAATGTTAATATTTATGCTAATGCAATTGCTAATGATTGTCATAATAATAATTAAAATAACATTAATGTGAATTAAATAAAAATTCCTAATTTTCGCTCAGTGTATTATGAATTTGACCAACTGAATAGGTCAACAACAACAACAAAAGATTGTAGAATGTAAACACCTGTACAGTGTACACCCACTCATCCATTTATCCACCCACCCATTATGATCCATGCGGACGTGACGTCACTTTAACAGCATTTTCAGCTCTATTTTGGGGTTGGCAAGTTGGATCTAAATTTGGACGATGATATTGAATATTGATGATGTGTGAAAGCTTGAACTTGACCTGGCCAGAGATAACAAATAACCTTCTAATGATTGTCTGATAACAACACCTTTTCATTGCTACTCAGACTAGACTAGATTTAGTTTATTTTTGCAATTGAATAAAGCAATGTTGTTCGCGATTTCCTTGCTCGTTGCCGCCGTTTGCATCATTTTGGCTCTTGCCACATTCAATTGGTTGCCTCTGCGTCTCTGGTGGCGTCGACGTCGAAGGGTCCAAGAATTGGCAGCATTATTGCCGGGTCCAAAGACGCTGCCTCTTGTGGGTAATGCGAATCTCTTTGTTGGTCTAGAACCTGCTCAGGTGCGTCATATTATAATTTTGTGTTAATGCTAATGCTAATGCTAATGCTAATGCTAATGCTAATGCTAATGCTAATGCTAATGCTAATGCTAATGCTAATGCTAATGCTTATGCTTATGCTTATGCTTATGCTAATGCTAATGCTAATGCTAATGCTAATGCTAATGCTAATGCTAATGCTAATGCTAATGCTAATGCTAATGCTAATGCTAATGCTTATGCTTATGCTTATGCTTATGCTAATGCTAATGCTAATGCTAATGCTAATGCTAACGCCAATGCCATGCTAACGCTAATGCTAATGCTAACGCTAACGCTAATGCTAACGCTAATGCTAACGCTAATCGCTAATGCCAATGCTAATGCCAACGCCAATGCTAACGCTAACGCTAACGCTAATGCCAACGCTGCTATGCTAATGCTAATGCTAACGCTACGCTAACGCTAATGCCAATGCTAACGCTAACGCTGCTATGCCAATGCCACGCTAATGCTAATGCTAATGCTAATGCTAATGCTAATGCTAACGCTAATGCTAACGCTAATGCTAATGCTAATGCCACGCTAACGCTAATGCTAATGCTAACGCTAATGCTAATGCCATGCCAATGCCATGCTAATGCTAACGCTAATGCTAATGCTAATGCCAATGCGCTAATGCTAATGCTAATGCTAATGCTAATGCTAATGCTAATGCTAATGCTAATGCTAATGCTAATGCTAATGCTAATGCTAATGCTACGAATATTATCTGATAATAAATGGTTATTCGGGTACCGAATCTCTTTCTCCTAAGGTGTGTCAGGTCATTGCCGATCTGGCGGCCAAACATGGTGATACCTACACCATTTGGTTCTGCTCCAACTTCAGTGTTCTGATGTTCGATCCTCGGGACGTGGAAGTTGTGCTGGGCAGCACCCAACTGTTAGATAAAGCCGTTGAGTATGGATTTCTCACGCGTTGGCTCAACGAGGGTCTCCTCGTGAGTCGCGGTCGCAAGTGGCACATGCGAAGGAAGATCATCACGCCAGCCTTCCATTTCCGCATTCTGGAGCAGTATGTGGAGATCTTCGATAGACAGACGCGCCAGCTGGTCAAACATCTGCAATTGGCCCGCGGCAACCATGGGAATAATTCCATCGAACTGGGTCATGCTGCCCATCTGTGCACCCTGGACGTCATCTGTGGTGAGTAGAGGAAGAATTTTGAAAATCGAAATCAAGATCTAGAGGGGAATTTTTTTTTAATGAAATTAAATAAATTTGAATGCAGAATGAATTTAGAGGCCAAATTATGATCAAATTGACATTCCGTTTGAAAATCGGTTCAGTTTTGACAAAGTTATGAAAGTGTGAAGTTGGTTCGACTTTGGATCTAACAACTTTACAAGTCAAAATTTTTCTTAAATTTTGAGTGATTTTTTACAAGAAATTGAAAGGTATCAGAATCAATTTTAAAGTGTTGTTTTATACTAAATATGACATAAGGAGTTGATTAAAAGTGAAAACTTGAGATTTAAAATTTTCAATTTTCAAAATTTCAAAGGGGGGACCCTTAGCATCGAATCTAAGATTTGGAGGGAAATAATTTTTTTTACAAAATTAATTAAATTTGAATGCAGAATGAATTTAGAGGCCAAATTTTGATCAAAATGACATTCCGTTTGAAAATCGGTTGAGTTTTGACAAAGTTATGAAAGTGTGAAGTTGGTCGATTCTTTGACCTGGCAACTTTTCAAGTCAAAAACTTTGTCCGATTTAACACGATTTTTTATTAGAAAATAAAAGGTCCCAGAATCAAATTTAAAGTGTTGTTTTATACTAAAAACGATATAAGGAGTTGATTAAAAGTATAAACTTGAGATTTAAAATTTTCAATTTTCAAAATTTCAAAATTGCATTGAAAATCGAAACCAAGATCTAGAGGGAATATTTTTTTTTTAAATGAAATTGATAAAAATTTAAATGCAGAACGGATTTAGAGGTCGAATTATGACCAAAATGACATTCCGTTTAAAAATCGTTTCAGTTCCGCCAAAGTTATGGAGGTTTTGGCTATACGATAATAATTATATTGCTGTTTCGAAATCCTTCCACTTTAGGGCACTCGACCTCGACACTGAACCAGCTTCCAAACCACAATATTTTATACCGCGTCATCGTTTCATCGATGGGCTAAAGTACAGGTGGTCGGACCGTAAAGATGATCCGATTAGATAGGTAGAATCAAGCGTTAGCTACGATACACACATATACGTGTATATGTCGTGGCCGGATAAGCAGCGATTAGATTTCGTCCCATTGACATAGTGAATATTGAGTACCGGGCTAGTGGATTTGTATTTTAGAATTTTAGTGTTCAATTGTATTTTGTGGATTGTGGATTGTAGTGTTGAAATGTTTCTGGTTGTGGGTCTCCTGGTGGGTAGCGCCTTCTTGGCGGGTCTGCTCATCTATCAGCTGAAGTTTAAGCATCTGATTGAGGTGACTCGTTATATGGCAAGTCCTCCGACCTTGCCACTTATTGGACATGGTCATCATTTTGTGGGCAAGGAACCGCATCAGATGATTGAGACGGTTTTTAATTTTATGTCTACCTATGCCAAGGATGAGACAATTAAGATCTGGTTGGGACCGGAACTCAATATGCTCATGGGTGATCCCAAGGATGTTGAGGTTGTCCTGGGCACACTACGCTTCAACGACAAGGCCGGAGAGTATAAGGCTCTGGAGCCTTGGCTCAAGGAGGGTCTTTTGGTCAGTCGTGGTCGCAAGTGGCACAAACGGAGGAAGATCATTACGCCCGCCTTCCATTTCAAGATCCTCGATCAGTTTGTGGATATCTTTGAGAACGATTCGCGAATTCTGCTCAAGAATTTGGAAAAGGAGCGTCGTCTGCAGGGACAGACGGGTTTCAATCTATATGATTGGATCAATCTCTGCACCATGGACACCATTTGCGGTAGGTGGAGCTGCATTAATCTATAGTAGAACTTGAGATTAGTAATATAACTTTATCAGTCCTTAGATTCACTATAGATAAGCGTATAAATACAATCGATCAATCAATTAGTTTAAAGCAATGAAAATACACTCCTGCTCAAAATTATACGACACCTCGAAAATTTTAGTTTTGACCCTCGCAGAAGAAGGGGAAAGCATAGTTAAACAAAATAAAGTATGGAGACTAATAGCACAAAGACTTCTGCACAAAAGCTGCTGTTCTTATCTCTAATTGCATCTTTCGTTTTCAAGTAACGGTTAAAAAAAAGCACAAAAGGTCTATTTTAGGCTTGCTTGCAAAAAGACACATTTAAATTTTCTTTATTTAGTTAGAGTTTTATTTATTATTTTATATTAATATTAATACATAGCTAATAATTAATAATTAATAGAGCCACCTTGAGCTTTTGCCACCTCAAAAAGTCTTTTAGGCATTGAATTAATTAAATTCTAAGGATTTATGGTCTATTGCTTTCTTTTCAGATTGTCAACGGTATCAAATCTCATAGACTCGCCTGGCTAAGATTCCCCAAATGTTTTCTATTGGGTTTAAGTCCGGGGAGCAAGTGGGCCAGTCCAACACATTAACAGATTGCCCATTAAAAAAGCGCTGCGTCTCTTGGCTCCGATGTATAGGTGCATTATCTTGCATATAAACAAAATCTCTTTCTCCATTTTCTTCCAAATATTGTAGAAGACGATCTTCCAATACCTTGATATAATCCTTGCTTTTCATTCTTGAGCTTGTAAAGCAGAGGTCAAGCGTTCTAGACTTGTGGAATGCTCCCCAAACCATGGCGGATCCGCCTCCGAAATTGCGTTTGGAAAACATCAGAGGTTCCTTGCGCAGATCTCGCCAATAGTGACGAAAACCATCTGGGCCGTCCAGATTAAATTTTTTTTCATCAGAAAAAATTATCTAAACAATAACTGTTGCACAAAGTCTTGTAATAAAATGAAATTAAACTAACATACTGAGGCCCAGTTTCTCTCCAAGTTATTTTCTACAAATTGAAGACGAGCTATTTTATGGTTAGGTTTAAGGAACGGAGCCTTTTTTAAAACACCTCTAACATTAGTTTCGGAGGATTGCAGAGTCCGCCAAACCGTCATCCGTGACACACGCTTACTGCAACATGCAGTAAGTGTAGAGCAAGACTCAAAAGAATTGCTTGCTCTCTTTATTATGCGACGTTTATCGCGGTCATCCAACTTTGGTTTTCTCCCAGAGCTTCGGTTGATACCATATTTTTTCGGATCTTTCAAAAATTTGGAAATTACACATCGGGTTCGACCTACTTTTCGGGATATTTGGCTTATATTAAACCCGGCTTCATTGTAGGCTCTTATTCGCCCCATTTCTTCATCGTTCAACAACGTTCCACGCGTCATTTTATTCAAAATGCATCAAATATTAAAAGAAATATAAAATAATGTATCTGCACAAAACTTTTCTCTAGCCGCAATAATTGAAATGTGTCGTATAATTTTGATACAATTGCAAGCAAGCCTAAAATAGACCTTTTGTGCTTTTTTAACCGTTACTTGAAAACGAAAGATGCAATTAGAGATAAGAACAACAGCTTTTGTGCAGAAGTCTTTGTGCTATTAGTCTCCATACTTTATTTTGTTTAACTATGCTTTCCCCTTCTTCTGCGAGGGTCAAAACTAAAATTTTCGAGGTGTCGTATAATTTTGAGCAGGAGTGTAGTTTAGGTAGGGAAAAGTCCACAGACGTTATAGCGAAGTACAACTGTACTTAACACTTTTTTTCCTTTCACAATTTATTTTAATTTCTTCGCTCGAGATAATTTTGTTAGGCTCAAGTGTCATTTTAGGCAACTGTCAAGTAGTTTACAGTGTTACCTCGCTATGATGAATGTATAACATATTAAAGTGTCATTCTCTAAATATAAATGTAAGCCTTATGATATTTGAAAAATATATAACATACATCAAATACATATTCATATTTTTTGTTTAGGTGTTTAAAAACATAAGTCAAGTACAGTCGAACTACGATAAGATGAATTCACAACATGCTAAAATTATGTGCTATATATGGTATATATTTTATATATAATATATAACTTATGATATATATCATATGCTCTCAGAACTTAAGCCTCTAGCTCTAAAATTGTTCCTGTAATTCAATACCTTTAATTTTCTGGCGTGACAAAGTTCCAAAAAAAAAAAAAAAAAATTGTACTGCTTAGGAAATATGTTGATGAACCTGCATACCAAATTTAGTGTGTCTAACTCTTATAGTCTCTGAGATCTAACAAATTTAAATGGCTTAGGAAATGGGAAACATGCTAATATACTAAAGAGAATATTTTTACTATCAGACACAGGTTCGTCTTAGCCAGGTTCGACTCTAAAGGTAACTGCACCTTTGGGCTTATCAACAGAACTATGTATTATTTATAAATCTGTAATCAATTGTTGATTGCTACGGATTTTTCAAACGCTCCGTCTTTCGTTTTCCCCGTAGAAACCGCTATGGGAGTTTCGATCAATGCGCAGACAAATGTGGACTCGGAATACGTGAGGGCGGTAAAGACGATATCGATGGTGCTGCACAAGCGTATGTTCAATATCTTTTATCGCTTCGAGCTGACCTATATGCTGACTCCATTGGCCCAGGCCGAGAGAAGGGCCTTGAGTGTACTGCACAACTTTACGGAAAAGATTATTGTGCAGCGACGGGAGGAATTATTGAGCAATGGGAGCAAGCAACAGAGTGACGCTGATATGGATGTGGGAGCCAAGCGTAAGATGGCCTTCCTGGACATTCTGCTGCAGTCGAACATTGATGACAAGCCGCTGACCAATTTGGATATACGTGAGGAGGTGGACACCTTTATGTTTGAGGGACATGACACGACCTCATCGGCGATCATGTTCTTCTTCTACAACATTGCCACACATCCGGAGTGTCAGCGCAAGTGTCTGGATGAGATACTCGCCGTCATGGGCAAGGACAAGGAGACACCAGTCACCTATGAGCTGCTCAATAAGCTGCCCTACATCGATCTCTGCATCAAGGAGACACTACGCATGTTCCCCTCCGTACCGCTGCTGGGTCGCAAGGTGCTCGAGGAGTGTGAAATAAGTGAGTGCCCCAAATAGTTGTATCTCCATAATAATCCATATCTTTTCTATTCACTTCAAGATGGTAAGATCATTCCAGCCGGCACCAATATTGGCATATCTCCACTTTATCTGGGACGTCGCGAGGATCTCTTTGCTGATGCTCACAGCTTCAAACCGGAACGTTTTGATGTCGTCACCAGCGCCGAAAAGCTCAATCCCTATGCCTATATACCCTTCTCGGCCGGTCCACGCAACTGCATCGGTCAAAAGTTCGCCATACTTGAGATCAAGGCGATCGTTGCGAATGTCCTACGTCACTACGAGATCGACTTTGTCGGCAACGCCTCAGAGCCTCCAGTTCTCATAGCTGAACTGATATTGCGCACCAGGGATCCCCTCATGTTTAAGCTGAAGGAACGTGTCTATTGATCACTGATCAGTTCCATATAGTTCTATATACTAATGACGCTTACTTCTGTAACTTAAATTCATTTAAAATATTGCAAGTAAGATGTTCATATAATAAACTCTCCATTTATACAAAATTACAAAACTATTCAAATCTATAAATTATCATAAATTTCTTAAAATAAGAACTCATATATCCAGTTATCATAAAGGTATTACGCCGTTCCTAAGCTTAAGAAATACCAGAAATTATGAGACAGAAGAACTTTCAAATAAGAAACTTTCCTATCACTATGATAGGCGATTTACGCTGGTGCCGAAAACTTAGCTAAGAAATTTAACTAAAAGAAACTTTTAAATTTGAAACTGTTCTATATAAAACTTCTATTTAATACGTCTTTAGAAACTTCTCGACAAAAGATTTTTCTAACTAATAAATTACTTATTTTAAATCTTCTCTATAAATATATATTCTTAAATTATTTGATGTATGAGGGAAGAGACACTTCTATAATAATCTTGCTCAAGCAAACTAAAAAAATTAATTTAAGAAGGACACGCTTTAAATCCCTTCGCAATACAAAAAATAACATATTATAAACTTCTCTTGATCAATATGTAGAGAAAATTTTCTTTAAGCAATCTTCTTGAATTTTCGATGCATACCTGTCTCTGTAGAATTCGACTTTTAATGCGTTTCAAAATTTTTTTTAAATTAGTTGTGCTAAAAGAGACAAGAAGACACTGAAAGAGAAGGAAAATATACATCGAGAAAGAAAGAAAGAGAGAGAGAAAGAGAGAGAGAGAGAGAGAGATAGGAGAGGGAGAGCAAAAAGAAAGAACATTATATGATATATATTTTGATAGATGTTAAGTTTTTATTCCCCCTTGTCAAAAAGTCCGTTCTCTGATTACAGAATCATATTCCGAGTGTTTCACTAATATGGAAGTAAAACTTAAAATTTTGTAATATACATTAAAACCGATTCGTGATTTGTAAAATCAAAAAAAAATAACACTACACATAAAGCTCATGCTTTGGGAGTTGTATACGATCCTCAAACGATCATTTGGAGAATCCATGAGTTATTGTGTCACCTGATCGTGAATAGCATAACAGAGTATCTCAAGATATGCTGGGTCCATTTCCCTAATAATGCTTAAGGCGGAGCTCAGTAAATTTTTGTTACGCTTCACACGTTGCTGATCGTTTTGAATATCTTTGGCGGCCAGGCGCAATAATGGAGCACGTTTGTGGGCCAGGGCATCCAAAGCATCCTGTCTAACTTGCGCTGCGATTGAGGCGGTGGCAGCAGCTGCAGCGGCGGTGGCAACTCTGGAGCGCTGCCGTGACGGGAACAACTCTAGACGACGCGGCCAACTGACAGGCGGCATTCTATTGGAATAATATGCTGGATTGTTTGTTTCCTTGGTATTATAAGGCTGTGAAATCGTAGGCATCTTAAGATTTACCGTTCGGGGCATTGGAGACGGTGTTGGACATAGTGTGACCGTTTCCCAAATTAGCATCGGCTCTGCAGCGACAGAATCCACAATTTGTGTTGGGTCTGGTGTGACCGTTTCAGGAACTGGAGACGGCCTTGGTGTGACCGTTTCAGGAATTGGCGCCGGCCGTGGTGTGACCGTTTCTGGAACTGGAAGCTTAAAAGTGACCGATTTCCGAGTTGCAGGCGTTGCCGTAACTATCTCCGTGCTAGTAGAGTCAATCGGTTTATTAGCCTGTGTCTGTAATATTTGATCCAACGTTGATTTTGGGCACCCATGGGTAACAAGATTTGTTAGTAAATAAAATTCCACTTGCGGATCTTTCAAATCCATTTTATTTTTATTACTCTCACGTAGAGCCCTATACGCAGCCCGTCTAAACTCACTTAGCGGTGTTATGTTGTTTTTCGGCATGGACGCACTGAAATAAAGTCAACAGTAAATCTTATTTAATAAACAACTGAAATACGGTTAGGTCAATGCTATTTTTCAAATTTTTTTTAAAGCTTATTACAATCAGAAGTACCCTTTTTTGTTTATAGTCTATCAACCACTGCCAATTCAGCTTTATTTTAAGTTTTGGATGTTTTAAAAAGTAAAGAGAAACACAAAAATCATAAATTATTGTCAGTGTTTTAAGTACATTTATGCTTAACCTATTTTAAGCATTTTTAATTTTTTTTTTATCTGTCTTTATATATGTAATTTCAAATCTAGCTTTTTTAACGGTCCAAAATTGGCAGCTACCAACACTAGTTTTCGTCATTTAACAAAGTGTACCATTTTGAAAGGGTACAAGTGTGCCAAATGTGGCAGCATACAACAATGTTTAAAGTCTGGCATCCCCATGACAATCAATGGCCGCCAAAGCAAATTGAATCGTAGCAAGGCGTTTGCAGCTTGAACTAAATATTGGATTTACAAACAAAAAAAAGCGCTACTTAATACGAAAAATGTCCGATTGCGATGATAATGCGCGTGGTTATGATGTGACAATGGAGTTGCCTCAATCAGAAGACTCACAACCGTCTGAACAGTCTAATGACAATATTAAAGACGCCGAAGAAGAAGACGCAACAACCGATGTTGAAGCTATAAATCTAATAAGACAATTTGGCGAGCTAAAACTTAAAATACTGGTAATTAAGTGTGCACTTTGCACAATAAATGAATTAATTAATTTATTGCATTGCAGGACGAGGAAAATGAGCGGGAAATATGCGCTATAGCCGAAGATCAAAAGAATTCCGAGGAGATGTTATTGGAGAAAATGCAATTATTGTGTGAAATGACGATGCCGCTAAATGGGAAAATCTGCGACACCGTTGGGCAAATCGATAAGGCTCACACCGAAATATTGGACAAATTTCAAAAGTTGTACAATTCGGACGAAGAGTGTAAAAGTGCGTATGCCGCCCACTGTGCCGAGGCTATACAAGCAAAAAAGGCGATCGCAGAGACGGCTGAATATGATGAATTCACTGAAATGGTAAATATTAGGGGTATTCTCATGTTTCAGCAATGCCTTAAATCAAGGACCGTAACTGTTATAAGTTTTAAAATGAAAATTACAATCTTACAATTATTTCCAAACTTGAATTTAAACTTTACGAAATAATATTTTCTCTAATTTTTTATTCAAAAAGTGCAAAATAATAATTAAATATCCATTTTTATTTAAAAGTTAATTTTTTATTGAAAAAGAAATAAATCAATTAATTTTGATTTTTTTTTTTTTACTTACAAATTAGAGTTATTCCGTAACTTTTATACTAAAAATCAAAAACTTTTTTTGATTAGATATATGTATTTGTAACTATTTATTGAACAAATCAAAAAGAAGTGTTGATTCGTAACTTAGAAAAAATATTGACATTTAATCAATATTTTGCACTTTTAAAATAAATATTAGGAAGAAGAATTAAAAATGATTTGTACTATATAAATCGGATATAGAAATTTTATTCTTATTACGACAAAATTAGGAATTTTGGTGTATTCCATGTTATCCTAACATATTTCTTTCACATTGATATATTTAGTTAATGTTTTTATTTATAACTCTTATAATAAATGTATTTTACACACTTATTTAAAATTTCATTAGCCATTCGAGACTTTGGAAGAGTGCATTGGAAATATGGAAAGCGACATGAAAGACTATAAAGCAACTGTTGCAGAATTGCGCGCCAAGCGAATGATTAATCGAAAGGAAAGCGAAGAGAAGTACAATGCGATAATGAAGCAAGTGCATATTTTGGAGAGTATACATTTGGAAGGACTGTAAGTTGGGTTTGCATAAAGAATATATAAATAATTTAATATAAACATACGTTTTTATGATTACAGTGAGATACTTGATATGAAAAAATTTGAATTAGAACAGCGTCCTCGTATCCAGAAGCAGCAGACCAAATCGGATTAATTTATATTACCTCCTCTTTTTCACATACAATTTCAATATTATCAATAATCTTATGTTTTAATGTAACTTGAACATTTCAATTACTTTATAAAACTGAAATAATTTACAATACGACTTTTACTATTCCAAAATTTGGTTAGAAATAACATATAAATCTATGCACACTTGAGAATTAGTTTTCAAAAATCGTTGGCCTTTAATAAATAAATATTTTAAGCGAATATTTAAAAGTATAACAGAAATTAAAAAAGGACAGAATTTCGGATAGGGTATGTTTCAGAAAAATGCAGGCAAATTCATTTTTAAAAGGGATAAAGCTGTCCGGCAAAAGGATGATATGGCAGCACTGTCTGGCAGCACTGGTAGTGGTAACGCTGCGGTTATCGCACTGCTCGATAACGACGATGACAGATAAATCATAAGTCAGCTGTAAGTGTGTTATCGAAAGACGACGTTGTTGCCTGCAAAGATAATGCTTTATTGGCCGTGTTTGGTTATGAGCTTTAATTGTGAAATTTGTTAGGTTTATTTGACTACAGACATGGACGAATCCTCGAGGCAGCACATTGAAGACTGTTTTCTGCGCACACCCAACGATGCGCGCAGCACGTAAGTAACCCGTTGAGTGGACAGTGGGGCGAAGTTGTTAAATGTGCGCTTAAAATTGTTATAGCAATGTGCCGGCAGCGCCAAAGTCACAGCAGGACAACACATCGCGCAAAACGGAGCTGCACGTGCTGCGACTGAGTGATGAGTCGCAGCAGATAACGATGGACACATTGCGTGCGGTGCATGGAGCGGACTTTAAACTGGACGATATTAGTAAATACAAGGATCGAGGACGTGGCGGTGGTGGCATAAAGCATGCCTATTGGGAGGATCGCGGCACGTTGCAGGTGCAGAGTGTGCAGGGTATCAGTGTGAACAGCAGCGGCAGCACGGCGGATGATGATCGACTGCGTCGTTATGCCTTGCTCAAGCTGGAGAACTATGGCTTTCATGCCAATCACTGTTTGGAGGCCTATGAGCACTGTCAGCATGATACGGAGGCGGCGCTGCTGCTGCTCTATAGACGCTATATGCGTGTGCCGCCGGAGGAGCAGTCAAATCCGGATACACCTAGTGAATCCGAGCTTTTGGACATGCGTGCCGATGAGAAGGAAGCTTTGCAATCCATCTATGATCGTGCCTACGAGGAGCGCGAACGCAACAGTGTCTGGAATTTGAAATTCAAAATAGAGCATCTGCTGGCGCACAGTCCGTCCGAGTTGCGCAAGGCACGGGAAGCTGTGCTGGCAGCGGCAGCGGCAGAGCGTCAAGCGGCGCTGGACAAGAAGAAGAAGGCGCCACAACGTTGTCGCAACTTCGAGCGTGATGGCACCTGCAAATATGGCAACAAATGTCGCTTTGCCCATATATTATCGCAGCCGGAAGCGTTGAGTACGCCGGAACGCAAGCGACTGGAGCATCTGGATGAGAATGAGAATGAGCTGTGGTTTCATGTGGAGGTGCGCTTTCCACCCGGCAGTCGCTATCCCTATGAGGCGCCTTTTATTTACCTAAAAACCACCTGTCATGATATTCCGCATGAGCTGCGTCTGCGTTTTGCACGGCATTTGTATCGTGAGGCGCGTGAGATTTGCCGGGATGGCATACCCTGTGTCTACAGTGTCTGTGAGTTGCTGCAGACGGATGAACAGCTGGCTGGGCAGCTGGACACCAGAAGTTTTCCCTCGCCGAAGCGTTCGCTCTTCTATGAGGAGCCTGCGAATGGTTCGAACGCGACTGCGGACGATGAGGAGCTTAGCAAGTCGCGTCCCAGTCACTACACACGTGGACAGACGTCGAAACATGGTGACAGTGGTCACCAACGCAGTGCAGCGGATTTGGCGCGCGAGAATCGTCGTCTACTGCAGTTATTCAATGAAAGGCGGCGTGACGAACGTTACCACAAGCTGATAGAGGCCCGAAGAAAGCTGCCTGCCTTTGCGGAAATGGAGCGCATACTGGCGCTAATTGACAGCTGCCAGGTGGTGGTCATTTCCGGCGAAACGGGCTGCGGCAAGAGCACACAGGTGCCGCAGTTTATACTGGACAATTGGTTCTTTAAATCCAGTCAAGTGCCACCTAAAGGAGACTTGCCACACGTGGAGATTATCTGCACACAGCCACGACGTCTCTCCGCCATTGGTGTGGCGGAGCGAGTGGCTGCGGAGCGACTGGATCGCATTGGACAGCTGGTGGGCTATCAGATACGGCTGGAGAACAAGGTGTCCGCCAGCACAAGGCTGAGTTTTTGCACTACGGGCATTTTACTGCGACGACTCGCCTCGGATCCGCTGCTGGGCAATGTTACCCATGTCATTGTCGATGAGGTGCACGAGCGATCCGAGGAATCGGATTTCCTGCTGCTCATCCTGAAGAATATACTGCGGGAACGCAAGGATCTCAAGGTGATACTCATGTCGGCCACGTTGAATGCCACACTCTTCTCCGATTACTTTGGCGGTGCACCCGTGCTGGACATTCCCGGACGCACCTTTCCCGTGCAGCAGCTATTCCTCGAGGACATACTGGAGTCCAGTGACTTTGTCATGGAGTGCGATACGAAATTCTGTCGCAAGCTCAAAAAGAAGGAACAGGATGTTCTCACAATGGAACTGGAGTTCGCCGATGTCCAGGCATCTGGTGAACCGCCGGGTCAGAAGATCAAGGACGAGAAACTCACACTGGCCGAGACCTATCGACGCTATGCGGGTAAGTTGATTCCAATATTGAAAATATTAAAATAAAATTAAACATAAAAATAATGATATATAATAATTATAATAATAATAAACGCATATTTTTAATTTCTCCTTTTTAAAATTAACTTTAAATCTTAATTTTCATTTCAAAAAAATTGAAATTTATAAAAATCATTGAAATCAATAAAAATTGATTTTTAAATAAAAGTTAAATTAATTTTAAGACTTTCAGTAATATAATAAAAATCAACCTTATTTTAAAATACTTAGCATAAAAATTCAAAATAATGTATTGGAATATTTTAAATTTCCATCATATAAATGGATTTTAAATCTTAATTTCAATAAAAAAATTTAAAGTAATAAATATCATTTAAGTTTAAATGATTTTTTATGAAAGTAATTATAATTATCAACTTTTACTAAAATATTGCAAATATACCTTATTTTGCAATACTTTTCATAAAAATTCAAAATAATATAATGAATTTGAATATTTATTTATTCCAACAAATTAAAAAAATACATTTTTTGGTTGATTTTAAATGTGAACCAAATTTTTATTTTGTATCAAAATAATTTATTAAAACACTTAATTTTGATTTGAATGAAAAAAAGTTTAAAAATTTAATAACATTTAATTTTTAATGAATTTTAAGCGAAAATACTAATTTTAATAAAATATTGATAGTAAAAAAAAATATACAAAATATAAATAATGAAATAGAATAGAATGCACATACCCAATATATAAGTAGATACCAAAATATTTATATAAATATATATTTTTTCTATTTTGAGCATATTTGTTATGAATTTAATTTTTATTAAATTAATTTGGATTTGTATTAAAAAAAGTGAAATAATAAAAAACTTTTAATATTTGATGACTTGATAGAAAAATAATAATAATTTTATACTTTTATTTAAACATTTAAAATAAGATTAATTTTTTTTAATATTGTTATTTATATTTTATTTGTGAATTCAATTTGTATTTTCTATTTTTACTATATAAAATTTAAAAATAATTTTTGTTTTTAAGATTATTGGTTGCTTAGATTTACTGATTTTATAATATATCATTATTATGTTATTATATTATATATACTTTAATTTTATGCAAATTTATATGCCAATTTTTGTATAAAATCAGAAAATTAATTCGAGTTTTATGTTTTTTAATCGCCTTCTGTAGATTATAGTAAAACGACGTGCAAGAGCATCTACCTGATGGAGCCGATGCTGATAAATCCGGAGCTGATTGAGTCGGTGCTCAAGTACATTGTGGAGGGTGAACACGACTGGCCCCGTGAAGGGAGTATCCTGATCTTCCTGCCCGGCTTCCAGGAGATTCAGTCCGTGCACGATGCACTGCTCGATAGTGCGATGTTTTCACCGCGTGCTGGGAAATTTGTGCTGGTGCCGCTGCACTCCTCACTTTCTGGCGAGGATCAGGCGTTGGTGTTTAAGCGAGCGCCGCCTGGCAAGCGAAAGATTGTGCTGAGCACAAACATTGCCGAGACTTCGGTGACCATCGATGACTGTGTGTTTGTCATCGACTGTGGTTTGATGAAGGAGAAGTGCTTCGACTCCAATCGCAACATGGAGTCCCTGGACCTGGTTTGGGTCTCACGAGCGAATGCCAAGCAGCGCAAAGGACGCGCCGGACGTGTCATGCCTGGTGTCTGTATACATTTGTATACCAGCTATCGGTATCATCAGCATATATTGGCACAGCCGGTGCCAGAGATTCAGCGTGTGCCGCTCGAGCAGATTGTGTTGCGCATCAAGACGCTGGCAACGTTTGCCAGCCGGAACACACTCTCCGTGCTGCTGGAGACACTGGAGGCACCGACGGAGGACAGCGTGCTCGGGGCCTTGATGCGTTTGCGTGATGTGGGCGCCTTGGATGCGGAGGATCAGCTGACACCGCTGGGTCACCACTTGGCCGCTCTTCCAGTCGATGTGCGCATTGGCAAACTGATGCTCTACGGCGCCATCTTCCAGTGCCTGGACAGCGTGCTCACCATCGCCGCCTGCCTCAGCAACAAGTCGCCGTTCCTCAGTCCGCTGAACAAACGCGTCGAGGCGGACAAATGCAAGCGCCAGTTTGCGATCGGGAACAGCGATCATCTTACTGTCCTCAATGCCTACCGGGTGAGTAGAGATTGACCCATGTCCAGGCATCTTTAAAATAAAGACTGCCTCATTTAAGTCCAGAGATCGTAGGAGTAGAGATCACAGGATTAGAGATCACAGGAATATAAATTGAAGGAGTAGAGATCGGAGGAGTACAGATCGCTAAAGTAGAGATCACAAGAGTAGAGATCGTAGAAGTAAAGATCGTAGGAGTAAAGATCGTAGGAGTAGATATCACAGGAATATAAATTGAAGGAGTAGAGATCGGAGGAGTACAGATCACAAAAGTAGAGATTACAAGAGTAGAGATCGTAGAAGTAAAGATCTTGGAAGTAAAGATTGTAGGAGTAGAGATCGTAGGAGAAGAGATCGTAGGAGTAAAGATTGTAGGAGTATATATCGAAGGAGTGATCTCTACTATAGAAATTGAAGGAGTAGAAATCGGAGCAGTATAGAATTAGAGGTCGTTGGAGTAGAGATCACAAGAGTAGAGATCGTAGAAGTAAAGATCGTAGAAGTTAAGATCATAGAAGTTAAGATCGTAGGAGTAGAGATCGGAGGAAAAATGATCGTAGAAGTAGAGATGGTAGGAATAATGATCGTAGGAGTAGATATCGAAGGAGTAGAGATCACAGGAATAGAAATTGAAGAAGTAGAGATCGGAGGAGTACAGATCGCAAAAATAGAGATCGTTGGAGTATAGATCACAAAAGTAGAGATCGTAGATGTAAAAGCCGTAGGAGTAGAGATCGTAGGCTTAGAGATCGTAGTGGTAGAGATCGTAGAACTAGATATCGTTGGAGTAGAGTAGAGTCTAAAGATCGCTAATCATTTTTTAATATTAAATCTGACTTACACGGAGGAATAGGAACATTTAGACATACTTTTTATGAATGGGATATTCTGGAAATAGAATAAACATTTAGTTCGAACTTTTAAAATTCAAATTTCTTGAAACTTTAATTTTTAGTGATAAATACATCAAATAATCGAAAACTCGATTTGACACTTTTTCAAAAACTTTAAACTGTCACAACTTTGTCAATTTCTAGCCGATTGCCTTGCGGAATTCCAATTTCATCATAATTTGGTCTCGTATTTGATTCTGCATTAAAATTGAAAAATTTAATTTTTTTCCATCACTGTCTATTTTTGTCATACTTTCTGTCACTGGAATTATCTTCCATACTTTCCCCGACATACTATTTTCAAAACTTCAACGGTCATAACTTTTACAAATCTCAACCGATTTTCTTGCGAAATGTCAATTTCAACTTATATCAACAAATAAGATATACTTTTCAGTTTCTTATTTTATTTATAAATGTAATTTGATGATTTTTATTTTAGATTGTCACAATCTAAAGCAAAGTTATGCTAATACTTTTCTTTTCTATGCTACAGAAATGGTTGGATGTGTCCAAACGTGGTCACTATGGCGCCAGTCGCAATTATGCCAGCGAGAACTTCTTGTCGATGAACACGCTGGAGACAATTGCAGATCTGAAATATCAGTACCTGGAGCTGCTGGTCTCCATTGGCTTTGTGCCCATCAATGTGCCAAGGCGTCGCAAAAATGCCAGCGACAATATATTGCAGCTGACAGGTGAGTAGCTTAACCTTTATATAATAACTGCCAATTTTTAAATGCCAATCTTCTACCTGCAGGTCATGAGCAGAATATAAATGGCGAGAACAATCGTCTGCTCACCTCGCTGCTCTGCGCCGCCTTATATCCGAATATTGTGAAGATAATGACGCCGGAACGCATCTATATACAGACAGCTGGTGGGGCTGTGCCTCGAGAGCCGGGTCATCAGGATTTGCGCTTTAAAACCAAAGGCGATGGCTATGTGCGCATTCATCCCTCGTCTGTCAACTCACAGGTGGCCGTGTTTCAGGCGCCGTTCCTTGTCTATCAGGAGAAGGTGCGCACCAGCTCCATCTATATACGTGATTGCTCCATGTTGCCACTCATTGCCTTGGTCCTCTTCGCTGGCTCCGATTTCAAAGTGGAGCTACATGATGGCGATTTTCTATTTCTACTCGAGAGCGGTTGGATCATTTTAAAGGCACACAATTTGGAGACAGCCGAAATGGTGCAATGTCTGCGCACCGAGTTGATCAAGTTGCTGGAGGAGAAGATACGTGATCCATGCCTCAATCTGTTGCATCACGCCAACGGCTGCAAGATCATTTCCAACATTGCCTATTTGATTAGCAACAATAGCTGAAACTTACAGCTACTAATCCAACTTCCAACCTCAATCACAGTCAGTCTTCTTGGTTTTGTTCTTGTGTCCCATAGACAAATTTAATGCATGTTTATAGCCAATTAAGCCTAATTCAAACTTAGTAACATTTACACACAATTCAAGATCATATATTATGTAACTAATACTAAGTACAAAACTAAACGAAAACAATACAATATTAAATCGAATTGTGTCACAGAATCATTTTCAAAGTTCTATTGGAGTTACCTATTGTAAGACTAGAAAGTAAATTCTGCACAGGAAAGCAGCTGCTACAGTTCTCCGAAAAGAAAAATTATAGAGAAAAATTTGGATTATATTTTTTAGTGAAAAAAAATTACACTTTTTTAAGTTTTAATGCAGAATCAAATTGAAAATCAAATAATGAATAAATATTGATATTCCGCAAGGAAATCGGTTGAGATTTGACAAAGTTATGACAGTTTGAAGTTGGAGAAAAAGTGTTAAGGGAAGAGTATGGAGAAAATGGACAGTGATCGAAAGTATGGAAAAAATGGACAGTGAAGGAAGAAAAATTGAATTTTCTAATTTTAATGCAGAATGAAAATAGGGACCAAATAGTGATAAAATTGATATTCCGCAAGGAAATCGGTCGAGATTTGACAAAGTTATGACAGTTTGAAGTTTGAGAAAAAGTGTTAAGGGAAGAGTATGGAGAAAATGGACAGTGATCGACAGAATGGAAAAAATGGACAGTGAAGGAAGAAAAATTTAGTTTCTAATTTTAATGCAGAATGAAATAAGGACAAATAATGATAAAATTGATATTCCGCAAAAATCGGTTGATTTGACAAAGATGACAGTTTGAAGTTTGAGAAAAAGTGTTAAGGGAAGAGTATGGAGAAAATAGACAGTGATCGAAAGTATGGAAAAAATGGACAGTGAAGGAAGAAAAATTTAGTTTTCTAATTTTGATGCAGAATGGAAATAGGGACCAAATAATGATAAAATTGATATTCCGCAAGGAAATCGGTTAAGATTTGACAAAGTTATGACAGTTTGAAGTTTGAGAAAAAGTGTCAAGGGAAGAGTATGGAGAAAATGGACAGTGATCGAAAGTATGGAAAAAATGGACAGTGAAGGAAGAAAAATTGAATTTTTTAATTTTGATGCAAAATGGAAATAGGGACCGAATCATGATAAAATTGATATTCCGCAAGAAAATCGGTTGAGATTTGACAAAGTTATGACAGTTTGAAGTTTGAGAAAAAGTGTTAAGGGAAGAGTATGGAGAAAATGGACAGTGATCGACAGAATGGAAAAAATGGACAGTGAAGGAAGAAAAATTTAGTTTTCTAATTTTAATGCAGAATGGAAATAGGGACCAAATAATGATAAAATTGATATTCCGCAAGGAAATCGGTTGAGATTTGACAAAGTTATGACAGTTTGAAGTTTGAGAAAAAGTGTTAAGGGAAGAGTATGGAGAAAATAGACAGTGATCGAAAGTATGGAAAAAATGGACAGTGAAGGAAGAAAAAATTTTTTAATTTTGATACAAAATGAAAGGACCAAATCATGATAAAATTGATATTCCACAAGAAAATCGGTTGAGATTTGACAAAGTTATGACAGTTTGAGTTTGAAAAAGTGTTAGGGAAGAGTATGGAGAAAATGGACAGTGATCAAAAGTATGGAAAAAATGACAGTGATCGAAAGTATGAAAAAAATGGACAGTGAAGAAGAAATTTAGTTTTCTAATTTTGATGCAGAATGGAAACAGGGACCAAATAATGATAAAATTGATATTCCGCAAGGAAATCGGTTAAGATTTGACAAAGTTATGACAGTTTGAAGTTTGAGAAAAAGTGTCAAGGGAAGAGTATGGAGAAAATGGACAGTGATCGAAAGTATGGAAAATGGACAGTGAAGGAAGAAAAAATTGAATTTTAATTTTGATGCAAAATAAATAAGGACCGAATCATGATAAATTGATATTCCACAAGAAAATCAGTTGAGATTTGACAAAGTTATGACAGTTTGAAGTTTGAAAAAGTGTTAAGGAAGAGTATGGAGAAATGGACAGTGATCGACAAGAATGGAAAAATGGACAGTGAAGGAAGAAAATTGATTTTCTAATTTTAATGCAGAATGGAAATAGGACAAATAATGATAAAATTGATATTCCACAAAAATCAGTTGAGACAAAGTTATGACAGTTTGAAGTTTGAGAAAAAGTGTTAAGGGAAGAGTATGGAGAAAATAGACAGTGATCGAAAGTATGGAAAAAATGGACAGTGAAGGAAGAAAAATTTAGTTTTCTAATTTTGATGCAGAATGGAAATAGGGACCAAATAATGATAAAATTGATATTCCACAAGAAATCAGTTGTTTGACAAAGTTATGACAGTTTGAAGTTTGAAGAAAAAGTGTCAAGGGAAGAGTATGGAGAAAATGGACAGTGATCAAAGTATGGAAAAATGGACAGTGAAGGAAGAAAATTGAATTTTAATTTGATGCAAAATGAAATAGGACAAATCATGATAAAATTGATATTCCGCAAGAAAATCGGTTGAGATTTGACAAAGTTATGACAGTTTGAAGTTTGAGAAAAAGTGTTAAGGGAAGAGTATGGAGAAAATGGACAGTGATCGAAAGTATGGAAAAAATGGACAGTGAAGGAAGAAAAATTTAGTTTTCTAATTTTAATGCAGAATGGAAATAGGGACCAAATAATGATAAAATTGATATTCCGCAAGGAAATCGGTTGAGATTTGACAAAGTTATAACAGTTTGAAGTTTGAGAAAAAGTGTTAAGGGAAGAGTATGAAAAAAGTAGACAGTGCTGGAAAAAATTGAATTACCCAATTAAATGCCGATCAATTTGGAGTTGATTTGTCGATTTTTAAGAAAATCATTTAAATTAACTCCGTTGATTGTCGAAAAAAATAATCGAGTTACTGTAGTTTAAAAAATGCTTTATACCTGAAAAATCTGAAGAAATATCAAGCTACGTCAAATTCAACCTTGCAAATTTTTGTGAAATTCCTCAAGTTAATAATAATCTGAATTCTTAGTCATGTTATTTATTTGCATTCGATCATTTATGTTTCGACATGTTGATTTTTTGGACTTGTCAACTTTTAGGCGCAACTGACAAATCAAAAATTGACAACGAAATCAACTCTTTAAATGTTAAATGAAATGTGTAATTAATCAAATGAAATGTCGAAAAGAAGGTTGTAAATATGTAGATAAATATGTTTATTAAAGACTGTTTACAGTTGCCGCCTGGCGACCATCAAATATTCTACGATCGATCTATAAATCAGGTGTGTGTATGTGTGTGTGTGTGTGTGTGTTTTTCGAAATCGAACCCATCAATTACAATTCATTTGAATTTATTTAAATACACTTGATATGCTTTGCCGCGTTTGCTGTTATTTTAATATATGAATTTTGTTTTCGTTTCTGTCCCCTCCATTTTTTTTTTAAATATTCAAGTTTTGTACTGATATCAGAGTATATCGATACATCAAAGTATCAAATGCAGCTAATACGATAGTAATTAATTATACTTATCAATGATAAGCGAATAAATATATGCGCTTAATTCACATGAATCACAATCACAATCAGAATCTGAATCGGATATGAGTTCTTAACTTTCCATACTTCCTCTTTTTCTTACAAACATTCCCTCTATCGACTGTATCTCCTTCTCCTGCCTTCTCTTTCTCTCTCTCTCTCTCTCTCTTTTTATTTGCTCCGTTTTACTCTCTATGATATTTCGCACTTCTTTGTTGGTTTCATTGCATCTTTTAGCACCTCGTTTCAGTTATTTGCACGCTCTGATTTTGGCTTATCGGTTTCTCCCCTAACCAAAACTAATGCGGACTTTATGATCTCAAATCACAATTTCATTTAGTTTAATGAATAATTGAGCTCTAGTGAAATCTTCTACATAATAACGTTTTTAAATGAATTAATATATGTTATAATATATTCAAAGAACTACACTTTATTTTTTGCAATATATATTTATATTTATTTAATTAAATAAATAATTGAGTTCTAGTGAAATCATCTTCATAAAAACTTTATTAAATGAATAAATATATGTAATAATATATTCAGAGAACTACACTATATATTTTTTTTTGAATTTTTATATTTTTGATGAAAATAAATAATTTTTTTGTTCTAAATTAACAAAATAAGAAATACAAAGTTTTTTAAATTTGATTAAATGCAAAATTTAACTTCTTTAAATTAGTTTAAAATATAATCCTTATTTTGGAAACATAATTTTTTTGAAGGAGGAAATAAATTTTTTGTTTTAAAATAATACAAAAATAAAATAATGAATGTAAATTGTACATATCGAATGTGTGTACATCAAAATTTTTTTAATACAGAAGTAAGCTTTTTTTAATAAGTCTATAAATTAACACTTTTCAAAAATATTATTTTCTTGATAATGGATACACATTTTTTTAATTTTAAATTAACAAAATAAGAAAATAATATAAGTAAATCTTACATATAGATCATCAAAAATATAATATTTCATTTATATTTAATTAAAAATATTTTTAAGAGCAAAAATCAATCTTTTATTTATTTTTATTAAATTTTGTGTGAAGCGGATTTTGGAGCTACAAATTTATAACAGCGCTAAAGCGATCCTTAAGAAAAGAAACCATTGCTTTCAAATGTCTAAACAATTTTTTAGAGATTTGTCAAAATTAAATATTTATTAAATGGAATTAAAGTATCTTTAAATTGAATAAAAACACAAAAAAACATGCTCGAAAATATTATATCTCTGACATTTTAGAAACACCAACATTTTGAACGGTTCTTTTCAAAAATATTTCCCTGCGAAATCTCTAGAGATTTCTGGAACACACCTGCATGTTATTGTTGGTAGTTTATTCTACACCTTCGTAGGGCATTAATTGTCTGTAACTGACCAAGAGACCCATTGTCATGGTCGGCATCGGCATCGGCGGCTGTTTGCTCCAATTTTGTTGCTACTGTTTTTGTTGCTGCTGTTGTTGTTGTTTTTGTTGCCGCTACCATTTAAAGCGTGAATTTTGTTTGTGAGCGCTAAGCTGACGCTGGCAGAGGCAGCGACGGAGGCAGAGGCAGAGGCAGCGACATCTCTTATCCAGTCGGATTGCGAATGAGAATGCGAATGTGAATGTGAAGGCGATGGAGTCGACACTCTCGAGTGTTTCTTATCAACACTATCTGTAGCTGTTGTTGTTGTTGCTGTTGTTCTTGCTACTGATGATGCTTATGTATGGGTGTGTGTGTGTGTGTACTCTATCTTTGCTCTGCTCTCATCTTTAGCCTTTGGAAAAACCAGGGACTATAATCGAATATAAATTTACAATAAAATGTTTATTCTTAATTTATATAGAACTTCTTATAATCTAGTGATAAATTTTAAGTTGTAAAATCATCCTTAGTTGATAAATAATTGTCTTAAAAAATAATGTTTAATAAAAAAAATCAAGCTGTTTTTAAAACTCAAGAAATATTCTGTAATTTATGTGATTTTTTATTTGCTTAAAGTTAATAATAATTGCTTCAGTTTTTAAGTTAAGCTCAAAATAAATGAAAATCGTTATTTTGTTAATCATCCATGGATTACACTTAAATAATCTTATAAATATATCTTACGCTCTTTTAAAGTTAATATAAGTAAATGATTTTTTCTATTAAAAAAAATTATTATCATTATTTACAGTCCCTGGAAAACACTGAGTCAATGAATAGAAAGACGAGGGAGATAGAAAAAGAGACTGCGACTGAGGGAATGGGCAAAAAGCAAGGCGATAATATAACTCAAATCAGTGTCATCAGTCTCATTATTGGCAGTTGCACAGATCCCAAAATGCAATCTGAGCACAGTGTCCACAGGTCAAACAAAACTGCCATCAAATCCTTAAGCTTTATTTCAATCAGATTAAAAACCAAAATTTATATATTTTAATATTTTATTTTGAACACTTTTTTCCTTGTTCTTTGTTGGATTTGTTAGTTTAAAAACAATGATTATATATTTATATATTTTCACAATTTCAAAATGAAGTTTATTAAATAATTATATAATTTAATTATAAAACTTAAAGTTTGAAATCGAATCAAGAGATCATCACTGAAAATATTGCCTATTTTGAGAAGCTTCTGAAACCTATTTCTTGCTTAAAACACCCAAATTTAAGAAACTAAGAACTTAATGTGTCGAACTTAAAAAAAAGTATGTTGAAGAAAAGAAATCGTTTAGCCGAAAAAAATATTCTTTATTAAAAAGTAGCTGACGAAGAAAGATTAAAAAAATTATAACAATTTCATAATAATAATTTTTTTTTTTTACTGAACCTTTTTTTCAAAGAACTGACTTATCAAATTGGAATTATGTTTTTTAGAACCGTTTCATATAAAAAAAAATAACGTTTTCAGCCTCGATTTGAATATTGATACGCATGCGTTTAAAGCTTTTCAGGGCTGACAAATCCATCATGTGACGCCCTTAAGCAACTTCTCCATGATTGCCTTTGAGGAAGGGGTGGGTTGGGATCGGTGGGGATCGATGGGGATCGGTGGTGTAGTGCAGATTGCATAGTTAAGGTGGGTACCGTTTAAAGTATTGCGCCTCCGTCGTAAAGCACTAAATCCGTAGACAAAAAACAAAAAAAAAACAAAAAAACAAATCAACATTATTTTGTTATTCGTATTGTTGTGGGTGTGTTTGGGTTTGGCGTCGACAGCGACATCGACATAGACGTCGACGTCGGCGCCAATTGGGCAGGGGGAGGCCCGGTTCGGAGTCCCATGCCCGATGTTTGGTAGTACGTGTATCTCGTGGCAGTAGTTCGAACTGAGACCCGTCGTTGGGTAAATACGGTGACAAATTTGCTGCCATGCCCGCGAATTTAACAACAACAACAACAACAACGAGATCAACTACAAAACCAACAATATCCAAAAAGCCTAAGAACAATACAAAACCAAAATCAATGCCTCACAGTGCACACTGGTGAAATAATGTCTAAGATACGTAAAATCTATTAAATTTTGATGGCAAAAAATTGCATAAATACGTTAACAAAAGAAAAATTAAATAAAATTTTCAAATTAATATATAAGAACTGGAAAGAAAAATTTTTCAAAGCTAAAATAAACTATCAAACATAGTTTATTGAGAAAGATCAGCAAAAATGGGGTATATATTCCTTTTGTTATGTATTTACTTAAGGTCAATAAAAGACAGTCTCAAAAATTAATTAATAAAAATGTAAATATAGCTTAAATAAATTAAGATTATTAAAAGCAGCTCAAGCATTTTAAGCCAATATTTAAAACTATAAAATCTTAAGTTTAAAACTTGGTTTGAATATAAAAAAACATGGCTATTTACTAAAAAAAAATGCTTAAACTTAATATTCAAATATTTTTCAATTGATCTAAGATCTAAAAATATAAAGTTTTGCACTTTAAAGTTAAAGGCTTGTAACTAATTTGAAATAATTTTGTTTATTTTTCAAAATATCTTAAAAACAGCCACACAAATTTTAAGCGATCTGTTTTTTTAACCTTTATTTGACTGTATATGTAACAAAACAGGAAAAAAGTCAATAAGTCCACCCAAAAGCCATAAATTAAAAGTGATTTCTATCTATATCAAAAAAATAAATAATATATATATTCATGTTATTTTTATATTTTTGTGATGAATTATAATGAGTATAACTTAAGAAATATATTATTATCATCGTTAAAAATTTATAATATTAAAATGATGGTGCAAAGTAATAATTTTTCTTTATTATTATTTGTGATTCCCTCAGCTTAGTTTAAGATAGCGCTATAAAAGGACTTTGATAAAATATATCGAAAATGAAGGATTCTGAAATTTCACTTAAACACTTTACCATGAGTATTGAACCACTGTGCGATCGCTCTGCTGGCGTTCGTTGGTAGCAAAACGTAAGTACAACATGCTCGTGAAGGGAGAGGGGGAACAGGTAAAGGAGCTGGTTAAAAAAAAAAAAATGTGCTCGCGATTTTCGTAGTTGTCTTTTGTCGATCGTCGATTCTTTTTTCTACAGTGTGTGTGTGTGCGTGTGAAATTTGTGTGTAGTAGTTAGTCGCAGACAGTTGACAGTGCGCCGGCAGAGCAGTTTGTGGGTTCGGCAGAGGGGTGAGGAGAGGTGGGGAGGGGGGAGGGGGTGGCGCGTCGTCCGCTTGACAAAATCCACTCACTCAATCTGAGTAACCTGCACCCCCCCAAAATTCCCCTCTCAATTCAGTCGCAGTCGCAGAATTAAATCGAATTCAGTTGTTTTTTTTTTATTCGGTTTCGCTTTTTTTTTTTTTTGAGAAAAGACTCCGAATGGGGGTCTTGAGTTTTTTTTTCAGTTCGTCTGTCATATGGAGCTGTAGCTCAAAGTGAGTGAATTGCGGGATTAACAATAAAATAAAATAAAAAAAACTACCACAAAAAATCTCACACCTACACTACAGTGACTCTCAGCTAATTTCAACCACTGCACCTAAATGAATTCATGTTTCAATGGAAAGTGTATGCATATAAAATATATTTAATATAATATAAATAAATTATAAAATGTATATAACAAAAATAAATTATTTCTTAACTTGAGGTAATATTTTAAATTTTTTTTATTTTTTATAATAATGAATTTATGTTTTTAGTGGAAGTGAATTTATATTAAATACTGAATATGATATAAATATAAAATAAATAATTTTTAAACTTGAGCAAAATATATATTTATTACATATATTTAAATATACTTTTCACATATATAAAGAGTTTCTGTTTTAACGGAATATGAATATAAATGAAGTATTAAACATGATCAAATTTAAATATAAAATGAATATAATAAAATAAATAATTGCTAAACTTGAGCAATATATTGTTGTTTTTAACAGAAATGAATATAAAAATAAAATTGAATATGATATATTAAAAACATTTAACGAATATAGTAAAATAAATAATTTTCATACTTGAAAAAATATTTTTCTATTATATTATTGTGTAAAAATGGCAGCCTCCTAGGTCAATCAGTCAGTGAGTCAGGACAAATTGTTTTATATATATATTTAAGCGTGTATGTAAGAAACAGTAAAAATAAAACAATTTGTAAAATGTAGTGGCACAAATTAGCTGAGCGCCACTGTAGCTGTGCCTATGAGCAGGTGTGAGTGAGTGAGAGTGATAGCGAGAGGGAGACAGAGTGTGAAAGAGAGAGGGCAAACGATCGGCGCTTGTCAAAGGAGACGTTTGATAGTCGGTAGTCGGTAGTTCGTAGTCGTTGGGGTTTTGAGCTTCCGATATTTGTGTGCAGTCAGATGATGGACGTATCGCGTATCGTAACAACGCGTAGCTGTTGCGTTGAGCGTATAACCGTTACCGTTAACCGTTACCGCTACCGTTACCGTTAACCGCTAACCGCTCATCGCTGTATTCTAATTCCAATCCGTCAACGCAGCTGCGCAGCTGCCGCGAGCAGTGGCTCTGGGCAGAGACGTGAGCTTCAAGCATTTTTTCAATTTACAAAAAAGAAAAATACAAATCAACATACACACCCACACACCTACACACACACACACACACACAGATAGAGCGCAAGCACAACAAAAGTGTCAAAGCGCCGTCTGCAACGCTTCAATTTCGATTCAATGCGCGCCGTGTAACGGTAACCGTCCTGTTTGTCTCTTCCTCAATTCGTCGCGATCAACGGTTACAGTTTTTTTCCTTTTCGTCTAAACTAGCGGTAAAAAGCAGCGCGCCAAAAAGCAAAACGTAAATTTTGTCAAAAAAAAAATAGAAGAAAAGTGAATAAATTTTTATTTTATTTTTTTCTGTTGGATTTTTAAAAGTGTGGGTATTTTAAATAAAATTATAATATGATATACAAAAAATACAAAAATAACTTTTAATAAATATAAATAATAACATAATCATATACTATTTTAAAAAAAAAAACCCGTAAATGAACTGTTTTGTAAATTGTTTGCCACAAGAAACACCGCTATAAGGAATTGTGCTACTGATCCTGAGTTTAAGAAACTGTTTTCAAGTGTTGAACAGCAAATAAAGACTGTAACTGGGCTTTATTTATATGCATATAAAATGTTATTATAAAGGTGTTTTATAATTGACTTGACATTCAGCAAAGACTTTATATTTATATACATGAAATGTACTTATAAAGATGTTTTACTTTCGTAAACTAATTTGTGCTTTGCTAAATTCTAAAGAGTATTTAAATAATACAATATTTAGACTAGTTATCATAACATTCTCGGATCGTAACCTATGAAGATCTCCAGTATTCGGTATTCCTCCAATCGTTTGTTCGTGCAAATATTAAGGCGTATTTCAATGATTCAGTTTCATTATCTTCGGTGTCTATATGCGAGCTTATACTCGTACTACCTGCTGTATTTGTGGTCACTTTGTCCAGCTTATCAGAGGATCCGCTTTGCTCAATTTTATACTTATACTCATATATAAATAAGTGCACACTGTCTTTATTATATTTGTGCTTATTTACAAATGGATTTCGAAGTATCTCTCAATGAGGTGGTTAACAAACAATACAACTTTAAGCAAGTCGCTATAAAAACTCCCTACAATCCTTATAAAATTGTGGGGAAGAAATCTTAAATCAAATATACTTTCGTTCCTTTTAGAAACAATCAACTCTTAATTTTAAAGCTTTAAATATCTCTTACTTCTGAATAAGCTTTCTAATATAACGATCTTTCACTTATTTAAATATCATATAACTATACTATAGTAATCTCTCTTAATAGAAGTTCCTACAATTCATTTAAGACTTTAAAGAAGCTATCTATATCATATAATAACTTTAGTTACCTTAAATAAATAGTAATCTACTAAAATAAAGGTCAAAATAATTAGATTCTTAGAAACTTATTTCTTATAATACGATCTTCCATTCCTTTAAATGATATAGAAATCTTGCTTTTAAATTATTCCTCTATTTACAAATTGATTTCCAAGTATTTATCTCTAAATGAGGTCTTTCATAATATATATATATATATATTTAAAAAAGTCTCTTTAAAATTCCCTACAATTCTTTAAATTTTAAAGAATCGATCTTTAATCACACATGTACCATTTGGTTACTTTAAATAAGTAGTTATCTTGTAAATAGTTCGGTTTGATTTTAACAAAACTCTATTTTTTTTATAGAAAACTATCTTTTATTTGTATTAAAGATATAGTAAACCTGTATATAGAGTTTAAACGCATCTAAATTTGCTGTATTTAAGACTATATTACATAAATTTTACAAAAATCGCGAAAAACCAAATTAGTTCCATTTAATACATTTTAACGCTTATATATATAATATTTGCTTCGGTATAATATTTATGATGATCAATATATGATATAATAAGCTATGCCAAATGCTTTTATTTTCCAAATTTGGTTGCTAGGAAAAGAGTTCTGTAGAACAGTTTAAAGTTTTTCCTACTCAATTGTTTTATAAATCTCTTAGCTAGTGCTTAGTCAAGTTCTTAAGATTTGAGCTTGAATTCTACAGTTGCATAATATATGCTTTAATTTGTTTTTTAGCACGTTTCATTAATTGACGTGTTCTTATTGTTGTTGTTGTTGTTTTTTTCATTATTTTTGCATTTTTAGCAATCTTAACGATCTTTTAAATGCAACTGTGTTCCAGTTTAGACAGCACGTCTATGAAGAGCTTTACGTATTACTTTATGCATAATATATTTATGGTATATGTATGTGCATATAATCAATCTGAGGCTAAAGGCCCCACATTCTATATATTTATATATATATATTTATTTTCTTTTTGAATGAATGCAGCTAATTAGCGAAATTGTTCGATTCGATTGTGTCGATATAGCACAAAAAACGATTGTTGGCTCACATCTGTTAAATCATTTCGGAAATCTATCAAAATATAAAAAAAACTATTGAAATGAAATTCTTTTGCGTATGCTTTTGCAACTCGTGCAAGTGTCTACCTTATTTTTTTTTTTTTTAATATTTTTTTTGTATTATTTTGTTTTTTTTATCGCCGGCTTGTTGGCGCTTTACGATGTCAGCTGGTGGGCATATTAGTTAGTGCCATCAATCATGTTGCCGCTTTATGTTTAGCAACAAAATGTTGCTAGCAAATGTTGCCAGCTAATGTTGCGAGCAATCCTTGTGCAGTTTGATCGTTTTCAAACAAACCAGGGATTGTGACGATTATAAATATTATTGATGAAAAATTTAGAAAATAATAATAATTTTTTGAATTAAACAAAAAAAATTATAATATAATAAAACTTAACAAGTAAATCTTAGCTTTAGTCTTTAAAATAAATATCGAAAATAAAAGTTTTTCGTTTATTTTACTTGGTTTTTTTTTATAATTATATAATAATTTATAATAATAATAAATAATAATTTTTTTATACATAAATTAAAAGGTACATTTTTTTTATTTAAAAAAAATAATACTTAAATTCAATTTTTATTTTCAAGTTTTATTATAAAACTTGACAAGTAATGTATATGTTAAAAATTAAAATAACAGCTTATCATGTTTTTTTTGTTTTTTTTTTATAGTTCTATGTATGTTCGTTTTTAAACAAACCAGGACCGTAGCGATTATAATTTATAATTATAATTTTTTATACAAAAATTAAAAATTACATTTTTTTTTATTTAAAAAAAAAATAATATTTGTATTCAATTTTTATTATAAAGCTTGACAAGTAATTCTTATTTGTAATTTTTAGCACAACTAAACGTTTATCATAATTTTTTTTTTTGTTTTTTATAGTTATATGTATGATATTTGGGTCGATCGCATGTTATCGACATTTACTTGTCAGGGGTGTTATTAATTGTCGTGTAACCTGGTAACTGGTGGTAGCTGCTGCTACGTCAGCTGCCAAGAGGCATCAACTGAAGAGCTGGCTCTCTTATCAGTTATCAGTTCGCTGAGACAAGACACTGTCAAAGGAAGACAGTGGGGCAAAGACATTGATAGATCGAAATGCAATTAATCATGCATGTGAAATAGTGTGTTCCACAATGTCAACATAATTAGCATTACCAATCCGTAAAAAGTAAATAAAACACAATTTCCAACTCATCACAATGAATGCAAGCCATTATTAGTTACAGTGTATTTTCTTAAAATTTTAATTTTTTTCTTTTTTTTTTTTTTTTTGAAGAGCTATCAGCTCTTGGTGGTTGCTACGTCATAAGGTGGCAACACCTCGTCGTGATTATTTACTAAACGTGTTCATTTTGCAGTTGTTGCTATTTATTATTGATTATGCGACTGTTTAGCGTTCAGTATATGTAAATATTTTTTAATCATTCACTTCTTAATACCTTATATACAACAGAAAATTCCAAGTAATATATAAAGTACAGGTATAAAAAAAAAAAAATACAATACTTATTATAGGTTTACCGAACTCACAATACCCTTTTATAACTATGTAAATATATTTTATTCAGTCACTTTTTAAAGCGAAAAATTCAGAGTAATTTGTATAGATTTAGAAAAAATTTATATATATAAGAAAAGTACACATTATCATAAGGTTAACGAACTCACAATACTCTTGCAAATATTTAAGTTTTCGCAAATAAACTATATGTTATATTTCAGTCAAATTGAAATTAATTCTTTACAAAAAACTTTAACAATTATTTAACTAGGTTTATAGCTACTTTATCTCAATTATTGACAGTTCAACTCTAAAGTTAGATATAGATTATAGTATATATAGGTTACAATATGAAACTTAGTTGTGTTGTTATTATTATTGGAAGAAACTGGTTAACAAATAAAGTTACAGTCTTATTTATATTATCAAATCACAGTGATAAAATTGTGATAGAATCAAATCACAAACATTTTTCGGATCGTTCCTGTAACTGTATTATTATATAGTAGTTAACTTCTTTCAAACTGTGTCCAATTTATTGAAATCATACTTGATGATATGCATTTGGATCTGTTTAATATACCTTCTAAAATGTAGAGACTATATCTGGGTCGGGTATACTTACTCCCACAGACATTTGATTAGATTAATCAGATGAAATTAATGTTCAATCCTGATTGTTGCTGTGTCTTGTCCGTTGGTTATCAATTAGTGACCTTTTTATAGCTATATTAAATGTTCTGTTGTTTTTCGCACTTGGCAAATTAAATATTGATCAACTTAATTTACATGATCATAGATTTTCTTCCTCTTTTCTTATTCTTTTAACTGGGTCGATTGAGGGCACTTGTTGTCAACAGATACCCAAATATATGGAAGAGTTTTCTCTAAAATTCCATTCGAACGAACGTGCTTAAAAAATATACAAATTATAATTCAAATAATATATTCATATAATCTTTATTATTAATAAAAAAAACTACGCCAATTTTCCATATTATCATATCAAATCCATAATATTCTAATGACTCCAATAGATTTGATCGTATAAATTTCATATCAACTTATCGATCAATAATTTCGACTGTAATTTATTTCACAATTAATTTTCCTATCAAAAATAATAAAGCAATAAAACCTATAAGTAACTTTCCATATTCAATTCTTTATAATCATTTTATTACACTAAGCGAAATAAAGCATATAAAGAATTTTCCTCACAATCCACTTCGTATAACATCATATCAACTTTTTACTTTTATTTGTAGAATTTTCCATTCCATAGAAAATCAGACAAGCCCAAAAAAAAAGAAATACCAAAATCGTAGCAACAAATAACGTCATTAAAATGTTTGTTGTTATTTTTTTAAGTAAATAAAAGTCAAATCAAATAAAATACAATAAATTGAAAGAGTTCCATTGAATGGCACATCAACAACAAATAGCGAGAAATGCGTCCGAAAAGTAGTATAAAAAAAATTTGTGTATTTCTTTTTATTGATATTATTGTTAACAAATTACTCAGCCCAATTTGTTAGCCAAACGAAATGCCTTTCAGCTTTCAAATACAATAACAATAAGAAGAACAACAAACATAAATATTTCTTAGATAATTTCATAAACATTCTTGCACAATAAAAAAATACGAAAATGATAATATTAATTGAATATAATGATATTGTTGCGTTCGTATTATCAGCTCAGCACTTGACTTCAATTGTAGCAACAACAACAACAACAACAATTATAGCAACAACAATAAGAAAAATAATAACAATAACTAGTTGCACTGACAATAAGTTAAAGCTGTAGAAGAATTCTGTAATGTCGCATGTAATACTTGAGTGAAGAGTTTAGTAAACAAAACACTGACTGCAAATAGTATGACTAAGACTGACTACAATTTGTCTTCTGTCACGCTGTAGATAAAGATTGATTGGAATTATCTGAATATATACAGATATCTTGTATCTAACTATCTGAATAAATTTAAAACATGATTTATTGTTATTTGACAATTTATATTAAAGTTCGAATTAAAATTTCTGAAATTTAAAACGATTTTTATGTTTGGAAAGTTTAATTAAAAATCGATCCATTTAAATTGATTTATAACATAGTTGAGAATTGAATATAAACAAAATAAAAATTTCTTAAATTTAAACGATTTAGGTGTTTGGAAATTTAACTCGGAAATCTGTCTATTAAAATTGATTTATAACATAGTTATAGGCTTAAGAACTCAAGTACTTTAAAGTATGCCATAAATCTATACCAAAATAAATCAAAAACTTGTACTTATCTAATTGGGACTAGCACAATGATTTCAAAGTAAATCTTGAGCTTCAAAATTTTAAATAAATATAAATATACAACTTTATAAATATTATCCAGTAGGTAAAGATAAACTAGGCTTTTCTTGAAGAGAACTTTATTGTTTAATCTAACAGCTTTGAAAAATTTCTCGGTTTTTATAAGAAAATCGTTGACGGTTGAAAAACTTTGTTACTTACAATATTTTGCAGTATTCAAATGAGAGATAGATTTATTTTGAAACTAATTTTAGTTATAATTCAATAAATGTAATTTCAAATTTACGAAAATTGTAAATCTTAACTAAAAATTCCAAAATATTTTCCATAATATTTTTTAACATGTTTCTCTATTAAATTATAATTTAATTATTGTATAATTATTATTAACATGTAAACTTGTAAGCATATTTGCCATGTTTATATTCGAAGTCGAAAGCAAATTCGGCATCGAAACTGGAATCGGTTATTCATCCAGCTGTGCATGATGTTGGGCAAAGTTCGAAAAGTTTAAGATAGCTGAAGCTATTAGTAGGAACTACCTCAACATGAACTAATTACGTTGAAATAAGTAAAGTTATCTTTATGATTTTGCAAGAAGTACGTCTAATAGCCAATTGCTTTCATTATCGCTCAACTTATTTCACAAATAAGTTAAATCGAGGCGCTAACTGAAATTAGCTTGTATCTAAAACTAAGACAAAACCAACGATGCGTTCCACAATCCACAATTCATGATCCACGTGTGAATTAGTTAGCTCTAAACAGGGCCAGAGTTGTCAACTCCATACAATTTGGTGGCTGTATCGAACCGCTAATTAGACCCGATCGCGGTACATTTCCAAGTTGTGTTGTTGTTGTTGCTGTTAGCAACGTAATCCCAGACAGATAACAACGTTGTCGACTACTTTGTACCGCTTCTTTCCAAAAAAAAAAAATAAAATTGAAAAAAAAACAAGACATAAAGCAGATGCGGGGAAGGCAAGAGAAACAGCGATTCGTACAAATTAGCAGCAATACTCATACTTATACCATTTTGGGGGCGATATGATTAGAAGTGTCAATATGTAAACCCCAAGTGTTTGTCGCTCCAAATGACGTCGCTGCCACATTCTGTGCAATGCCCATGATGACGTCGCCTCAGGGGGAGCGGAAAGCCCCCTCGCCCCCACTTCAAGAGCAAGGGTAATCCTAACCATAACCCAGCTACGACAACTACGATCACTACGATCACGGATCGTCTGAAGCAACGCATGCAGCAAGTTATCGTATATGTATGGCATGTAGGGTACAGTTGCTACCCTACACACAACACAGACTGTTTATAGGTTTCCAACTCCAACTCGCAATATCTTTAGAATCAACCAGCGAAACCAAAACTAACCGTTTCATTTTTAGTACCAAAACTGAAATCGTAACCGAATGAAAATTCTTTGTCAAGAACCGAATGCCGAAACGTTTGTACCGGTACGGTTGTGGTAAAGTTGCTAGGTCAAAGAGTTGTCTAACTTCCAACTGTCATAACTTGATTAAAACTCAACCGATTTTCAAGTGGAATGTAATTTTGATCTTGATTTGCACTCTAAATTCATTCTGCATTCAAATTTTGTTCATTTAGAAAATTTAATTAAATCGAACCAAGATTCGATTTCGATGCTAAGGGTCCCCCCTTTGAAATTTTGAAAATTCAAAATTTTAAATCTCAAGTTTTTACTCTTAATCGACTCCTTATATCATAATTGGTATAAAGCAACACTTTGAACTTGATTCTGATAACTTTCATATTCTTGTAAAAAATCACTTAAAATTTAACAAAAATTTTGACTTGTAAAATTGTTAGCTCCAAAGTCGGACCAACTTCACACTTTCATAACTTTGTCAAAACTCAACCGATTTTCAAGTGGAATGTCATTTTGATCATGATTTGGCCTCTAAATTCATTCTGCATTCAAATTTTATTCATTTCGAAAATTTAATTATTTTCGACCAAGATTCGATTACGATGCTAAGGGTCCCCCCTTTGAAATTTTTAAAATTGAAAATTTTAAATCTCAAGTTTTTACTTTTAATCAACTCCTTACATCGTAATTAGTATAAAACAACACTTTAAACTTGATTCTGAGACCTTTAATTTTTTTGTAAAATATCATGAAGAATTGGATAAGAATTTTGACTTGTAAAGTGACTAACTCCGAAGTCTGACCAACTTCAAACTGTCATAACTTGATCAAAACTAAACCGATTTCCAAGTGGAATGTCATTTTGATCTTGATTTGGCCTCTTAATTCATTCAGCATTCAAATATTTTTTTTTAGCTAGCTATATAATCAAAAAATCATGATGTACAACATGATCAACTTGAAATTAAGAGTATTAAATGCATCGGTAGCACCCGGAACTCAAAGACCTTGTGGTGTAGGGTAGCACTTGCCTTGAGACACAAAAAAAAAAAAAAAGCGGTGCATGTGTAAAATTCACATATATTTAGACAACCGTTTAACTAACTGGCCGCACTTGAGCAATCGCAATCAAGAGTCGATTAACGCTGATACAACCATAAATAATAATAACAGTACCTACACAGAACTTGAGAGATATTGCAATTCCTCAGCGGTTAACCAACTAACCAAAAAAAAATAAGTCAAACACAGTGAGCAAACAATTTACAAAAGTGATTCGGAGTTTACTTTTTTTTTACACTGAATACAACTATGGGATCTGTTTGCAGCCTAAGGAAGCGACAGGAGGAGCATGTCGCCAAACCGTTGGATACTTTTGCTCATCTTCTATATATCATATCTGTTATTTGGTGCCGCTATCTATTATCATATCGAGCATGGCGAGGAGAAGGAGGCACGTGCCGAGGAGCTAAAGGAGCGTATTGAGATCCATGGTGGGTAGTTTCTCTTCTTCTTCTTCTTTTTTCCCTCTTTCTTTCTTGAGCCTATAACCCAACTTAAATAACAAACAGCTACCGTCCATAAAAAACCATCCATCTATATATGATTTACAAATATCATATACATAATTTTGTTTTATTGCTCTCATAATAAAAACCTTAAGTTTTCATCTCTCGAGGGCATTTAGTATATGATATCACAAGCCACGAAATTTGGCCAACAAATTTTTAACACTACTTACGTAGTTTCTAAAACGCCCCCGACGATCACTCAGAGATAGCACCGCACCATCCAAAGTTTACGGCATACTCTACATGATACTTTTTTTTTGTGAAAAAGTACAACAACTTTGTCGCTCAGTTTGTAAACGAAGCGTTTTTAACTCATTGAACTCAATTGCTAGAAGAGCTAGAGTCAGCAAATTTGCTATAAGTGATCTTCTATACAAAAAACTGATATACAGATAATTTTTCAAGCTTATAACCACTAAAATTTACGAAAAAGCGTATTTTAAATATGTGAAAATGTTTATAACAACCCTATAAAGTAAACTAGAAATGCATTAGCAGTTAAAATTAGTAAGTCTAGCTCTTATTATACTATATACCATATTTCTAGATACTCGTGCTTGTTTTTTACAAGTTTCATGATCATTGAACTGAACTCCTAAAAGAGCTAGAGTCAGAAAATTGGCCATAAGTGTTATTCTATACGAAAAACTGATATTCAAATAAATTTATAGCTTATAGAAAGTTAAAATTAATGAAAGTGGTAATTTATATTTGTAAAAATGCTCATTACTATCCTATAAGGTAGATCAGATATATATATACGCTATAAAACAAAAGTCTAGCTCTAATATATAATATTAATTTTTATTCGTATAAGAATTTTGACAAATTGTCGTCAAAAAAATTGTAAAACTACGAAAAATCTCAAGCACAAAATTTCTTAGACGTATCTTTTCAAATTTCTCGAATTTCCATGCATCTTCAAGATCTAAAATGGAGCATACAACATTCGGTGTGTGACATTTGTTAACAGTTTACGGTGCTTTATTTTATTTTTTGGCAAACGTGCGTAAATGTTGAGAAATGTGAGCTTTATGAGTTAGCAAGTGTGCGAATCTGATCCGTGATTAATTGCGATTATATAGTACGAGTTGAATGTGATTTACATACTATCAGTGTGTAGATCTTGGTAAATGTATGTGTATATATATATAGTAAATTGCGATGCAAAAGCGTATTTATTTTGAGGGCTATTCCACAATAATTGCAATAAAATCAAATTTAAACAGCACATAAAATGTGCTAATTATGCAAATAAACAAACTATAAACTCTAATTAGACACCGTCGAACCGAGACGTGTGTCTATAGCTATAAATATCATTCAATACCATCGAATTAAAACGGAAACAAGCATTACAATCATCTTGAATCTTAAATCTTGAACTTTCAATAAAATTATAGGGTCATTTATCGGGTAATTGACATTTCCAACTGTCAATTAATTAATCCCATGCATATGACTAAATTATTTCTGGCTTAAATTAGTTAACAGGCACTGTCCAGTTGATATTTTATGTGATTTATGACCAAGTGCAATACCAGACTTTACTTTTGAACCCCATTTGATCGCCAGTGTCCGAAGGGTCTTTAGCAAAGGTCTTAACTATGTAGTCTCCAGTCTTTATCAATATATGCGTATGGCGTAAAGGTCTGTAAGGCCCAAAGTCTTACAATTGTTATGTGAATATCAATCAATATCAACAATAATCTATTGGGCTTCAAAACCACTTCAATGCTGCATATAATACCTGGAACTTATCTTATTCTAAGACTATTTATTTCATATTCCGAGTTTAAAGCATGTGTTGATGACATTTCTGGCAATTGCCTTAACTGGGCTTTTTCTGATAACAGTCAAACAATAGACTAACTGATCTTGTCTATTCATTAAATAACATTCGGTTTTATTGCTCTCTCTCTATCTCTCTCTCTATCTCTCTCTCTCTCCCTCTCTCTGGTAGTAGTTCTCTTTCTGGTTCTTTCTTAGTGATCTTTGTTGCTTTAACGATCTTTCTAATTGAATTCTTTTCGATCTTAAATCATAAGTGATCTTTAGGAACTATTCATCATGATCTTTTATTTGTCTTTTTTGTTTTTTCCAAGCTTTTTTAACAGATCTTCCTTGATATTAAGAGATCATTTTTATCGAAAATATAATTATATCAGTTTCTTAACGTATAATATATATTCAAGTGATCTTCAGTCTTTATTACTCTTCTGACACTTCTTAGAACTTTCTCTCAATATTTCTCTGTCTTTCTGGTTGTTTTCTTTTTAGCGATCTTTCTTGTTTTAATGATATTCCTAAGCATTAAATTCGTTCTTTGTCTAAATTATAAGTGATCTTGGGTCAGTATTCATCATGATCTTTTATTTAGCTGTCTCTTTCTCCAACCTAGCTTTGCGTTTCTTTTCCTCACATAAAACTTGGTTTATCTTAGACAATATTTTTTTTTAAGTTTCTATTTCTTTAAGGTCTAAGGTGATCTTGCAGTTGATTGATAACTGATCTTGTCTAGCTTACTCTCTTTTCCCGCCTTATCTCTACGTCAAGTTAAAGTTTTAAGTGATCTTGCCAGATTCGGAAATGGACTATTTCCAAAACTGATCGTAACTATCTTCCTCTCTTCCTATTTCCCATCCTTATCAGTTATAAGAGATCTTTTTAGTCTCCAAAGCTGATCGTATTTAACTGCCTCTCTTTTTGTTTCCCTTTCCGATTAAGTGATCTAGCCTCTAGACCAATTGATTAATCGGTCGACTGGGCTGGCATTACTATAATTAAATGAATTTATCAATTTGTTTGCCACAAACATTTCCGGGTCACTTTAAATAAGCAAGATTATCTAAATAAACGACAAAAGCCGCATCAAGTCAATCACACTGTACGTGTATTACGAGTATTACGTGTACTATGGATAGTAAAGTCTGATTGGAATAGTTTAGGCTTCAAAGACTTGCAAGAATTTGTGCTAATGATCGACGTCTATGAACAAATTGCCGCAATCACAATCAAGTCAAGTCACAATGAACCCAGTGATGGTGGGGGGAATTGTAAGGGGAATTCCCCGTACAGTGTAACAACAAAAGGCGACAATATCACAGCTGATTGTCGTTGTCCCGGCATCCCTATGATTATGATTATATCCACATGATGCACTGGGATCATTTAATAGCGAATTGCCCGCAATTGTGATAAAATTCTGGCCGGGCATTTATTGAATTATGCAATTCGTTAAAAGATTACGGTCGGAAATTGTTGTCATTTTGCATTTGCTTAGTGACTTGAAGGTTTATTGAATGATTGCACTAAGTTAATTACAATAAATTGCCATAAAGATGCCCCTTAAACTAGTTTCAACTTAAATCTGTGTATAAGATAATTTCAATCGAAATGAACTTTCGTCCAAAAAAAAAAAAAGAAATAATAAAAAACACTTTGACGTCAGAGTCAAGATAATAAATTTAGCGGGAAATCAAAGTTACTTGAATAGTTGAAGTTCAATTGAAAGTGAATGTGACTCATTAGTTGGAATTCCTCTAAACATATAACATCTGGTATGTAAATCTGATTAGATCTTATATAGACATTACTGCATTTAAATTGCTTTTTAACTCCCCCATAAAACATATTTCAAGAGCAATTGGCAACCCTATCATGGCGAGATCAAAACCATGTCGGCTTTGAATGATCATTACGATCCACGATACACACAGTCCACACTGTGGAGCGCATTTTAAGCAGCAGTTACAGAACGTAGTTGTATCTATACACTGATAAAAAAAAAAAATGTTCTTAAATCAAGATTGTGGTCTCAGGAATATAAAATTCTTAAAATAAGAAATAGGACCAAGCTATTATTATTAGATCAAATGTTTTTATTTGGTCTCAAGAACATATAAATCTTAAAATAAGAAATAAAACCAAGTTTTTATTATTATATCATATTTTTTTATTATAAGAATAAATGTTGTTGGAATTTAGGTCAAAAAATAAAAAATATAAGGAAAATTTCTAAATTTTTAATTTGTTGATTGTTTAATTTGATATATACACATTTTTTTTCTGGCTTACAAATTTAAATAAAATAAAAAATAAGACCAAGTTTTTATTATTATATCATATTTTTTTATTGTAAGAATAAATGTTGTTCAAATTTAAGACAAAAAATAAAAAATATAAGGAAAATTTCTAAATTTTTAATTTGTTGATTGTTTAATTTGATATATACACATTTTTTTCTGGCTTAAAAATTTTTTAAGTGTTATTTTACTGATGCTTTTTGATTGTAAACGGTGGGACTTGAACTTTTTTCTTTCTTTCTTTCTTTACTTTCCTAACAATTAACGACTTTTATTCTTGTATTAAAAACTGCAATTTCTTTGATTAATATATTAGTAGCATGGTCTTATTTTAAGAACAAAATAAATATATTATATAAAAAAGATGAATGTTCTTGACTTTAGAAGTTGGTCTTTTTTTTTCAGTGTAGCTGTAGCTGTATCTATAGCTGTATCTGTATCTGTATCTGTATCTGTAACTGGATCATCAGCTCTACGATTATGTTGACTGCAGTTCAAAATAAATATCGCACGTTGGGGGGCAAAAAAAAAACAGAAACAAAAACAAAAAAACAGTGTAACTGTCCGATGATCAATGGCTCGGGCCAGGGTCAGTTTTCCTCCACCGGGGAGTCCCCCCCACCCCTTCGGTCATTGTCATGTTGACATTTTCGGTCTCTTTTATGCGCTGATTTCTGTTTAGTTGTTTTTATTTTTTCGGAAAAGCGGAAGGTTAAATGGCGTTAGTAACGCGATCGCATTTGCTTCCGGAACACGTGGAATGAAAACAATTAAATTTGATTTGATTTTACGCTTCATTGGGTATCGTATTTTCAGTTTACTATATGTATTTCCTCTTTGGACTTTTGCAGATTATCTACTGGAACAGTTGTCGGATAAGAATGAGACAACGCAGGATGAAATTTTGGAGAGGATCACAGACTATTGCGGTAAACCGGTTACGGATTACACAAAGGATGAATATGAAATTCCGTATACGTGGACCTTTTACCACGCCTTCTTCTTTGCCTTCACCGTGTGCTCCACGGTGGGATATGGAAATATATCGCCAACAACATTTGCGGGTCGCATGGTGATGATTGTCTACTCAGTGATCGGCATACCCGTCAATGGTATACTCTTTGCCGGCTTGGGAGAGTATTTTGGAAAAACGGTATGAAATACAAAATTTAAGAAAATTAATTTAATTTAAATGCAGAATGAAATTAAAGGTTAAATCATGATCAAAATGATATACCGCTTGAAGATCTGTTCAGTTTAGGCAAAGTTATGCAAGTTTTAAGTTGGTCCGACCTTTGACCAAGCAACTTTACAAGTCAAAATTTTAGTCAAATTTCACATGATTTTTGACAAAAAAATCAAAGGTCTCAGAATCAAGTTTAAAGTGTTGTTTTATACTAATTACGATATAAGGAGTTGATTAAAAGTGAAATTGTGAGATTTAAAATTTTGAATTTTCAAAATTTCAAAGGGGGGACCCTTAGCATCGAATCTAAGATTTGGAGGAAAATAATTTTTTTACAAAATTTATTAAATTTGAATGCAGAATAAATTTAGAGGCCAAATTATGATCAAACTGATATTCCGTTTTAAAATCGGATGAGTTTTGGCAAAGTTATGACACTTGAAAGTTGGTGCGATCTTTGACCTAGCTACTTCACGAGTCAAAGTTTTTGTAGATAATGTTATGATTTTCTTAATTTACGATCTTTTGCCAAACTGAAGTTAAAAAAAAATTGAATCAAAGACAAAATTTGTAGATTTACATTATTTTTTCACCTTGTATTTGTTTGCAGTTCGAGGCGATCTACAGGCGCTATAAGAAGTACAAAATGTCCTCGGACGATCATTATGTGCCGCCTCAGCTGGGCCTGATAACGACAGTGGTGATAGCGCTTATACCAGGTATAGCCCTGTTTCTGCTGCTTCCCGCCTGGGTGTTTACATACTTTGAGAACTGGCCGTATTCCATATCCCTGTACTACAGCTATGTAACGACATCGACAATTGGTTTCGGTGATTATGTGCCCACCTTTGGTGCCAATCAGGTGAAATTTCATTCAAAAAGCATTATAGATTACAAAATTTATTCATTTTATTTAAATATTTTGCAGCCTCGTGAATTTGGTGGCTGGTTTGTGGTATATCAAATTTTTGTCATTGTCTGGTTTATATTCTCCCTGGGTTATCTGGTCATGATAATGACATTTATCACACGGTAAGTTTGAGTTTCGTATAGATTGCATGATTTGGTTATGTTTTTTTTTTTTGCATGCTGGGCTTTACCAACACTTCATTTGAACTTTAACCTCTACAGTCATCCAATATATACATCTAAATATATATTTCTAATTCCATCTCATAAAAACACATATAAACAGTGGACTGCAGAGCAAGAAATTGGCACATCTGGAACAGCAGCTATCCTCGAATTTGAAGGCAACACAGAATCGCATCTGGACGGGAGTTACCAAAGATGTTGGCTATCTGAGGCGTCTGCTCAACGAGCTCTATATACTCAAAGTGAAGGTAAAACACTACAAGCATATCATACAATATGGGATAATACTAGTCCTTTAAGCTAGGGAACGTAACGATCACCATTTTTATATAAAAAAAACCAACTACATTTGTTATATTTGAATATAAAAAATGATTTTAGCTCTTACTTTTCAGTTTTCTTTAAATATTAAATTAAAATTAATTACAAAAGAAATGAATTTAAATAAAAAAAAAAATTTTTTTAGCCTTCAACTTTTTTTTGAAAGCCACACATTATTTATTATTTTTAAAAAGAGCATAAAATTAATTTTTCCTATAAATATTGGATACATAAAAGTTTAACCCATAAATAATAATATATATTTAAGATTTTCTCATTCATTTTCTTATACTTTTCTTAGTTGGATTATTTTAAATTCATATCTCTTATAAAAAAAATTATAAACTAAAATATAATTATGCAAATATAAATAAAAAAGATAATTAATATAATAAGGGCAGCTCATATTCAAGTTTTTAAAATACATATAAAATTTCATTTAGTTTGTTTTGTTTATGTTATCTAATATTTGGGAGATCTATATGTATGACTGTTTTACTTTAAGTCTAAAATTGCATTCCCGCTCAAGTTAAGTAAAGAATAATATTTGCATTAATTAAATTTACTAATTGATAAACTAATATTATATAATAATTACAATAAGTACACACAAATTTGTATAAACTAACTTAAATTCTGGGTAACATTATTTTACTTGCGCGAGTCGAGCTCTAAAAGTAACCGTTATTTTTTTAATTTAATTTAATTCCTTTACCAAAATTGAAAGTCCTTAAAATTATAATTATTTTGGCAGCTATTTAGTTATTCGATTTTTATTAAATTTGTATGTGTGGGAATTCCTAAATTTGTAATCACATTTCCGTTATGTTTGTCGTCTTTGTTAAAACAAAAATAATCAAGAAACAACATACTTTTGGGAGACACTGTCGTTGAATGTTTGACTGATAACAATTTCCCACTCTGCGGGCAATAAGTTAGTTGGAATAAAAAGTGTAAATGTATTTTCTTTTTGTAGTTTTGTCCAAAGGGAAATAGAAAAAGCGCGAAGAATAAGATTAAGAATCCACAGAAGAAGAGCGGGCGTAAGTAAATAAATATAAATAAATGATAAATAAATTAATGCAAACCACAAAAACCAGGAAATAGGAGTAAAAAGCATACAATTGTGCAAATTAAAAAAATTATGTATTATAAATGAATGAGAAAATTCGGAATATACATTTTTTTTTTTTTAACATAAATAATATTGTTCTCTTTATTTTGACTACAATCAAATAACGTTAACTAAAAAAACGATTAGATTTGAATATTAATTTAAAAGTCATTATAACAAATCTTAAAACTCAATATTATAAATGAAAGTCACTGAAAATTACCATAAATTTCAAAATTAACAAAATTATACTTATTCTATGATTTTTAAACAAAAAATATTAAAGTTTAATTATTACAAATCATTACAAATTATTAAAAATCATTAAAACAATTCTAAAAACTCAATATAATAATTGAAAGCCACTGAAAATTACCATAAATTTCAAAATGACCAAAATTATAGTTATTCTATGATTTTTAAACAAAAAATTATAAAGTTTAATTATTAGAAATCAATAAAAATTATTAAAAATCATTAAAACAATTCTAAGAACTCAATATAATAATTGAAAGCCACTGAAAATTACCTTATATTTCAAAATGACCAAAATTTAAGTTATTCTTTAATTTTAAACAAAAATTATTAAAGTTTAATTTTTACATATTTCATAAATTTTTTTAAATTAATGATGAAGAAATCATAAAAAATGCTTATATTTTCAATTTTAATTATAAACATTAAAAGTTAACACAATATTAAGTAAATTTAAAAAATACCAAAACAAGAAAAATATAAAAAATTTCAAAATAAAACTTATCTTATGATTTTTAGATACAAATATTAAAAACTTTAATATTATTTGATAACTTTCTAATTGAGTTTTAGAAATGAGAGCTAAAATTTATTTTTTAAAGAAAATTTAGGAATTAGCTTTAAATATTTATATACAGGGGTGCTACAGAAATCGAAACCAACCGAAAATCTCCAAAAAATGTATGGAGATTTGAGAGATTTTCGATTGGTTTCGTTTTCTGTGGCAGCCCTGGTAAATAAGAATATTTATGACCGTTACAGATTCTGGTTAAGAGCTTTTCAAAAACACACTAATGCATTTAAAATTTGCTCTCTCTCTTTCTATGTACAACGAACAATCGATAATCGATAACTGCGTGCGATGCTTATCGATCGTATTTAGCCCGTGTACAGCGACACGGAGTTTGCCTACAATCTGCCCCGCTCCGCGTCCTGCCCCGAACTGAGCATGTACCGGGTCGAGCCGGCTCCGATACCCAGCAGGAAACGGGCGTACTCCGTGTGTGCGGAGTTGGCATCGGGTCAGTCAGGTGGCCTGGTGCACGCCAATTCCGACACGGAGCTGAGCAAATTCGATCGCGAGAAGACCTTCGAGACGGCGGAGGCGTACCGCCAGACGACGGATCTGCTGGCCAAGGTGGTGACGGCTCTGGCAACGGTACAGCCGCCGCCGCCGCCGGAGGCTGATGATGCGCCGCTGTACGGCGGCTATCATGGCTTCTCCGACTCCCAGATCCTGGCCAGCGAATGGTCCTTCTCCACGCTGAACGAGTTCTCGACGCCACGTCGTCCCCGTGGACGCGCCTGTTCCGACTTTAACATTGAGCCACCGCGTCGTCCGTTGCACCGGGCACCGCACAACCACAACGAATGGACCTGGAGCGGGGATAATCAGCAGATCCAGGAGGCCTTCAGGAATCGCTACAAGGGACAGTTGAATGGCGCCGCCAGTGACTCGTATGTGGTGCATCTGGAGCCCGATCATCTGGAGGAGCAGCTGAAGAAGAGCAGTACCAGCGTGGCGAACGGTCGTGTCAAGAAATTCTCCATGCCCGATGGTCTGCGCAACGCAAGCGTCCTGACATCAAGCTGCCAGGGCTCTCCAGCTGGCGCCAGCGCACGTGGTCCGCCGGCTGGAGCGGCGACCTTCCAGCATCCACGGGGCCGTACCAGCGCCGTTCCGCAGCAGCCGCAGCAGCCGTGGCAGCCGGCAAGCGGCGACGCGAATCCATCTACACACAGAATCCCGCGCTGGCTGCCCGACGTGGCAGCATGTATCCACCGACGGCAGCCGCCCAGCTGGCCCAGATGCAGCGACGCGGCTCCGGATCCGCGGCAATGGCCGCTGTCGCCGCACGCCGGGGCAGCCTGTTTCCGGCGACAAGCATGGGCGGCGTGGGTGCGACGCCCAGACGCTCGAGCATCTTCTCGGTGACCTCCGACAAGGACATGGATGTGCTGGAGCAGACCACCATTGCGGATCTCATACGGGCCCTCGAGGTGGTACACACGCATGCGGTGCTGGACGAGCAGCAGCAGCTGGTGGTGGGCAATACCAAGCTCAGCAAGAAGCAACGCAAGATGGGCAACGCCGGACTCGATCCGCCGCAGCTGCCACCGATCCTCTCGCTCTTTGCCGGCGATCAGACGCGCTCGCTGCAGGCAACGGCCGCGAATCGTCTGTACGCGCGACGCTCCACGATTGTGGGCACCATGTCGCCGATGAGCAGCAGCAGCTCACGACGTCCCTCCGGCGTACAGATGATGGAGCCACCGCCTAGCTATACGGAAAAGCCGCTGGTTGGCGTTGCGTCCACATCGACACCGACCGTCGGACAGTCCAAGTTCCGGCGTCGCTTCAGTGTGCGTCCGACGGCACTGCAGATACCGCCTGGCCAGGCACCGCCGCCCGGCGTCAGTCTCAGCGATGAGCCCAGTCCAGCGCCATTGGTGCAGTCCAGCGCCTCCCAGACGGCTCTGCAGCGTCGCCTCTCGCTGCGTCCCTCGCCACTCGCCCGCGAGCTGTCGCCCACCTCGCCGACGGGCGCATCCGGCCCTTTGGCATCCGGCCCGGATGAGGCGGCTCCCTCGGCGGCCCGACTGCTGCCCACGTCCTCCATCAGCAGGCCGAGCACGAGCAGCACACACTCGCCGCTCTCGAGGATTGTGCAAATCTCGCAGGCGCAGCGCAAGAGCAGCATGCCCGAAGGATTCCCTGGTGCCGGAGCACGCAAGCCAAGCGGAAATGCATCCGGAAGCGGAAGCGGTAGTGCCGGCAACGATAAGTGATTGCCATAGTGTCTCAAGTGTTGTCTAGTTTGTAGTTCATTATTGTTGCCACTAATTCGTAGTCTTATAGTAATTCCCTCCCTCAAAATTCTACTAAAGCGCTGGGCAGCTCAATATTCCCCGTAGAAACACACAGCAAGTTCTTTGCTTCGAGTAGAGACGCTGCACACAAATAATTGATTATTTTTGAAAAAAAAATAATTTAATAATTTACACAGCAAATTCTCTGCTTCGAGTAGAGACGCTGAGCGCAAATACCCTTAAAAATATAATTTAATTATTTACACAGCAAGTTCTTTGCTTCGTGTTGATACGCTTACCACAAACCATTGATTATCCTTGAAAATAATAATTTACACAGCAAGTTCTTTGCTTCGATTAGAGACGCTGAACGCAAATAATTGATTATTCTTGAAAAAATAATTTAATAATTTACACAGCATATTCTTTGCTTTGAGTAGAAACGCTGAACACAAATAATTAATTATCCTTGAAAAAATAATTTAATAATTTACACAGCAAATTCTCTGCTTCGAGTAGAAACGCTGAACACAATTACCCTTAAAAATATAATTTAATTATTTACACAGCAAGTTCTTTGCTTCGTGTTGATACGCTTACCACAAACCATTGATTAAATAATTTACACAGCAAATTCTCTGCTTCGATTAGAGACGCTGAACACAAATAATTGATTATCCTTGAAAATAGAAATTACACAGCAAGTTCTTTGTTTCGAGTAAAGATGCTGAACCCAAATAATCGATTACCCTTGAAAAAATAATTTAATAATTTACCCAGCAAATTCTCTGCTTCGATTAGAGACGCTGAACACAAATAATTGATTTCCCCTAAAAAAAATAGTTTAATAATTTACACAGCAAGTTCTCTGCTTCGAGTAGAAACGCTGAACACAAATAATTAATTATTCTTTAAAAAAATAATTTAATAATTTACACAGCAAATTCTCTGCTACGAATCGAGACGCTGAACACAATTACTTGATTACACTTTACAACCTAATTAATATACCAGATGCTGTAGTAGATTGTTATTGCTGCCCACCACTGTTATACTATATATTTAATGTTTATAAATCCAGCTAGTAAAGTATGCCAAGATTTCCCCTGAAAAGGATTCAATACTTTAATGCTTATTCCCCAATTATGTATGTTATGTTTTATACATTTGCTGTTATTCTATATATATATATATATGTACGATTATTATTTATATGTTATATATTATATCTACGTGAAGAGCTATATCTATTATATGTATACGAGCCAAGAGCTTCCATGAACAAAATTCCATAATTGTCATAACTATTTAAATAATTATAGTGCATCAATTCCATAAATATACGTGTATATGAAATAAAAGAAAAACTAAAGTATTATGAATCTTCAAAAACCTCTATTTAATTGTTAACCATTTTTGAAATATGCCGAAATATTGATTACATATCTGTATCATTAATTTACATTGTTGAGCCCCGAATAAATGGCTCGATTTCGGATCGTTGTGTCAATTCGACATCGCCTAAATTGGCACTTGGATCGTAAATGGGTGGCAATAGCAATTCCTTGGACGTCACTGGCGGTGGATCAAAGACGTAACTATCCTCGGACTGCAGTTCCAGTTCCTCGGCTTCCAAGTCGATCGCTTCCTCCTTTTTATTGTGCAAATCCGCCAAATACTTGGTATACGAGCGATATAACAATACACCGCAATATAGGCCAAATAATGCGGCGGCTGTTAAATAATTTCTTTGTCTGGGACTCGAAATTAGCGCTCGACATTCCTTGACGCAATTCAGTTGAGTCAGTGTTATGTACTCCTGTGCAAAACCAGCCATATTCTAAATACAATTTCTTTTACTTTTACAAAAATTTTGTGCTTGAACGCTGAGAGGATGAAATGAAATGATAATATAATCAAATACATTCAGCTCTGACAGCAACAGTTTGTGCAAAGCCGGCTGCGATTTTCAAAAATATGAAATTGGCGCTAAAATAATATGTGGGGTAACTCTGTCACAAATCACATGAAAACACAAAATTGGGATGGTATAAGTTACACTTTTTAAAATTACTCATGTCAGAAAATAATTTTAGCTCTTTTTAAAAATAATACTTGTAATTAAAATGAAAAGAACGCGCCAAAATTAATTTTTTTTTAATCAATTCTTTTAAATTCATTTTAATTTTATATGCAAGCTGAATTCTTAAAACCAAAATGAAAAGTAAAAGTTTTAACTAATTTTTTCATTTAAATTCAATACGCTAATAACTCTGTATGGCAACACTGTCACTTGTCGTGTGTGGGCACCTTAAGGTATCGCATAAAATACCTATCGACATATCACATAAGTATTAACAGACTGCGACTGCTCGAGTCTTCTGATTTTATGTCTGTATAATTAAAGCGCATAAATTTTGTTTTTTTGTACACATTATTAAAATTGATTCTTCTTTAATTGTAGTTTGAAATACGAATTACGCAAATAGCTTTTGAGACAAAAAAGAACCGTACAATGTCTAAATTCTTTTACTTTAAAGAGGAACTGGCCTACACGGAAGATCATGTGTTGGTGAAGAGTCTGTTTTTGATGAATATCAAAGAAGAGCTGGAGGAGATACAGATTCAAAAACATTTCGAGACATTTGGATGCGTTAAACAATTGCATCTGTTTCCGATTGGAAATAATAACGAGAGATCTGGCTACGTTGTCTTTGGGAATCCCCGTGATGCTGCCCAAGCACTGTTGGATTTCCATGTGATCAATAGTTGCCATATAACAGTTAAGCCCAGTGATAGTTGGCAGCAACCAGATGCTGACAAAATGCCGGATAAACCGGAAAATGTGGATCCCAATGAGAACACTGCTTCCATTATGAAACTGAACGATTATTGCCTGGAACATATATTCCGAAAATTATCGTTAACTGATCGCATTAACTTTGCACGCACCTGCTTTCGTTTTCGGTGCATTTACGAGGGAATATCGCCGATGTTAGACAAATCTATCGATTGTAAAATATTTAATGAAATGAATGAGTGGGAAATGCGTGATTTCTTCCAACTTTCCGGACGTAATATAAAGCAAATTAAAAGCGGTTTTGGAAGTTATCACTGGAACCTCTTATGCGAATTTATTGGCAAACGTTGCGTTAATTTGCAGTCAATGACTCTCTGGAACACCAGTTTAACATCGGACAACATATTTAAAATTTTTGCGAATCTTAATGGTCTTCAAAATCTGGAATTAAGTAATTGCGATATCAACGATGGGAATATACAAGCACTCGAGCATTTGAGTCAGCTTAAGAAATTATGTCTTTCCCATCAAAAGCTGAGTGCAGAGAGTATCAATTGTTTGCCAGCTTCTGTTGAGTCGCTGACTATAAATGGCTGCGTTTCAATGGAGCACCCGGAATTGTTGAACATAATATTTGGCAAGTTTCCGCTGCTTAAGGAGTTACAAATACCAGATTATGATCTTAAAGATCCATGTATCGAGCAGCTTATCAACGACAATTGCTGTAAATCTTTGGAGGTCCTTTCTCTGAAATGCGGCAATGAAGCACTTGAAGATTATAAGCATATTGCTAGGCTGCCAAGCCTCAAGAAACTAACATTGATTATCCATCGTATGGAATGTGAAACGCCTCCAATGCTAATGTCATGGCTGGTAAAGCATAAGTCCAACCAGTTGCAACATTTGGTAATAATTGGAGAGCGTCAAAATTGTATTAATGCCAATATCATTCCAAAAATTGGAAAACTGACCGCATTGCGTACGCTGTGTTTGCCAAAATTCGATGTGCTCAGTGATCGTGGATTAGACGAACTTTTTACGCTGCAAGATTTGACAGAAATCGATATGGGCTGTAATCAAGAAATCACTGACAATGGGATACTGCGACTTATCCTTGCCTGTCCCAAACTCCAAGTGTTACATCTGGAAAATTGCTATCGACTCATGGGCAAGCTTTGTAAAGATATTATACTGAACCTCCAAAACAATAATGATCGTCCTCTTCCGATTAAACTTTTTGTGTTCGGCCCCCAGGCTAATGAATTAACACTACTAATAGCGGATCTGGCTGCCAAGAATATAGTCGATGTAGAGGATTATAATAAGTACTAAATGTTATGAAAGAACTTTTAATTTTGAAATTACATTCATTCTTTACTTTGACAAACATCATTATTAATATATATGCATAATAAATAAACAACATATACGGTCATTTAATATTTGGTTTATCTATTTTTGAATATCACACATAAATAATATATACGGTCACATAAAATTTTGTTTATTTTTATTTAAATACACAATTTTACATCAATTCACTAAGCAAATATCCTATAGAGAACTCTTCCTATAATTCAACTAAAAGTGTTCTTTAGTATTTCTTTGATTAGCTCCAATAGGAAGTCTTATCCGGAGATTTGAAGTTATAGCTGAACTTTCTCTGTTGTAGCAAATGAAAAATCAAACATGCGCACTATGAAATACCCTTTAATCTTAAGAGTTTTTGACCTGCAATAAGTAAGTTAGATTAATTTATGAAGAAAGATTATCAATCAAATGCAATGATTTGCATTATTAATTAGAAACAATCAAGCTCAAACATTTTTACGTTTTTTTTTAATTTACCCTGTCCAGGGTATACGAATAATTTGCTTAGTGATTTTAGTTTCCAAACTCCGCGACGCGTCAAAAATGGAGTCAAGACTAAAAGGACTTAATAAAGCTAATAATTTTTAGCTTAAATCAATGTAATAATTTCTTTAAATGTTAATATCATTTTAAAATAATAAATAAACAATTTTGCGCAGTGTTTAATTAAATCAAAGCTAAAAGAGCAAAAGGTCACATATAAAATAATGATAATAAGTTGCAATAATAAATAATATTATATTGAATGCGCTTTAAATTATTATGTTTTGCAGACAATAAAAAAAGGCAATATCATCATCGTCCACCAATTTGGTGTTCTTTTGCTTATATTGGTGGCCACTTAGGTAAATATCGCTCATCTCTACTATCGATATAAAGCATCGAATAATAATGCATATCGATTTATTATTTGCTTAGTGCTCGATGTCTGTAGGCAACACTGTTGTTTATTGGTTTTTAAGTTTTTAAAAAGCTTTTTAAATTATAGCAAAGCACCTAATTCCTAAAATTTTTTTTGTGATTTCGGTTACATTAATGCTTAGCCTATTTTAGCAATATTTGTTTTAATTTTACATCTTTTCTTTATGTAACCTTATTCAAACTCAGCTGGTTTTAAACGGTCGATTTCTGGCAAAAGTGTTACGACAAATTTAAACGAGCGAACAAGCTCACTGAACATGTGTGCGGAAACCCAAACAAAGAAAACCAAATATCAGCGAGAATTTATACATATATAAGAATTGCTAAGAATGCAAGTCGTCTTTGATTTTACGTGTGTATAATTTAAGTGCATAGAAAACAACAAAATAAAAGTATGTTATGGTTCGGTATTACGCTAATTGCTTAATAGTTCTCTACTTTATGTTTAAATTTATTCAATTATAGCTTGAAATACGACATAAAAAGCTTATCAACCAAAGATGCTAAGAAGACGTCATTTCCAGGTGCGTCCAAGACGTGAGTTCGTGGTACCCTTCATGCCAGCTCATTACACTAGGGAAAAGTATTACTTCAATGACGAATTTGCCTATACGGAAGATCATGTGTTGGTGAAGAGTTTGTTTTTGATGAATATCGAAGAAGAGCTGGAGGAGATACAGATTCAAAAACATTTGGAGACATTTGGATTCGTTAAACAATTGCATCTGTTTCCGATTGGAAATAATAACAAGAGATCTGGCTACGTTGTCTTTGGGAATCCCCGTGATGCTGCCAATGCATTGAAGAGGAAGTTCCATATGATCAATAGATGCAAAATAACAGTTAAGGCCAGTGATAGTTGGCTGCAACCAGATGCTGACAAAATGCCTTATAAACCGGAAAATGTGGATCCCAATGAGAACACTGCTCCCATTATGAAACTGAACGATTATTGCCTGGAATATATATTCCGAAAATTATCGTTAACTGATCGCATTAACTTTGCACGGACCTGCTTTCGTTTTCGGTGCATTTACGAGGGAATATCGCCGATGTTAGACAAATCTATCGATTTTCAAATATTTGATGAAATGACTGTGTGGAAAATGCGTGATTTTTTCCTACTTTCCGGACGTAATATAAAGCAAATTGAAGGCACTATTCCACGTCGTCATTGTAATCGGCTGTGCAACTTTCTTGGCAAACATTGCATTAATTTACAGTCAATGATAATCAAGGACACCAGATTAACCTCGTACAACATATCGAAAATGTTAGCAAATCTAAGTAGTCTTCATATTCTGGGAATACGTGCTAGCAACACTAATTATGAAGGGAATGTACTCATGCCTAAACAACTAGAGCATTTAAGCCAGCTTAAAACACTTATTCTTTGCGAAAGCATTATCTTGAATGAAGTTGAAATGAATTGTTTACCAATTTCTATTGAGTCGCTGACACTAAAAAGCAACGCTATTCTGCAGACCTCGAAATTATTAAAGATAATATTTGGCAGGCTACCGATGCTTAAGGAATTAAAAATACCACAACACATCCTCGAATCTCCGTGTATCGAGCAACTTATTAACGACAATTGCTGTAAATCTTTGGAGACTCTCTCCATTGGCTGGGATCAAAGTCTTGATGATTATAAGCACATTGCAAGACTACCTAGTCTGAAGAAACTAATATTGAACACTACATTACTTCAAAATTCGGATGTGATGCCCCCAATGCTAATGACATGGCTGGTGGAGTTTAAGTCCAAGCAGTTGGAACATTTCGAATTACGTTCCTTTGGAAAACTAGTCTATGGCGATATAATTCCCGAGATTGGTAAGCTGACCGCATTGCGTACGCTGAGCTTGCCAAAAAGCTATGAAATCTCCGATCGTGAATTAGAGAACTTATTTACACTGCAAGATATAACAGAAATAGATTTCAATTGTAGTATGAAAATTACTGATAATGGGATACTCGGACTGATCCTTGCCTGTCCCAAACTCCAAGTGTTACATCTGGAAAATTGCAGGCGACTCACGGGCAAGCTTTGTAAAGATATTATACTGAAACTACAAAACAGTAATGATCGTCCACTTCCTATTAAACTTTTTATTTCCAGGGGAATGGGTTGGGATTTGAAAACACTATATGTGACTGCCAAGAATATAATCGATGTTATAGTCTATAATGACATTGATTAATACATGCATAAATCATTTTTCAAAAGAATTCTTAATTTTAAAATTATAACAATCCTAAGCCCTTTATGATTATCTGATTTGTTTATCACATTGGCAAACAATAATATATATATATATTAAACATATATGGAAGTTTTTTACTTGTCTTACACATTTTTTTAATTTGCTTTCAAGTGTGTACATCACTGTTAATTATCATATTGCATCAGTACAGTGAAAATATCCGTGATCACCAGAACTCTAATCTACTATTAAATATTATGGATTTAGACTCATAAGGCAAAAAAGGCAACATAGTCTTCAGAGTCTCGTTTGTATTATTATCAATGCGAATTACGCCCTTTGCTCACCAATTTTGTGTTTTTTTTTTTATAATATTGGGCGCATTCACCAGGCAGGTTTGCTCTGACAATTTTTGTGATATCTATGATTCTTCTAGTGAAGGGCATGATACCTAATTTTGAAGCATGAGCATGTATCGTAAAATAAGGCTGCTACTTTGTGCTACTTTTCTGCTCCCGTCAGATTTTCTTATCGAAATACATGAAATGCTTATCGAAAGTTTTCTATGTTATCAATGTGCAACAGCAGCAGCAGTTTTTCAATAACAGATAATTTATTTTAATTTATTAGATAGTTTGAATTTAATTTCCTTATTGCGCTGTTCACAACTTTTATTATCGATAGTTCGATTATTAGGTGGTGGCAGAAAAATGTATTGAAGCGTTCACCAGGAAGTATCAGTAGCATAAAACTTGTGTGATACTTGATTTGGGAGCAAGTTTTCTGGTAATTGCGACCATTGGTTGTCAGTGACAACTTGTCACTGAGTAAAATATCGCTTATCTCTACTATCGATATAAAATGTTGTATAAATATTCAAATCGATATATCGATTGTGTGTTTGTGTAGCGATTGCTCTGCTCTAGAAATTTTTGTTTTTGTGTTCCAATTATAAATTGCTGGACGTTTGATTTACTGAGTTCAGTTTTTTTGCTGCTGCCAGCAGTAATTTTACTAGTTATTTAAACAAGAGCTAAAAATAGTGAAGTTCCGTCAGCATTTCTAGTTGCACATAACAATTTGGCCATGCCATTTGCCATTTCTTAGCAAATAACAAACGTAAACAACAAATAAGGAAACGCGCACAGAAATTATATATAAGAAAGCAGCAACAACAACAACAATGGTGAATTTGACCTTGTTGTGTCTTGTGTTGGGATTGGTCTTTGCCAGCACGGCGGAGATTAAGCCCAATCCACTGGATGTGAGCATTGTGCACTATCAGCCGGAGCAAGTGCATCTGTCTTTTGGAGGTATGTACCTAATTCCTATTTCCTTTGGTATTTTAATGTTCATTTATAAAGTGTATGTATGTATATAGATATGTCTGCATATGTTTTGCTGTATGACAGTTACAAAATTCGCCAATGCAATAAGTTTAAAGTTCACAAAATTACAATGCGAGTTTGTTTACCTCATGGCACAATAACAAGGGTACAATAACAGAGCTGTGTGTGGGAGAGCGAGAAAGCGTTAAAGAAGTGTGCTTGCCAGTGCTGCCATCTTTTTGGCGAAACAGCTGTTTCTGGCGAGAAAGCATTAAAGAGAAATAGCTTAAATGCCAAGCAAAGTAAATATACATGTTGGTATTTAATCATGTTTGCATTTATTTATGTTTAATCAGCAAAATCACAGCGAAAATTGAGAGCACTCTCTGAGTTGTCGCTACCTTGTTATTGTATCATGGTTTACGTGTATTTTACCCCACGGAAAACTGAGCTACCGGCATATTCTTGTGCTGATATCAGCCAATTAGTTGCCTCAGTGCTTTTGTTAAATATATCTTTATTATATATGTATATTACCATTGTCTCAAAACTGCTGCGCAATAGTTAACGATCGTTGATAGCGTGCACATATGTATGTAACTTTCCCCTCTCCCACACACTCTCTTTCACTCTCACAATATGCAGCAGTTACATTTGCAGCAGTTATCGCTGAGCCAACAAAAATTCTAGTTATATCGATAACAACAAGTTGTGGGAGGAAACTCGACTGTCAGAGATTCTGTACCCAAATGAAAATATACCATTGGTACAAATGTAATAACAACTTGGAAATGTACCCGTTTTGGTACAACAAATAACAAATAATATAACCCTTTGCTTCTGATTTCTATTAGACCCTTTGTGCTTTTAGGTACAGGGTCTAACACGCGCGCGTACGTCACTTAAATCTAGTCTCAGAATGCGGCTAAGGCTGACTTACTGATAATATATTATAATAAATGAGTTATATGTATATAAACACACAAGTGCTATGTATTTGGTACATTATTCATATACAAATAATAAGGCCACACTCTAACAATAGTACAACAATAACAATTATTGTTCATGTGTGGTCAAAGCGCGCGATAAGCGAACAACAAACAAACAAGAAACAAAATAACGAATCGAAAAATAGAATCAAAACGGAAATAAAAAAGAGAATAACAAATGAATAAGAAAATGAAAGAAATTTAAAAGTACGTATGATATTTGATATAGAATGCACATAATTTTGCACGTATTAGGGGTATTACTGAAAAAGTTTTTATATAATTTTTGCATTTCACACTTTGATTAATAAAAAACTACTATAGATTTTTCAGATAAGAAGACAGAAATATAAAAGAGGCTGATAATGCAGCTATAGCATAATAAATAATTAGCAGCGGCCGTAACAATTATAATTTTTTTATAGTTAATAAAATTATACATAAATTAAATTTTTTGTTTTCAATTTATTTTATTAAACTTTTATTTAACTTTATTAATTTTAAAATAAAAATTATGGTTTAACTTTTGTATTAAAATTTTAAAATAAATATTTTTTTTTATTTTTATTACTTAAAGTAAATTTAATAATCAAAAATTTTTAAGTTAAAAATCGATAGTAAAATTTAATTATGTTTTCGAATTTGTCGTACAAAAATATATTATGTGTACTTTTGACCAATCTTTTTGAACGCTTAAATTTTTTCAAACTCATAATTAAATTGCGGTCCCTGATAAATAGTACAACTCTGATTTTACTATTACCGTTAGTAAAAGTAAAAAAAAAAATAGTTGTCACACACTTACTTCTTACATTTTGTGTTTTGTCGCTTTTTTTCTCAATTCACGAAATTAAATTCTAATCTATTCAGATTTTTTCAATTACAAATAAAATCTTATCATAGTGTATTTCCGAAATACCCCTAATGTAACTTTTTGTATCCAAATTTGTATGTTGTATTTGTGTTCTTTTCGGTCAAATTTAAGAAATGTTTTCCTTTTTGCATTGTTTTCTCTTCTTTCATTTCTTTTTTGCCATTTCGACGCCAGAGCGCACCGCCAGCGAAATTGTTGTAACGTGGTCAACGCGCAGTCTGCCGCCAACTGCAGCGTCAACTGCAACGTCAACTGCAGCGTCAACGTCATCAGTTGTCGAATACGGACTCAATGATCTTAGGCAGCGCGCCTTTGGCCAGGCCATCAAGTTTATCGATGGTGGTCCTAAACAGATGGCCCAATACATACACAGGGTACGAGTCACACACACACACACACACACACGCACACAGGCACAGGGTGACTCAATTGTGTTGAACTGCAACTGCTTTAACTTTTTTTTTATTTTTGGGCAGTTCTTTTTAAACCATCAAATGTCACAAAATATTTATAATTTAAAGTGTACTACTTTACAATTCGCTTAACTACAGCTATACATACATTGTCGAAATAAATTTACTAAAATTCTATTGTAATAATATGGAGATTATCATCTCGCAGTGTTAAAAAACTTTTAACTTACCATTCGGCCAACGTAATAAATTATGATTCCGACAAATATTCAGTACAAAGTTAAGTAATAACGTAATTGTATAAAATTTAATGCGGGACCGTTTTTAAAAATTTATTGATTATACGATAAATTGACGATTATTGTAAAATTTATGTTCTGAAGTTAATAAGCATTCTAAATGAAGGCCCTTTACAAAGATTCTTTTTGATTTGTATTCAGGGATGAATACCTTTTTTTTTACATATATTTTTTTCAATTAATCAAGCGGTTCCAGTAATGCAAACCAATCTAAAATCAACTCATATATTTTCTGTGAGTTTTCGGTTGGTTTTCATTTGTGGAACACACAAAGTTTGACAAGTTTGAGCAATAAACAGTATTGTGGTAATTAAGCGAATTATACGCAAAAAATTCAGGGATGTTCCGAAAATACAATCCAACCGAAAACACATGCATTTCACGGGTAATGTATGGGTTTTTGGTTGGCTTACATTTCTGAAACAAGCCTGATTAAAATTTTTAAATAGATTCAAAAATTGAAAAGTATTTTTTGACATTTGAAGGCTTACAAAAATAGTAAACAGGGTCGTTCCAGAAATACAAACCATACAGTTTTGGTTGGCTTACGCTACTGGAACACCTCTGATCACTTTGCAAATAAATTATAAGATGTAGAGCAGTTCTTTGCAATAAGCGTTTAACTGAGTCACCCTGTATACAGTTTTGGCAAAGAGTCTTAAGACTTACGACGCATTTAACACATGTAGGTGACGCTGAGCAACCTGAAACCGAACTCCAGCTATGTCTATCATTGTGGTAGCGACTTTGGCTGGTCGGCCAAGTATCAATTCCGCACGGTGGCCAGTGCCGAACCCGATTGGTCGCCCACTCTGGCCATTTATGGGGATATGGGGAATGAGAATGCGCAATCCTTGGCCCGTCTGCAGCGGGAGACTCAACTGGGCATGTACGATGCCATCATCCATGTAGGTGACTTTGCCTACGACATGAACAGCAAGGATGCTCGCGTCGGGGATGAGTTTATGCGTCAGATTGAAACGGTTGCCGCCTATGTGCCCTATATGGTGGTACCTGGCAATCACGAGGAGAAGTTGTAAGTTGTCAGCTGAGAGATGAGAGATGAGATAAGATGAGATGGATGTATCTAATGGATGTTTGCCTTGCAGCAACTTTTCCAATTATCGTGCACGCTTCAGCATGCCCGGAGGCACGGAGAATCTGTTCTACAGCTTTAATTTGGGTCCGGTGCATTTCATTGGCATCTCCACGGAGGTTTACTATTTTCTCAATTACGGCGTCAAGTCGCTCGTCTTTCAATATGAATGGCTGAAGAATGATTTGGCAGCTGCCAATTCACCGGAGAATCGTGCAAAGCGACCTTGGATTCTAATCTATGGACATCGGCCGATGTACTGCAGCAATGAGAATGATAATGACTGTACACACTCGGAGACTTTGACCCGTGTCGGTTGGCCATTCGTACATATGTTTGGCCTGGAGCCGCTGCTCTACGAATACGGCGTAGATGTGGCCATTTGGGCGCATGAACATTCCTACGAACGTCTCTGGCCCATTTATGACTATAAGGTGCGAAATGGTTCACTTGGATCACCCTATGAGAATCCCCGTGCACCGGTACACATTGTTACCGGCTCCGCCGGCTGCAAGGAGGGACGTGAGCCGTTCAAGGGCAAAATACCGGAGTGGAGTGCATTCCACAGTCAAGATTATGGTTACACACGCCTCAAGGCACACAATCGCACCCATTTGTACTTTGAGCAGGTGTCGGATGATCAACAGGGCGCCATTATCGATAAGTTTTGGCTAATTAAATCACAGCACGGCAGCTACAACGATTTGTAAATGGAAACTGTGCAGAAATCGTAGAGAAACTGTAGAGAACATTATAGAAAATCCAATGAAGCAACTGGCAGTATTACAATGGCACATTCTTTAAGCTATATGAGACCCATAGAAACAATTCCAATCTAATTAACAACTGCAATTGTTATTAGAGTTCCAGTACAAACATTGCACAAACTGTATTTAAAACTACAACACAAGACACTCCTTAAATTACTATAGACAATTTTAATATGTTTAACGTTTAGTTCAAGCTTCTGCTGTCTAATTCTAAAATTAGCCAATTTTAATATGTTTACGTATATATTTTATTTTTTATTTAAATGTGTATCAAATAATTTCTACATTTATTTTTCAACAAATAATTTTCTTTTCATGTCTTTGGGTGTTATAAGCTTTATGTCTGTTTTCTTATCTAACTTATATTTCACACATTGAACAGATAAGTTCTACACGATCGGAGCAACGTCTGTTATTGCAAAAGATTATTTTTTCAATTTTAAATATTGCTAGAATTCAATTATCACGATCAAAAGCTGAAAACCCTTTAGAAACTTGCCCAAAGAAACGAACAAAATATGCATTTCTTTGTACTTTGTACAATTTTAATAGGCTTAATTCAAATCGGGCTACTATATAATGTATCAGATGCATATAATCAAACTGGCTTAAGCTTAATTTTAAACAAAACCAATTAAATTATAGAAAATTATGTATACATGTTTTCTCTATCAACTAAATTTAAATGTAAAATTTTTGAATAAATTTAAATAGATATGATAAATATGTATAAAAATGTTTTTTTTTTTTGAAAGAAATTAGTTTTTATAAAAAACAAGTGGGAAAGGCTATAGTCGAAATTTCGACCATAGGATACCCGCTACTTATTTCAATATATATAAAAGTACTTTGAAAGAAATTACTACCTAATAAAAACACGGCATACTTTGAGGTGATTGTATTGAAATAATAACTTTATTAATAACTTTGGTTTGCTATTACTCCCGTTCTACTCGTCCGATCTTGCTGCGGTTTACTGATGCTAAAGATAATATTAATAGATAACGTTAATAACCATAAAAACTGTATTATCTTAAAAACTGTGGGAGTGGTGGTTTTACGCGATTTGCGGAAGGGTGGGGTCTATAAAGTCTCTGAGTTCTATGTGCTCAGACGGACATGGCTATATCGATTCGTCTGTTGATGCTGATCATGAATATATATACTTCCTCCTCCCTGTTACATACATTTCAACGAACACAATATACCCTATTTCTTATTTTTTAAGTAACGGGTATAAAAAGAAATTAAATATTAAAAATAGATGAGTCTTTTACCCACCCTAAAAATGTTTTTTTTTTTGTTAAATGCATTTGAAAAGAGACCAGTGAAGACCGGTGAATCCCTAGAGATTAATCGTTAACTTTGTTTAATTGTGAAACGCTTTATTTGAATAAATATTGAAAATAGATTTGTGTAGACTGTGAATAATGTAAAACGTGTGCCGTGTGCTTCTCCCAGAATCCGTGTCGGACTTTGTCGTCACCTGGAATACGCGCGATAATACCAATGAGTCCATATGCGAGTACAGCATCGATGGCAGCCACAAACCACGCGTTGCCAGATCGCCCAAAGGACCCACCCTATTTGTGGATGGTGGCGCCAAGAAGGCCAAACAGTACATACATCGCGTAAGTTGAGATCGGCTGGTGTTTTAGATGCAACCTGCAACCAATTTGCATCCACAGGTGACACTGGCCAAGCTGCAGCCAAATACCAAATATGTTTATCACTGTGGCAGCACTTTGGGTTGGTCCGCTGTCTATGGATTCCACACGCCACACAACCACAGCGATTGGTCGCCCTCGTTGGCCATTTATGGGGACATGGGCGTGGTCAATGCCGCCTCCTTGCCGGCTCTGCAGCGGGAGACGCAGCTGGGCATGTATGATGCAATCCTCCATGTGGGCGACTTTGCCTACGACATGTGCAACGAGGATGGCGGCGTCGGGGATGAGTTTATGCGGCAGGTGGAGACCATTGCCGCCTACGTGCCCTACATGGTAGCCGTGGGCAATCACGAGGAGAAGTAGTAAGTAAAACTCACGTTCAAATGCATCGGTTTTTGCTTAAACATATTTTTAACTCCATTTTTTGGTAAAGTTCAGAGAGTTGTCCAGCTTCCAACTGTCATAACTTGATCAAAACTGAACCGATTTTTAAGCGGAATGTCATTTTGATCATGATTTGGACTCTAAATTCATTTTGCATTCAAATTTTGTGTGCTTAGAAAATTTAATTATTTTCGACCAAGATTCGATTTCGATGCTAAGGGTCCCCCCTTTGAAATTTCGTAAATTCAAAATTTTAAATCTCAAGTTTTCACTTTTAATCAACTCCTTATGTCGTAATTAGTATAAAACAACACCTTAAACTTGATTCTGAGACAATTTATTTTCTTGTAAAAAATCATGTGAAATTGGTTAAGATTTTTGACTTGTAAAGTGACTAAATCCCCAGTCCGACCAACTTCAAACTGTCATAACTTGATCAAAACTGAACCGATTTTTAAGCGGAATGTCATTTTGATCATGATTTGACCTCTTAATTCATTCTGCATTCAAATATTTTTCATTTCGAAAATTTAATTATTTTCGACCAAGATTCCATTTCGATGCTAAGGGTCCCCCCTTTGAAATTTCGAAAATTTTAAATTTTAAATCTCAAGTTTTCATTTTTAATCAACTCCTTATATTGTAATTAGTATAAAACAACACCTTAAACTTGATTCTGAGACCTTTCATTTTTTTGTAAGAAATCATGTGAAATTTAACAAAAATTTGGACTTGTAAAGTGGCTAAATCCGCAGACCGACCAACTTCAAACTGTCATAACTTGGTGAAAACTGAACCGATTTTTAAGCGGAATGTCATTTTGATCATGATTTGGCCTCTAAATACATTCTGCATTTAAATATTTTTAAATTCGTTCAACAAATATTTTTGTATTACCCACCCTACAAGAGATGCAATTTGTTTAATCTATCATAACTTTAAAACATAAATAATTGATTCAAATTAAAAATTTAAGAAATTTTTAAATTTCTAACCAAAATTAAAGTTAAAACTGAATATTTAAATAAATAATAAATTAAATATGTAAAATTGATGCTTAATTTGGATTTATACCCACCCTAAAAGTGATGCAATTTGTTTAATCTGTCATAACTTCAAGACATAAATAATTGATTCAAATTAAAAATTTAAGAAGATTTCTTACCAAAATTTAAGTTAAAACTGAATATTTAAATAAATAATAAATTAGATATGTAAAATTGATGCTTAATTTGGATTTATACCCACCCTAAAAGTGATGCAATTTGTTTAATTTGTCGCTTTTACCACACAGCAACTTTTCGCACTACATAAACCGGTTCAGCATGCCAGGAGGAACAGACAATCTGTTCTACAGCTTCAATCTGGGACCGGTGCACTTCATCAGCTTCAGCACGGAGGTCTATTACTTTACACAGTTTGGTCTGAAGCCAATTGTCATGCAGTACAATTGGCTGGAACGGGATCTGATGGAGGCCACCAAACCGGAGAATCGTGCAAAGCAACCGTGGATCATCACCTTCGGCCATCGACCGATGTACTGCAGCAATGACAATGGTGATGATTGTGCCAATCATGAGACGGTCGTACGCAAAGGACTGCCCGGTCTCAATTTCTTTGGCCTGGAGCCGCTCTTCTACAAATACGGCGTAGACGTTGAGCTGTGGGCCCATGAGCATTGCTACGAGCGGATGTGGCCGCTCTACAACTACACCGTGTACAATGGTTCGCTGGCGGAGCCGTATCTCAATCCCGGTGCTCCGGTTCACATCATTTCGGGTGCAGCGGGCAATCATGAGGGACGCGAACCGTTCTTCAAACAGATGCCTCCATGGAGCGCCTTTCATAGCCAGGACTTTGGCTATCTGCGTCTCAAGGCGCACAATGCCAGTCACTTGTACTTCGAGCAGGTGTCCGATGACAAAAAGGGCGCTGTTATCGATAAGTTCTGGGTGATTAAACACAGTCATGGACCGTACAGTGGCGTCTAAGCGTCGCCACGCCACTTTAACAAATGCAACCTCAGCTCACAAACACACATATGCCAATATACATATTTATATATACACATAAACATATCTATATATATTTTTATACTTATAGCATTCATATACAATTAACCAAATAAATATTTTAAGCGTGTATTGCAATCTCAATAAGTGTTCTTCTTTTATAAGACGCGACTGTTGTTTATATATACACATAAACATATCTATATATATTTTTATACTTATAGCATTCCTATACAATTAACCAAATAAATATTTTAAGCGTGTATTGCAATCTCAACAAGTGTTCCTCTTTTATTAGACGTGACTGTTGTTACTTATACGACATGTGGTATTTAAATCTGTTTAAAATTTTTATCTGATTGTAATTGCACTTTTGAAGGTAACCGCTAACAAAAAGGGCGCTGTTATCGATAAGTTCTGGGTGATTAAACACAGTCATGGACCGTACAGTGGCGTCTAAGCGTCGCCACGCCACTTTAACAAATGCAACCTCAGCTCACAAACACACATATGCCAATATACATATTTATATATACACATAAACATATCTATATATATTTTTATACTTATAGCATTCGTATACAATTAACCAAATAAATATTTTAAGCGTGTATTGCAATCTCAATAAGTGTTCTTCTTTTATAAGACGCGACTGTTGTTTATATATACACATAAACATATCTATATATATTTTTATACTTATAACATTCCTATACAATTAACCAAATAAATATTTTAAGCGTGTATTGCAATCTCAACAAGTGTTCTTCTTTTATTAGACGCGACTGTTGTTACTTATACGACATGTGGTATTTAAATCTGTTAAAAATTGTATCTAATTGTAATTGCACTTTTGAAGGTATCCGATAACAGAAAGGGCGCTGTTATCGATAAGTTCTGGGTGATTAAACACAGTCATGGACCGTACAGTGGCGTCTAAGCGTCGCCACGCCACTTTAACAAATGCAACCTCAGCTCACAAACACACATATGCCAATATACATATTTATATATACACATAAACATATCTATATATATTTTTATACTTATAGCATTCGTATACAATTAACCAAATAAATATTTTAAGCGTGTATTGCAATCTCAATAAGTGTTCTTCTTTTATAAGACGCGACTGTTGTTTATATATACACATAAACATATCTATATATATTTTTATACTTATAGCATTCCTATACAATTAACCAAATAAATATTTTAAGCGTGTATTGCAATCTCAATAAGTGTTCTTCTTTTATTAGACGCGACTGTTGTTACTTATACGACATGTGGTATTTAAATCTGTTAAAAAATTGTATCTGATGGTAATTGCACTTTTGAAGGTAACCGATAACAAAAAGGGCGCTGTTATCGATAAGTTCTGGGTGATTAATCAGAGTCATATGCCATACAGTGGCGTCTAAGCATAGTATTCTACTCTTTGTGCTGCAATTCAGGCATAAGAATATATATTTTTTTTAAATTTGTTTTTTAATTCAAAAAATCAACGAAAACGCATAAGTGTACAAGAAAAAGTATTACGGATGACACCATAATGATCCCATCACGGAAAACTTTGTATTTCCGACAAGGTTTTATATGGATTATATCATTGATAACGGTTATATTCAAGTAATTTTATAAAAATCAATGTTAATGAATTTAATTTTTTTAATCAACATAAAAATCACTTTTAATTAATGGCTTTTGTGTAATATTTTTTCACATTATTCTTCCAATTCCTTATAAAAGAAACTCAAAAGAATACGCCAAGTCAAAAAAATGAATAAAAAATTGCTTAGGCACCTTTAGTAAAATTTTTCGAAGATAATGCATAGCTTTCAATAGTAATTTGGATTTTTTTTTAATAGCATGCTAAAATATTGCAAATAGATGGAAAAATATTTGATTTTGATCAAAAATAAATAAATTTTACTAATCATTACATGTGTTTTTTATTTTTTGTACTCAAATACAAACTCCCAATATTCATCCCTATCTATAATTTTGATGTTCCCTGATTCATGTACATATCTGTATACACACAGTTATTTTGATACATATTCCTAGACAATTATCAAGAAAATATATAAGTTGCAGTGTAGCTATTTTGTTAGACGAGAGTGTAATTACTCATACGACATGTGGTCTTAAAATTTATTTAATTTCCTAATATACATTTGCAGATAGCCTGCAGGACATTGTGGTGACCTGGTCGACACGCACTTCCACAAACGGATCGATCGTCAACTTTGCCGAGGACAACAAGGAGAAACAGATGAAACCGGTAACCGGCAGTTGGCAAATCTTCGTAGACGGCGGCAAAAAGGGACGCACTCAGTACATACACAAGGTCAAGTTGCCCAATCTGAAGCCAAAGACGCGCTATGAATACAACTGTGGCAGCGAACTCGGATGGTCGGCGATATATAGCTTTACCACGCCCCCATTGGGGGATAATTGGTCGCCCTCTTTGGCCATTTATGGGGATATGGGCAATGAGAATGCGCAATCCTTGGCCCGTCTGCAAAGGGATACACAACAGGGTATGTACGATGCAGTCATCCATGTGGGTGACTTTGCCTATGACATGGACACGGATGATGCTCGTGTCGGGGATGAGTTTATGCGGCAGATCGAAACCCTGGCCGCCTATGTGCCCTATATGGTCTGTCCTGGCAATCACGAGGAGAAGTAGTAAGTACAGTTAGTTCAGTATTACTTGAGACAAAATAATATAAAACTAATACTTATAAAATGATTAATTTTCAGTTACACTTTAAAGCTGAAATCATCATCATTATTGTGTGCAAAAAAAAAATTAAACTTATAATTTAATTATGAATCATAGAGTTTAATTTTTTGCTCAAAATTTATGATTATCAACTCAAATTGTAATATTGACTTTTCATATATGCAAAATATATGGAAAAGTCAATATTACAACCTGACTTTTATTTTTAAAGACAATTAATCAATTGAAAAAGAAGTTTTAATAATCTTTTAGCTTAATAAAATAATGGTTATTTTTCTAGTTGTAAGGTAAACCTCAAAATTAATCATCATAATAATAATATTCGAGCAAATCATAAAACTCATAAAAAAATAATAAATTATTAGGTTTTTTTTTGCCAAAAAAAAAAGAACTTCATTTTGATTTTTGTATTATTATTATTATTTTCTATTGTTATTGTTATTCTTATTTTCTGAAATAATCATAGTTTTATGAGTTTTATTTTATTTGCTAAACAATTATAATTATTTTGAAAACTGTGAAAAAGTTCAGCCTGAAATAATAGTTCTAGAATCTAGATAAATGGGAAAATGTTAGATATACCTATTTGAGATGCAGTATACTGGATACATGAAAATCCTTTTGTTTTTTATTTGGATTATACAAATTAATTTTAACTCTTAATTTATCGATAAAAGAATCTTATGAACTAGTTAAATTTAAATATTTAATTAAAAATCATAATCCGGTGTGCCACAGAAATCGAATCCAACCGAAAATCTCCCAAAAATTTATGGAAATATGGGAGATTTTCGGTTGGTTTCGCTTTCTGTGGCATCCCTGAATAGAACTCTTTTTTTCAAGTCAATAAGAAATAAATACTTAATAATAAATCAAATATTGGTAGCTATATTTTAATTAAAAAATTAAACAATTTAACTATTATAATTTTTATTTTTTTTTTAATCAACATATTTTATATTACTTTTAATCATAAACGTGCTTTTTTCTATGATCAGTTATTATAATACCTTAAATTGTCTGCTTCTTTGCTGCAGCAACTTTTCAAATTATCGAGCACGCTTCAATATGCCCGGAGATGGGGACAGTTTGTGGTATAGCTTCAATATGGGACCCGTGCACTTTGTCTCCTTCTCGACGGAGGTGTATTACTTCATTAACTATGGCATGAAGCTGCTTACAAAGCAATTCGAGTGGCTGGAACGTGATCTGGAGGAGGCAAATCTGCCCGAGAATCGTGCGAAGCGTCCCTGGATCATTACCTATGGACATCGTCCGATGTACTGCAGCGACGACAAGGAATACGACTGTAATGAGCAGCTGGAGACTTATATACGCCAGGGATTGCCCGGATTGAAGTGGTTCGGACTTGAGGATCTGTTCTATAAGCATGGCGTCGATGTGGAATTCTTTGCCCACGAGCATTTCTATACGCGTCTCTGGCCCATCTATGACTTTAAGGTCTACAATGGCAGCCAGGAGGCGCCCTACACCAATCCCAAGGCGCCCATACAGATTATCACCGGTTCTGCCGGCTGCAATGAGAATCGCGAGCCGTTCTCCAAGGATCTGCCCGCTTGGAATGCCTTCCACAGCAATGTAAGTGACTGCGTTGCTATCTTTTCAAATATATTTATATTGGCGCACTTCAATTTATCGATAAGTCTGTGTGCAGCATTTGTTGCTAATCAACTTAACATGTTGCGAAGCTATTGCATATGTTGCCAAACGATTGAATTGTTGCCAATCAACTTAACATGTTGCGAAGCAATTGCATATGTTGCTAAGCGATTGAATTGTTGCCAATCAACTTAACATGTTGCCAGGCATGCAGATGTTGCCAAGCAGTTGCAATTATTGCCATTCAATTACAAATGTTGCTTATTAACTTATAATGTTGCCAAACAGTTGCAATTGTTGCCAATCAACTTAAAATGTTGCCAATCGATTGCGATTATTGCTCATAAACTGACAAAGTTGCCAGATGATTGTTGTTAACGTATTTTGTTTAAATTTAAATTTTATACATTTTTTTCAGGATTACGGATACACACGCTTGAAAGCGCACAACGGCACACATTTATACTTTGAACAGGTGTCGGACGACAAGGACGGCAAGATCGTCGACTCCTTCTGGGTGATCAAGGATAAACATGGCGCCTATGTGTGAATCCCCATTTTAGAATCCTCTTTTAGTAACAACAAATTGTGCGAATTTGAGCTTTGCTTCATTTTCTTTAAACATATTAAAATATTAAATTAGAAAAAAAATACATACATACATATATTAAAATGAATGGGGGTTGAAAAAAAAAAATATATAGAATCAATTGCACTAAGCTTAAATGTGTGGAATGCTATGAGCCGTATCCTAGTAGACGGTGCCCGAGATGCCGGCTCCGTAATTGTAGCCGGAACCAATGGGCGGTACACCGCCCAACGCTCCCAGACCGCCGCCCACAACGCTGTTGCCATAGTTGCTGTTGTAGTAGCTGGACGGATAGCCGCCGGCACCGAAGCGTGTGTTGTAGTACGGATAACCGGTGCTGACTCCCGCTCCACCGCCCAGACGCGAATTGTAGTAGGACAGCGCATAGGGATTCGAGTTGTAGCCGCTGCCGTAGTAGCCACCGCCCAGGGAGGAGCCATAACCTCCCAAAGAGGAGCCATAGCCGCCCAAAGAGGAGCCATAACCACCCAAGGCGGATGATCCGTAGCCACCCAGAGCGGAGCCATAGCCAGCATATCCAGCAGCGCCATCTAGCGTCGCAAAGAGCAAACCAAAATTAATTAGAGTTGTATCAAATCTTTCGGATTAACATATACATTCCTAAAGTCCCTAAATATATTCCCATTCAGTTCGAATTCCATTATATCTCAGGATCAATGAACTATATATTCATTGATTCGAATCTTATTATAATTTGTTTTCTTATCCGAATTCAAGTTTGCTAGAGTTCGATCGTTATATTTAAGAATAGGATTTTAAAAAAATCAATTGATGATTAAGGAACATACAAAACAACTTAATATATACATGAATTTCCCATACAAAGATCGAAAGGTACTACTCAGATACGAGAGTTTGATAGTTAAAATTAGTAAACCAAAGTTTTTCATACTAAACGTTAAATTGAACCCGATTATTCCTATGGCAGCTATATGATATAGTAACCCGATTTTAAAAAAATTTGTTCAAGGTGTAAAATATAGTAAAACATTTACAATCTGTAAGTTTGGTTAAGATAGCACGAGAACTGGCAAAGCTTGTCATACTAATCAATTTTCTTAATGCACAAGCTTTGATCACCTTGCGATGAGAATTTCGCAAAACGCCGTCTTATTGCGCGATAAAATTGTCTCAGCTGTGTTGTGTAAAAATTTCAGCGTCCTAGGTCTTATGGCTTGGACTGTGCAATGATCAGTGAGCGAGTGAGGACAAAGAGCTAATTCGAATTCTTGTTTTCTGATTTAGTTATGGGTTTTAAATGGTTTTTAGTCGACTGCTTTTTTTGGACGTTCGAAAAATTAAGATAAAGTGTTATATCGATAAATATCGAATTCGAATAAAAACCTTACCTAGACCGCCATAACCGCGAGCTCCTCCATAAGGATTGTAGTAGCTATCCACACCGCTGCCATAGCCGGCACCCAGTGTGGAGCCATATCCGCCGTAGTTGCTGCCATAGTTGCCACCGTAACCAGCAGCACCGTAATTACCATAACCAGCACCGTAACCAGCAGTGCCGTAACCAGCGCCGTAACCACTGTAACCACCGTATCCACCGACATAGCGCTTCTCCTGCTTCTTCTCCTGCAGCGGAGCATAACTGCTGGCGGCGCTCACCTGATCCGCCGTCGGCGTTGCCGCCACCTGCTCCTGATCCTGCTGATCCTGCGCCGCCTGGCAGCTCACCAGCAGCATTGCCGCAACAACAACGAGCTGCAAAAGCAAAGATGAAGACGAACATTAAGATGAAGTGAACTTTAACTGGGAGAAGTTAGTACACAGATAAAAAAAATCCCAATATTTCGGAATAAAATGATCCTAAGCGGTATCCGAAGCACGCTAATTCCGATTTTTTTTGGCCAAGTACAAAATACTTGAATCTAGCCCGATTTTTATCGAAAAATATTTTGGTTTTCGGTATTCAAATTGATTTTTTAGTTGGATCAATTGTTTTGGGCTTTTTTTTTTAATTATTTTTAATGTTGAGTCGTTGTTTTTTAAGCTGCATTCTCCTGAATATCCTGAATATATATGGTAAACAAAAAAAAGAAGCAAGTATTTTGATTTTCCGTTTTACATATTTTTTTTTTAAGCTAGATCAAATATTTTAGTCTTTTTTTTGACTTTTTTTAATGTTGAGTCTTTGTTTTTTAGCCGCATGCTCCTGAATATATACTTTAAAAAAAAATAAGCAGGTATTTTGGTTTTTTTTTTTGGATTCTACAATTTTTTTTTTTAGTTAGATCAAATATTTTTGGCTATTTTGACTTATTTTTTATGTTAAGTCGTGGTTTTTAAAGCTGAATTCTCGCGAATATCCTGAATATATAGAGTAAAAAAAATAAAAAAGCAAGTATTTTGATTTTCCGGATAATACAACTTTTTTTTTTAGTTAGATCAAATATTTTAGTCTATTTTGATTTTTTTTCAAAGTTGAGTCGTTGTTTTTTTAGCCGCCTGCTCCTGAATATCCTGAATATGTATAGTAAAAAATATGAGAAGCAAGTATTTTGATTTTCCGGATAATACAATTTTTTTTTTTAGTTAGATCAAATATTTTATGTGATTTTTTTTTTTAATGTTTAGTCGTTGTTTTTTTAGCCGCATATTCAGTTAAATTAACAAAAATATCCTGAATATATATTTTAAAACAAAACGAATTGTAAACTTGAATTAAGGTATGATTATTTTGTTGTTGTTTTCCGTGTAGGATTAATCCAATCAATGGCTTACAAAGCACTTCATGACAACTTGGATTCACGACACTTGTCTAATGATCTGACTAGAGAGGCGAGAGAGAAAGAGAGCGAGCTGCTTGTATGACACACGCCACGAGCCAAAAGGCGGCTTAAATGAATCGATGCGGTCAGTTAACTTGGCTAAGGAAACAATGTTGGGTTTTGGGCCACAAGAAAAGTCAGCATTTAAAGTAGGGAGTATGCGGGGGGAAAAATAGCAAACAACTAAGTTAAGATCATAAATTTAAAAACATTTACATATTAACTAATATTAGTAGGAAAGTCTACGGCCGAGAAAAGTCGATTATAACTTACCCAGTAATTTTAAAAATTAAAATTTTACTTATTTATTTAATAAATATAGATTATAAGGAGAGTTTATAGTGAAGAAAAAATCTGATTGTGAGTGACATTTTATTTCATTTCAAAAATTAAGATTTGACTTTTGTATAATATTTAATAATTTTAAGTGACTCTAAATTCGAAAAGAAATCCGATTGTAAAACACCCAGTATTAATTTTAAAAATCATTTTCTGTTTCTTAAAATAAATTTCAAAAAATATCTAATAATAAAGATCAATTTTCAAATATGTAAATCAAAAAAATTTCGAGCTTTGACCTCCATTTTAACGCACTTGCAGGTCGAATTTTCCAAACCGCCGTCTTGTCTCCCGATGAAATTATCTTAGATATATTGTGTCCAAATTTCAGCTGTGTAACTTCAGCGGTTTGGCCTGTGCACTGCAATGAGGTCAAGCCGTTTTATATATATAGATATATTTTGGGCATATTATAATATTTTGATCAGTACATTAGCTGCAAATCGACCTTCTTCTATCTTTAATTGACTACTCTTGTAATAGTTTTGCTTCTTTTTCACTCCTAAATACTCTCCCTCCCTCTTATCTCTCTCTCTCTCTCTCATAGACTTTCCCTATTTTGATTTAGATTTTAAGGTTGATCTATTGTTGACGATTGTCAGATCACAAGCACATACTCGTATATAGCATATTTATTTGAATTGAAATTTGAGTGCCATGTCATGAAACTGAGTTGTTGTTGTTGAGTTGGCAACGTATTATCAATATTCCCACGATCTACGACAATTACCAACTAGTTGTAAGTATTGCCAAGCAGCCCAATACCCATACCAAATACCCATAACCAGAGTGAGACTCAAATAACGCTGTGATGACAAATGCTAATTGAATCATTAACTTGACCCTGGCTAAACTAATTGCCCAACATCAAACAAAATAATAACAATAACAACGACAACAACAACAACAACAATAACAATAACAAGCGACTATAGTCGAGTTTTGAAAATGAAATCGGAGCTATAAATTAAATATAGTTCGACTTGGAAACGGATACGCGATTTGTGAATCTTGCGACGTGTCTTTTGTCTTTTGTGTCTTTGCATTTTCACTTTTCAACAACAACAACAAAAAAAACCACAACAAATAGTTTAACTTAAAATAAACTTGGCAAATTTATGTTTATTTTTCAATTAGTTTAAAAAGTTATTTGGTTACTTTTTTGCGAAATTTCAGACAATGCCGGCAATTGTAATAAATATTTCACCTAATTGTTAGATGATTTTAAAACGGAACTGAAAGTGGTATAGAAATGGGAACAGGAAGAGAAATTGTAAGAAAAATGGGAACTTTTAATTATTTAAGAGGATTGTTTGAAGTTGAAAGATTAAGAAAGTTATGCTTATCTTTTAGGTATTACAAAAAATTGCTTAATTAAAAAAGTTTGCCTTTGGAGATGCCGGGGATTGAACCCGGGGCCTTTCACATGCAAAGCGAACGCTCTACCACTGAGCTACATCCCCTACACTGAAATCTAATATTTTAACAATTTACCAATATGTTTTCTTTATAGGGATGGTACAATGTACATCTATCAAGTTATCATAAAAGTTTTTTTTTTAATATAGTAATTTACTAAATCAAGATGAAAAAATACTAAATTAAAAAATTTCTCGCTTTCTTTATAGTGAAATGAGTTTATAATATGAAGAACTAAAATACAGGGATCGTAAAGATATGGACATTTCAAATAAAAATAATATGATTATTATTTTTTCTTGTTACAATTTTAAAAATAATAATTAACATTATATATTTTTTTTATAACTATTTATATCAATTACTTAAAGGGTCCATATAACCTTTAAGTCGTTTAAGGGATCTTATATATTTTATGAAAGGTGTTGACCCACACTTCGTGAATGTTTTTCGATTTTTAAAATACACCAATTTTATTTAAAATTTATAGAATAAAAATGTTGAAATTTTTAAATTAAATTTTTATTTTAAATTTGTAAAATAAAAATTGAAGAATAACTGATTTTTTAAATAACTTTAACATAAATTGCAATAATAAAAGACTTTCAAAATACACCAATTTTTATTTTAAATATATAATAAAAAATTTTAATTTCAATTTTTATTTTAAATTTGTATAATAAAAATTGAAGAATAACTAATTTTTTAAATAATTTTAACATAAATTGCAATAAAAGTATTATATATGATTTTTAAATAAAAATTTAATCATTACTTTATAATTAACTTTTTCGAGTTAAGAGTGATTTTTAATTTTTTGTATAGAAATCAACATAAGATTTTTATTTGTAAAATTGCTTGTGAAAATTACCTGAAGTTGTTGTTTTAACATAAATTGCAATAAAAGTATTTAATATGATTTTTGAATAAAAATTTAAATTTAATCGTTATTTTATAATTAACTTTTTCGAGTTAAGAGTGATTTTTAATTTTTTGTATAGAAATCAACATAAGATTATTTATTTGTAAAATTGCTTGTGAAAATTACCTGAAGTTGTTGTATTTATTGATTCGATTTTCTTAACTTTAATTACTGTACATCTCAAGCACTTGCTCTTTCTCTCTCTCTCTGTTATTTCTCTCAGTGCACACATTGCGTATACGCACTGTTTGCATGCGTGTGTTTTGCTGTCTGTCTGTCTGTGTGCTCAAGAAATTATGCCACACGGTGACGGCAACGGTGAATTCACGTGGCGCATTAAAGAATCATTGTCTGTCTATTATGGCCAATAGGTAAACTTAAGAAAGAAAATGAAAAATAAAAAAAATAGTCACAGGCCGCGCATCCCAGGGCCAAATTGCAGTGTTGTTGTGGTTGCTGTTGTTGTTGTTGAGGCAACAACTGAGCAACTGGCAACTGGCAATTGGCCATCATGTTGCCAAGCCCCAAAGCGAGTTAACACTTTTCACATGTTCACATTCGAGATAACAATGTGCGGCCATTCATATATATAGTAATATTATAGGCTCATAGGCGAAAACCTATGACAATTACAATTTCTACATCACTTTAAGCCAAAAGATACAAAAGACATTGCAAAATGTATCTAAATACATTTAATACAAGTGTTAACGCTATTCTTTAATCTGACTGGGCTATAAAATTGGGTCCATTTCAGGTTGTCTAAGTTGAAAGAAAGTGGCCGAGATTGTATGTTCTAGTTGCTTAAGTTGCAATCTGTTATACGCGCTTTAGGCATAGGTAAAGGGTATACAAAGGAATCAATGAAATTTGACAAATTTCGTTTCGGTACGCTCGAAAACAACTAAAATTTTTATAACAAATAACATTTTTTGAGCGAATTCAACAAAATTTGAATGCAGAATAAATTTAGAGGCCAAACCAAGGTCAAAATGACAATCCGCTTGAAAATCGGGTCAGTTTTGTTTAAGTTATGACAGTTCGAAGTTGCTAGCTTCACTTTACAAGTCAAATTTTTTTTTAATTTTGACCTGATTTTTTACAAGAAAATGAAAGGTCCCAGAATCAAATTTAAAGTGTTGTTTTATACTAATTACGATATTAGCAGTTGATTAAAAGTGAAAACTTGAGATTTAAAAATTTTGAATTTTCGAAATTTCAAAGGGGGGACCCTTAGCATCGAAATCGAATCTTGGTCGAAAATAATTACATTTTCTAGATGAACAAAAGTTGAATACAGAATGACTTTAGAGGCCAACTTATGATCAAAATGACTTTCCGTTTGAAAATCGATTCAGTTTTGATCAAGTTATGACAGTTGGAAGTTGGTCAACTCTTTGACCTAGCCACTTTACCACAACCGTACCGGTACAAGCGATTCGGTTTTCGGTTCTTGAAAGAAAATTACGATTTTAGTTTCGGTTAATGGTTCCGATACCGGCTACGGTGTTTTTCCCTGATTTTAACTAAAGAAAAGTTTACATATAAGGTGGTTGAATATAGTTTGTTATGCCCAAATTAAAGCAATAGTTTAAAAATGTTTAAGATTTTCTCTATAGAAATTAAAAAGACTTAAACTAATTTTCAGGAATTTGAGTTTGTATTTCGCAGTGTAAGATTTTGCTCAGTGTAAGATGTGAACAAGGTATTTTACCGCTAGCTTGTTAAGAGCAATGAGGAACATTTCTTGTTATTTTTAAGAAGTTTTTTATTTGGGTCAAAATCAACGAAAAACTTGACAAAGAAACTGGGCGTCGGTCTGTCTGACTAAACAACTAAACAACTAAACAAGTGAGCAACTAAGCAAGTGAACAACAATTGCGTTGTTCTAATTCATCAGGCAAATCACGAACAACAACAACAACAATATTACCTCATGTTGTCGCTGTCACATTTCACACGCCCAGCAATTATATTTACAAACCGATTTTAATTATAATTTTGAAAATTGAGCAAAACGAACCGCAGACAAATTCGCAGTGAGCGTAAATGAAGCGACTAACAATAGGGGGGAAAATAGGGCGGAAAGAGGGCAGTGAAACTTGAAACAAAGGGGGAAAAATTATATGAAAATATATTTATGTATGTACACTCAGAAAAATATGATATTCTTAAATTAGGTACGTTCGTCCTTGAATTTAAAACATTTTAAGTGTGCTGTGTAGTAAAATTCTTAAATCAAGTATGAAACGTTGTTTAATTTAAAACTTTGACTGACTGTTTCTTTAAAAACTAAATGATATAATAGTTCGATTTTAAGAAAACTTAGTCAGATTAAAGAAGACCATGACAAATGTGAAAACTGTGAGTTTGGTTGAAATATCTCCAGAAATAACGATTTTTTTTATTTAAATTATTGTGTCAGCTATGTTGTGTGAAAATTTCAGCCTCCTAGGTCTTATGGTTTTGGGCTGTGCAATGATCAGTGAGTCAGTGAGTAAGTCAGGACAAAGAGTTTTATATATATTGATAAATCTAGTGTTTTTTCTGCTTAAAATAAACTTAAATATAAAATGGTTTTGTTCTAGAAACAAGTACAACAATTTTTCTCTACTTATATTAGCATGTTTCGATCTTTCACAGACCTGAATAAATCTCCAAACGTACTTAAGGTATTTCAGAAAAATTTCATTTTAAGAATTCCTTGATTTATTTAAGTGTAGAGTCGTTGGTTTTTTATTCGCATATTGTCTTCATTTTACAAAATTATATAAACAACATCATTTAAAAATATTTGGTTTAATCAAGAATTTTAACTTGGAATATTTCTTTTTCTGTGTATATGAAAATATTGCCTTTGCCTTGTCGCTTGGCGTTGAACTTGCACTTTGCATAATTGCAATACAAAAAATGATTAAAAAAAAGAGAGAAAAAAAAAGAGAAAAAAGAGTCAGAAGAAGTCTGCGAAATTGCATGCTTCACACAATTATCTATTTAATGTGGGCATAATTCTTGTGCGAAATCCCCCCCAGCACAGCACAGCACAGCTCAGCTCAAGATCCCAGCCAGAAATCACACACTTGGACTTGGCCCTGGGAATACCAAAACAGCCACAACAACAACAGTGATTGCAACTGCCACAACAACAACAACAGCCACCACAACAACAGCCACAACAATTGCCACACTGCAACTGCCACATTGCCATGGAAATGTATTCCGAAAATCAAATCAATTTCAAGCAAAACTCACATAAATATAGGGTGTGCTTTTGTCTGTGTGTGTGTGTGTGTGTGTGTGTGTGTGTGCGTGTGTGTGTGTGTGTGTGTCTGAGCTGTCAATAGAATGAGCCACTTGCCACGCCCACAAGAAAACCCCACATAATTCTAGCAACGCCTTTAAGCTACTCTCTTTGCTGCAAGTGTGTGTGACTGACTTACAGCTATCCTGTACACTTAAGGAGTATTAAAAACAAGGCTGCAAAACACCGAAATATTGTCAAAGTTTCGGTTACTATACCCCCAGAATTGATTTTCTAGATTTTTTTAAATTTAAGTCAATAAAATTTTATTTAAAACCACATTTTGCTAAAAATAAAGTCTGAAATAATTCCGTATGCACTTTATGTAAATTTTTTTTTTTAACCGAACCTATTGATTTTAAAAATTGGTTAGAGGAGTAAATTATTTTAAAGCTCCGGCCCCTAAAATCCGAATAAGTTCTGCGAGATTCGCTTCAGAGCCGATTTGCAGCCTTGATTATAAACATAAACATTTTTTTTTTTTTGATATTTCCGAATTTTTACGAAGGCGAGACAGGCTTATTTCAGTTTTAGGTATATCTTGAAACTGAAAACAACTTAATTACCATTTTTAATTGTTTTCAAGTTAACTTAGCTTGACAAAAAAAAACTGTAAAGATTCTTCGAAATTGAGACTATTTTAAAACTTTTTAAAAATTTTGTTATTTACAATTAATTTTTTTTTAAGGGGTAAAAATTTTGATCATAGCTCTATAGTATCGCTCCGGAAGCTAAAAAGCTTTAGGGTTGCTGTCTTTCATACACACTTTTAAATTTTAAACATTTATTTTGGAATCAGCTAATTTTAAATTAGTTAAATTATTTTTATATAATATGTGATATTTTGTATAAGGTCTGTACTTAAAATTTTGGAAAAAATAAAAACTATTTCTGTTTGTCTAATTTATTAAACTTATTTACAGGGTATAAAGATGTAATGTAATGCATTGACTGATAAAACTTCTATAAACTCTTTTAAAAACTCACTTAACCTATATCCCCCATTTACAGGGTATCACACCTGACTTGAACTCAAGTTGAAGCCAACTATCGATCAACCCCTTCAATTAGTCAGTCTTCTAGCAGTTTGTCAGGTGAGCGAATTTTGAAATGATCGTAACAACACAAAGCGGGAGAACAATGGATGAGGTCTGTCTAGGGTTACCAGGCAAATGGCAACTGGCAACTGGCATATGGCATATGACATTTTCATAAATCTTTTTTGTAATGCAACCCGATCTGATGTGATGTGTTACATTGTTGGACAGTGTTTGTGTTGTGCTGTGTTGTGTAGTGCTGTGAATGGGATGAGAAGACCGAGGCGAGCATAAATTGTCATGGCATTGTCTTGACAGTGATCGAGACGGAGTCACTTTAGGGGCATGAATGTCAAGATCGCAATAATCATAATTCACTCTTTTTCGGTCTTAAACTATGAACAAAAAAAACAATGGCTTAATATATTGCAAGTCACATTTGGGGAAGTCACACTCTAAAGATTCAACTCCCTTGAACAATTCAAAAATTAGTTATTCTTGGGTACGATTTCCACTTTATTTATAGCAGGGAATAACACCGTAACTGGTATCGTAGCCGGTAACCTAAACTAACCGTTTTATTTTAGTACCGGCACTGAAACCGTAACCGAATCGCTTGTACCGGTACGGTTGTGGTAAAGTTGCTAGGCCAAAGAGTTCACAAACTTTCAACTGTCATAACTTGATGAAAACTCAACCGATTTTCAAGCGGAATGTCACTTTGCTCATGATTTGGCTTCTAAATTCATTCTGCATTCAAATTTAATTAATTTTGTAAAAAAAATTATTTTCCTCCAAATCTTGGATTCGATGCTAAGGGTCCCCCCTTTGAAATTTTGAAAATTTAAATTTTTAAATCTCGAATTTTTACTTTTAATCAACTCCTTATATCGTAATTAGTATAAAACAACACTTTAAATTGGTTTCTGATACCTTTCATTTTCTTGTAAAAAATCACTCAAAATTTAACAAAAATTTTGACTTGTAAAGTTGCTAGATCAGAGGCTTGAGCAACTTCGAACTGTCATAACTTTGGCAAAACTGAAACGATTTTCAAGCCTAATGTCATTTTGATCATGGTTTTGCATCTTAATTTATTCTGCATTCAAATTTTATTGAAATCGCTTAACAAATTTTATTCCACTGAATCTAGATAATTTCTTTGTTGTCATAATTATTAATAATAATAATAATAATAATTAATAATTAGTTAAACATTTATTGAAAGTTTCTTCTATTTTCTTTTGCGACAACTCTAAGAAAACTGCACATATAACCTTTTAAAATATCTTCTTCAACTCGTATTATTCCCCATATCAAGAGATTACTTCAATAAAACCCAACCAACTGAATTTAAAAAAAACGACATTTTTTATATTTGAATGCTGTAAAAAATATACATGTACACACACACATACACATGCACATATATATGTAAGTATGCATATTGTACAAATATATATATATATGCACATAGTATATGGCGTTTGTGTATATATCAGTTTTATTCAAGTCTTCATCTTCATATCAAGGGATTTATTCTGGTCGCCGTTGTCCTTCGCTTGGCGCTCAATTTGAACTAATTTTAGTTAGTCATAGTATATTAATTTGCATTTAGCTAATTAACTTTAATTGTCTTTCATTTCATTTTTTTTTTTTTGTTTGTTTTTCATTTTTTCTCATTTTTTTTTTGTACGTTTTTCATTTTGTTTTTTTCATCTTGGGATTTTGTACAGAATTTCGTGCTGAAAGAAAATTTTTAGGGGGACGGGAATGTTTTTTGTTGTTGTTGTTGTCTATAGCTAAAGATTTGTAGTCGTAATAGTAAAAATATTAAAATTAACTTAATGACTGCTCGAGTGCGAGCGAGATGGCCACAGCACTAGCATAGGCTAAAGTAGCTAAGCGATAGTCCAAGTGCCAGCTGTGCGAAAGAGACAGCTGCTGCGCCCGAGCAAATCACGTCTTAAGTTTAAGTAAATTACAATTTAGAATTGGGATGGGATTAAAAAAAGAAAAGTTGATGGCACAACAATTAAACAAAAGTCGGTTACAAATAAATAAATAATAATAAAGCTAGATTAAAAGTTAGGCTAAAATCTACATAGATTGTAGATTATTATAAAAATTGTATAAATATATATATATGTACATATATATATATATATGCTTAAATTATAAATATCAAATTTGCTAGTTTATAACAATTTCCTTCATTTGTTGTCTTATATCAAAAATGGGTGAAAAAAGAACAAAATATGATTTATATATATATGTGATTTGAGGTAATGTCGAATAAATCGAATACAATCAAAAAAAAAAAGTATTGAGAGCTGATTTACAATAGTCGAAGTGAGGTTATGTTATGTGGGGGGAATTCCCCTATTTTTGTTTTGTGTTGCAACTAAAGAGAAAAATTAATAAATTATAATTAATAATATTATTAGTACTACTTACACATAATATCAACTAGGTTTATCTATTTTTCTTTTCTTTCATTGTTCTCTTAATATCACATTTATGTGTGCACTTGGAAAGTTTTGAACTATGGACAACACATAATATATCATATAGCATATCATATATGTATATATATATATGGTATGTAATTGTATGTGTGGAAAGTGTGTGTGTGTGTTTTTGGGTGCTTGCTTAGTTACTAACTGCAGTTGACTTATAAAATAATAAAAGTATAAGTTTAGATTTGTATGTGTGTAGAGGGAAACAATTATAACTAAGAGGCAATGGATGCTAATTTTTAATAATAATCATAATTAATAATTTGAAATATAAAAATTAATCACAGACTCGTTTGGATTCGCATTATCCATTCATAACGAGTATCAACGAGTGTATTTGTTTTTTAAATTACTCGTTCATTTGAGTTTACTCGTTACTCTTTTTGTTTTTGTTTTTTGTATTTGTTACGTTTGTAAAATAGATTTATATACAATATTGATTGTTGTAGTTAATAGGTATATTATATATATAATGCAATATACTTTGATTTTATTAGTCCATAATTAATATATATATATATTTATGTATATATATATTTAGTTTTAAATGTGTGTATTTTTGTATTATTACTGAATATAGAATAAGAATTTGTATGTGCTTCATTTTCCCTATCATCTTTTACATTTACAGGGTATCTAATGACACATAGAGCACATTTATAACTCTTAACTTATAGGCAAAAAAGCATACAAATTTTATTACAATTGGATTCGCTGTTCCAAATCTCAAATACAATAAATATATATAACTATTAAAATTGTTTTTAGTTATTTCTTCTTCTTTTTATATACTTTAAATCTCTCTTTGCACTTATGAGCTAGAACTTTAAATTAATCCTAGTTTTGTGATTAAGTATGATTTACATTTAAGTTAAATATAAATAAATGTGTTTGTTTTGTTTTTTTTTAATTTAATATGCATTTAATAATTTAACATTTTTTATAAGATTTATTTTTTTAATGTTGCTTTTGTTGTCATAATGGTCCTATATGAACTATTGTGTATTTGTTTATGGCTTGTTACTCATACTATATGCATGTAAATATATCTCTATATGTGTGTAAAAGTTAATATTTATATGTACATGTTATTACAACTATATATATTTGCATTTTGGATATATTTTTGGGAAAGAAACTGCGTTTATTTGCTGTTCTATTTTGGGGATTATTTGCTATCGTTTAACAGGCCATTATGGTATTGCTTCTTTGTGTTTCCCATTTGAAGACACTTTTCTTTTGTTTTGTTTTTACTTTTGTTACTATTAAGTTTTGCTTTACTTTTTTTACGTAGGCCACAAAAAGTTCAAAAATTAAATGGATTAATTATTGAGTTTGAGTTACAAACAATGACGACATAAACGGACATTTGGCGAAATCAACAAAAAATATAATATTATTAATTAGAAAACAGTTAAAACACTTTAGGAAACTCAAAACTCAATTAGAAAACAGCATGAATTGAATTGTAAAAAAAAAAAGAAATAATAAAAACAAAATATTCGTCAATTAAAATCATAAAGCGACACTTAAGACTAGCTCTATATCTTTAATTATATATAGATATTTATATTTATATATAGATTAAGTTTAGTTAGTTACGTTAATTAATGTTCATGCAACTAAATAGTTAAGTATTTTGTGTATTGTGTGAGTCGCTTTAAGCGCTCAATTAATTATTATAGTTAATAGTCTAATAGCTCAAATTAAATTAAATACAATAACAAAATACAATTTTTTGTGGTAAACAAGTTTTGGGGGGTCTTTGAGATATTTTATGAGTGCTTTTAAAAAAAAAATAAAAACAAAAAAAAGAAATTACAACTATTAATTATATGTGTGTAATGTTTAGAGATGCGTCTTTAGTTCTAAGTGTGTTTTTGCATTTGTTTTTTTTTTTTTTTTGTACAATTACAGTTACAGTTAAATGTATGCTTAAGCCATATATATTTAATTAAATCTAAATTTATATAAATGTTTATATATATATATAGTTCTAATTTCTTAGTCGTTATCAGAAACAAACAGATTTCGCGTTTAAACTATTTAACTTAATGCTAAGCTTTCTGTTCCTTTTAAACTTTAAACTTAAACTAGCGCTAGTCAAACATATTATATATATATATATAATAATATTCTCTCTATGTGTATGTGTGTGTGTGTGTGTGGTTGTGTGTATTATAGTTATTATATAAGTATAAGCAGAAATTGAATACAAATTACAAATTTTTATGCTTTTTTTGTATGTTTTTTGTTGTTCAAAGCCTCCTGTTGAGTGCAAGAGGATGGAGCTTTCATGATCCACACTATATATGTCTATATGTATATATGTCTATATAGTTGTAATACATTTGGATTAGCATTACGGATTATTTTCGATTTTACAGCTTAAGTATAACGCTTTGTTTATGCTCTTTTTAACAACTAAACTGGCTTTTTTTAATCATGCTTGAGCACAATTCGCGTTGGCGCCTTGCTGCGCTGTTTACCACCGCCTCCTCCTCCTGCTCCGCCTCCGCTTCCACCTCCTGCTCCTCCTCCTCCGCCTCGCTTTTCCAAACGATCAAAGATGCCGCCAGCTGCGCCTCCTCCACCTCCACCTGCTCCTCCTCCTGCTGCACTGCTGCCACTTTTGCGCTGCAAGTGCTGCTCCTGCTGACGACGATCCCGTTGTCTGCCGCTGCCGCTGCCATGCGACGATTGCTGCTCTCCTCCTGCTGCTGCGCCTCCTGCTCCGCTGCCATTGCTGGCGGGTTTAAGCACCACACGCCGCTGGCTGGGATTAAAGCTGCCAGCTGATCTTATAATCTTATGATTGCGTTTCACCACCAGCAGCTCGGGAGTTGCCGAACGTTTTGTGGCACGTTGCGATGATTGGGATGCTTGTGGTGGTGGCGGTGATGGCGTGGCCAGCAGTCGATCCTCCTCATCCAGCAGCAGATCATCATCATCGTAATCGAGCTCCACTTCATCATCATCGCTGGGCGTGCCCAAGCGCAGATTGCCGCCCATGTCACGCCCCTTGCTGGCACTGCTTGTGGGCGGTGTGCCGCCAGCGGCTCCTCCTCCTCCGCCTCCGCCTCCTCGACTTGACACCTGATGCGAGTGTTGATGCGAATGTGGATGCTGATGTGGATGCGGATGATGTTTACTGGATGGCGCCAGGTGCTCGGTAATGCTGCGCTTTGCCTCTGGCGCAATCTTTGCCGCCGTGAGCTGCTTGCGAACCGTTCCTCCTCCTCCTCCTCCCGCCGCCTGCTGCTGCTGCCTGCCACGCCCACTGCCCGCCTCCGTATCATCGCGTCGCTTCAACGAGATCACTTTGCGTTCATTGCCCAACGGCGGACGTTGTTGTTTCTGTGCGCTGCCAGGCGCTGCTGCTGATCCCGCTGATCCCGCCAGCTGTCCCTGTCCGTGTCCATGTCCGTGTCCCTGTCCACTGACCCCACTCTCCGAATCCTCTCGTGGCGGCGGACTGTGCTGCTCGGCGCGCTTCTCCTGCAAAAGATGACAAAGGATCAGTTAAATACATTAAGAATATAATCCCTGAAGGGAATAAAATCAGAGAGTTCCATAATTAGGCACACAGATCTCTGAGTGTAGAGCAGGTCAAGTTTGTTTCTATTTTCCAACTACGCAAGTCTAAAATTTGGAAAATATAACTCACTTCTTGTAGATTAACGTTTTCTTGTATATTATTCCATTATTCTACTAAATACCATCAAGATCGGATAAATATAACCTTATTTAAGGCTGTTTTAAGCAGGAAAAAACTCCCTTAACCAATACCGAAACCGTTCTCCGAAACTAACCGTTTCATTTTTAGTACCGGAACTGAAACCTTAACCGAATGAAAATTCTCTGTCAAGAACCGAATACCGCAACGTTTGTACCGGTACGGTTGTGGTAAAGTTGCTAGGTCAAAGAGTTGTCCAACTTCCAACTGTCATAACTTGATCAAAACTGAATAGATTTTAAAACTGAATGTCATTTTGATCATGATTTGGCCTCTAAATTCATTCTGCATTCAAATTTTGTTCATTTAGAAAATTTTATTTTATTTTATTTTATTTCGACAAAGATTCGATTTCGATGCTAAGGGTACCCCCTTTGAAATTTCGAAAATTCAAAATTTTAAATCTCAAGTTTTCACTTTTTATCAACTCCTTATATCGTAATTAGTATAAGACAACACTTTAAACTTGATTATGAGACCTTATATTTTTTTGTAAAAAATCATGTGAAGTTGAACAAAAATTTGGACTTGTAAAGTGCAGTCCGCAGTCTGACCAACTTCAAACTGTCATAACTTGGTGAAAACTCAACTGATTTTCAAGTGGAATGTCATTTTGATCAAGATTTGGCATTTTAATTCATTCTGCATTTAAATAAAATAAAATATTTTCCCCTAGATTCCACTAGATATTGATTTCGATGCTAAGGGTCCCCCCTTTGAAATTTCGAAAATTCTAAATTTTAAATCTCAAGTTTTCACTTTTAATTAACTCCTTATATAATTTTTAGTATAAAAAAACATTAAGTGAAGTGTTTCGGATTGATTCCCTGATTTTAAGTATTTAAGCGCATTAAATTATATAGTCATTTTTATAGTAAAATTTTGTTTCCATTACCGTTTATTTTTTCCGTTTTTCAAAAACTTTAACCTGACATAACTTTGTCAAATCTCAGCCGATTTCTTTTTCGAATGTCAATTTTTAATTATTTTTCCTTTAATTTGATTCTAAATCAAAATTGGAAAATTCAATTTTGTATCCATTCCTGTGCTGTTTTCTCCACACTTTCTCCAAAGACTATTTTTTCGAAAACTTCAATTTTTTGATAACTGAGGAGGAATATCAATTTTTTCAGTTTTTGGTCTGTATTTAGATTCTGCATTAATATTAGAAATTAAATTTTTCTTGTCATTATTGTTAGTTTTTTCCATATGTTCACTAATACGCCAGACTTTCCCATATTTTAATTAGCTACTCATTTCAAAGGTCTGTTCTGGTTTTTACTTTTTGTTTAATAGGATTTAAGTAAATATATTTAAGCCGAGTATTTCAAAATTATTTTTTTTCACTTAATCAGACTTAAATTCACTAACTCAAAGTGTATTCAATAGGCAAATTATTTTCAAAATAATATTAGAACAGTTTAAAATTGTTCACTTCCGCTAAATATTGTCAAAAGTGAAAACCGAAAGAGGTCTGAATATATTGGATATTCATAAAAGATTGTCATAGCTTTGTTTGTGCCAAAATGTCAAGCTTGTATCTCAAGCGGTTTGGCCTGTACAATGCTCAGTCAGTCAGTTTGTTGGATAAAGAGATCTATACCATACATATAGATGCGTTGGCAAATCCTTAAGCGGAAAGAGTGTCTGAGTGCTCACCTCGTGCAGTTTCTCCTCGGCGGCGCGTCGCCGTTTCAGCTCCTTATCGCGCATGATCTTCTCGCGCAGCTGCTTCTGCTTCTCGATCTCCAGGCGATAGGCGCGCGTCTCCTCGTCCTCGTCGCTGGGCTGCAAAGGCAAAAGGAGCACAATGTGGGATTAAGTTTAAGGGATTGGCAGCGTTTAAAAGAGATGGACTCACCATGGTGCGACCGCCACTGGCGCTGCTCTCCAGCGCACGATTGCGCGGTTCACCCGAGAAGGGATTGCGCGGTCCATTGGGTGAGCCACTGCGACGTCGCTTGGCAGCTGCAGCACCTGCCGCTCCTCCTCCAGCTCCAGCTGCAGCTGCTCCGCTGCGATTCTCATCACGCTCTCGACTGGCAGCGCGTCGATAGCCACGATTGCCACCTCCACCTCCAGTGCCGGCAGCTGGACGTGCTGATGTTGTGGTTGCTCCTCCACCTCCATAACGCTCGCGATCTCGCTCGCGCTCTCTTTCTCTCTCTCGCTCCCTGTCGCGTTCCCGCTCTCTGTCCCGCTCCCTGTCACGTTCCCGCTCCCGCTCGCGATCCACACGCTTCAGCGGCGAGTAACTGCGTCCACGAGATCGACTGCGAGTGCGACTGCGACGCCGCTCATTCATTGCCGCTGGCAGCGCTGAATTGGAACCGGAACCGGAACCGGAGCTGGGCAACGGCGGAGATCGTTCCATGCGACGCTTCTCAAAGTACTGCCGATTCTTGTTGATGAACTCCTCCTGCTGACGCAGCAGCTCCGCCTCGCTGTTTATCGCCGGCACAAAGTGCGTCTCCTTGATGAACTTGTTGGTCGCCGCCTCGACGCCGCCCTTAAAGTTGGGATTGATCAGCACCTTGCTGACAACGCCACGCGGCACAGCGGATGAACCTCCAGAGGAGCTGCCTCCGCCTCCCCCTCCTCCTCCTCCAGCAGCAGACGCAGCAGATGCCTGTAAATAGGAATAAATATCGATATATATAATTTAATTATTTGAAATCATTTACGTAAATATACAATCAGATTTTAAATAAGCCATTAAAAATTATATAATCTAAAAATCGATTATATGTTTATTTACAGGTGTGTTCTACTAATTTATAACAGCGCTAAAGAAACCCAAAAGCTATTGTTGCTGAAAGAAACCATTGCTTTCAAATGTCTAAAAAAGTTCTTAAAAGATTTGACAAAATTAAAAATTTATTAAATTGATTTAAAATATCTTTAAATTGAATAAAACTTTGAATTATGTTTAAAAATATTAAATCTCTAACAGTTTTGGAACATCAACATTTTGAGCGGTTGTTTTCGAAAACATTTCTCTTTCAAATCTCTAGAGATTTCTGGAACACACCTGATAACTAGCGATGTTTAACTTAAATCAAATAATTACTTTCAAATTTTTAGTTTAACAAAATAACACTTTTCAATTAAAAATGTGCGAAATTATATTTCATATATCAATTTTTCTTTTGAAAGTTAAGAAACTGGGTATCAAACCGAAACAATTTGGGTTTCGGTAATGTCTATATTTTGGTTTTCGGTTATCGGTTACGCAGAATCGTTGTATATCGGTTTCATACGGTTATTTGTAAGTTTCGGTTTCAAAATTTCCGTGAAATATCGGAAAATTAAAAAAAAAAATTGCCAAAATGAATAGATTTCAAAAAAGTTCTATTTGATAAAAACGATATTCAAATTTAAAATCGAAATTAGTTTGAAAAACAATTAATCAACCTTAACATAATTGAATTTAATGTTTAATTGAAGCGCAACTAGCCATAATACATGAATCGGTTACTAATCGGTTATTTCGCTTGAATAGTTTCGGTTAAAACCGATTCATTGATGTCTTAACATCACTGTCATATACAAATTTGTATGTATATGTATGTATTTAAAGATATTACATGTGAAAAAGCCAATATTGATTTTTAAATTGATTTTTTTACATCGCTTCTAATCTATCTATTAAATAGCTAACTCAAAATTTTTATTTTTTGATTTAGTTGTAAGTTTTAAATGTTAAAAAATCAATATTGATTTTTAAATTGTTTTTTTTTTACATCTTTTTTAATCTATCTATTAAATAGCTAACTCAAAATCTAATTTTTTATGTAGTTATAAGTTTTAGATGTTAAAAAAGCAATATTGATTTTTAAATTGATTTTTTTACATCTCTTCTAATTTATCTATTAAGTAGCTAACTCAAAATCTTATTTTTTGATGTAGTTATAAGTTTTAAATGTTAAAAAATCAATATTGATTTTTTAACTAAATCTATTAAATAGCTAACCCAAAATCTTATTTTTTGATGTAGTTATAAGTTTTAAATGTTAAAAAATCAATATTGATTTTTTAACTAAATCTATTAAATAGCTAACTCAAAATCTTAGTTTTTCATTTAGGTATAAGTTTTAAATGTTAAAAAATCAATATTGATTTTTAAATTGATTTTTTTAAATCCCTTTTAATCTATCTATTAAAAAGCTAACTTAAAATCTAATTTTTTGATTAAGTTGTAAGTCTTAAATGGTTTTTTGAAGACTACTTTAGTTGTACATTGGATAAATAAAGATTAGCTGGAGTATCTTAAACTATCTGTTCCGATTCCTACCTGTGATGCCACCTGCTGTTGTTGTTGTTGTTGTGGATGTGTGGCAGCAACTGTTGCTGCCGCATTCTGTTGCTGTTGCTGCTGCTGTTGTTGTTGCTGTTGTTGCATGTGTGGAGGTGGAGCACGCATGTTCATGCCATTCATGTAACCGGGTCCCGGCTGCATCAGATGCTGTGGCAACGCCTGCAATGGTGGGCGTGGCATGCGAGTGCCAGGCACCTCACCCCCCTGTGGCCGCCAACCGTTGTGTGGACGCATAAATTGACCAGCCAGATGCGGCTCATAGCCAGTAACTGGACCAGGACCAGGACCAGGCCCAGAAACTGCATTGGGACCGGGACCAGGACCAGGTGGACCATAACCCGAGGGAGCATTACGATACTGCGGCGGTGGTGGACGCATGCCGGGTGAATGTGGCGTCACTGGACCACCTGGACCGGCTGGATGTGGTGGTCCCTGACCCAACAGTGCGCCATTGCGATAGGCATTGGCATAGCCAAGTGGCAGGGGCAATGGCGGTTGCAACAAGCCCACACGCACCTGTTCGTGTGGATGCTGTTGCTGATGTGGATGCTGTTGTTGCTGATGTGGATGCGGCTGTTGCTGATGTGGATGCTGCTGTTGCTGTTGTGGATGTGGCAATAGATGCGGTGGTGCCAAACCATTTGGACCATTGTTGTTGCTATTGTTGTTGTTGCTGTTACTGTTGTGGTTGTTGTTGTTGTGATTGTTGTGATGCTGATGATGCATGTGTGGATTGTGGGGATTGTGTAGATGCGGGGAGGGGGAGGGACCGGTGCCAGGACCAACTGGAGGCACAGCAGCTGCATTGTTGTTTGTGTATGGCGACTGTTGTTGTTGCTGTTGTTGTTGTTGTGTGGGTGTTGGAGGTGCTTGTGTCTGTTGTTGTTGTTGTGCATATGGGCCTGGAATGAATGCAGTTTTGTTTAGTGTTAGTGTTTGTTGTTGTTGTTGCTGCTGTTGTTGTTGCAACTGATGATGCGGCACAGTGGGCAATAAACAAGCTGCCACCGGCGTTGCAACCACCGGTGTTGCCATTAACGTGGCCAAATGATGCTGTTGCTGATGTGTTGCATGTGTTGCATTACCAGGAAATCGTGACATTGACATCGGCATCGACATTCCGCCCAGCATCCGCTGTGGATTGAACATGTGCGGTGGTCCAGGACTGCGCAGCAAATGATGACGTGCTCCTCCCATAACCCGCTTGTTGTTCGGATTGTTCGGGTTGTTGCCTTGCATAAAGCGACCATTGCCAGGACCTCCCATGCGAGGTTTGTCTGTAAATTCAATTAAATTAAAGAAAATTAAATTTAACATTGCCAGATTCAAAGTATCTTTACTTTAAATATTTCTTAAATTACTTTATTACTGATTTTAGTTGAGTAATTACTAAATTTACTTTTAAATACGCTATAATTACTTGCCTTTTTCTAATTTTATTTGATTACATTTATCTTTTCCACCTAATAATTACTTAAATACTCGCTTACAATTATTTACAAAGTATCTTCGGCTTTATTATTTCTATAATTACTTGAATATATATGATTTAATTTGAGAAAATATGAATTTTTTTATATTAGCACAGTTACAATAATTATTTTTTTAGTATCTTCATTTTAAATATTTCTATCATTACTTGACTAAATGATTTTATTTGAGTAATTACTAACTTTGATAAATGAGAACCTTTTCAATTCACTTTTATGTTCAGTTTTAATAAATTTAAATATTCATAAATTATATAAAATGATAAAAGTAATTAAAATTACAATCAATTAATTACATAAATTAAATATTCTGTTACAATTACTCATTATACCATTAAATTAAATTAGTAATTTCGAATATCAATACTTAAGCAATTGACAGTATTTGCAAGTAATTCAACATTTGTAAAAGCATTATTGCATATTTTTGGGTCATTAATTAGACTAAAAACCAGTCAGTAATCAATAACAAAAGTAATTACAATTGCAATATAGTAATTACGTATATTTAGCTCATATATTCGATTTTTTTGTTGCAATACTCAATTAACTACACCACTAAAATTCAAATAACAGTTACAATTACTCAAGTAATTACAAGTATTTGCAAGTAATTAAGCCTTTTGTCAAAGCACTCACCTGTGTTGTGGTGTCGCCTTTGTTGTTGTTGTTGTTGCAACGAGTGCTGTTGTTGTTGCTTGTGGTTGTCAGAACGCTCACTGGCAGTTTTAAAATTGGTTCGCTCCTCGCGCTCCTCCTCATCCTCGCGTGGATCGGGCAGCTCCGAGTTGAAACTGACACTGGGCAGACTCTCCTGGGACGAGGCTAGCACCGAGGAGTTTAAACCCACATCAGGATCAGCATCGCTAGCCTCCGCCTCCGTCTCTGTGGCGCTTTCCAGCTGACTGACAATATTGCTGCCATTATTCACAGTTTGTTTGATGTCCTCCTGTCCTGTCATCTTCTCAGCAATCTCCTCCTGCAATGGCGCTGCACTTGTTGCGCTTGTTGTTGCTGTTGTCGAGGTAGCTGCTGCCAATTCCGTGACTTGTGTCACTTGTGACTCAGTGACAACTGTCGCTGTGGTTGTTTCCGCAGCTGCAACCACAGTGTCGCCGGAGGAGGAATCTCTCTCTTTCAGGGCTGCAGTTGGCTCCACAGCAGCGATAGTGATAGTGCTAACTGGAGCGGTCTCCTGCGCCACAGTCTTGCTGGCTGTTGCCGCCTGCTGTTCCTTGTGCTTGCGCAGCTGCTCCTGCGCCCATTCCTCGGCCTCGGCGCGCATCTGCAGCTTCACCTCGCTGGTGACATCTTTCTCAAGCTCTGCGAAAGACAAATCATACGTCAGATGGGAACTCTCTCGGGAGATATATGTATATTAGGGTGCATCGATTGTTTTTACAATAAATGGTCATCCAAATTCTTAATTTAAGGTTAATACCAAGATGTTTTAACCAGCATAATATATTTTTAAAATCAATTTCCGCTTTTTGAGTTGAAAAAATGTTGTATTTTTAGTTCTTACATGGACGAAAATAATGTTTTAGGGTCAAATGGTTCTTTGATTCCTTAAAATGTTAAAAGTCCTGGTCCTAAGCTAAGTTTTGATACCAATCTTATCACGATCGTACTTAAAACACTTAAGATATGCTAGAAATATAACAGAAACTAAAAAAAATAAAATACAATACAGGAATTGAAATTATACAGGGACTGTTATCATTTTAAGTTTTATTATAAAACTCAAAAGTAATCATTATTTTTAAGCAAAACAAGAAATAGCCATTATTTAATGAGTTTTATTTATTTTGCTCAAAAATAATGATTATTTCTTGAATTTTATTTTTATTATTTTATTTTTATAATTAAAATAATAAAAAATCATAAATTTGAAGATCATGGTAAAATTGCATAAATTAAGCTCTTTTAAATAACTAGAAATAATTTAATTTTTTAATTACAAAAAAAAAAATAATAATAATAATCAATATATACCGACTCTAATTTTATAACTATAGTTTCTTTTTGAAAACATCTTAAGCTAGAACTGACTGTTGTTTAAGAATTTGCAAAGTTATTTTTTAATTATTTTTAAGACCATACAAATCGATGCACCCTAATGCATATATATAGTATTCTTGGCTCACCCTCATCGGAGAGCAGCAGCTCATCCTCGTCGGCGCCAAGCAGCGCCTGATCATCGATGTCATCGCCCAATCCTAGTTCATAGTTGAGCAAATCGTCGCTGTAAAAAGAATAAGAAACAAATTAGAACAAACATATGGAAAGATTGCATGCCTTTTTCAGCACTAAACTCAGCACAGAGTAAAAAAAAAAATCAATAGTTTAATATGCCAAGTATCATTAAAAGATATTTACTACAAAATATAATTGTAGTTTAAAATGTGTGAATAGCGTATGGAAATATTGCCTGCCCTTTTCAGCAGTGAAATCAGCACAGTGTACAAAACAATAATTATAAATAATAATAAAAATCAATTGTTTAATATGTCAAGTATCATCAGAAGATAATTACTACAAAATATAATTGTAGTTAAAAATATGTGAAGAGTTCCTTGAAGCGTGTCCATGAATGTACATATATAGAAAGTGGCTCACAGCTTGTTTTGATCCACTACATTTACATATAGCAAATTTTAAATAATTCATCATTTAATTAAAATAATAAACGCAGAATTTATAAATAATGTTTATCCGAACTAAGCAATAAAAACAAAGCATAGCTAAAAATGTAGTGGGCAGTGTAGTATATGTATGTTTATATGCATATGTATATAGTTTGTCAACAAAGTGTTTTGACAAAATAAAAAATAACATTGTTTCTTTTTCTTTTTTAAATAGTTCAGCTCAAAAAAAAAATCTTTTTCTTAACTTGTTCGAAGGACCATCATAAAATATAATACAATTTTGCATATTGTTTGCAAAGGAAATTGTGTAAATATTTGATTTAGTCAGAACACTTTCTTGACTAACTGTAAGCAAATGGTGAAACTCGATTTTTGTATAATTTCCATTTTGTGTGGTGCAAAAGTAATGTTGTTTTCTGCATGTTTTTCAACACTTGCAGGTACTGCTGGGTTCTTTTAACCTCACACACACACACACCAGCATACACTTGCAAATGCCTTGAAAATATGTATGCATGTGTGTGTGTGTGTGTATGCACATATTTAAATACATTAAAATGCTGCACGTTTCAGTTGCAGCTGCATTTAGCAAACAATAAACACTTATATTGATATAATCACATGTGAATTTGCAATTATTTGCATTTTCACGAGACTTACTTAATGTCCGACATTTTGATTGCGGCCACAAAGGCAGCGGCAGCGGCAGAGACGCAGCGGCTGCGGCAGCTGTTGACACTCAGCGGCAGCGCACCAAACGCGCGTATGTGTGTGTTTGTGTGTATGTGTTTGAGTGTATCAGTGTGTTTGTGTTCGCGTGTGTGTGTTGTGTGCGTGTGCGCGTTATGTGGATAAGTAGAACAAACGTTTGTCTACTTCACTTTGGTCGTTTATAACATTTTCGTTAATTGCTTGATCGTTCACATTTATTTAGCATATGCATATACACTTGGCATTTTAACAATTAAAATCAAAATATCGCACGAATAACTAAATGAAAACGCTGCGCTGCCAGCGTTTTCCACACGCAGTTTTTGTGCAGTTTTTTCACTTTTCAGCACTCGAGTTGAACACTGCTCAACACTAAACTCTGCGCCTTGCAGCGTTGCCATCTTATGAAAATATTGTGTACCGTAAATTTTATACCGAAAATATACCAGAACATTCTGTTATTAAAAATACTGAAATGTACATTTTTAGACATCGTTAGTTTCAAAATGCAATAACTTTGCAATAAATCAATAAATTTGATAAAAATAAAAAATTTAAACTAGATAAAATTAAGGAAAACATTTCAAAGAAGGTTTGAAGGTTTGCAAAATTCCTAAAAAATATATTTAAAAAAGCTGAAAATTTCAACAAAAACTCTGCAAAATCAGGGTGGCAACCTTTGGTCCAAAACAGTGTTTCCACATTTGTGCTGCCAAGTATTCATGGAGAACAATAGCTGTTTCTGGCTGGAAAGCACTTAAATATATTTTTGTGGGCACTTTGGCACAGCTTAACCAAAAATATTAGTGGCAAAACTTAGCTGAAAATATATTTAAAATAGCCAGATTTCCAGCTTATAGCAGTTTTGGAATTTATCCAGCAATCGAACTTTGAGAATAGACAGAGCTAGCTATAAAATAGCTAAGCTGGCAACAATGGCAAAGCGACACAGCTCTGCTCGATACTAGAGGGGCACAACTATCGATAGTGAAAGGCTGCCATCGATACAACGGCAGTAGTTTCCAATTGGCACACGGCACGCAATGTTGAGCGCTCCCAGCAGCTGTGCGCATTAATTAGAAAAATAAATAATATTCGTTTCGTGCGAAAAAATTGACAAAATTTAAAAGTAAATTCATGCGGCTGGTGAAATAGTCATAAAACTGGATATGAGTGTCTGACATGCAAACAGTTTTGCTTGCAACGAGTTCGCGTCACAGTGGTTACAAGTTGAATAGAAAGGAGCAAAAAAAATTTAAACAACAACAACTAAAATTTATTGTGTTGCAATTAGCCAAGTTACGATAATATACATACATATATACGGGCAGACTGAATTATTTTGGCTTTTTGATTAGGTTTATTTTCTATACACACACACACACATGAATCGATGCTGATAACTTAAATAAAACAAACAACGCGTAAGTTCCAATTGGAACAGTGAAATGCAAATGCAAATGCCAATTCGAATTCGAATTCAAGTTTAACAAAAATGTATGACGAACAAAATGCACAACAGCAACAAGAACAACAACAGCTGACTAATATGGAGAGAATGCCGCCTGTTGCGTCCGTTCGTCTGTCAATTGTGGGCATGACTTGTCAGTCGTGTGTACGCAACATTGAAAGCAACTTGTCCCAGCAAATTGGAGTACTGCAAGTGCGCGTCCAATTGGATGAAAATGCAGGCTACTTTGACTACGATCCCAATCAGACAACTGCCGCACGCATTGCCAATCAGATCGATGACATGGGCTTCGATTGCAGTTATCAAGCGGATTTGTGCCCCGCCAGCGGCACAGCGAATATACGTGTTTTAGGCATGACTTGTCAGTCGTGTGTACGCAACATCGAGGGTCATGTGGGCAACAGTAAGGGTATTCATAAGATCGAGGTGCAATTGGAGCAGAAACTGGCAAGGGTGCAATATAATCCAGATGAGCTGACAGCGGCGGGAATTGCGGAAATGATCGATGACATGGGCTTTGAGGCGAGTGTGATAGAGAGGGAGACAGTGCCAGCTGGAGATCCAGTTGGAGTTGCTGCTCCAGTTGGAGTTGCAGTTGCAGTTGCTGCTCCTCCCACTCCCACTCCCAAACCCGCTGCCAATGGCGCTGCCACCCTGTTGCCCATTGAGCAGGAGCTTTTGTCCAAGTGCTTCCTCCACATACGTGGCATGACCTGTGCCAGCTGTGTTGCCGCCATTGAGAAGCATTGCCGCAAGATCTATGGACTGGATAGCATCTTGGTGGCTCTACTCGCTGCCAAGGCCGAGGTTAAATATAATCCCAATGTACTCACTCCCGAAAACATTGCCAAGTCCATAACGGAACTCGGTTTTCCCACGGAGCTCATCCATGAGCCCGACAACGGCGAGGCCGAAGTCCAATTGGAAATTGTGGGCATGTCCTGTGCCTCCTGTGTCAACAAGATCGAGAGTCACGTCCTCAAGCTGCGCGGCGTCACAGCGGCGTCCGTTACTTTGCTGACCAAACGAGGTGAGTGAGCGACTAAGCACATACTCTGTAAAATTATGATAGTGGAAGCTAGTGTGTAAATTACTAGAGCCTTGAAGGGAACTCTTTTAATTGGAAAAAAAAAATTTATTGTAACTACAACGACTTTTATATACCCTGTAAAATTAAGTTGGTGGAAGCTAGTATGTAAATTACTAGAGCCTTAAAAGGAACTCTTCAAATTTGAAAGAAAAGATAAGAAGATAAGAAAAACTAATTATTTGTAATTACGACGACTTTTGTATGCCCTGTAAAATTTGGAAAGTGAGAGAAGAGAGACAGAGACAGCGAGAGATGAGGATATTATAAGGAAATTTAAAAGAAATAACTGGAGCACTAGAAGGAACTCTTTAAATTTCAAAGAAAAGATTAGAAGATCAGAAAAAAAATCTATTTGTTATTACCACGACTTTTGTATGACCTGTAAAATATAGAAAGTGTGTTAAAAAGTAGTTAAACGAATTCCTCAGATGTTAATCGCAGAGTGTTAAAAAAAATTCAATTATAAAGAATTTCTTCATATACGAACAACCTCAAATTGTCGTAACTTAATCAAAATCTAACCGATCTTCAATCAGAATGTCATTATAATCATGATTCGGCCTCTAAATTTATTCTGCATTAAAATTTTATTTTATTCGCAAATAATTTTGAAAGTTACATTTTTCTCGGTCACTCTCGCCAGGACTTGATTTCGGTGGTAAGGGTCCCCCCTTTGATATTTTGAAAATTGAAAATTTCAAATCTCAAGTTTTCACTTTTAATTAACTCCTTATATCGTAATTAGTATAAAACAACACTTTAAAATTAATTCTGAGACCTTTCATTTTCTTGTAAAAAATCATGTGAAATTGAACAAAAATTTGCAGTCTGACCAACTTCAAACTCTCATAACTTGATCAAAACTAAACCGATTTGGAAACGGAATGTCATTTTGATCATGATTCTGCCTATTAATTCATTCTGCATTCAAATTTAATTGATTTTGTAAAAAAAATAATTTCCCTCTGAATCTTGGATTCGATGCTAAGGGTCCCCCCTTTGATATTTTGAAAATTGAAAATTTTAAATCTCAAGTTTTCACTCTTAATCAACTCCTTATACCATTATTAGTATAAAACAACACTTTAAATTTAATTTTGTGACCTTTCATTTTCTTGTCAAAAATCATGTGAAATTGTACAAAAATTTTGACTTGTAAAGTTGCTAGATCCAAAGTCTGATCAACTTCAAACTTCCATAACTTTGCCAAAACTGATCTAATTTCCGAGCGGAATGTCATTTTGTTCATGATTTGGCTTCTAAATTCATTTTGCATTCAAATTTAATTATTATCTTAAAAAAAAAAGTTTCCCCTTTAAATCTTGGTGTTGATTTTAATGCTTGGGAAAGGCTATAAAATTAACAGTAAAATTTTTGTCATTTCTATTGTAGAATTCGATGTACTCTCAATTTCATAATGAATTCCTGCATTGTTTATAAATATGAAAAAGAAGTCAATATTTATATTGTTTAAATTCGAGCACCTACCCCATATGTAGACACAAGGCACGTCTGCTCACTGTGTCATAATATATATCCATATATCACCTCGCTTTATTGCTTTCCCTACATATTGTTATCATCACGTGTTGTTCCAGCTGACAAAAAAATTAAATACTCGTACTTCGTAGAAAAACAATCAATCCGTATTGAAATTTCAATTCATTTTCTTGTTCAAGATGTGAAAACTCTTAGTCTGGTTTATTTGTACAAAAGATTTAGTATAGTATGTATTGTGTATATAGTATATTTAGTTTTATGCTTGATAAGAAGCGGGGGCAACAAACGAGAATAACAACAACTACAACAACAATAACAATACAATAGAGAGCAGGCGATTAAATATTTCTCAAATACTCGTACTCGTACTCGTACTTGTTCTTGTTATCGGGGTTACTATACCAACAGAATCACAATGGCTGGGGCCTCGAGAATGCAAAAGAAATCGTTCAATATAACTTGCATACAACGACTTTTAGCTGATTGATAAATATTGCTTAATTTATTTGTAGCACTTGAATAAATTACAAAAACAAATAAATATTTTTTACTTATGTTGCAATTGTAAATATAGAGACTTGTTTCGAAAAACTGGGTAAATTAAGTCAAGTAATCAATGAAATTTATACATTCCTATTGTAATATTAAAAAAAAAGAAGAAAAAGTGCAAACTTGTTGCCTAGTGTTATTAACTGATGTATAAAATCAGAAAAATGATTTGTAGAGCTGCAAGAATCTGTAGTTTGTGAATTAAAATTGAGCAAGGTATTTATAGAATTTAAAGAAATTTAAAATAAACTATTTCCATTTGTAAGGAACTCTGAAAACTCGAAAAAGAATATGCAAGTGATCTATCAGACTTGTATATAATCCTACTTTTAACTGATGAATAAAAGCTGAAAAGATACTTGAAAAACTGAACTTTTTAGTTCCTGAATAAATTAATCAAATTATTTATATAGTTTTATTTCTAAGGATAATTCTAATTTTAAGTGATGAATAAAGTTGGATAAATTTAAAAACTCATTAGTTATGTTTTAATTCTCTAGGTAGAAACTCAGAAAACAGACAAAAGTGATCCAAGTGATCTATATAAAACTTATATAATCCTACTTTCAACTGAAAAAATATTTATAGTACTTAAATTTGTAGAAACTGAATAAATTAATAAAATTATTAGATTCTGAAGATAGAAAATCAAAAATCTCAGAAAAGTGATCCAAGCGATCAAAACAAAAAACTTTAATAATTTTTCAAAGTTTAAAGTAATAATTTAAATCTATATGCAATATTTATAGTACTTAAATTTGTAGAACCTGAAAAAATTAATAAAATTATTCGATTCTGAAGATAGAATATCGAAAATCTGAGAAAAGTGATCAAAACAAAAAACTTTAATAATTTTTCAAAGTTTAAAGTGATAGTTGAAATCTATATGCAATATTTATAGAACTTAAATTTGTAGAACCTGAATAAAATTATTCGATTCTGAAGATAGAAACTCGAAAATCTGAGAAAAGTGATCGAAGCGATCAAAACAAAAAACTTTAATAATTTTTCAAAGTTTAAAGTGATAATTGAAAACTATATGCAATATTACAGTACTTAGATTTGAAAAACCTGAACAAATTAATAAAATTATTAGATTCTGAAGATAGAAACTCAAAAATCTGAGAAAAGTGATCCAAGCGATCAAAGAAAATACTTTAATAATTTTTCAAAGCTTAAAGTGTTAATTGAAATCTATAGAAATGTTTGTAAACAGAGGAAACTTATCCATTTAGTTTAAGTTCACTTCGCATGCGATCGGTCATTAAAAGTCTTGAATACTTTGAGTCATATATCCAAGCAATGGAATATGCATATATTTGTATATATATATATATATATTTATATGGGGGTTCACATATGTGCAATTACTTATATGCATGCTCACAATGCCGATCGAGGGACGCCTTTGTTTTGTTTTGTTTTGTTTTGTATGCATTTTGATTGGATACAGAGCTACAGATACAGATACAGCTACAGACGCAAAAGATACAATTTCAATTGACTTTCAGACGATCAAAGTGATCATGCAATGTTTTCTAATGCCTTCAAAATGATTTTTCCAAAGTGCAGCTCAAGTTTTAAGCTGAAAGTGAAAGAGCTCTCTAGCTTGCTATCTCTTTCTTTCTGCCTGTATCTTTCGACCATTCAATGTATCTTTTTTTTTTTTTTTGAAATTTATTATGTTTTTTGGGTTTCTTTTGGCGTTTTGCTTCGTTGCTTTTGCTTTTGCGCATGCGCAACATTTACATTCACCTTCACTTTGTTTGGATTTTTGCTGTTTGTCGCAGATTTCCGCTTAAGCTTTAGATACACAGATACAGATACAGATGCAAAGATACAAAGATACATGCTCTATTATGCAAGATCATGCTCTCAATAAATTTGAGTTGGTCGAGGCTATTTTGGTTTGTCTCAGTTCTTGTTGCTGCCCCAAAAAAGTATTGGATAGTTTTTAATAACATCTATAACCATTACAAGAAAACTGGTTTCTTTCACACTTTCATTTTGCGTGCAACCAGCTCATAAGTCAGAGATTGATCGACTTACTGTTACCCTATGTAATTTTAAACACACTGCTTTTTTAATTATTGAAATATCTCTTATATTTATTGTTCAATTTTTCTAAAAGTTTCAAAATACAAAGTTTACATGTTAAGAAAGAAGTATGCCAAATATCAAAGCTTTAACTCTTAAAATAAAGCTTATAACTAATTTATTAAAATTGTATTACGTCAGAGATTGACGAAATCCACACGTTTGTTGTTCTGGGTGGCAACACTGCACTGTTCATAGACTTAATAACAATATTATACGCTACAAATAAACAAACAACTTTTTCATAACATTGAATGAAATTCTTATGATATAATAATAAATATATAGATGATACAGGAGTCGCATATTTCATAGCAGCTTCAGACTGCAATGAATTCCACCAGAATTGCAACTTATAGTCTCCAAAAAGATCCACATACATTCCAATCGTTTGATTTGCTTCAAATAAATTTTTTTTTATTGCTTTAATATCATATCATACAATATAATGATGACTTTTAATTTGTGTACAACTTTAAAAATAATAAAGTTTTGGAGTTTTTAGAGAAATAAGTCTTATAAAATAATGATTTTCTGAGTATTTTTTTTTTATTATTTAAAAATTACAATCAAGTTATAATTTTGACTTTTCTATAAATTTTATTGACTCAATGATTTATATATATATTTTTCTTGTCTTACTAAGTAGTTTTATATTAAAATTTATCAGAAATATTTTAAATTACATTTTGAGTTTTATTTTTAAGCTTTATAAAATTTTATGTAATCCATATTTTTAAGCAAAAAATAAAACTCACGCCATAATCATTATTTTACAAGTTTTATTTGGTTGCAGATAATTTAATAATTTAATTTTTAGTGCTGAAAATAATGATTTATTGATTTAAGTCTAACCCAAAGCTCATCATTATTAAATCGAGTAAATTACCGAATTGAAAACGTGCATAGTTTACACATAAAAAAGGATTTTGGTACATTTCACACTTTATCAAAGTTACTTTAAGTGAATGATTTTTTTCAATTTAAAAATATATCGAAGTAAACATTTTAAAAGTCGCTGCTTTTAATCAAAGTTCGTCAACGAATCATGTAAATTTTTCGTTTAATTACAAAAGTTTTTTGGGCGTTAAAAAAAACTTTTGTTCATGGCCAATTTGTAGCTAATTTTGGTTTCAATTTGGGGCAAAAAACAAGTTGAAAGAATATCAAAAAAAAAAAAAATGTTAGTGTGACTTGCTTGACTAGAACAAAGTTGTTTGAAGTTGAGAGGAACATATGTTTTAACTGCCGATGCTTATCAGATAAGTGACTTGTTAATGGGCAAGCAACAACAATAACAAAACAACAACAACAATGGGAAAAACAACAGTAGCAGCTAAATACAACAATGCACAATGTTCTAAAAATGAAAACGAATCGAAGCGAAGCGATAAGATGCAACAGCAGCAACAACAAAACTAACAACAACAACAATCGAATTTGTGGGTGTACACACTAGCAAACAAACACAGATACACACACACACACACACACAAAGACCAACACACACTCACATACAAAGAAAATTGCGTTTATCTGCCATTGGAATTGACTTGAGCGAACGATCGATCGATCGATCGATCGATAGACTAATCGTTTGTCGTCGTCGCATTTCGATTTCGTGATAATTATAATTAGCATTCAATATTGTACTAATAATATGTTAATTCTCTGGCTCTTCAATCAACTGATTTTTGCACACGACCAATTTTAATATTTTGCGGAAATGTTTTTTTTTACATTTCTATTGAATAGTTTCCGTTTCGTTTTTTATGACACTTAAAATTGGAAATTGGTAAATATAATTAATTGTTAGAATGTCTTCCATATTTTTCCCTTAGCGCTTTTTCAAGAGCTTTCGACTGCGATAACTCTGTTAAATTTTAACCAATTTTCTTGCGAAATTAAAAATATAAATAAGATTACTTGTTAGAATGTCTTCCATATTTTTCCCTTAGGGTTTAGCGCAAATTTTAACACATTTTCTTGCGAAATTAAAAATAAATACACTGAAAAAAAGACCTAAAAACATATTTTTTTGTTAAAACAAGTCGATTTCAAGACCGAATTACTACAATATTAAACTGAAATTCGCAGTTCTTAATGTTAGAATACAAATTTAAAATATCTTGGTAAATAAAAATATATTGTATATTTTCATATAAAATCAACAAAAATATATTATATATTTTCATGTAAAATCAATAAAAATATATTGTATATTTTCATGTAAAATCAATAGTGTTGCCGTGGTGCTGTGGTTAGAGTTGCCGCTTTAGTTTAAAAACATGAAGCGGGGGCTCGAATCCCACATATGTCCAGGAAAAACATATTAAAAAGAGAAAAACATATTAAAAGGAATATTTATACAAAAATACCAAGTGTGAAACAAATTTATATATCAAAATAAAACAACAATAGAAATATTATAAATTGAAATCCTTATTATTTTTTCTACTTATATTTGTGGACTTGAAAAAATAGGAATTTCTGAGCCAATTATTAAGAGCTTAGTCTCATTTGAAATGTTCTTTAAACCAAGATGTGTATCTAAGTTTATAAATTTTATGTACTCAACGCATTTTTAAGACCAACATTCTTAGTTTTGAAACCAAAATGATGATTTAAGAAATGTGTTTTTCATCAGTCAAGGTGCATAAACTATTTTAATAAAAACTTGGTAAATTTGTGTCTAAAACGTAAAGTTTTTCAATATTTTATAATTACAACTTAAGATCGATGACCTGTTCAATTGAACTTATTGTGTAGAAATGACTGCAACTTTTATTAACTTTAGTTCTTTTTCCTTTCTTTTTATTTGCGCAGCCGCGATGATGATGAAATTGTTGTTATCTGCTGTGATTCAGTGCAATTTATTGATGTCGTAGGCGGGGGATTCTTTTTTTTTATTTATTTTTTGTGTTCTTCACACATTTGCAAATTAATTTGTAAGGGTATTTTTTTTTTTGGTGCTGCTTCTTATCCAATCCATAAATGTAAATTGCTGAAAATAACTGTACTAACTATCTAGATAAGGTGAGAAATTCGTCGAGTCATTCAACTACGGGTGTGGTAACCACATTTTGCCCCTAGTTTTTTTTTTTTTTTTTTTTGGAAACATGTTAATCAACGTCTACAATGCCGTTCTTATAACATCAATAGCAACAACAATTGCGACTAACGAAAAAAATGCTCTCGTATCTTATCGATAAGTTACAACAACAACAATAATGGGAACTACAACAACGTAGACAGTGGCGTCAATCCCGAAACATGGTAAAGCTTCTGGGCTTTGTCGGTAGTGCCTGCTTCTTGGCCAAGTTCAACAGCCGTTTGGGCCGTACATTTGTAATTTGAGCTGCTGCTTTGCTGGCCAGGTGATTAACAAACTTTGTTTTTGCATGCAGTTCTATCGGCGGGTACACTGAAAAAAACGACCGCTTCGTCTTTTATGAAATTGGAAATTGAAAAATAAAATTATTTACATTTCTAACAATGTATCCATACTTTTCCCTTAGCGCTTTTTCAAGACTTTTTGACTGTGAAAACTCTATAAAATTTTAATCAATTTTCTTGAGAAATTAAAAATTTATATACACTGAAAAAAAGACCTAAAATCAAGAACATTCATCTTAAATATTTTGTTTGTATATTAACGCAATTTTGAGACTAATTTACTAAAACTTAGAATATTAATAAAAAAAACAAGTGGGCGGCTACAGTCGGGCACGCTCGACAGTAGGATACCCTGTGCCCAGGTATTCTGTACTAAAAACTTATTTTCGACCGATTGTTCCTATGGCAGCTATATGATATAGTAAACCGATCTGAACCAAATTGGGCCAGGATGTCTACCACTAAACTTAATGCATATTCTATCAGTTTGGTTAAAATATCTCAAAAAACAAAAAACTTTTTCATACTAAAACTTAATTTTCGACTGAGCGTCTCTATGGCAGCTATATGATATAGTTGTCCGATTTGAACCAAATTTAGTCAGGATGTAAATTACCAGCTCAGATATATATTGTGTCAAATTGGTCGAGGTATCTCAAAAAATCAAGAAGTTTTTCATAATAAAACTTAATTTTCGATCTATCGTTCCTATGGCAGCTATATGATTTAAAGGTCCGATCCCAAAATAAAAACAAACTTGATCTGCATACGGTATCCAGGAATCTACTTATCAAGTTTGAAGTCTCTAGCTCTTATGGTCTCTGAAAGAAATTATAAAATTAAAAATCTTCCCCCTTTAATTTTTTTAATTTTAAATTTTTAGAAAATGTATTCATTTAATTAAAAAATGGTCTTATTTGAAATGTTCTCCAAATCAAGATGTGTTTTTCAACTAAATTTAATTTTATTCTTCTGACGCATTTTCAAGACCTAAATTCCTAGTTTTAAGACCAAAATCTTGATTTTAAAACATTTTTTTTTATTAGTGTAAAAAGGGGACAGAGAGGCAACCAGCAGCTCCAGTTTGCAATTGAATCCGGCAATGAAACCGGTTAACAGTCGTCATGCCAATAATAAAATAAAGAAAAATAATGAAAAAAATAGCTGAAAGCCAGCTAAATACTAAATACTTACTTATGCGCTCCAATTCCACAATTCCAATTCCAATTGCCAGACAGTTCGAGGCAAAGACTTTCATGACTTGCGCACAGGCGTGGCCATTAGAATAATAACACCCCCCGTCGAGCGTTTTAATCTTTAATGAAATGAAATCGATGATCGACAATCTTAAAAATTAGCACTAATTATTGTGAATATAAGCGGACAATCTAATGGAAATTTGTTTATCTCTTTTATAGCTTATAATAGCTTTAAAAACTTTTGATTTATAATGTGTGTTTTATGAGGTTCTATAATTTACAAAAAAAAAAACTTTTCTTAACAATTACAATTTTTTTATTAATTCTCTAATTAATTTATTAATTCTCACAAAAATAATATTGCTGAATATATTTCAAACTATTTGCACAATTTTTTCTGTAAAAATTTTAGCTTTCTAGTTCTTACGGTTTGGGCTGTACATCAATCAATTAATTAAAATTATTTATGTTTACATATAGCTGATTATTTCTGTGGTACTTTTTTATTACAATAAATTAATATATATTTACTTTATTTAATTGATGATCTTGAAATTTGTTTTATTATAACATAAGCTAAATTTTGTCGATAAAAATTCATATTTAAAATAGTCAAATTTATATTTAACTCACTTTTTTGCGTAATATATTTTCATTAAAAGAAAATTATGTATATTTTCTTTATTTTAATTTATTTTTGAGTGTTTCTAAAATATGTGCATATTTTTAGATAATCTAATCTATTGTTTTAAATGCAATATTCGCTCATTCAGCAACATATTTAACTATCAAAGTCTGCAAACATTTGTAGCCCAATTTTGAAATGTCACTGATAACGATTATAATCTCTGTTTTAACAGGTAGTCGAACTGTATCTTATTCTAAACTGTTTACAGATGATATTTTCTAAATTTAAGAACTATCATGTACTTTTTCTGTAAGTCTAAAGTTTTATTAGATTTCTAGTCTCCTCTCGCCTTAATCTGTTGGTCTTTGTTTAAAGTCTATTATTGTTGTGCACTACTGATTAGATTAATCTGAATTTGGCTCATAATTTTTGAGTAAATACAAAAGATATGTATTTGCCTTTCTTTATGGAACCCGTTTTGTTTTTTCTATAGATTGCAAGTGTCGGCAATTTCTTTCTTTCTTTCTATTATAATCTACAAGTACGATCGACCTTTCACTCGTTTCTTATTCCTCTTAACTCGATACGTGCCTGTTGCAGCTTTCCATTTGTGTGGCATTTGTGGGTACTAAGCTGAAGGCATGTCTATTTTTATAGACGCCACTGTAGCAAATACTGCGAACTATTAGACGCTTTTATACCCTGTACAGGGTGTTGTAATTTGCGCTTTAAGGAAAGTGTAGTTTTCAAAGTATTCAAAGTATACAAAAAAAATAAAAATAATTCAATAAATTTAAATCTTGTTTAGATATTCCTATCAAATTTTTTATTTCAGTAAGATTTTGAAGCACTAAAAAATATATTCAGCCTGTTGTTCCTATTTTATAGGATTTCAAAAAAATCTATTTTTACGTTGTATTTTTATAGAAATGATCTTTCTTTACTTAAATTCTCCAAATCAACTTTAATTTAATACGCCAAATATTTTCGGAATGAAATTAAAACAGGTTTACCTTGACATTTTTGTAGGTTGTTTATTAAAAACTTAACGACTAAACCTAAATTAGCAAATTAAGAGTTGCAAATATCGGGTTTTCTCAAACAAAAAAAAAAAATAAATTATCGATTTTTCCTGAAAATCGATTTGATTAACTCGATAGATTATCAAAATGAATAATCATGCTAAAGTACCTAAAAATCGCTTTCGCAAAAATCGGGTTTTCGATATTTCCATGTATTTTTTAATATAAATATAAAAATCTTTGTCCTGTCTCACTCACTGATTACTTTATAAAACTGAAACAACTGAAAGCTGTCATAGAACAACATTTTTTTTTATAAATTTGGAGATTAAAATCTAAACAAAGGACCAACTTGGATTTTTTTCTTTATTTTAACTTTTAAGAATTTTGTTTCAATCTTAAAACTTTTTTTTTCTAGTTATTAACTCTTTTTTTGGTTTTTTTTAGGCAAATTCCGATATATAACCGATGATACGGGGCCGCGTAGCATCTGTGAGGCGATCGAGGCGCTTGGATTTCAGGCCAAGCTGCTCAGCGGGCGGGACAAGATGGCGCACAACTATCTGGAGCACAGGGAGGAGATACGCAAGTGGAGGAATGCGTTTCTCGTCTCGCTGATCTTCGGCGGTCCCTGCATGGTGGCCATGATCTACTTTATGCTCGAGATGAGCGACAAGGGACACGCCAACATGTGCTGCATTGTGCCAGGGCTGTCCATGGAGAATCTGGTAATGTTTCTGCTCTCCACGCCGGTGCAGTTCTTTGGTGGCTATCACTTCTATGTGCAATCCTATCGAGCGATCAAACATGGCACCACAAACATGGATGTGCTCATCTCGATGGTGACGACCATTTCGTATGTTTACTCCGTTGCTGTGGTCATTGCGGCGGTGCTAATGGAGCAGAACAGTTCACCTTTGACCTTCTTCGACACTCCGCCCATGCTGTTGATCTTTATTTCGCTGGGTCGCTGGCTGGAACACATTGCCAAGGGCAAAACCTCGGAGGCGCTATCAAAACTGCTCTCTCTCAAGGCTGCGGATGCGCTGCTTGTGGAGATCTCCCCGGACTTTGATATCATCAGTGAGAAGACCATATCCGTGGATTATGTGCAGCGTGGTGACATTTTGAAGGTCATACCGGGTGCCAAGGTGCCCGTGGATGGCAAGGTGCTTTACGGACACTCCAGCTGTGATGAATCCCTCATCACCGGTGAATCCATGCCGGTGGCCAAGCGCAAGGGAGCCGTGGTCATCGGTGGCTCCATCAATCGCAATGGTGTGCTCCTCGTGGAGGCCACACACACTGGCGAGAACACAACGCTGGCGCAGATTGTGCGTCTCGTGGAGGAGGCACAGACCTCCAAGGCACCCATTCAACAGCTGGCGGATCGCATTGCCGGCTACTTTGTGCCCTTTGTGGTCTGCATCTCGAGCATTACGCTGATTGGTTGGATCATTGCTGGCTTTGTCAATCCCGATCTGGTGCCCGTTGCCATGGAGCATAAAATGCACATGGATCGCAATACGATTGTCATCAGCTATGCCTTCAAGTGTGCCCTCAGCGTCCTGGCCATTGCCTGCCCCTGTGCCCTAGGTCTGGCCACGCCCACCGCCGTCATGGTCGCCACCGGCACGGGTGCTACCAACGGTCTCCTCGTCAAGGGCGCCACTGCCCTGGAAAATGCCCACAAGGTCAGTTGCAACTCTCCGCCTCCAAATTGGAATGTTTCTTTTTATTCCATCATTGTTCAATTCCAATTTTCATATTCTTCCCTTAACACTTTTTCGAAAACTTCTTAACTTTGCAAAGAATTTACAAATATTTTATCATTATTGGACTTATAATTTCCTTCTCCATCAAAATTAAAAAATTCCATTTTTTTTTATATACACTCATACTTTTTCAAAAACTTCACCGTGCCATAACTTTGTCAAATCTTAACCGATTTTCTTTTGGAATATCAATTTTATCTTTATTTGGCCTCTATTTTGACTTTGCATTTAAATTGGAAAACTCAATTTTTTTTCCATCACTGTCTATTTTCTTACTACTTTTGATTTTCAAATTCAACTGCTTTGGAAACATTCAATAATGCTAAATCGATGTATTATTTGCCGATTGATCTACAACTCGATTTTTATTTCTTTCGATTTTTGTTATTTCGACGTTAAACTTGACTTACAGCTTGGTTTTACATCACAAATAAAATTGTATTGCTTATATTTTTAATTTATAATTATATAATTTGCATTCGATTGTTCCTATGCCAGCTATATGATAAAGTAACCCGATTTTGTTCAAAATTTAATTAGGTTGTAAAATATAGTAAGGCATCTACAATCTGTAATTTTGGTTAAGATAGCTCTTAAGCTAACAAAGTTTTTCATACCAAGCAAATATCTCAATGTGTGAACTTTGACCACGAATTTGAACACCTGGTCGAATTTTCTAAAAAGCCGTCTTATTGCTTAATAAAATTGTCTCAGCTATGTTGTGTCAAAATTACAGCCAGTGACAGTCAGCCAAAATTCAGTCAGTGAGTCAGGACAGAGAGTTTTATATAAATAGATTTATTGCACGATGAATTTGTCTTATGTATGTTAGGTCAAAATTGGGCTGCGAATGATCAGTCAGTGAGTCAGGACAGAGAGTTTAATATAAATAGATTTTGTGAGTCAGTCAGTCAGTCATTTGGTCAGGACAAAGAGTTTTATATAAATAGATTTTATATATGAAATTTTCTTATGTATGTTAGGTCAAAATTGGGCTGTGTAATGATCAGTCAGTTGGTCAGGACAGAGAGTTTTATATAAATAGATTTTGTGAGTCAGTCAGTCAGTCAGTGGGTCAGGACAAAGAGTTTTATATAAATAGATTTTATATATGAAATTTTCTTATGAATGTTAGGTCAAAATTGGGCTGTGTAATGATCAGTCAGTGAGTGAGGACATAGAGTTTAATATAAATAGATTTATTGCACGATGACAGTCTCAGTTATGTTGTGTCAAAATTGCAGCCTCCTAGGCCTTATGGCTTGGGCTGTGTAATGATCAGTCAGTGAGTCAGGACAAAGAGTTTTATATAAATAGATTTTATATAAAAAGATATTGCGCGATGAAATTGTCTTATTAAAGTGATAGGTCAAAATTTGGCTATGAGTCAGTCAGTCAGTGAGTCAGGACAAAGAGTTTTATATAAATAGATTTGTTGCACGATGAAATTGTCTCAGTTATGTTGTGTCAAAATTGCAGCCTGCTAGGCCTTATGGTTTGGGCTGTGTAATGATCAGTCAGTGAGTCAGGACAAAGAGTATTATAAAAATAGATTAAAATTGTAAATAAAAAAACAATTAAATAAATATCAATTGTCATTTAATTGTATTAATTCTCATATTCCTTTGCAGGTGAAGACTGTGGTGTTTGACAAGACGGGTACCATCACACATGGGACTCCGATGACCAGCCGGGTGACGCTCTTTGTGCCGCCGCAGGTGTGCAGCCTGGCCAGAGCACTGACCATCATTGGAGCCGCTGAGCAGAACAGCGAGCATCCGATTGCCTCGGCAATTGTGAACTTTGCCAAGGAGATGTTGAATGTGCAGACGAGTTTCGGCAAGAGTGCCAATTTCCAGGCAGTGCCGGGCTGTGGCATCCGTGCCAGTGTCTCCAACTATGAGCAGGCACTGAGACAGGCCTGCAATGCGGAGCGGATCATCAACTATGAGAATCTGTGGCGCAATCAGCCCAACAATGCGGTGGCCATCGATAATGGAGCGAGCATTGATCAGTTGCAGTTGCAGCACAAGTTTCTGGAGCAGCAGCTGCTCGCCTTGGATGGCGCACTCGAGGATCAGCAGCAGCAGCAGCAGCAGCAACAACAGAAGAGCACAGAGTTGCCATTGATTGATGGCCCAGAGATTCATGTGCTCATCGGCAATCGCGAGTGGATGCAACGCAATGGAATTGAGGTTCCCCTTGAGATCAACGACTGCATGACACGGGAGGAGCAGAAGGGACACACTGCCGTCCTCTGTGCCCTCAATGGTCAGCTGGTCTGCATGTTTGCCGTCGCTGACATGGTCAAACCCGAGGCTCATCTCGCCGTCTACACTCTGAAGCGAATGGGCATCGATGTCGTCCTTCTCACCGGCGATAACAAACACACGGCGGCGAGCATAGCACGCGAGGTGAGCATAAATCTATCGATTCATCAATCTATCGATTCACTACAAGTTTCATTATAAAACTCAAGAAATAATCATTAAAAAACTCATAATTATCATTATTTTTGATTTATTATAAAATTAAATTACAAAATAATCATTATTTTTTTCATCAAAACTAAAACTCAAGTTGTTATTTTGACTTTTTTTAAGAAATATGGAAAAATATTATATATATTCCTAGTCAAAATAACAACTACGGTTTTATTTTTGCACAAAAAAAAAAACTCAAGTAATAATCAAAGTAAAAAACTCAAAAACTAATCATTATTTTATGAGTTTTATTTTTTAAACTCTAATGATTATTTCTATGATTATTTCGTGAGTTTTATTTTTTTGCTCAAAAATAGAGCTTAGTTTCGATTTTAATGAAAAATTTGAAAACTCAAGTTTCTACATCTAGTCGAATTCTTAAATTGTTATTATAATTAATATAAAACAATAAACTTAATTCTGAACCCTCACATTTTCTTGTAAAAAATCATGTTAAATTGGACAACAAATTTGACTCGTAAAGTTGCTACGTCATAGTCTTGACCAACTTCAAACACTCATAACTTTGTCAAAACTAAGCCGATTTTCAAACGGAATGCCATTTTGTTCATGATTCGACCTCTAAATTTATTCTGCATTCAAATTTTGTGCAATTAAAAAATTTCATATTTTTCGACCAGAATTCGATTTGAAATTTTGAAAATTGAAATTTTTAAATCTCAAGTTTTCACTTTTAATCAACTCCTTATATCGATATTAGTATAAAATAACACTTTAAACTTGATTCTGAAACTTTTCATTTTCTTGTTAAAAATCATGTAAAATTGTACGAGAATTTTAACTTATAATGTTGCTGGACTCAAAGTCTGACCAACTTCAAACACTCATAACTTTGTCAAAACTAAACCGATTTTCAAACGGAATGTCATTTTGATCATGATTCGGCCTATTAATTGATTCTGCATTCAAATTTAATGGATTTTGTAAAATAAATTATTTTTCTCAAAATCTTGGGTTCGATGCTAAGGGTCCCCCCTTTGAAATTTCGAAAATTCAAAATTTTAAATCTTAAGTTTTCACTTTTAATGAACTCCTTATATCCTAATTAGTACAAAACGACACTTTAAACTTGATTCTGATACCTTTTATTTTCTTGTAAAAAATCATGTAAAATATTACGTAAACTTTGACTTGTAATGTTGCTGGGTCAAAGGTTTGGTCAACTTCAAACATGTATAACTTTGTCAGATTTATTCCTGTTTTCAATAAGTAGAGTCTGAATTGGAGGAAACTTTAGTTTACTACAAAATGTATTTATTATTATTGTAACCAATGTAATTGAATTACTAATAATTAATTAATTTCCTTGTCCACGCTTGCAGGTGGGCATTCGCACAGTGTACGCGGAGGTGTTGCCCTCACATAAAGTGGCCAAGATCCAGCGGATTCAGCAGCGCGGCATCCGGGTGGCGATGGTGGGAGACGGAGTCAACGACAGTCCGGCGCTGGCGCAGGCGGATGTGGGAATCACAATTGCCGCTGGCACGGATGTGGCTGCCGAGGCGGCGGATATAGTGCTGATGCGGAATGATCTGCTGGATGTGGTGGCCTGTTTGGATCTCTCCCGCTGCACAGTGCGTCGCATACGCTATAATTTCCTATTTGCCAGCATGTACAATTTGTTGGGCATTCCGTTGGCCAGCGGTCTGTTTGCACCGTTCGGCTTTACGCTGCAGCCCTGGATGGCATCGGTGGCGATGGCGGCCAGTTCGGTGAGCGTTGTCTGCTCCTCGCTGCTGCTGAAAATGTACCGCAAGCCGACAGCGAAAACGCTGCGTACGCCGGAATACGAGGCACAGTTGGTGGCGGAACGAGCACGCCGTAATGGCTCCGAGTCGGAGCTGGACAAGTTGTCGCTGCATCGCGGATTGGACGATATGCCGGACATGTTGAATGGCAAACGTTTGACCTTTAAACGCTCCAATACATCGTTAATATCCCGCATCTTTAGCTCCAGCGGAAATGGCAATGGCAAGCACGAGGAAGGACTTCTGGAGGATTCCCAGGAGCGCACACCTCGCATCCTGCAGTCCCGTTACCTGGGCGACACCACCGAGCTGCAAAAACTCTAGAAGAAATGGAGAAAATTCAAAAGAAAATTGAAATTCAAACAAAACGCGACCAAAATTCTTTACAGTGAATTGTTTAATTAGATTTATGCAAAATTATAATATAACAAATACAGCTACCAACTATAAATAATTCTATTATCTTTAATTGTTATAACAACTGTACATATGGCTATAAACAAAACAACACACAAAACGCTGAAAAAAAACATTTAATTTAGTTAAACATCCACATTTTCCTCTATTTCCTTATCTTTTTTTTTTTTTTGTTATACATGTAAATCTAGTTTTTTATTTGTTTTTTTTTTTTTTTTGTTAATATCTTGATTATATAATTTAAGTTCACTGTGAAAATAGAACAAAGAAGGAAAAAACAAACAAAACTAAGCTATTGACTATTGTTACTTATTCTTAGCTAAATGAATAAAGCAAAACAAAAGAGAAACAAACAAGCTTAAGTAAATAATATTAATGATTAATGATAATAATAATGTTGATCTGATATACATACATATATATTTTGTGCATATATTGCATTGTTTAACTGTATAAATTCATATTATATTTAATCACAATCGCAATCAGCAACAGAATCGAGCACAAATTTATAGAATACGAAAAATTATAAATGACGTTTTTTTTTCTTTTCATTATTTTTGATATAACGAGTACATTTATATACATATACTATATACACAGATTTGTAAAGTTTATAAATAATGTACATAAATATTGTTTACAATGAGAGCATGAATAAAGAAGAGATGATCCCATACCAGCAAATAATACGATATAATTCATTTTTTTTGTTTACACTTCTCAGATCATATTGGGAAATTTAATTAATTTGCAACAGAAAAATATGAAAAACTATTGTAATAGTTTAAAGTTTTTTTTTTTAATTTTAATCGCTTTTGTTTTTAAAGTTTAGTCCTTCAATTCTTTGAGGCTAATACCAATAAGCATGTACCAGGCGAACAGGCACGAAAATAGGTCGAAATAGTAAAATGTCATATTTAAACAGCTGCTTAATAGGCGCACAGAAACTAAAATAGGTCGCAAAATGCGCTCAATTCAAATGTGAGTCAAATAGAATTTTGTTGCTTGCTGCCGATTTCTGTACGCCTGGTAGTTCAACTGTTAATTTGGGCTTTTTTTTTGTCTATTCATGCCGTTGCCAATTAAAATTATGTACAGCAAACGAAATACCAGCTTAAATACCCGGCGAACAGCAATTAAATAGGTCGAAACAAAAACTAAAATAGGTTGAATTTAAAATTTTAGCAGTTAAGACATTTTTTGATCTATTTTACTTGCTGTTCGCCTGGTATTTTCGAGCATTTCGATCAATTTCTCAATTTTTCTGCTAATTTTTTTAATATTTCTTTTATTTTAAAATGATTAAACAATTTTCTGGCTGCTGTTCGAAATATGCTGGGAGCCACTGTAAGCTTAAAGTGATAAATGGTAAACACAGTTGTGAGTTTATTGACTGTTTGATTTATTTATCGGATTTAGTTTGATTTTTCGTCAGTTACAATACATTTTGAATTGATTTGGCGAAAGAAACAAAGTTTATGTTGTCAAGTGTAGGTGTGTGTGTGTGTGTGTGTTGGTTGTGTATTTGCACTAAGGATTTGGACACTTAGTGCGTGAATCCCGATGAAATGCTTGATTAAACTAGTAATGATCTAAAAATAGGATCATTACTGTTGTTGCCTTTTTTTTTCTTTTTTTTTTTGGTGGTTAAATAATTTCGGTGTGTGTTGTGGGTGTGTGTGTTGTGTGTTCACGTATTCATAAGAGCATCCTCAATGAGCGTTGGACGTTTGGTCTCATCCAGAGTGATCGCTGGTTTGGGATACAAATTGAGATTGGATTTGAACTCGGCAATGTCCAGAATGGTGCTGGCATCGCCATCTGGCGGCAGAAATTTAACACTCAATTTATTGGCTAGCATTTCGAATAGTTCCTCATCCACTTCATCCATCTCCACATCGCCATCCTCATCCTCATCGTCATCCTCGTCATTGTCAACATCTTCTTGCTCATTCTCCTGCTTATTTTCAGCAATTTTGCTTTGTTCCTCACTTGGCAGTGTTTTGGACTTGGGTTGATGTCCTATGACCTGGACGGACACCTTGCGCAGATTGTCGAGCTCATTCTGCAGCAGAAATGCGACAATTTCAGCCTTTTCCAGAGTGCGCAACACTTCGATCTGTTGCCGACGACGATCAAACATGTATTCCTCATTAATGATCTCGCTCCAGTTGCGAGTGACTTCGGTGCTCAGTGCCATGTCAGCCACCAGCTTCAGCTTGATCAGCGAATCCCTTATATGCTCGTATTCCTCCTCGGCCATATCCTCGATCATCTGCATCATATTGTTGCGGAAATGCTCGATCCGTTTGTCCACATGACTCGCCGTTGTGTTTGTCTCCTGTGAATTGACCACAATGGAGTAGCCAGCAATGCCATAATTCATGCGCACCGTTGCTCCCACATGGTAGCCCAGTTGCTCCTTGGTCCTCAACTGATCGAACAGCGGCTCCTCCACGAACATCATCAGCAGATCCAGCATGCACTCCAGACGCACCGAGTTGGCTCCAATTTGATAATAGTTGGTGATCACCGTGTTCGTGTCCTGCTCGTTGAGGGCGTGGCAGCGTATATAGTGCGCCCCCTGGGGCAACTGTACCGTCCGATCCTCGACATATAGACGCTCCTGGATCGGCTTACAGCCGAGCTTGGACAGCAGCGTGTTCATCACATTGTGTGCCGACTCCTCGGTGTAATTGCCTTGGACCAATCCCTGCACATACAATTGCTGTGGAAACTGGCGTGCAAAGTCGCGCAGATCCTTGAGTGTTATATCATTCAGACTCTTGTACTTGTCGATCATCAGCCAGCGCATGTGCTCCACCACACACAGACGCACATCCCTAAAAACAAAACATATAAGGACAAAATGATATATTAAATATTATATAAAAGCAACAAAAATTATTTAAATTCAAAATCTAACGATCATTATTCACAATGGCTTCAAGCATAAGAGATGCATGTCTGTCAAAAGCTCAATGCTATGTGTGCAACAAAAAATATTATGGGTATTCCTGAAACAGTTTAAAATTTGGTTTCGCCGATTAGCTGTTAAGATAAAAGTTTAACGAAATCTGCTGTGTTCATAAATAAAATAGTTAAGTTTTATGTGTCTCTAGTATAATTCAACTTTTTGAGTCTTTGGATAAAAATAAGTTATATTTTAAACTCCAAATAAATAAAGATTATCAAAATTCGAATTTTTTTGAAGTAAAGTCAAGAAAAAATAATAAAAGTAAGAATAATTTTTTTTATTTTGCGGTTTGCTTTATGATTCGAACCGCGGAACCGAACCTTTAACAACATTTTTGTTGTTTGCAGCCTTGGTTCTAAAAACAATTGTTCCTTTGATTATTTGAAATTTCAAAAGTCCTCGTCCTAAGAAATAGTTTTTAAACCAATCTTGTCAGGACTAAAAATACTAAAGATGTGAGTATAATAAAATACAAAATATGATTTAAAAAAATATGTTATCTTATTGAAAACATCTTAGAATTGACCTTAGAATTCGAATTTGATATTTTAACTTTTTTGGGGCCATATTAATTAATGCACTCTAATTAATATGCTTTAAAGGGTCTCCTATTGTGTCCATTTTCAATGGATACAGATTTCTAGCTATTTCTAGCTATTTTTAGATTGATTCTAAAGAGTACAAACTAAAAGCTTAAAGGCGTCTCACCTGTTGAGTTGTCGCGGCTTAATCAAGGTGTTGAAGTAGCTCTTCCGCTGATCCTTGACGAATGTCTCGAGTATGTCCTCGTTGAGTGTCGACTCCACGGTGACCATGGCCTGGGCAATGCCCTCCACCAGCAGATGCAACTTCTCGTTATACCCTCGCACCTGCAGATTGAGTCCCTTCTCGCTCACACTGAAGGTGTAGTTGAATCCAGCACTTGTGGCTGGATACAGATCCTCGCTCACATGGAACTTGACCAGTTCCTCGTATAAAGCACACATGGCATCGCTGCAACAGGACAGAAAGAGAGAGAGTATGAGTGTGAGACAGAGACAAACAAAGAGAGAGATATATACAGTGTAGATAGATCTATAGAATGATTCCCTCTACGAATGTCGAAACATAATACTTAGAATACCAAAAAATTTAAATAAAAGATAGGAAATCAAAACAACGAACTATTTAATATAAAAATAAAAATTAGGATAATATAATTAACAAAAATATTATTAGGAAATAAAAATTAGGGAAGCAACATTAGAAAGAATGTTATTTGGAAATAAAAATTAAGACAACAAAATTCGGAATTATGTTACTAGTAATAAAAATAAGGATAACAAAAATTGGCAACAATGTTTTTGGGAAATAAAAATTAGAAATACAAAACTTAAGAAGCCAAAATGCAAGATATTTTATTTTTATTAAAATTGCGTGAATTTTAATAAATATTGTTGTTTTTGGCTATCAAACTTTTTTCTTAAAAAATGAACAAAAAGAAAACATTTTCTCGAAACTTTTCTTTAAAAAAATGAAATAAAACTACATCATTTTTTTAATATTAATATAATAGATTTTTCCGTATAAGTTTTATACTCTGAATATTTTTCCTTGTGCAATTTTTGAACTCTACAAAAAGTATTCTTCTTGCTGAATTTTGTAGGAATAAGACTCCTGCTTTTCATAATAATTTTGGTTTCTACAGTTTTTTTTTCTTTGTTTCCTGAATTTCCTAAAAGAGTTTTCGGAAATCGGTATTCGATACGGAATAGATTTGTTTACATACTTTTTGGGGCTTTTCCGTTGTAGCGGAGAAATGAAGTAGAAGGTCATAAATGCCTCGGGCAGTTCGTATTTATCGTCGGCTCGGAACCAGAGTTCACAGATGTCGTTCTGCAGCAGCTTCTTGGGCGCCTCCGGAATCTCGGGTTTGCCCTGCTGATGCCAGAAGATGGTGAAATCGTGGGCCACAAAGCGATTGGGTTCGGGCAGAAAGAGATCAGGCAACGGCTTGGAGTCCGCCTCCTGCCAGAGTTGCTGCCACTTCGAGGGCATGGGAATGCTGGCGTACTCGGTGCCGAACCAATCCTCCCGCTTGTCATAGACCACATCCTCGTAGGAGCGGGCCGTAAACATCAGATTGAACTTGAACTCATTGAGATGTGCAATGAGTTCGGCCAAATGCTGCTCATTGTACTCGTAGTAGAGCTCCTTGCCGGTGAGCACATCCTTGGGCGGAAAGTATTTCGAGTTGATCACCAGATCCTGCACATTATCCATGGCCGGACGCTGAGGCTGAAAGCGAAAACCGGTCGCCTCAATGCCCTGTTGCTCCTCGTAGATAACACGCAGATCCTTGGGATTCGCCTGGGCAATAACCTTGACATAGGCAAAGGTGGCAGCCAGCACATCATCTATATGCTTGAATCCCTCGTCCGTGAGATAAATGCATACATTAAACAGACTGTACATGGAGTTCAAATCGAAGCCATTGTCATCGATGCCAGCCACAAGTTCCAAGGCCCAAAGACGACGTCTCAGATAGGCGCAGAGACTGCCCTTGCCCTCGTAGCCAAGCAGAAAGGCCAGAAACTGATCCGGCTTGCTGCGATAGTATTTACGGACACTGGGCAGCACCCAGGTCAGCTCCACCTTGCACACATTCTCCACGGGCTTGACAAAGAAGGCATGTTCATGGAATTCGGCACGAAAAGCGCTACGATAATTGAATTTACTGAGATCCGGAGCAGTCACTTGATTGCTGGGTATATCGGCAAAGTGACGTAGTACCAGTGACTCCAGTTCCTCGATGGGCAGACGTGCTTGGAGACACAAATACATGCGGTTGGCGGCATAATGATCCCGTCGAATCTCGTGCAGCAACTTGTGCAACACCTCATCATCCACATTCTGCTTGAGGGTCTTGAGATTGCCCCAGGCAAAGGTGCCATGGGGATAGCCATCGGTGGCCAGGCTGGCCAGCAGCTGATCCCGCCGTGTCTCATCCTCCTGGACAATCTGCTGGAATTCCGAGTCCACAGAGCAACGTTCCCGCTGCATTGCCTCCTGTTTCATCAGCGGATGCTTCATCAGGGCCGTAAAATAATCCAGACTCGAGTCCAGATGCTTCTCGGCCACCTCGAAATAGAACAGGGTATCCTCGCAGTCGGTCAGAGCATTGGTAAAGCCGCCACACTTCTTGATGTGCGCATCAAAGATGTTCTCCTCCGGATACTTCTCCGATCCCATGAATATCATGTGCTCCAGAAAGTGCGCCAATCCCTGATAGTTCCTTGGCTCCGCAAACGATCCGTAGTCAATCATGATGGCACAGGCAGCCAACTTCTCATCCCCCACCTCCGAGTCCGAGTCGGATTCGCTGTGACCCGTTCCCGAACTGCTGGATTCGCTCTCACTCGAGCTACTGCTGCTCTCCGGATCCACCGATGTGTTCTCCGTCTCCGTCTCTCCCATGCCATCCGAGGAGTCCGACGTGGTGAAGCCATCGTGGGGAACTGGACTCGGATCCGAGATGATCAGAGCGTGCAATCCATTGGGCAGGAGAAGTGTTCTATATGTAGAGAAAGGAGAAAGGAGATTTAATAAATATCAAAATATTAAATTTTTTAAATTCTCTTGAAATATGTTTTGTAATATAAGAATATATAGTAAGTTATTTTGTTTATAACTTAAAGTCAGTTACTGTTACAAATCGGTTGAAGTTACGGTTTCGGTTTTAAGCCCCTGTTTTGAATTAATATTTGCTCAGTTAGAGCCCATGGTGAAATCATATGCTTTCACCACGAAACACAAACTGGAGTGGTGAATCTCTCGCTCTCTCTCTCCCGCTCTTTCCGTGTGTCTCTCTTAATTGCATTTAAGTTGTGCTTAAAGCTCGTTAAGCAGCATACGCATGCCAATTGCATTGTGTCATTGTTATTGTAATCAATTGAAAGCACAACAACAACAACAAATGCAGACAGCCTACAGTAACAGTAGCTTTTAAAAGTAATGTAACCTACATATTAAACATATGTGTCTACTCGTATGTCAACACAGCTGTGTGCACTTACTTGTATAGTTTTTTGTCCGTTTCTGACTTGTCGGGCGTATCCAAATACTTCACTTGATCGGACATCTTGGCCAGCGTTCTTGTTGTTGTTGCTCTAGTGTCAAACAGTTTTTGTTTTGGTTGTTGCTTGTGTTTCGTGTATCGCGTGAAGCGAACGAATTGCCGGACCAAAGGGAATTGTGGTAAATGGCACTGGAAATTTGTGGCGAATTTCACGAACGATGACGATGATAATGTTGATGTTAATAGGCAAAGTGTGAAGCATCGACTGCTGCGTTGAGGCCAAAGCATGCACAGTCTAATATATAGTGAGCTTTACACAATCATTTGTTTATATTTTACATTCAAAATGACTGACAAATTTACCTTATGCCGCGTGGTCGCCGGCCGAATTATTTTTCTGTGCTGTGTTGACAATCAACTTGTCCAATATACGAATATCGATAGTTGTACAGCGATTAATGATAACAACTAAAAAACACTTGCTATCAAATTGTCGAAATATTCGTATTTCGCGCCAAAACTAAAACGGCACAAAAGCTTAGAATTTAAGTTTTATGTAAGGTTTAATAATATTAATATTTAATTAAAATTGCTCATTATAAAGTATCTAAGAGAATGTTAAAACATTGCATTTAAAGATTGTGGAGTTTTCAAAATCCAAAATATGAATTTTTTCATCAACATTTTTTAATAATAATTAAAAAAAATAATAATTATTTTCATTAAATACACTACTAATAAAGTAATAATATTAACGATTTTTCCAGTAGTTTGTAAACTTAACAGTTGTCATTTTGGTGGGAAAAAGCTGATTTGCCAACACTGAATGTCTACAATATTAATATAAAATAAAAATAGTCTATCGTTATCGGCAAGTGTTGCTCATCTGTGAAATGACCCGCTGATTCGATAACTAACAGCTGTTCGCGGTACTTGTCACTTACTTTGCCGATAGCGATTGCCTATTTTTGACATGCAATAAGTGTGCATGTGTTGTGCGTGTGTGTTAGTGAGCAACATATATATTTATGGCGACAACGAAAATAATAAATAAATAAATGCATATATTAATATATATGCATGTGCATTGGTGTGTGTGCTGATAGATGATGCACAAAGATGACAAATTAATATATATAATACACGTTTGCACGCAAATTACCAGCAGCTGGCAACAACAACAACAAAACGCACAGTGCACAGTGCAGCAACAACAAAAGCGCCAGACCAAAATAGGCAGAGCAGCAAAAACAAATTTAGAAATTACCCACGGCGAAGACGGAGCGTATAAAAACCGTAAGCGCAGCTGATAAACTTATCACAAAAACGAAACGACGATAATTCTAAATACGTTTCGTGTATTCTATGTGTCTGTTTTTGTGCACGCACACACACAAACACGCATATTAATACAGTGAATCAAGAAACTGTTTTAACAAATTAGTTAAACTCAATAAAAGTTATTCTTTTTTTTATTTTCTTTAACAAATAAGATGACAATTAAAATACATTTTGGAAGTGAAATTGCTTAAATTTTTGTTTTGTTGCAAACACTTTCTTCACAAGCTGTAATCAAGGTGTATTTATTTAAGGTGATGTCTTCGTTGACAGTGCTTGGTTCTTGGCTCTCAGAGAGAGAGAGCGACACTGCAACCAAGTGCTGTCAGAATCAACTTAAATATAACTTGGTCAAAATAGCTAACTCAACGAGAGCAACCTTATTTAAATACACCTTGGCTGTAACTAGCAAACAAACGTTTTAAATTTTTGATTCTCTTTTTATTTTATGTTTCATGTTTATGTTGTGCTCATTGTAGGCGGCTAACGGTAAACAACGGCCAGCTGCGCAACAACAACGACAACAAAGGGAAAGAGAGAGAGAGAGACAACAACGAAAAACGCCAAACAGGAAATAATAAATAATTGAATATTCAAAGTACGTGCAACAAAAACGACAGCGACAATAAAAAGATACTAAATTAGTACTGCGAATTGGTGATACTGAAAAAGAGCAACAAAAACAATATAAGCAGCAAAAGAATAAGGAGTAGACAAATTAGGAGAGAGCAACAAATAATAACAGCAGCAAGAGCGAGAAGAAGCAGTCGTATTGGGAGAGAGCAACAATAACATCAGAAGAGCGAGCAGCAGAAGAAAAAGGAGCAGTCTACTTGGGAGAGATCAACAATAACAGCAAGAGCGAGCAGGGTAAGAGAAGCAAAAGGAGCAGACGCATTGCGAGAGAGAAACAATAACAAATAACAACTACAACAGCAAGTGTAAGAAGAAGAAGGAGCAACAGAAGCAAAGGCTTCGTTGACATAAGAGTAATCGCTATCGTTATCGGCTGATGATGGCCACTGGCAGCAAGGAGATGCCAGACCATCGAAAGCGCAACACCTTCACCAGCTATGTGGCACCTCAGCCGGGAGATGTGCGCGCCACAGCATCGACAAATGAATGGTGTCTGCCCAGCGATCTGCGTGATGTGCATCTGGCAACGCCGCGTCTATTAAATGGCGAACAGATTGTCGCCTCCGCTCCCGCCTACATGTATACGAACATAGCAAGCAAGCAGGCTGGCAACTCCACAAGTAACTCGAGCAATGGCAACACGCACAGTGGCAACACTAGCAGTGACAGTTACAAGGACTCCACGTTCGGACTGCTGAGTGTGACCAACTTTAAGCTTAGCTTTGTGGCCTTACGTGCCACACTACGTGCCACAGCCGTCAGCAGTAGTGATCTGTACCAGGAGAATGCACAACTGGGACGCAATGAGGTCACGCTCAATAATATAGATCAGATTTATACCATTGCGGAGCAGGGAAGAGCGGCGAGTGCACTGCAGGCGGCGAGATTGGCCAGCGGAGCGGGCGGTGGCAAGGGAAAGGGTGGCGGTGGTACGCCCAGCGGCAGGCGGAAGAAACTGGAGCCGGCCAAGCAGCATAATCTGAATGGACGCATTGTGGCACTGCATATTATCTGCAAGAACTTTAGGCTCTTAAAATTCGCCTTCCAGCAGCAGGATTCCAAGCTGAGCGGTGCCAGTGATTACGGTAAATTAATAGCCTCCGCCTTGGTAAGATTCGCATATCCGATGCGACATGATCTGAGCTTTGCCTATGTCTATAAAGAACCCTATTACTCGGTGTATCTGGGCGTCATAAGCATGTATAACAGCAAAAATGATTGGGCCCGCGAGCTGATACGTTGTGGCGCCACCGAGTGGCAGGTAGTGAGCTCCACGGCGGTACCGCAGCTGCAGAACCGTTTGCAGGCGGGCAAGTACAGTTTACCGCCGCACTTTGTCATACCCAAGTGCTGTGATATCGATAGGTTTCTGCAGTTGTCCTTGGCCTTTTGCGATTCCCGTGCCGCCTTTTGGGTGTACAGTTACGGCCGTCATGCGGCCTCGCTGGTACGCCTGGCGGAACTACAGCCCGCTTCCGCGCAGGATACCAAAATGGAGAACATTATGTTGGAGTTGGTGCGCAAATGCGATGAGCGTAAAAAGTTGAAGGTTTTGCGGCTGACGGAACAGCTGCCGTGTAAGGAGGATGTACAGCGTGCCTATCTCAAGTTACGGCGTCTCTGCACGCCGGAATCGGCGGAAAAGTTTATGCTGCAGGATGACAAGTTTTTGGGTTTGCTGGAGAAGACCAATTGGTTGTTGTATGTCTCGCTCTGTCTGCGTCATGGCAGCGAAGCCGCCGCCACATTGCGTGCCGGAGTCACCTGTGTACTGCAGGAGTCCAACGGACGGGATCTGTGCTGTGTGGTCAGCAGTCTGACGCAGTTGCTGCTCGATCCGCATTTTCGCAGTCTGGATGGTTTTCAATCGTTGATACAAAAGGAATGGATTGCCTTGGAGCATCCGTTTCAGCGGCGTCTGGGACATGTGTGCGTGGCAGCGACCTCTGGCGGCGAGCGGGAGCAATTGGATAGCGAACAGAGTCCGGTGTTTCTGCTATTTTTGGACTGCGTGTGGCAGCTGTTGCAACAGTTTCCGGATGAGTTTGAGTTCTCGCAAACGTATTTGACCACTTTGTGGGATGCGTGCTTTATGCCCATCTTTGATACCTTCCAGTTTGACAGTCAGGCGCAACGTACTGCCGCCGTCAATGAGGGACGTCTGGTGCTGCGTCCTGTATGGGATTGGGGTGAACAGTTCTCGGACAAGGACAAGATGTTCTTCAGTAATCCTCTGTATCAGCGACAGCGCGGAGATTGTGGTTTACCCGGCAATCAAAGACGCTCTCTGGCGTTGGGTGGCGGCAACAAGCTGCTATCGGTAGCAGGAGCGAGTGTGGCAACGGGATCCTCCCGCTATACCATCAATCCGCAGCTGTTTGCCACACAATCCAGCGTGCCACAGGATCGCTATCTGGAGCCAGCACATCGCATCCTGGATCTCGGCGTGTGGGAGCAGTGTTACTACCGCTGGATGCCACTGCTGGACATACGGGGTGGAGGAGCGGCTCAGGTGGATCTCTTTCATCGTCTGCTCCTAAGTAACATTGCCAAGCTGCAGCGCTGTCTGGACATGCAGAGCTTTGAGGAGTTGCCAGATGCCTTCTATGATGCACTCGGCGAACAGCGTCCCCAAAAACCGGAGCAACCGGATCCACAACAGGAGCGGGAACCAGCTGTGGAATATGTGGATGGTGTGGAGCGACGTCGCAAATCGCTGCCGTCTGGCAACGCTGGCAACTCAACGAACAACGGTCTGCATGCGGTGAATAACGGTCCCTTGCAGCTATCGACGCTCTCTTCGTTCTTTCCATTCGGCAATCCGATTGCAGGCGATGCGCCGCACGAGCTTTACGATCTACTGAGCAGTAGCAGTGAGCTTTTGTTAGACACCTCTTCCATTTTGGACAAGTCATCGATGGTGTGATCGATCGATAACGATTGTCAACACAACTCGTTACGGCACACGAAATTCGTTGCTGTTTTTTTTAAAAAGCTGAACTTTAGAAGTATTACAGACTTACTTTTATATATATACGAAAAAAAAAATATATATATATATATACGTATATTACTACAGTTGTTCAGTTAATTGTTTTGACAAATATATATATATAATTTTCACTTTGCTTTTGGTTCTTAGAACAAGCTAAAAAAAATCTTAATGAGTTCAAAAAAATTATTAAAAAAATTTGTGAATATTTTTGTATGTGTCAAAACAATTACCTGACCAACTGTATGTATATATGGCATAATGCGTTTAACAACTTTTATTTTTGTTTACTAATAGGCAAGTTTAATGCATAAGACTTTTTTTTTTGTTTTATATGTACATGAATGTAACTAACTTTACTTTATTTTTGCGCTAATAACTAAAAAACTGAAAGAAACAATAAATAACGCTAAAAAAAATGTTATGTGCAAGCAAAATTACATTACAAAATGTAAAACAAACAAACAAAACAAAACAACACCAACTAAATCAAACATGTATTATATTATATTTAATAATAAATCAAACATTGTATAAACTAAAAAAAAAAGGGGTTAGTCTAGGGTTAAACTCGAGGTAAACAAGCGAAAACTTCGCACGAGGTGAATTTACTCAACGAAAGAGAGCAGCTGTGGTGAAATCCTTAGCACATTTGCAAATTCACCACGGCAAAGCCGCACTTACAGCAAGGTGAATACAGCTCAGCTTAGTGTGAAAAAAGATGTCGTCGGGGGAGCAGGAACCGCAAACAACTGAACTAATAAATTCCCAATCCCGTCGTAATCTGCCGCCAATGCCGTCGGATAATGTCTTACGTAATTCCATAGCACGCAGCTTGACGCAGATTATGGTAAATATGAAAAATGTCGCAGGGCAGCAGAAATGTCGCGAGCTTTTGCAGGTGCAGGATTTGGCGCAAGGTGCGCACATTCGGATACTTTCACACCTGGAGAATATAGATGGATGGCGGGAGCAGCGGGAGCGTGTGAATAAAGAGCGCAAGCAGCGACGAATGGACAAAGAGAATCGAAATACAATAACATAAGAGAGAAAGAGAGAGCGAAAGCTTAAGCGCAGCTGTTGCCTTGCACAAGTTGAATTCACTCAACAAGAGAACGCAGCTGTGGTAAACTTCTTAACCCATTTGCAAATTCACCACGGCAAAGCCGCACTTACAGCAAGGTGAATTTACTTGGCCTGAGTGAGAAAAAAGATGTCCAAATACATTTTGACAATTTAACATACTCGTATTAAATAATGATTTAATAATATAACAAATTGCGTTTAACAATTAATTTATCGCATTCATTCTTCGTCTATTGCTTTTATTTGTTGGCATCGTCTTTGGTCTCCTCCGCCTTGAGCAGCTCCGAAACGATTCCCACCTTTTTGAGCTCCTCGATGAGGTCACCACTTTGGTGCATCTGCATCATGATGTCACAGCCGCCCACGAATTCACCATTGATGAACACTTGCGGAATTGTTGGCCAGTCAGTGTACTCCTTAATGCCTGTAAATAATTATATATTTTTAAACGTTTTTTTTGCAATGTCAGGCAAATTAATTTTATTTTCAACTTTTGCCACGCCTCCTCTGGGGGGCGTAACTTCTATGAACCTACAACACCTTATAGTCTTATGACTATAAAAAAAAGATATAAACTGCAAATCTGGTATGTAGGCTGCTGGATAGCTTAATAGCTGCCATAGGAAAGATAGGTCAAATATTAAGTTTGAGTATGAAAAACTTTTTTGTTTTTTAAGATATACCAATCAATATGATAGAATAAGCATTCCTGACAAAATTTTTATTAACATTGGTCCACTATATCATAAAGCTCTCATAGAAACAATCGGTTGAATTTAAAGTTTAAGTATGAAACACTTTTTAGTTTTCGAAGATATCTCAATCAATCTAACAGAATATCCATTTAAGTTGATCTTATACATCCTGAACAAATTTGGTTCAAATCGGACCACTATATCATATATCTGTCATCGGAAAATGGCACATTTACCATCTGCAAGACTGCCAGGTCTAAGTGAATACATTTGCTTATTAATTTTCTTCTATTATTGCAGCAGAAAGTATTTCGAGTGTACGAATACTTGTTGTGTTGAGTGTTTGGCATGCTTGTTTGAGTGTGACCAGCTGAATATGGAATTTACCTTGCCGCAGTGCCTCGTTCTGTAGGACATCGTGTGCATCGTATTGGACGCCATGCATGCGCATTATTTGGACGACGGCGTTGCTGAAACCGCAGCGTGGAGCTTGAGGATTGCCCTTCATGAATACGACCACTTTGTTGGTGCGCACCAGCTTGTCCAATGTGGGTTTGTCCAATGCTGCCGGCGGAGCAGCTGCGTCCGCGCTGTACCAACGTGGGTTAACACACGCCACCAATGAGTTAACGCGCGCTGCAGTCGCCATGTTGCCGGTCACACTTGGGCGCAATAAAATTTGGAAAATTCTATTCATATTTTCTTATATATTTACTTTTTTGTCTCAAGAAATTGTCAACACAATATTATTGTTTTGTAATGTGTTATAGAGTTGTGTTTCGACTAGAGTTGTCGTTTTAATTGGAGCAAGCTCAAATGAACGGGTTATTGAAATGAAAGTTCTGAGCAAGTTCAAATGAACGGTTCATTGAAATGAACAAGTGAACTTATTCAGTCACTCGGCAATTTGATATACGAAGCCCACTTAGCTGTTTAATAGCTAGCTCTGGCTTTTTTCAGGGCTCAAGTGCTAGAAATATTAAAAAATTACTAAAGTTGGCAGTACGGCCGCCCAGTCACGATCGTATTTAGCAGCAATAATTTTGAAGTGTGACAAACAAAAGAACTAACAGTGAAGTAATAATAAAGCGCATAGAACACACCTGCTTCTAAAATAAACAACATAATAAAGGTATGCTTTGCACCAGAATCTTCGCCTTTTGTTATTTTCTTAATAACTAATTATTTAAATTTGTTTAATCGCAGCTTGAAATAAAACGTAAATAGCTTATCAATGACTGTGCCGATGTCTGAAGTCATATATTATTTTAAAGAGAACCTGGCCTACACGGAAGATCATGTGTTGGTGAAGAATCTGGTTTTTAAATGCGCAGAAAATCTGGAGGCGCAGCTGATTCAAAAGCATTTTGAGACTTTTGGATGCGTTGTAGAATTGCATCTGTTTCCGAGTGAAGATAAAAAAATAACTGGCTATGTTCTCTTTGAGAATGCTCTTAATGCTGCCAATGTATTGAAGAGAGAGTTGCATAAAGTCAATAAATACTGTGTAACAGTTCAGCCCAATTACAGTTGGTTTCAACCAGATGCTGACAAATTGCCGGATAATTTTGATCCTAATGAAACTGCAGGCATTTTAAAATTAAACGATTATTGCCTGGAACATATATTCCAAAAACTATCGATAACTGATCGCATTCACTTTGCACGCACCTGCTATCGTTTTCAATGCATTTATGAGGGAATGTCGCCGATGTTGGACAAATGTATCGATTTTCAAATAATTAAGGAAATGACTGCGTTGGAATTGCATGATTTTTTTCAACTTTCCGGACGTTATATAAAGCAAATAATAGGTGAAATACCAGATCAGTACTTTCAACTCGGTGATAATAAATTAAAAATGTTTGCAAATCTCAAAAGTCTTCAAAGTCTGGAAATAATGCAATTCGAACTTAACAGTAGAGATCTGCAAGTATTTGAACATTTGAGTCAGCTTAAGAAATTGCGTATATTGGATTTAAAAATGGAAAGTGCCGATCATTTAAATTATCTGCCAAAGTCTATAGAGTCATTTTCAGTGGATTACTTCGAGGGCTGGCAACACTCAAACTTGTTAGTTAATATTTTTGACAGGTTACCGTTGCTTAGGGAATTGCATATACCGCACAATACCCTCGAATCACCCTGTGTCGAGCAACTTATCAACGACAAATGCTGTGAATCCTTGGAGATTCTCTCCATTGGCTGTGATGATTTTGAGCGGGCTGATTATCATCAGAGATTTGCCTGATCCCAAATCTGACAGCAGTTGACATACATCATTCTGGAGGATTGCAAACAACTCACGGACAAGCTTCTTCACGATATTATATTTAAGCTGCAAAACAATAAAGATCGTCCGCTTCCTATTAAACTTTTTATGTCCGGCACCCAAGTCAAGAAATTTACACTACTTAAAGCGGAAGTTGCTGCCAAAAATATAATCGATGTAGAGCTCTCTTCATGTCTTTAAAATTGAGATTACAACAATTTTAAAACGGTTTATTACCTTGACAAATAATATCGACTTTTTTATGTAAATGTATCGTATGTTAAATTTATACCAAAATCCACTTTTTAATGCAATAAAACTCTAAAACTTTAAAAGCATCACTTGATATAATGTTATAGTGGAAATCGCTATATCTCACTGTCAATTTTATGGCATGTAAAATTGTTTTTTCAAATAAGCAAAATAGTATTGTATGAACAGAACAGAAAATTCAATTTAAAGATCTCAGGTCAATGTTAATTTCGATTTACAGCCAGTTTTATTTAAATTTTGTTAGTTTTTATGGGACTCAGCACTAATGCCAATCAATAAGCCATCAAGGACCTCGTAAGGACCTTCTTCCTTAACCTTAAACTAAAATTAATTCCAAACAAAGAAGACTTGAAAAGATTTCATCAGAAAATGTTTATTTCCAACTTTCATTATGACCTCAACACCAAACTTCATAAATATCTTTTACAATTTCATTTTGTTTTTAATTATATGTTATTTTTTTGTTTGCTTTTCGTTTTTGATCTCTTATTTCGTCAAGGATTCTGCTTTATCATGTTTATATCTTGTTGTTTTCATTTTTCATTTTTTGGGGATTTTATAAGTTACATTTCGACTTAACGGTAATGCTCTTTTGCGTTTCAGAAATAAATGTTTAAAGAAACGTTTAGAACTAAGCAAATTGAATAAATTTAATTGCTGTACTTATACCAAAGTTGACTGCATTTTCAACCATTTTATTTAGTTCCTTGTTGTTGTTATTTCTTGTTGTTTTTAAAAAGAAAATTTCTTATGGAAAATAAGTTTATTAAAATTAAATAATAATAATAATTTTAGAATAAAGTGTTATATGTATATTATTGTTAAGGAAATAAAATCAAATTACATGCCTATAACTAAAAATTTCGTTCAATATACACACTCTATATATCATTCTACATATAAAAACTTAAGTTTCTGACCAAAACTATACTGAAATTAATTTTTAAATCTTTTAGATCTAACAAAATAATTGCATTTATCGAGGGAGTTGCAAATTTGTTTCATTATTTTCTTCTTAACAAATGATAAGCCTAAGTTAAATCAAAAAGTGCTCTTGGCGAGGCTGCTCGACCAGCAGATACCCTGTACGCAGTTTTAGACCAGTTAAGCAGTAGCCTCTTATGGGAAATTCTAATTACAGGGTATGTAAATGAACTAGGCGAATATATAGACAGACAGGATGTAGTCTAAATCGTTGCTGACCGATTTTATAGATATCTGTATACAGGGTATAGGGTATATTAAAAACAGAAATCAAATGTGAGCAATAGGAACGTTTATTTTTTTTTTTTTTTTAAATAATAAATAAATATAATAAGTATGTGAATGGATAGACAGATATAATAATAGATATATATATAGTAATTACACATCAATCGATGTGCTTTTTGGGTGTTCTTTTTTAAATTGAATGATATTAATCATACTGGTGAAATTATAATAAGCATATTAATGACAATATAATATTAATATTAATGATAATAATAATGACAATCATAGTGGTAATACATATTAATATATAGTATGTATTTAATCATAAGTTCATACGCAGCATTGTTCAATAGAAGTTAATATTTTTAGTTACTTGCTTTCATTGTTTCATACTCTTCATCATCGCCAACTTCGCTTTAATTCTTACATTCACATTTCATCATTATTATTATTTTTTTCTTGTTACTCATTAAACTATAATTGTAATTATGAAGTCGTTCTAATAATATTTATACAGTTGCTTGCTGTTAATTTGCTCGTGCACAATACATAAATATTTGCATGTATTCATACAAGTATGAATATATATATTTATTTTTATATGTAGTTATATTTATATGTATGTGTATATATATTTATGTGGTACAAAAAAAAAGAAACAAACGTATTCACATCTGTCATCTGGACTTTCCTTTTTTTCCTTTTTACCGAAATACAAACTATATCAAATGTGGCCCCTAGCTTGGGTTATATAATAAATATGTTCATAACAATTTCTCTCGAGTATCGAATACATATATACTCGTACTATAATAAATAAAAAAAAAAAAACAAAACTATGCAACGTTCAAATGTTTCAGAAAATGCATTTAAGAAATCAATTTGAAAATGAAAACAAATTGACACATTTTACTACATAGGCAAATTGATGGCACCGAAAGCTCTACTCACACACAAACACACACGCACACACATACAAGCGAGAGCTTTTAAGCTTTCACATGGACACAGCTCACAGACACGAGAAACTTTAGCAACTTTTAATTATCCTCAAACGAGCGTTTTTTGAGCGACACATTTAAAAAAAAAAAGACAATTATAAAAGCGTCAATGCTCATCGATAAAAATTTAAGCTCTAAAAATTTTGGTAAAAGTTCGGTTCGGCGTCTTGAATCAAGACTTAGGTTCGGTTCGCGTGCCGGCTTAAATAACTCCTGAAATGTTCAAATTATTACGAAAAATATTTTTATGGTTTTAAATTTTTCTTGACTTTCTAAACCAATCACATTTTTTATTAAAAAAAATTTCAATTTGTGATAATAATTTAAATTTATTTGAAGATTTTAATATGACATATTTTTATCCGAAGTCCTAAATAACTGAATAATATTAGGTAAACATAAAATTGATGTAATTATTTTATTTTCGAACCGAAGCATTTATTGAAGAAAGTGGTTCGATGAAATAACGATCGTCTGACGGAAATTTCAAGGTTTAAATTTTAAGGTTTTGCTGCATAAATATGTATGTATGTATTTACGTACGTGTATGTATATTAGGGTGCATCGATTTGTATGGGTCCAAAAAAATTGAAAAATGATTGCTCAATTTCGTAATCTACGTTCAATTCTAAGATAGTTTCACCACGAAAGCATAGTTCTAATATAATTCTATTACTGGTCCCCGCTTTTTGAGTTGAAAAATGAATTTTTTTTTTAACTTTTACCAAGTTGTTTTAAGCATATCTTAAGTGTTTTTAAACCACAATTTTCATGCCAGGACCAAAAACAAAACATTTTTCAAACCAAATAGCGGGGATTAGAAATTTATTTTAGAACATCTTAGATTGAGCGTAGATTACGAATTTGAATTACCATTTCTTATGGAAAAAATCGATGCACCCTAATGTAAATAAATGTGCCTTCATTAAGGGCTTTCCCACTAAGAGGCTATGCCTCGTACCTAATGTATACATAAATATGTATGCTCTTTCTTTTTTTTGGGTGGTTTTTGCATTTTAAAAGTTTTATTTATCGATTTAAATATTTGTTGTTGTTTTATTTTTGGTAAACATTTGGGATTGGCACATTATATTACATATAATACAAAGGTTAACGTTTGCTTTAAGTGCACAATGTCATAATTTGATAAAGAATACGTCTAAATTCAACAAAGATTTCGAGGGGGTAGAATAATGGTTTTTTTTTTTTTGGGATTGGAGGTTGACAACAGCAACATAGGCCACATTTAAGTAGGCATGCAATTCTTTTGAATTTCAGACAAAACGTTTTCTAGGCTTAGTACTATATTTAAAATTCTACCACTTTCTCTCTCAAATTAACCAGAATATATAGTTTTCGACAAAAAAAAAAAATTTATATATGTTAAAAAAAAAACTAAGAAAAACTAATTAAAAGTAAGCAACATTAAGTTGAGTTTGATTTTCAATTTGTTTTTGTTTTTTTTTTGCAATAAAATGTTTATAGTTTCTTTGCAATAAAATGTTTATAGTTTATCACATTTATAAAACGTTCGCAATTTGTTCTAAATACATGGTCAATAGGGATAATCGATCGATTAATTATACAATGCAGTTCATACAGTTATCAATATTCGTAATTTAGTAGCGTTAACTAAATGTTTACCTTTTCGTTAATAGCACAGTGTAAATGTTTTTTTTCCTCAATTCATTTTCATTTCGTTTTTTTTTTTTAGGGCACATTCAAGTGAAATAAACGCTTGGATTGTTCTAATCAATAAATATACAGTACAGTATTTTTTTCTCTTTATCTTCTTAACTTAGTATTTTTTTCTTAAATATTTTGGTATTTTTTTGCAACAACTACAATACATGCGAACAGAAACAACAATTTTGAGTGCAACCTAAGTGAATTCAACTCGAAAGCAAACTTGGTATATTATCTAACTTCGTCTTGTTGGTATTTTTTTTAAATTTGTTATTCTTTGGCTACTTTTGTAAAATTTTGCGAAAGTATTTTGCTGTTAAACGAAGTATTTGTATTTGTATTTCTTTTCCTTTTTTTGATTTTGATTTTGTTCTTCAAAAAATTGAACGCTTCGCTTTTCGTTTGATATAAAGTTTAACAAGTTTTTAGTATTTTCTTTTCATGTGTTTGACTTCCTTGTTTTTTAGTATTATCCATTGACGGTACTGCTATGTGAGACCATATCAAATATATATATGGGTTATATTCGTATATAACTATAGCCGGTAGGGGTGTTTCATTTGAATTGATCATACTAAAAGAGAGTTATTATATTTATAAACACTTAAACTTATACTTTTTTCTCATTTTATTTTATTTTTATTTATTTATGTTTTTTTTTTTTTTTTTTTTTTTTAGCAGAAATTAATTTATTGTTTGGTATTTTTTTGAGGTTATGCACATAGATCGTTACGCAGTAAATTGGGATGTACATACATTAAATTAATTTCTTTTTGTTGGTATTTTTAAGCATTTTGAAGTATCTGTTTCTTATTTATTTTTTTTTTTGTTGCATTTATTAAAAATAAATGCTTTAGTATTTTATTTGGTATTTTCTTTGCTTTTGTTGAAAAATACAAATATTTTACTGCCAGCACAGCACTTTATACTTGTCTATAGTTGAAATACTTGTTCTTTTGTCTTAAATAATTTATGTTATTTTTTTGTTTTATTTTTTAAATTTTTTTTATAGGTATTTTCTTGTTTTGTGGATAGTCGGTTTTTGTGTTATTACGGTTATCATACATAATACATAGGTATTTATTTATTTGCTAAGCTGTTAGGTGGAAAATCGGAAACACATATGTATATGTTTAGTATTTTTCTTTTCTTTTTTGCATTGAAACATACGTACGTTTAGTATATACTGCGGTTGGTATTTTTTGTAATTGTTCTCTCTCTCGCCTTTTTCACTTCAACATTTAAACGTAGAAAAAAAAAACTAGCGCTATGCGCTCTGAATTTCTGGGCTCAATCTCTTGAGAACTTTGGATAGTTATATATATTATATTTAAGGGTCAGGGGGTTTGGGGGCATGATCTAAGCTTATCGGTGTATCGTTTTGTTCATGCACAAAAATACCAACACATTTGGTATTACTAGTATTTTTTTTGTTTAGAATATACTTTTATTTATTGTTGTTTTTTTTTTTAGATTTTCATTGTTCTTTCTTTGTATTTAAATGTAGATTTGATTAATTGGAGATGGGCATTCTTTTGAAATAATTTCAACAATTATCATATATAGAATATCCTGTGTATATATGAATGTATGTGTAGGTGTGTTGGGGTGTGTTAGGGTGTGTGTTAAACATCTTAAATAAGTATAAAGCACAAAGTGTTTACTTTCTTTCTAGTAGTAGATATACAATTTTTATAGGGTATACTTCATACACTTATATACTTAAAAGAACTTATAGAGTTTTCTTTTCTTTTCTTTTTAAATAAGTTCTCTTTTTTTCTTTTTTTTTTGCATGCATTTGATAAACATCGGAGTTGTTGTTGTTGTTGTTCTTGATGCTTGTTGTTGTTGTTGGGGAATATTCTTTTTAAGCATAAAATTCCGTTTTTCCTTGGGTTTTATAGGCCTCCTCCTCGATTTTGTACATATCCATAAGCTGTTAATGTGTTGTTGTTGTTGTATGTTAGATTTTTTATTTTTTTGGTCAGTGCGATCGAAGACAGCGGCAGCATGATAATTATACAATAAACCATTAATGAGAGAGAAAGAGAGAAAAAACAAGAAGAGAGTGAAAAAAGAGGAGAATTTTTGTTGTTGTCGGTTTAGTTTTGAATATGAATCGGCTCCATGTTAATGGCGTACAGCAAAAAAACGTGTAGCGAGTAGCGATAAATGTATAATCGGGAATTGCAAAACTATCGTGCGACTATCGACAAAACTATTGATACTAGAAAATTGTAAAGTAACTAGAATGTTATGTAAATCATAAAAAAAGTAAAGCTTTATTGCGATAATATATCGATAGCTCATTTATCGATATTCCGATAAAAAAAACTATAAATTTTGAAGAAAAAAAATGTATTATTTCTAATATTTGACAAATATTAAAAATGTATAATATTTATCGATAGTATATTCGATAGTTTTGCAGCTCTGTAATGTGAATAATTCAGACACCATGTTATACCATGTTATAACTATGTATTCATGTATGCATTTATGTGAAATGGGTGTGCGAAAGAGAAGTACATAGTTCAGAGTAAGTAGTACGATAGATAGTATTTGTAAGTAGAGCGGGGGGTGGGCGGGGGTTTGGTATCGATATCACTGTCCAGTAATTGACTATAATATGGACGGGAGAACTTAGAAAGCACCAAACGAAACAAAACGATAACAGAAACGATAAATATCGATAATAATGTTAACAATTAGTTATGGTAGATAGACAAAAAGCAACGTTGGGAATAAGCAGTTAGTTCAGAAAGTGTTTTGACCGAACCAAAAGTTCAGAAATTTGTTATTTTATTTTTAAAAATAAGAAATACAATAAATAACAAAAGAAAAAGAAAATAAGTTTTGTAAAATTAAGATTTTGTCAAGATACTTTCTTGACTAACTGTATGTATGTTGTGGGTGTGGGAGGGGGCGGAGGTAAGCCACAAATAAATCCGATACGATATGAGCGCAAAACAAGTATAACTGTTAACTGAAAGACAATTAATGAATATTAATACACATATAGAGGAAATAATTGATATAGATAATTACATCTCAGCAGTTAGTGAAAAGTTTTAGCAGCTACTGTTTACTCTTTCTTTTTTTTTACATTCGTTTGTTTATACTTCAAGAATATGCTTTTGATTATTGATCTCTGGTTCAACTGAAAATTAAATGTTTTAGGTTTTTCTTTTTTTTTTTTGTAGCGAAGTTGTATTTTTTTACTCGTTACTTGGTACTCGTGACTCGTTACTCGTTACATGCTACTCGGCTACAAATAACTAGCACATGACACAAATAGAAGAATAGCTGCATTTATCGTTGATCGGATCGGTTAACGTGTATGGATGGAGTTTAACAGTTAACGATATTTAAAACAGTTAACGTTTAACAGTTCATTTGGTATCGGTATCGGTTACGGTTACGGTATCGGTATCGGTATTTTTTGTCGTCTAAAGTACAGTCTCAATACTGGTTATTGTGTCGGTTTGCGGACGTGTTTCATTTAGTACCTTTTGCACATCGGTACTAAATTCCTCAACTTGCTTCGAATGCGCCAATTTCAATTTCTCCATGGCACGTCCCTGTTTAACGCCGATTTGCTGTGAATTAACGATAACGATTACAATTAGTAACAGCATAGTATTAAATGTATAGGTATTTCGATAAAGAATATAACAGATAATAAGATGAATCCCTTAAATGGAATGGATTAAAAAGTAATTTGATAGGGCATTCAATTTTATTTGATTTAGATTTTAAATTTTATCTAATTTTTTATTATAAGATATCTGATATAAGATACTTTTTTTTTTTGCATATACAAAGTATTTGTTTAAAGACATTTTCTGATAGAGTAAGGTTTAAGGATGTCAATTTTTCTTTGAGAATTACAGAATCAAAATTATTTATATTTCGTAATTGTAGTTTAAAATTCATTACTTTTGCAATATAATGAGGAAGTTGTCATCTTATGAACTGATGTTTTCAGTTTAATACAAGAACTCTATGAATTCATACATAAACTCTAAAAAAGTAAAGACTAATCTATTCTTTAAATCATTAGAGATTAAAGATTTATATTTTTTGTAATCATTTCAAGTTAAGAAGAATTTGACCGAACCCTCTGATTTAAAAAAGTGTTGAAGATCACCGATGAAAATAGAATACGTCCTATTTAGGTTGAAAATTTTTTTTGCATAAAATTGTTAAGAGTGTGACCATATTCTGTGCTGAAAAACCCAATCGGAATTTGGTTTGACAACCAGTGCAAATCATATAAATGTCAAATTCACCGACGGTGAGAAAGTGTCGGTAAAAAATCGCTCATCTTACGCAAAATTAACTAATTTTTATCTTTTCTATTTACTTTTTTGGAGTTTAAACTTTTGAAATAATCGAACTGAAATTACTGATTTTTAGTGTTAGCTTAAATAATAATAATTTGTTTATCTTAAACCGGAATATTATTTTAAGAAAGGTGTTTGGTTTTAAGGTTATCTTGTAAAAAATATAGTTTAAATCAAGGCTGCAAACCTCCAAAATTTTGTTAAAGGTTCAGTTTGGCGGTTCGAACCATAGAGCAAGACATCGGTTCGGTTTGCGAATTGGTTTATATACCACCTGAACCCAAGGTTTGGGTTCGAATTTCATACAAAAAGTATTTGTATTGTTATACATTTTTGTCTACATTTTAAACCAATTTAAATTTTTTTTTTAAGAAATAAAATTTTGATAATTTAAATTTATTTGAAAATTTAAATATGACTTATTTTAATCCGAAGGGCCAAACAATTGCGTAATATTAGAAAACCATAAAATTTATGTAATTAGTTTTTTTTCGAACCGGACCTTTTATTTTAGAAAGCGGTTCGGCTTAGGTTCGGGTTCGCAAAGTAAATAATTTCAAGGGTTCGGTTCATGATCCGGTTGAGGCTGCTTAAGAACCCGAACCGAACAGGTTCTACGAGGTTCGGTTTGCAGCCTTGGTTTAAATTTGTAAGTTTAGATTGGATCGCACCTTTTTCTCCTCCATGAAACGCTTGACATTGTTCTGTCGCTTCTCGCGCAGCCGACGATCCTTCTCGTTCTTCGTCTTGAGTGTCTTGTCATTCTGCACCTCCTTGGCGGTGTCAGCCGATGTCTTGGCCTGCTTAGCATTCAGTTCCTTGATATCCCTGCAGTGGATTATAGGGTTCAAATTTAATAAGAGAGATGTGTGAAGAAGAATTACTTACCTGGCATGACGATCCTCGAGCTGTTTGATCTGTGCCGCCTGCACGGTCAGCATGAGCGCCTTCATGGCATCCTGCGAGTCCTGCACATGCTGCCGGAGCATGTCCCACTCCTCCTTGCGATGCCGGGCAATCATGTCCGTCCATTGTTTGGTCTGATCATTGATGGCATTCTTGATATTCGCATCGTTGCGTATATCATCTTTGCTCTTGCCCTTGATCAGTTTATCGATCGCCGCGTTTTGTGTCTTCTGCACCGAAGTGCGCTCCTTGGCATGTTTTTTGCGCAGTGTATCCAGCTCCTTGATCTGCTTTTTGCCCACCTTCTGAAAGCCCTTCTCCTGCCGCAACGATTCGAGGGTGACCGGCTCAAAAACGAGCGGTGGCTCCTTTTTCTCCTCCTCCTTGGCCTTACCGGCATCCCGAGCGGCTCCGCCGCTCTGCTCCTCAATGCCCAGCGCCTTCATTTGTTCATTCTGCTGTTTGGCAGCGCCGGCAAATCCTCGCGGATCCGACAGCATGGCCATGAAATCCTCAAAGCCATCAGGTACATAGATTTTCAATTCGATGTTCACAAATAACATGGGCAAGGACATGGGAAAGTTCGCCTCCGTGCGCAGCGAGACATGACGATAGCCCGGCTGTAGACCATCCAAGGGCAGAATTCGCTGTCCAATCATCTTGCCGCTCTCCTCATAGACACCGAAACGTAGTACCGCCAAATCGGGTAAGACGACTTTACGGAATACAAAAGGGTCCTCGTTGTATACCGGATTGAGGCCGTTGTTGGGCACCAGACGTGTACGAAACTCCTTCTTCACCGTATCCGAGGGCAGTCCAAACATATCCACCTCCACATAGGTGCCCACCTTCTTGTCCGACAAGAACTGTCCGGCAATTACCTTCACCGAACAACAGGCGGCAATTACACCATCCACAGGTGCATCCGCAAACGGATCAAAATCCTTATCGGCACGTCGCATAAAGTCCGGCTTTAAGAGATAACCGCAACCGCCATTATACTCGAATTTGCCCTGATTCAGTTGCATCGGCAAATCGGAGGTCTGGAAATTCAATGAGACCATCTGGCAACCGGCATTCCAAAAGACCTGCGGCATATAATTCGAGGAATCGGCTCGCGTTCCCTTCGGATAAATACGCGACATCTGACGCTTGTTGTAATTGACAAAGTCAATGGAGCTCTGCTTCAAATAATTCATGCCCGCCGACTCCGCAAACGACGACATGTTGTGGGCAATGTTCTTTTCTGTAAACGCAAAGCAAATCAGTAAATACCATTTAAATTGTTATACCCGTTACTTAAAACATAAGTTAAAGGGTATATTGTATTCCTTGGAATGTATGTAACAGGAAGAAGGAGGCATCTCCGACCCTGTAAAGTATATATTCTTGAGCAGCATCAACAGCCGAGTCGATGTAGCCATGTCCGTCTGTCCGTCTGTCTGTTTGTCCGTCTGTCCGTCCATGTAAGCGCCTAGATCTCGGAGACTATAAGAGATAGAGATACCAAATTTGGCACACAGATTTCTATAGACCCCACGCTGGTCAAGTTTGTTTTATATTTTTGACATTCCCTCTTCCGCCCAAGCAAATCGCGAAAAACCACCACACCCACAGTCTTTAAGATAATACAGTTTTTTAGTAATTAACGTTATCTATTAATATTATCTATAATATCACTTAACCGCAGCAAGATCGAACAAGTAGAACGGGAGTAATAGCTAACCAAAGTTATTAATAAAGTTATTTTTTCAATACAAGCACCTAAAAGTATGCAGTAGTTTTTATTATGCAGTAATTTCTATAAAGTACTTGTATATATATTGAAATAAGTAGCGGGTATCCTATGGTCGAACGATTTTCTGATTACTTAAATAGTTCCTCATGACAAATTCAAATATTTTTCGTCGAATAACAATAACAAAAACAAAGACAAAACACTACTTTGTTTCTTCCCTTTTTCTTTAGTCTCTAAATTGTTGATTTTTAGAGTAAACTTTTTATGGAATGTTTTTTAGAAATGTACAATTTACAATTCTTGAAAGCAATATAGATACTAAAAGAGCTTTGGTGGTGTTCTTTTATGTCGACAAAATCCAATCGTAGTAAAAATTAACTAATATTGACTACATTACGAGTAATTAAAAGAAGGGAAGTAAAATTTTTCTAAACTTGATTTTTGATAAAATTTCTTCAGAAAAGACTTTTAAAATATTAAAAACCATATTCAAAAAGTCTTTTCTGAAGAAATTTTATCAAAAATTATTATTTCATTGTGCGAATCCTTTTATTTGTATAATTTGTTGAGTATTTCTTAAAGTGGAAAATCCGAAATCAGAAATATTTTACTACAGATCGCGCGATTTTCTTAATATTTGACTACCCAACTTTTGTACTTTTTTGATATTCCAATAAAATGATTTATTTATTTTGGTTTTTTAATTTTATTTTAAAATAAAAATTTTCTCTTATTTCTTTATTTAAATTTTCAAATGTAAATTGTCCTAAAATATTTCCCGAATCTACTTTTTTTTTGGCTCCTGGAGGACGTTTAACGAATTTCTACTGTTTTAATTTTAAAGTGTTTCTATTTTCACTTGTTTTCTCCATTATCCTTGACTCTTGTAATGTGACAGCGGATTATCTTAGATTAGGGCACTTACCGATTGCCTTGTCGAAGCCCTGGAACTTAATGGGCTGCGCATAATTGACCATTGATGAGAGCCAGGGATGCACATTGGTGGTGGAACCACTGTAATTGGCCGCAGCGGCCTCCGCCTCGGCACCGCCCGCTCCCTCGGCGGAGGCATCGGCAGCAGCTGCCTCGGGTGCAGGAGCCGGAGCGGCAGCTGCCTCTGGCGGCTTGCCAGCACTCGCATCCTCCTCGGGATCATCGTCGGTCTTCAGCTCACCCTTCAGCCACAGCTCCAGTTCGACTTTCTCCACCTCGGGCTTCATTCGCTTGTTTTTAATGAGAATCTTGCGCTTTAGTTTACACGGTGGTGGCAACGGCAAGCCCGGATCCAACTGAGAAAAGACAGACGAACAGAGAGAGAGAGAGTGATAAAGAAGGCATAAAAACGATAAAATACTTTTTCTAAAACTTCAAACTGCCATAACTTTGTCAAATTTTAAGCGATTTTCTGACGGAATATCAATTTTATCATTATTTGGTCCCTATTTTGATCCTGCATCAAAATTGGAAAGGTCATTTTTTTTCCATCACTGTCCATTTTTTCATACTATCCATCACTGTCAAATTTTTCCACACTTCAAAAACTTCAAACTGGCATAACTTTGTCAAATTTAAGCCGATCACCTTGAGGAATGAATTTTTTTTTATTAATTGGTTCCTATCCTGATTTTGCATCAAAATTGGAAAGGTAATTTTTCTTTCAATACTGTTCATTTTTGCACACTATCCATCACTGTCCAATTTTTCCATACTTTCTGGACTTGACAATTTTTAAGAGCTTCACACTGTCATAACTTTGTTAAATTTTAACCGATTTTCTTGCGGAATATAAATTATTTTATTATTTAGACTCTTTTTTGATACTGCATCAAAATTTGAATATTTAATATTTCTCCATCACTGTCCATGTTTTTTATTTCGTACTTTCCCGTTGACACTTAAAAAGTGATTTGGGAACATCTTCATTACTACCTTTGAAGTAAACGGTCTAAATTCACATTTCAAGAATTTTCCCCCCTTTGAGTTGGAGTTTAAAAGCTACATACCGGATGATCCGAGAGCGGCTCCTTCAGCAGCAGATCACCAAAGAAATCATCACAGTATTTAGCTAACTTATATTGCTGGGCGCGATTGCAATGATTCTCGAAGGAGAGAATCACCGGATATTCGGATGAGACAAACGCGCAATCCGCAATGGCCTGAATGCAATCCTAAAAGTAACAAGAAAAATTAAAAAAAATGAACAGATATAGTAAAACAGTTATAGTGTAACAGATATAGTATAACAGTTATAGTATAACAGTTATAGTATAACAGTTATTGTATTACAGATATAGTATAACAGGTATAGTATAACAGTTATAGTATAACAGTTATAGTATTACAGATATAGAATAACAGATATAGTATAACAGATATGGTATAACAGTTATAGTATAACAGTTGTTGTATAACAGATATGGTAAAACAGGTTATAGTATAATAGTTATGCTACAACAGTTATAGTATAACAGTAATAGTATAACAGTTATAGTATAACAGCTTTAGCTGTACGCACCTTGAACAAGATTTCCGTACAGTAGGCATGACCGTGGGTAACAATTGGTTCCTCATCCTCCCCCTTGCCATTCCAGCAATCCAATTCGACACAACGACAGCCGGCCAGCAAAGTTTGGCGGTACATTTCGACGGAGCTCTTACCACCAATCTGGCGACCCGATAAATATGTATTATGTGAACTGTTGATGTAATAATGTGCCAACGGTTGATCCATTTCCATATAGAAATCGAGACGATCCAGAAACACGGGCGCATTCTCATCGGACATTAAATAACGCTTGAAGCCGTCCAACGAGAGTTGCACTACACAGTCAAAAAAATCGTTTATTATTATTATCGATATTCACGTGTGCATACCTACAGCTCTTCTTCCTTTCCTCATCTAGCTCATAATCGTTGACAATCTCTGTGCAACGTTTCTCCTCGTACAATGGGAATAGAATCTCGTTCATGCGCGGATCACGTTGTTTCTCATTCATAAACTGCACAAACTGCTCTAGACTGATATAGTCCTGTTTACCCTTGGTGCTGTAGAAGAAAGGGAGAGAGAGAAAGCGTGAGAGAGGCTTAGAAGAACAACTGGGAACAGAAAATTAATGGCATCATAGGGTATAAAGACTTGAGCAAACACCTTAAAGTAGTTTGATCACTATAAAAGATCAATGGGAACAGTAAAAATAGCTGGAATAGCCTAGAAAGTAATGATACTACACACAATGGTAGCACTGGGAACAGATGATTATTAGTTGGGAACAGAGGATTATTGATAGATCGATAAAATAGCTGTAGAATCACTGAGATCCTAAGTGGGAACAGTGAGATAATAAAACGATCAATGAAAATATAAATATTATAAATAACTGGAAAGTAAGTAAATAACTAGGAACAGCTGCATTAATTGGGAACGGAACGGAGATCTGATTGGAAATTACTAATTATGGAAATGGAAACAGTAGGATCCCCTACAACAAAGTTTAGTCTTTTGAAAAAGGAAACAAATATATTACAAATCACAAAGTGATCATTAGAAACAGTTAATAATAAAATGGAAACAGAAGACTACTGAGAGATCAGCTATAGATATTTAAAAATATTTAAGAAATCACTCAGAACATAAAATAAAATACGAAGATCACTAAGAACTATGTCTTATCACTAAAAATGAAGCGCAAACTGTAAACACAAATTTTGCAGATAACAGAGGGATTTTACATTGAAAGAGAGTTATCATATGGGAACAGTTGAAAATAGAGATTTATATAAATGGAAGGAAAAGGAAAAGAAAGAAATCAATATACAAATAAGAATAGTAAGATCACTAGGAATCACTGGGAAAATAAGTATTAAAAATATGGATCACTAGCAAATCATTAAAAAAATCAAATTATAATTAATGGGAACAGATAAAGATTTATATAGCTGGAAGGAAAAGGAAACGGAATAAAAAGAAATCAATATAAAAATGGGAATAGTCAGATCACTAGGAATCACTGCGAAGAGAAGTATTACAAATAAGAGATAGATCACTAGCAAATCATTAAAAAAATGAAATTATAATTAATGGGAACAGATAAGGTATTAGGATAACAGGGAAAGATAACTCTATTGACTTCTAGAATATCTTTCATTTTACTTACATCGATGTGAACAATTCCTCGATATCATTGCGCGGACAGACCTTGTGATATAGCGCATAGAATTTCTCGAATGTGAACTGTTCCTTAGTCATGGTGGCATTCTTATCATCTGGCAGACCCGCATCTTTGATGCACGTATAGACCAGCTTCTCGGTTTTACCAGATGCGAATGTTTTAGCCAACGTCTTGACCGGAATTTTGCCGCTCTTCTCCACACAATAACTGAGACGCATCCAACTTGAATAATTGAATATATGCAATTGAATCATTTGTTATCAATGTCAAGGGGAATCAAGCACACAAAACGACTAACATTTGTTATTCGTAAATAAGATTATATTAAATATATATCAAGTGCTAGAAAGTATAAATATGAATAGAAGCATACTTATCCTGATTTTCACTGAACAACCGTCTTACTTAGTTATAATAAATTAAATTGAGAAAATTACACAAATTGAACAAACAGTGACAAAAAACAATTGTAAACCATTTCAATTGTAATGAAAGTCTACATCTATATATATAAAACTCTTTGTCCTGACTCACTGAATCATAATTCATAATTAAGTTGACAATTGGAACAAATTAGAAATTTATAAAGTAATCTAATGATGATTAAATAATTCAAAATTAAATAGTATTGAAAAATTAAAATCAAATGAAACTATTATTGAAAGTCAATTAAAACTACAAATAAATACAATCTGTGAAAGTGAAATAAATAAAAATCAATTTCAGCGTAATTAGAAACTAACAATAAACTAACAACAACCTTTGTGAAAATCAGTCAAATAAAACGAAATAAAAAAAAAGAAACAACAAAAATAATGAAATAAATTGGCAACTTGTTGAATTGTGGAAAGTGCATGTAAATTAAATGTAAATTGAATTGTTTCGTGCAGAATATGCTGACAAAGTGATGTGTAAGTAATAATAAACTTTAATTGCGAAAATGAAACCAAGCAAATATTATATTAAGTATACGTATTTGTATTTAAGGACTCTTTGAGCTGTGAAATGAAAAAAGCAATGTGCATATAATTGAAATTGAAATTAAAGTGTAATTAAAATTGATATTGAATTGCAAATGGCAAATTACAGTTGCAATTAAATTCAAGAACAAAATGATCGATATGGAAAAAGTGCATTAAGAAAGTCCAATTTGCAGTGTGGCAACAAAAACAAAATATAAAAAAAAAAAAAAAAAAAAAAAACAATTCAATTAAAATGGCTTGTAATTAAATTCAATTTGCCTGCCGTTTGACCAGGATATCTATGTATACTCGCAGGACACTTGCACTAAACTCATTACTTAGTTAAGGATTTGCGTGTTTAACCCGTCTTCTTCATGCTGTTGTCGCACAGTGGTTCATTCAACAAAAGTACGTGGCAAAAAATTAATTAAGAAGATTAAGAATTAATTGTGATAATTTATAAAGAAAATTTTATATTTTTCGTAACATTTTTGTGGCGTGTGATGCCTTTTAAAGTTGAGGAAAAAAATAAAAAAATTCTTTAAGACAAGAAATAATAAAATAATAATATAAAACGCTTTGTAAGTCAAAATTTTGATCTGTATATCTTTTAATCGAGCTATCCTTTAATCTTATACTTATTTTTTCATGTTAGCTAACATATTTATTAAGCTAAATTCGTAAAAAAATAGAAATAATAGTTAAATTTTTTTTTTTTTGGTAAGATTACTTTTTTAACTTAAGCCTGATTTTAGAAATAGATTTCAGCCTATTTCACCCATATCGACAATTGTATTCGTTTCGGTTAGTAATTAAGAATATATTTAAATAAAAAACCATCACAATAATTTAGCATAATTGGAGATTAAATTAATTAATAATTTTTGAAGTCAATATTTTTTTTTTATCGATTTATTAAATTCAAAAACAAAAACATTAAAAAATAAAATATTATTTCTTAGTTTATAATTACTTTTTAAAACTTAAAAAAAACCAAAGATTTAGGAGTTAATTGTTATATTACGTCTATTCTTGTGCCGCGCCTACTTTTATTTTGTGCTATAAAATCAAAAATAAAATATTATTTTTTAGATATTTATTTAAAAAAAAAACACAAATTTTGAATTTGACCGTCAATTTACGTCCTTTCTCATGCCACGCCTTCTTTTACTTTATGTTCTTTAAAGTGTTTAGAATATATATTTCTATATATATACAAGCTACAGATTTTTGCCACTTAATTTTCTAAAACTAGCCACTGTGCAAAGTCGTTGTTGTGTTGTGTTGTTCTACTTCTGGCTAGTCTTGAGCTCACTTGATGATAGCCAGGTTAGTGAAGCGCAACCCGTTAAGACCAAGCCCAGACCCAAGCCCAATAACCCCATTTAAAGCGGGTCCAGGTCAAGTAAGTAATTGCAGTTAATGGCCACAGACCTTGCTTACAAAATGCCCCATAAAGTATGCAATCAACAACAAAACTTCAAACTGGGTCAACGAATTGCCAATGCAAACATGAAATTGTTGCCACTGGCATACATACACACACACACACACACACACACACACACACACACACACACACACACACACACACATCCCACACATCTACACTGTTACAACCTCACACATGCATTAAACAATTTGTATTCAATAGATCACGGCTTATATTAAAGCTGACCTCAAAGCGCTGATTGAAAGCGAGAAGCAATGAAAGAAGTGCTTGAAATAATTGCTCGGATTTTTTCTTAAGCGAACACTTAAGAGATGCTGCACGGTAAGTTTACAAGTCAAATTTTTTGTCCAGTTTTACATGATTTTTTACAAGAAAATGAAAAGTCTCAGAATCAAGTTTAAAGTGCTGTTTTATACTTATTATGATATAAGGAGTTGATTAAAAGTGAAAACTTGAGATTTAAAATTTTGAATTTTCAAGATTTAGAGGAAAATAATTTTTTTTTGCTAAATTAAATAAATTTAAATGCAGAATGAATTAAGAGTCCAAATAAAGATCAAAATGACATTCCGTTTGGAAATCGGTTGAGTTTTGACAAAGTTATGAAAGTGTGAAGTTGGTCGAGCCTTTGACCTAGCAACTTTACAAGTCAAATTTTTGGTCCAATTTAACATGATTTTTTACAAGAAAATGCAATGTCTCAGAATCAAGTTTAAAGTGTTATTTTATACTAATTACGATATAAGGAGTTGATTAAAAGTGAAAACTTGAGATTTAAAATTTTGAATTTTCAAAATTTCAAAGGGGGGACCCTTAGCATCTAAATCGAATTCTGGTCGAAAAATATGAAATTTTCTAAATGCATAAAACTTGAATGCAGAATGATTTTAGAGGCCGAATCATGATCAAAATGACATTCCGCTTGAAAATCGGTCAAGATTTGACAGAGTTATATGTGTTTGAAGTTGGCCAAACCTTTGACTTGGCAACTTTACAAGTCAAAATTTATGTCCGATTTGACATGATTTTTTACAGAAAAATGAAAGGTCTCAGAATCAAGTTTAAGGTGTTATTTTATACTAATTACGATATAAGGAGTTGATGAAAAGTGAAAACTTGAGATTTAAAATTTTGAATTTTCAAGATTTAGACTAGACTCTACAGGAGCATAAACTACTCGTTGATGGAGGTACACTGCTAGAAAAGAATTGACTTGAGCTTCTGTTGGATATTGAAAACCGTATAAATTGTACGCTGAATAATTAAGATGTCTTTCGTTCTTTGAATTTCTTATTTTACCTCCGAGTAGTGTATAAATTTGCATGTGTTCATTTAGCTATAATTTATGACTGCAGAAGTTGTGTTTGTTGTCGATTTTGTTGTAGAGCTCACTTGCAGAATTTGGCTGAATACCCTGGAGCTAAACAATAAACTGAAGTTTTTGAACTTCTTGTTTCTTTCAAGCATTTGATTTGAATAACGTAAATAATCACTTTAATTCTCGAGTTCCTGATAAGTTTGCAGCCTGAATATAATGAAAACGGCTGTGAAGAGAGAGGGAGAGAGAGAGAGACAGCGAAAGAGTGAGAAACAGCAAAGAGAAATGCAAATGAATTGAATTTATTTAGTGTCAAAACAATAGGCCAACACACGAGACTAGAAACTAAACGCCAACTATTTCAGGGAAGGAGAAATCGGGGCCAAAGTGTTGAGTGTGTGTATGTGTGCGAGTGTGTGTGTGTGCCTCTCTGTATTTGTGTGGCAATTTGATGAAGTCGTTTCCGTTTCCGCTACCCACCTGACCACGTCCGATTATTTAAACAACTTGCAAGCAATAATAATATATACAATTTGAATTATACGAGTGTATTCGCTGTTGCTTCGAGTTTGCTTATAAATCGATTCAGACAGCTTTTATGTCTTTGTTTATCTTTTTATTCTCCGTCTACAGTTCTATAAATAATTTCAAATTATACAACAATCTATCTAGTCTTTATTTACTTAATAAATGTAGCAAAGAATTTTTGCTCTTGAGATCATTTTTCATGTCCTTCGTGAAGTACTATTTTAATTGATAGACAATTTAAACAAAACTGTAAAATTATACGTTTATTATTTACTTTTTAAATTTTTTATCCGTTCTATAATATTTTTCCCTTCCTTCTACAATACGCAATCTGTGAGTTTGGTTGACATATCTTAAGAAACAAAAAAGTTTTTCATACAAAAGATTATTTTAATCCGATAGTTCCTATGGCAGCTATATGTTATAGTCATCCGATTGGTCAGGGTGTAACACATGGTGAAACATTTACAATCTGTAAAATTGGCTGAGATAGTTCTAAAACTAACAAAAAATAACATACTAAGAAATAAGTGAACTTTGACCTCAAATTTGACCCCCATGCAATTCGAATTTCGCAAAAGTGCGTCTTATAGCATAATAAAATTGTATTAGCAATGTTGTGTGAAAATTTCAGCCTCCCAGGTCTTATGGTTTGGGCTGTGGAATGATCAGTGAGTCAGTCAGTGAAAGAGTCAGGACAAAGAGTTTTATATATATATGGATTTTAATATTTTTAACCTCCTTGTTCCATTTTTTTTGAGTAAAGAATTCAGATAGTACTTACCCAAGCATCGTTTTATTTACGAGTTATATACATATGACGATAGTATGCGATAGTAGCGATAGTTGCATTAATTAATCGATATTCACTTACTGTTTCATTAGATTGGTGCGAGGACACACGTTGGTGGCTTTATTGTTATGCGTTATTTGACGCAACATCTTTTGCCAGCTCTGATTAAATACGATAACACGATAACAGTAACGATAACACGACAAGAACAAGAACAAGAAAAATAATGCGCAAGACATGCAAATTAGAAAACAAAATGCAATAATCGATAGATATTATATACAGAATGATGAAATAGATTGAGATTATATATTATAAATTGATAATATGTTACTTTTATATTTATCAATATTAAATGATTAATGACTTATGTTGAAAGAAAGCAAAGTTTCATCGTGCAGATAAAATAAGCAACGATTTTTCAATTTGATTAGATTTTGAAACAGATTACACAGAGAGAAAGAGAGACAGAGTATTTACAAGTGCGTCTATAGAAATTTGTTTTTATTTTCTTTTTGGGAAGGACTTTTTTGGAGTCCACTTACTGTTTTCTCAGACACATCATGGGACAAATATTATTCGCTTTGACATTATGGGTTATTTTTCGTATGCCATCTAGCCAGATCTATAAGTACAGAGATAATGCATGAAATGATTTGTGATCAAATGATCAGATTTTTTTAAATTTTATTTCTTTTGTATGCTTTATGCTTATACTTGATGCTTGAATTGAGTTTTAGAATTAAAATGACTAACCTTGGCTGTTGCCGCATCCGGGCAAATAACATGATGATATGTTATATTGATATAGTCCGTGTTCGAGCAGATGGTCAGGGATCGTTTATCCAGTTCCGGAATATTCGTGCCATTCTTTTTGGTAACCTTATCGAGAATTTTAGGATCCTGAAAGAAACAAATGTGGATATAAAAAAGATAAGTATCACTTACATAATATATATTTAATTCTTTAGTTTTTATAAATATATCGCTAACTTATCGATAGTTTCTTGATCGCTTGACTATTTTTTTAAAGTTCATAATAATGGAAAAAAATTTAACTTATAAAATAATGATTATAATTGCTTCCAAATAAAACTTAGATTGTAAATTTGAATCAAAAATACTCAGATTATGCAAAATTTATATATATTCTTACTTTATATTTGTGTTAATTTTCATTATATTTAAAAAAAGTCATATTTAACAACTAAATTTTAATTTTGAAACATAAAAAGTCTTTATTTTTGAAGAATATGAAGGAATAATCATTATTTTACAATGAATATTTTTCTAGTATAACTGAAAATTATTCTTTATATTGTTATTAAATCATTGAAGTAATTTTTATATTGTATTTTTTTTTAAATAAGACTTAAAATTTGTACAGTTCCTGATTAAAATAGATCCCATCAAGAATTCATGTCTGATAATTTAAGAATCTATTAAATATACAGTAACTTTTAGTCACTCCCCCAACTACAGTTTATTTAAAGTGACTGTTCAACTTTTGAGTCGATGATATTTGAAAATCGTATTGGGGCAAACGTTACGCATACGACCCGTGGCACATTGTGAATTTCATATTTGTTTATCAGGCCACATGGCCAAGGGCAAGGAGATGAAAGAAATGTGCCAAAAGAGGGAGAGGGAGACAGAGGGAGAGATTGTGAGTGAGAGGGGGCTACTAAACTATTTCAAGCAAACTGCAATTTGGCAGCAACAAACATTAATCTCCGATCGCATCATTAATCAAGGCAACAACAAAGTAAATGATGAAAATTGTATCGAGTAGTTAAGGGAAGCGAGGGGAGAACGAGCTATTCCAAAAGCATTTATCAACATTTGTACATTGAATTAAAAATAAATAAATCTTTTGTGCAAATTCCAATAGTACAATAGCATTTTAATTTCGTATTTGACCTTCAATTAACGTTTGCTGTCCAAACATACAAATAAATATTTCAATATTCTGATTTTCAATTTGGAAAAAACCAAAAAAAAAAAAAAATCTCCGCATTGAAAACAATTTACTATAAATTTAATGGAATGAAATGGTATGCATATAAAAGCGATAAAGCTGATCGGGTTAAAGATACTCTATATGTACACTTGAAGATAAATTCAAATTGTATTGAATTCAATTGCCAACAATATTTTGGTATATTTCAATGATGAATGTCTGAAATGTTAGCTTGGCATCTAGACTCTACTACTGGCCAAGTTTACTGGGTATTGTTTTAATAGTTGCCGAGTTCAAATCTATTGTAAATAAACATAATGTGACCTTTACTATTGTGAGTCAGATAAAAATACTACATTTAAGCATATGCAAATCTTAAAAAAATTATTTTTATATTTGCAGTGCTATAAGTTACCCTGTAAAGTTGTTTTTGAGAGTGTATGTTAAAGATAAAACTGTTTGAGTTGGTCAATTCTATCTCAAATCCTATATTATTATAGCAATATATAAATTTCAAATATATAAATTTTTAAATTACAAAAAAAAGATACCAAAATATTGTAGAAAAATAATAATAATTTAGGAAATTTAACCAAAAAACTAGTTAAAGTTACATAAATTTGAAGGACAACAATTAAGAAAAGCCAATAGACAAAAATATTTTAGTCAACATGGTAGTCCTCATTATTTATTTATAGACTCTTTTCGACTTAAGCTATTTTTAAATAGTTAAATACTTCGATAATAAGTTGTTTTTTGCTGCTTAAATTTTCAGATGAATTCTAAAGCTAAGCAAATATATAAAACAGTAGTAGAAAAACTTTAAGATCGCGCGATTTTTAATAAAATATTTGTGTCTTCAAGTCTTCTCTTCTAACTTTTATTTTCTAATAAAATTGTGCACAGTTCTAGTTTTTTAATACTTATTAACTAGGTTTGTTTTCCTTAATTTTTATTTTACAATTTTATTTTTCCATAAACGAATCGTCTTTATCACTTTAAAGAAAGGTAAAAAAAAGGCTCTTAAATGGTGCTATTAAAGTACTATAAAATTGGTTCCAAGTTTCCACTCCATGTGTTTATCCTACTTCTGGTTTCAACAAAAGTTCATTGCAAACATGTTCTCAATTCCACTTTCACTACAATTTCCCATACAAATTAAGTTAGCATACTTTTCTGGGTCAATAACTTAATACTATCATTTCATTCAGAGGCGCTTTACATATTTATTCATGTGCAAATTGATGTCAAAGTGCACTGAAATATTTTAGTCTGAATAGCACACAACAATTCAAAAGTATACAAATTGCACAAACTTAAATACCAACAATTAGTTGCTATTTTTGTTGTTGTTGTTGTTGTTGAGTAAACACTAACGTATGGACAACAATTGTAAGCAGTTTGCACAATTCGAACTGCATCAATTTTTATTCGATTTCATTTTTTTTTTGCATTCGTTTTGCAATTGAATATTGAATGGCAATCAGATCGAGTGCAATTTGTTCAAGGTACTTGACAGTGAGAGTGAAGAGTGTGAAGAGGGAGATGGAGAAGGAGAGAGTAGGACCGAGTGCGGGGTTTAAGGAAACTATTGCATACTTTCGAGCACTAAATAAGTCAGCGAATAAATAAGCTGTCAGAGCGTTTTCTGCTTTCAGGCCAAACACCAACAAAAATTGAACTCAACAAAACGCTCGGCAAATGTACAAATGTTGTCCTCGGCTTACCCTATCCCTTTCTCTTTCCCCTCCTTTCTCCATTCTGCTTTCTTCTGCTGCTTCTTATTATTGTTGCCGTTGTTTGACGTACTTCGTCAGCAATGAAGCCTCGTGCATTATTGAAAAGCACCAGCAAAAATAACAACAATAACAACAACAACAACAATAACAACAACAACAACAATAAATTGCAACCAAGCTCAAATTTTACGTTTTCAATATTTGTTGGCATTTTGCTGCCGTGTAATACCCTGTAATTCAAAAAACTGCCTTAGCAGCCTGAAAATTTATTAAAATTTATCATTTAATTGCATAATTTAATATTTTGTTTGATATTTATTTAAAAGTGAAATTTTAATACCGAAAAAGAGAGTTCAATTTTTAGCTTATGCAAAAACACCTAAATTTTTAACTTCTCGAAGCATTTTAAGTTGGTTTTTTCGCTTATACAATTTAATTATACTTAGATCTGTTATTAAAGTCTTCTACAAATATTCTGAAAAGTTACGAGCTTAAAAAAAATGTTCACAGACATCAAAATTATTTAAATCTATGTAAAATTCTATGTCCTAACTGACTGACTCAATGACTGACTGATCATTGCACAGACCAAAACATAAGACCTTGAAGGCTTAAATTTTCACACCATTTTGACATATTTTTATAAATTATTAAATTTTTTTTTAAATTATTAAATTTTAAAATTATAACTCAATCGTAGCTTTCAACTTTAACTGCACAATTTTTTCATTTTTGAATTTTACAGGGTAGCTTATGGTCGCGCTTTATGACCTTTTGCAGCTGTTACTTTGCCCATTTTCTACATTTTCTTTTTATTTTTGGCTTTTGCTTGCCAAACGAAGCAACTTTTAATGGTTCATTGTGCGAGTGGCACTTACGAGTTGCCTTTGAGTGTGTGTGTGTGTGTGTGTGTGTGTGCGTCTTGTGTGTGTGTGTGTATGGATGTTAGTTGGTTTGTGTGACTCACTGATTTAATATTGATGACCAAACATTTCAAGTGCTGGCAGCGTACACAGACACAATCACACGCACATACACACACACTTACACACACACATACACACACACACACCAAGAACTAAAAGTGTAGTCCTCCATTTAACGTTTACGATGGCCAACTTAAAAGTTGCCCAAAATTGAATTTATTACTGAGAAAGGAAGCAAAAATAAGGAAGCTAAGGAAAGAGAAAAAGCAGCTCAAAAATAAAAATAATAATTTATAAACAAATTTGTTTAAAATTATTAAATTATTATTTAAGTAATATGAAAAAATAATAAGCTAAAAAATGTGTTTGAGAACAGAGCATAAATCGTAAATGTAAGCTTCAACCGGTTTTAACCGATTGAAATTGGTAAACGTTACTAAAACCCTAAGCGAATCAAAACTTTTTTATTTGTACATTGAATCCGTAAAACCAAAATAACCGATTCGTAACCGATACGTAACCGATACATAACCGGTTCGTAACCGATTCATGTATCACATTTTGTATCGTTTCGTTTCGTTTCAATCAATCAATAAATTTAAATATTTTGTTAGTGAGTTTTTCACAACAATTTTACATACAAATTTTAATATCTTTACTGATTGCATTGCAAATTCTTTTAGAACAGCCCTCGCCAATATGCAAGTGCAAATGCTTCAAATGTGCAAGAGTATATCTTTTGTACATATTTACATATATATATATATTTATATATTCATTTATATGTTTGTGTGAATGTAAATATTTATGTATTTAGGAGCATGTGTGCATATACTTATATGAGTGCCTGTCACTCACACACACACAAGCAAAACTTTTGCATTTTCTACTCTATTTGATTTTTCTTCAACGTTCTTAGTTATATATATATATATTTTCTTTTAATGTTTTTCGCTACTTTCTGTGGTAAAGTTTGCGTACACAGTAAACAATTTTTTTAAATTAAAGTTAAAAATTGTGGATTAAAAGAATTTTTTTTAAATATTTATTCAGGAAATTTTTGTTAAATTAAAATAATATGCGCATAAAATAGCAACGACTTTATATTATAAAATGTCAAAAAAGTAGCTTGAATTAAGTATTGTTTACTTGGTTTATGAAAAACCTGAATTATCGTAATTTTGGCATCTCAGTAAATTAATTTTATTCCGAAATCCAGGTATTTTTTTTTCTATGCACTGTTAAAAAGTTATGCAGCAAAATGAATAATATACTTATACTTTTAGTGCTTCCTTATTTTATTTGCCTTTGTGGCCATTATAAAAATTTCATGCGGATGCCTTTGCCCACAGTTTTCCCAACTTTCCCTCCCTTTTTCCTGCCATTTTTCTCAATTTTCTATGCCTTTTCTCATATTGGCATTTATTTTGCATTTTAATTGAATTTATTTGGCAGCTGACATGATTCCGGCTTGGCCTCAAAGTGCTTTTGGCCAGAAAGCGGAAAAGGAGGAACCAAAGAATTGCATCCAGCTGGAAAGGCTTTAAGCAATGAAAACAAAACCAGCAAAACCAACAAAAAAAAAAAAGCAGCTTGCCGCAAATTTGAATTGACGTGAGCAGACTTGAACAGACGTGAAAAGACTTGCACAGACTTGAATCGACTAGAAGCAACAGCAACAGAATGTTTTACTTGTCTAGAATTTCTTGACGCCCAAACTTGTGCTACAATTTTTTCTACATAGACACACATACACACACACACACACACACACACACACACACACACACATAATCACACACACACACTGACACATTCGCGAAGCACTTAAATGTGCATCGAGAATTGCAAATCTTGTGACACATTTCAATTTGCAAGTGCAACGATGCACAGCATACACTGAGAGAAACAACTACAACCTCTACAAATGTTGAACAAAAAAATAATAGGAATACCAAATTTTTAAAATAAAAATTAAGAAAAACAAATCTAAAAACCATTTAATAAGAATATAGACATTAGAAAATCATAATAGTAAATAATGTTATAAGGAAATAAAATATTGAAGACAATATTTAAGCAAAGTCAAAATTCCAAATATTTTATTAAAAATCAAGCGACTAATGTTTTAATCTTAATTTTGCTTGCTTAAAGTTTTATTCTTGGCTTTTGTTATTCCTTGTAACATTTTTGGAGTTATCTGTAGATTTCATATGAAAAAAACTATAAAAATTTTCTAAAAATCAAAATGTTGGTCTCAAAACTACGAATTTTGGTCTAAATAATGCGTCGAGAACATAAAATTTTTAAGGATAGAAAACACATTTTGGTTTTGAGAACTTTTCAAACAAGACCAAGTTCTTATTATAAGAACAAATAAATTTTAATATCATGTCAACAAATAAGTAAGATTTTTAAAGCTTTAATTTTTTTATTGATGTTTTTTTCCTTGTAAAGAGTGGTACTCGAACCCGCTTGCTTAAATTAAATTTAAATATTATTTATTTAATTTTTTTTTATGCTTTCCTAACAATTTATATTATTTTTAAATTGAGAACTGCTATTTTTTAGACTAATATTCTTAGTTAAAGTAATTTGTTCTTAAAATGGTCTTATTTTAAGAACAAAATATGCAAGTTAAATGCTTTTGATTTTCGATGTTGGTCTTTTTTTCCAGTGTAGTGCTTCTTGCAGCGTGTGTGTCTTAGTGTGTGTGTTTGTCAGTTAATGTGTCAATGTGTCACTTTGACTCTCAATTGTTTCGGCCAAAGAGTCGCTTCAGTCGGTTGCTTCACCTCTCCCCCTCTCTCTCTCCTTTCCCCCTCTCTCTCCTCTCCCCCTCTCACTCACTTTCTTCGGGTTTTTCCAACATGAAACGCATTTGTCTATTGCTGTGGATTTATTGGTTACGGGCTGCCACGCCCACATCCTGGCATGACACATAGTTTTTCTGATAGTGTTGTTGTTGTTGTGGTTCTTGGTGTTGTTGTTGTTGCACGTGGCATCTCTTAAATGCAATTTATGGGCTGCATTCCGCGCCCATATTTGTCAAGGATTGGCAACAACACTTTCATCAGCTACTCCTCTCTTCTCTCCTCCCCCTTTCCCCTCCCGAACCCCCTTTCCCCTGGCATATATTTATGGCCACAGCACGTGGTTAGCTGGCCAAGTGGAAGAGGAAGCAGAAGAGGTGTTTCATGTGGTGTATGTGCACTGATAAAAAAAATGGTTATAAAATCACGATTTTGGGCTTAGATCTAAGAATTAAAGTTCTTAAAGTTAGAAAGCAATTCTTGATCTTAAGAATATTTCAAATGATATCAAGTTCATATTAATCAGATAATAAATTTGTATACTTTCAAGACTACAAATTTAATATATATGAAACACTTTGTTCTGACTCACTGACTGACTGATCATAGTGGAGACTAAACCATAAGACCTAGAATGCTAAAATTTTCACACAACATAGCTGAGGATATTTGATCGTGGAATTAGGCGGATTTTTTTGACCTGCAAGTCGGTCATGTAAGTATTATATAAAATTAAAAATATTATATTTTTATTCTTGTTGTTTTATTTTAATATATATGTAATTATTCTGGTTGAGTATTTTTATAAATATTCCTTAATTCCAACATTTTTCCTTTGCAAGAGTGAGGTTTGAACTCAGGAGTGGGATTCTTTTTCTTCTTTAATTTGGTTTGGTAATTTGGTTTTGAATAAGTCTTATTTTAAGAACCAAATATATAAGATAAATTTGATTTTAAAAGCTGGTTTTTTTTTCAGTGTGGTGCATGTGGAACAGTCTAATTGAGATTTTCTGCTCGCTTTGACACACATTTTAATTGTGTCAGCACCTGGATAAATGTGCACTTTCTATTTTCCATTTCTCACATCCCACAATGACTGCATTCAATATTCGATATACGATATCCGGTTAAATCAGCATTAGCCACAGTGTTGCGAAAGTTTTAGAGAGAAAAAAATAGCTGCTTCTGGTAAGAAAGCATCCGAATATTTGAGAAATAATAGCCAAGTATTTTTAACCTGCTTTTTTTTTAATAATTTATGAAATATCCATTTGTTTGTCTAGTTCGACAAAATTCTCATCCTAATGTTACAGATTTAGCAAGAATATAATAGCAAAACATAGCAAAATTTTTATTTAAAATAGCCAGTTTTTTTTTATTTCATTATTTTTTTTAGCAATCTTACTTTTAAAACAATTGGGAAAGGCTATAGTCGAGATCCCGACCATCGGATACCCGTTACTTATTTCAATAAAAAACTTGACTTGCGTGGGGTCTATAGAAATCTGTGTGCCAAATTCGGTATCTCTGTCTCTTATAGTCTCTCTCTCTACAGACGGACAGACGGACATGGCTATATCGACTCGGCTGTTGATGCTGATCAAGAATATATACTTTAAAAAGTCGGATATTTCAACGTTATTTTTTAAGTAAAGGGTATAATAACCAGATTTGGCTATAAAATAGCCAAGTTGGCCACACTGACAGCAGGTGACACACACAGAGGATGTGGGTTAATGCAACATGTCACATTGCAAATGTACATTGTACATTGTACATTCTACAAGTCTCCTATTAAGTTGACTGCCCTTCGACTGACCCACTGTACACGACAAATTGACAGTTCCGTATCCGTATCCGTATACGAATCCTACATACTCGTAAACGCTTATAGAAAGACCTTGAAGTTGGACTCACTAGGAAAGTGAGCAACATTTCCAAAAGAAGGAAAAAATACTTTGAGGTTGGTAAAGAAAACATTATTGAAAAGGTAGACGACAATAATTTAATTCTCGACTTTTCTATAAACACAACTTTCAAGCTCCTTATCACTGTGTTTAGCTAAGAGCAAAGATATCACATCAGGGAATTGGGTTAATTGAGAGCAATTACATCTAATTCTTTGAAGGGTTAAAATATTGTCATTTTAACATCTTATGTACTTTAAGAAAACCTATTTTTCTTTTATTCCAAAATATTTTAGATGTAGATTAAACATTTTTAAAATAATCACATTTAAATTTGTGCACAAAAATCTTTTAAACTATATTATTGATTAATTACTTATATTTTCAAGTTATAAAAAAAATAAACTTTGAAATATTACGCAATTAACATAAAATTAGAAGCAGTATCAATTTAGAAGATGAACTAAGATGTAATTAATTTAGCTTATCAAAATAGAATTGACAAAGTTAAAAAAGATAGCTCATTATATCGTCTTTATAAAATTCTACACTATTTTATACTAGACGTCAGACATTTGTATTTTTGGTAGGACGTATTGATTTTTATAGGCTCAAAAAAATTAAAAATAGTTAACCTCATATGATCAATTTCAAGATGTTTTCACCATAGTTATAAAATTAATTCCTGGTTTGAGTTGAAAAATATATATATATTTTTTTAATTTTTAGCATATTATAATTAGCATATCTTTAGTTCATTTAGTCCGATCCTTACAAGATTGGTATCAAAACTTTTGTTTGGACCAGGATTTTTAAATTTCAAGGACCAATATTTCTTAACACATATTTTTCGAACATACAAAGACTAACGACACCAAATTTTTCAACTCAAAAAGTGGCAGCTAGAAATTGATTTTAAAACTGTGTTTGCTTTATTTTTGACAGATACACATATGTACATAGATGTTAATAATACTCACCTTTGGAGTGCCGCCGGCACGAATATCGCTCACTTGACACAACTCGATGACATCACCATCCTAATGAGATAAGAAAAAAAAAAAAAAATATTGTTATTTAATATTTTGAAATTATTTGATTTATAAAAAGTGATACTTACTCTACCCTCGCTCTTCCAGTAGAGAAAGAATCCATACTCATCGACCTTGAAGAGAGCATCGCGCTCAAAATCATTCTCTTTGGTTTCCTTCTCATTCTCGAACCAGCGATCGAAGACACACCCTGTGGTCAGTTCCGGCGGAACCGGAATGATCCAATCGAATTCGTACTTCTTGGTCATTATTTACAATTGTCGTTAATGTCAATGTTTGTGTGTGTGTGGCTATAGCTATAGCAAAACATATAGGCACATCTATACAGTATCCATATACTATATACTACATAGATATATATTTTTTATATTTATGTTAAATTGGTGTTATCGTTTGCTGTTATTGATGTAATCGATGTAATCGCTCTGTTATCGCTGCTATTGTATTTGGCTTTTTTTTTTGACTTGGCTTGAAAAAATCTGTTAACGTTTAATACACTCACACACACACACACACATACACATCCTTCTAACGCTTAACGGTATTTCTTTGTCTATATATACACATTTACAGTTATTGCAGATCACATTGTGTTTTTACTAAAAGTTTAATTAATTTCTTATTCATTTATTATATTTTGTAATTTTTCTAGTTATTTTATTTTCCAGTTATTCAGATTTTCCAGTTAAATTCTATTTTTAGTTTTAGTTGTAAATGAAAAGTTTGAGTTTTCTCTTTTTATTTATTATTTTTGGTGTAAGTTTTAGTTTTCCATAAGCGTATGTTATTTGGTGTTGTTGTTGTTCTCCTTGATGTTGTTGTTGTTGCTTTTAGTGAAATTCTTTAGCTGGAATAAAAAGATAAATATAAATTAGAAACACAAAAATTTAGCTTGAGCTTAACTTTTAAATTAAACAATTTGAAATGCCAAACTAAAAGCATTTAACAGTAAAACTAGATGTGTTTATATCGTCTGCGAGAGTCGACTGAAACATACCCTGTTATTGTAGTCGAATTAAATTTTTTTTGTGATATTAATTGCATCACAAAAGTGACAAGATTTATTAGGTAATAATTAACAAAAATATTTAATTAAGGAAAACAAATTGTTATGGTTTCTATTGCTTGTTCATCTTAGTAAGATAATGACCTAAAAAAATACCAAAGTTTAAAGCAGACATTAAACATATACAAGAAAAATAATATTAAAAAATTATTCAAACCGAAATAACCGCTTAGTAACCGATTTATGTATACCGGTTTATGAAAAATTTAATTCAATTATGTTGCTAAGGTGTAATTCTTATATTTTAAATTAATTTTGCTTTGAAATTAGAATATTGATATTTTTAAACATATCTTTTTTGAAATCAAAGAATTATTTATATATTCTTCTTCTAACTTCTTTAAAAAATTTCAACTACTTGTTTTTATGAACCGAAATCATATGGGTACTTCGAAACCGAAATACACAAATACACAAAAATTTTTTGTAAGCCATAACCAACAACCAAAAGACAAATATAACCGAAACCTCAACTGAAACCGATATTCGATTCGGTTTAATACCCTGTTTTAAATTAAAAAAAAATTGTTGTATAAAAAAACTTGGTATTTGTATCTTTCAAGGCTGCAAACCTCCAAAATATTGATAGAGGTTCGGTTTGGCGGTTCGAACCATAGAGCAAGACATCAGTTCGGTTCGCAAATTGGTTTATATACCCCCTGAACCCAAGGTTTGGGTTCGAACCTTGGTTCAATTTCATACAAAAAAATATTTGTATTCTTATACATTTTTCTACACATTTTGAACTAATTTAATTTTTTTTTTAAGAAATAAATTTTAGATAATAATTTAAATTTATTTGAAGAATGACTTATTTTAATCCGAAGTCTCAAATAATTGCGTAATATTAGAAAACCATAAAATTTATGTTATAATTTTTTTTTTCGAACCGAACCTTTTATTTTAGAAAGCGGTTCGGTTTAGGTTCGGGTTCGCAAAGTAAATAATTTCAAGGGTTCGGTTCATGATCCGGTTCAGGCTGCTTAAAATCCCGAATCGAACCGGTTCTACGAGGTTTGGTTCAGAACCGGTTTGCAGCCTTGGTATCTTTATCTATTATTTTTTTGGCTCGAAGCATCAGTTACCCTTCCACAAATGATAGTAAACAATTTAACAGAGAAACTGTGCATATCCTACGTTTGTGCCGCTGCTTACAGGGTATATATAACAACAGGCTATAGAAATTGAAATGAAATTGAATGCAAGCAATTGTACACACACATACACGACTCACTGTCTGCAGAGTTTGGATCCGTACAGATGGACCTGGAAAAACCAACTGACGTGGGTCATATTTGTGGTTGCAGCATTGCCAAATGAACAAATGAACAAACGAACAAAGAAGCGGAATCATGTTGCAGGCTTCCAGGCGCCACATGCTACATGCCACATGCCACATGCCACATGCGTAGCCAACTTACTGGTAAATGTAATTGAATGTGAATGTGAGCTTAAATTTTGGCATTGCAAACGTTGCCTCTTCCACGAATCATCACAGAATCCGGATCAAAGTTTGCAAATGTGAAATGCAATTGGAGTTAAGACGAAAACAAAAATTAAATCTGAAAGCCCGAGCAGATATTCCAGGAAATTCGTTGCCTTTCTATGCTATACTAAATGAAACTAACTATTTAGTTGAAACAAGAAGTAATTGCAATCTAGGAAAAGGCGTTATTTATTTTCCATTCAAGGAAAATTGCTTATGCAACGCAACCAAAAGGGGATAAACTATAAATATATATGAATTCTAATTATTTTTAATTAAGATGAAATATGAACTAGGATTGAAGATTAATTTGCTGACTGAAGGTTAAGTCATTTCCGGTAATTCAAGCCTGCAGCCATGTTGTTAGCCATGTTGCACTAACCGCAAAATAATAATCATTGCATAGATGTAGTGCACCCTTTACCCTCTACTTGTGGTATCCTTACATACACTTAGAAAAAATTATGCGTACTTAAGCAGGCGAAATCCAAAACCTAAATTTCCAAAACTGAGTATGCAAATCTCATTTCAAGTACGCTTTTCTCAATGCCGCAAAAATTATTTATTTCGTTTATTTAATTAAATTTTAGTTCTCTTTTTTGATTAAACTCTTTAAAAAATATTCCATTTTTTATCTAAAAATTATACTTTAACTCTAATTTTAAACTTTTGAAATGAAAATCAAAAATATTACACACTTATCTTTAAATTTGTGTAATTAAATAGAACTTCAAAAATAAAAATTTAATTTTTTGTCCTCCCAAAATCTTAAAACACTTTCGAAGTGTGGCTCAATATCTTTCATTTGATACATCACATGTCCTTAAGGGACTCATATATCCATAATTAAAAATTGAAAAATTACTTTAATTTATGATTTTTAAAATAAAAAATTTAAAATAAAAGTCGTGGTTAAATTTACATATAAAAATGCAATTATAATAATTACTTTATTTTTTAAATCAATTTTAATAATTAAATATAATTTTCTCTATACAAAAATTAATTTTAGTTCCTTAATTTGTTTTAATAAAAAAATAAAACTTTTTATGATTCCTGGATTTTAGTACTAAATATTTTCATATTAATCTTGAAACAAACTGTTTTAAGTGCTCAACATTTTTAAAATAATTAAGTCTAAAAAACTCTATTGTTTTTGTTTGTCAACCAATCTTACAGAATATATATTTGTCATGGTATTACAAATTTATTCGGACATAGTTTGCTTGAATCCAGACTTTTAGAACATATATATTACAGGAACGACAGAATTTTGAAATTTGAAGAAATTCCAGTAAGGACCTACCTTATTTTGGTATAGCGTATTTTTGCGAGTGTACTAATCACATTAGTGGAAACAGACGCGAGTCACGACATTGGAGACGACTTTGTTCTATTCTATTCTGATCTATTTTGTTTTTGCCGTTGCCATTGCCATTGGCATTGGCATTGGCATTTGCTTTGGCATTGGCAGTGGAGGCAACTTTGAGGGCTTCCTTCACGCACCTGGCTTTCATAACAATGCACCCTCTTGGCCTGGCCAAGAGCAGCAGCAAAATCAGCAGCAAAATCAGCAGCAAAATCAGCAGCAGCAAAGCGTATTATATTTCTAAAACACATAACACACTTTGCAAATGGATGTCGAGTCTATTCCTGTTGTTCTCCTTTATTCCTCATTCTCCATTCTCGCCGTTATTTGTATTTATCTATATGTCTGAGCTTGTCTTCGTTAAATTTGCGAGCCAATCAAGAGAATTGAAAGCATTTTTCACTGTTATTTTTGTTACATTTATGTGTAGTTAACATATGTCCTTATTGTATGGCAAATGTAAACGTTTACGTATGTGACACACACAGTGGAATAAAGGAAACAAAAAGTTCAATAAATTGAAATAAATCAAAATAAAAACAAACTACAGAAAAAGTTTACAAAAATGCGATATTAAAAACCAGAGCAGCCAGTGAAACGTTCACGAATGTGATAAAAACGGAAAGAAGGATAAATTATTACGCAAAAGTTTATAAATAATTAAAGAAATTAGAATTAAAAAAAATTAAATGTAACTACAGGAAAACATTACAGTTATGCAATATTGAAAAAAAGAGCAGCCTGTGAAACGTTCACGAATGTGATATAAACAGAAACCATCAGAGAAAGAGAAAGAGATTGTCAGATAAGAGTGAAAAGTTATTACAGAAAAGCTTATAAATAAATTTATTAGTTTTATATAGCACAAATCACAGCAAGACGTTTACGTAAGAAGCATAAAGAAGAATTCAGGATTCATAAAAAACAATAAATTTATTGTGAGATAGATAGGAAAAAATAAAAAATAAATAAGTGTAGATTGGTATCAAAACTGTTTACAAGAACAAGAATTTTAAAATTACTTAGAATCAAGGGACTAAAGCACAATATATTTTAGCTCAAAATCGAAACATTAATGTATCGAGTTGTTAAACATTATTAAGTTTTACACACACAACGACTCACAATGAGAATTAAGCAATATAAAAACCACAACAATAACAGTAACAATAGCAATTATTGGTAGTGCAAATTGAGAATTCATGTCCCAAAAGATTCTCAAATTTGTTTGACAGCCACTCGACATGGACTTATTTATTTTTTGCTCTTGTTTTTATGCAATGCAATTGTCAGGATTCTCAGTGCCCGCAATTCCGTAAACTGACTGACTGACTGAGTGACTGACTGACTGACTGATTGCTTGTCGGAGTGTGTGTGTGTGTGTGTGTGTGCGCGCTGCTTTCACATGACTTCAAATTCAATGAGCTGCAAAATGTTCGCTCATTGTTAAACTTGAAGCTCGTTAGGTACGTCCAAAGTCAGCGAGGTAACAACAACAAAAAATCACTTTGTGTGTGTGTGTGTGTGTAAGTGTATATATATAGAACGGATATGACTTCCCAGCGTATGTCAAAACACTTTCACGCCCCGCGAACGCTTTATGAATTTACGCTTTTTGCGCTTTTGAACTTTTCCCCAAAAAAAAGAAAAGATAAGAACAAAAAAAAAAATAAATAAAACCTCAACCCAATTTAGCCGAGTTGAATAAAGAATCAGAGTTTCAATAACTTTGGGCTGACAGAAAAAAAAAAGAGCGTTTAAATTTCAAGTAAGCAATATATAAAGTCATCATTGAAACATCACCTCAAATTACTTTTTGTTCTGTTCAAAAGAACAGCAAACAGTACAGCAAATACAGGATATATTAATAGATTATTTCACATACGAGTACAGAAAATCAAAAAACTTTTTTGGCAGTGGGAAAAAGTTAAAAGATGAAATGCTTTAAAAATAATTGAAATCAATTCAAAGACAATGATGCACAGCATAGTAAAGTTAAAAGAAGTGAAAAAATTAGTTAATTTTTTCAATATTATATTTAATTTAATTAATATATATTTAATTTAATTAAATATATATCTTTTTTTTTTTAAACGGAATAAATTAAACTTTCAGCATGGATTCTTTCAGCTCAAGTAATTTATTTCTAAAATAAGAAAACTTTAAAAGAGAAGTACAAAAATTAAGTGTTTTCTTTATTTTTTAAGAATTTGCTGTTTTCGACACATTTTTTGAAATAAAATATTTTTTTATTAGCAGAATACATCATCAATTACATTTCAACAATATTATAATTGTAGTTAAAAAATTTATATTTTCCAAGTTTGGTAGTCTATATAAATATATAAACTTCTTTGTCCTGACTAATGATTTCATCACAATAATATAAATACCTTAATTTAAATTTGATAGTGGAAAATTTCCTGTTAAATGCAAAATGTAATAATCTGAATGCTCCCAATAAAAATTTGTTATTTTTCCGTCAGAGTAGCGTTTTTCACCATAGGTGAATTTGCCTTTTAATTTATTCGCATCTTTTGTCAGACAAAAATTTCATAGATTTTTATTCTTACAGGGTATGGGCACACTCTACACAATATCATACAAAAATGCTACAGCTTAGTAGGAATTTAACCGACACAAAAATCCGATAGAAAAGGATGATATTTTATTTTTATCGATAAGTGTCGATGAAAAAAACGATCATCTTGCATAAGATTTAAAATTTTTAAAAACTGTCAAAAAATTAAACCTCAACCTAAATAAATTAAGTAAAATTGAGAAAACTTCACTTTTAATTTAAAATGTAATAAAATTAATAAGTTGAATTCCTCTCTCTCTCTTTCGCTCTCTCGCTTTCTGTTTTTCTCTTCTTCTCACACATATTACAGGGTATTTGGTTTTATTTGTGATTTTTTGTGGTTTTTATCGCCTGGCATTGCCATTTGGCATTAAATGCAGATACAAAATCAAAGTGCCATCTATGCGCACTCGAACCCCGACAGAGTTGCCAAGTGCCACGCCCCCGTACTGCCTACTCCGCGCCCACTCATCGAGCACACCTCGCACACAGCTCGCACAACGCCTCTGGGCACCTGTGTCAATATATTGGACTGCAGGAAAGTTTGGTGCGCTACTTGAAAGCTAAACACGGCAGAGCCAAGGCATAACTTGCATAAACTTGGCCTCAAAGGACATACACACACACACACACACACACACACACACACATACATATATATATATATATCTATATATACACTCACTTACACGCACGTACGCTTTGCAAGTATGCTACAAATATGCTCATTACGTGCGCACCATGTGACAGACTCCCCTCTGCACTATGGGACATTTTCCCTATTTTTTTTTTTTTTTTTTTTTTTATCTTAAATTTGTAAATATTGCCGATTACTATTATACTGCTATTAAATGTCAGCTTAAACTAGTTATACATAAAAAAAAGACATATACGACTTAAGTGAAACATAAAATTAAAAATTTTTAGGTTATTTATTTATGTAAAACAGTACTCTGGAAGGCAGATCCTGTGATTGATGACTTTTTAGTCTTCTGGAGTAAATTTCGAACTCGAGAAGAATAATTTTTTTTTTTTTTTTTTCAGTTTTTAATATCAATAAGCAAATGATCTACAATACCTTTATTGTTTTTATATTAAATTATTTAATATTCTAAACTTGCTTAATTTGTCAATTTTAGTGACTAATTCAATAACTTATTAGTTACAATGTAGCTCAGAAAAAAAAATTATTTTTTTTAATAAAATATTTATAAGACAGCAAATTTAAAAAAATATATTTAAATTGGCATGTGGCTCAATGGTCTAGGGGTATGATTCTCGCTTTGGGTGCGAGAGGTCCCGGGTTCAAATCCCGGTTGAGCCCTGTGTAATTCCTTTTGTTTCTTTTTTCCTAATATAAAATCAGTTTTATTCCTATATTATTTCTAATACCTCGCATGAATTCTGAATTTTATTTAAGGAATCACAAAAAGAGAAAAAAAAAAAACTTTGAAGGAAGAAAAAAGGGAATTTTGATGAGGAAATTTATTTACAGTTTGGCGAATTTCTAATGGACTGCCGTATTTTAAAAATTTTTAAAAAATGTATTTTTTTCCCAAAAAATATATAAATAAAAATGCGAAATTTCACCATGGTGTTCAAAGTAACAGCGACAATGACTCAATTTATTATTGCATAATTTGCGGCCATATTTCAACTGTTCGCATCTCTTCACTTTCCTAGGCGTGGCACGCCCCCGCAGAGGCACTGAAAGGGAGGAGCAGGAGTAGGGGAAAGGGAAAGGGATCTGCCTTTGAAGTCGCAATTTGTAGCACATTTTGTGGTGTCTATTTAAATGCACAGCAGCCAATAAAAATTGATTTTACTATAGCTAACTAGATTATAAATTTTATTTGTTAAACATTTTAATAAATCTCACATGGTACAGTTTAATTTAATACATTCTTACATTTAAAATAACTATTTCAGTATTCCATTCAATCTTATGTTGTTAACTTTATTTAAAACTGCTTTAATTTTTTGAAAAAATCAACGGCAAAAAATAGCTTAAGAATTAATTGCAAGAGATTTCTGGAAACACTTTTCAGAAGAATCAACAGGATAAGCCCAAGTATCCATTGTAAGAGATTGTTGGAAAAGCCTTTAAGAAGAATTAACAGCATGTAATTTATTTTTTTTTTGCGAAAAATTGACTGATTGCATATGCTGAAAAGATTTTCTTAGAAGAATCAAGCAAATGAAATTATTTCGAAATTCTTTAAAATAATAAGAAAAGGAAATCAGTTGCACAAATATATTAATAAAAAAAAAAACCATTGAAATGCTTAAAATGTCCATAAAATATTTTTTTTAATGTAAGCAATACTTAATTTAAATTTATTTATAATTTACTTAATTTAAATATGTTATTAATATGGGGTAAGAAAATCTCTTTGAAAGCAATTTGTTGCAAGAATCTTTGATGACAAGTTTGTAAAGTACAGGATATCTGCTAGTCGTGTTGTAATGTGCCATTTGTAGCTGATTATTATGGTTTGTTCGTGTTGTTGTTGTTGCTGTAGTTGTAGTTGTTGTGGGCATTACTTAAGCTGCCAAATTGAATTTGCTTTGTGAGTATCTGTGAAATTGGCATTTCAATATTTAATGAGCAACTGCTGCTCAATCCCACACACAAACACACAGGTAGTTAAAGAAACTTTCCACTACACGCCGCCAGAGGGAGTCCTTCAAGGGGGTAAATAGGTTAGGGGTGGGTGAGGAAGGGGTTGATTGGTTGCCTGACTGCTTGACCTTGTTGGGAGACAACGACGAGTGCACAACTGAATTGAAATTGAGAGTCGCACACTGCATGTCATGCACGCCTGCCAAAAGGCGGTCAGTCAATCCGTCAGTCCGTCAATCAGTCCGTCAATCAGTCTGTCTGTCAGTCCGTCTGTCTGTCAGACGGACAATGTGCAAGTTAAGGGCTCAATCAGTTGACGAGCAACATATCAATCAAAGTCATGATAAAAAAAGTCAGTGTTGTCAACGCTTTATAACATAAAAAAAGCTATATCAACATTTAAAAATAGCTAGAAAAAGCTATAAGATTAGCAAGAGAACCAGGAAAAAGGGAGATCTCAGAGACTATACGAGATAGAGACACCAAATTTGGCACACAGATTTCTTTAGACCCCACGCAGGTAAAGTTGGTTTTAAATTTTTGACACGCCTCATTCTGACCCCGCGAATCGCGAAAAACCACCACACGCACAGTTTTTAAGATACCACAGATTTTATGGTAAATAACGTTATCTATTAATATTATTTATAATCCCACTTAACCGCAGCAAGATCGGATAAGTAGAACGGGAGTAATAGCTAACCAAAGTTATTAATAAAGTTATTATTTCAACGCAATCACCTAAAAGTATGCAGTACTTTTTTAAAAGAACTTTTATATATGTTGAAATGAGTAGTCGGGATCTCGACTTTAACCTTTCCCACTTGTTTAACTTTAAAATAGTTAGAATTCTCGCCTGTCGGCATTTTACGATTTTTGCCGCCATTCTCTCGCAAAAAAACTGCAGATCTAGCGGAAAAATAGCTGAGCTAACAACACTGATAAAAACGTTGTCTCGCTTGCACTCGCTCCAACAAATGCAGAGTGTAAGGGAGAGGGAGAGAGTGAGGGAAAGAGAAGGAAATAGCATGCAAAATGCAGAAAAATTGCATTCTACACTCACAAATGAACGCAGAAAATATGCCAAATGACTTATCAAGTTGCCAGTGCAAACAATGTGTGTGTGTGTGTGTGCGTGGGTGTGGGTGTGTGTGTAATAAGGGTGGGCGTTGCCACACGCTCTCTGTTTCTCTCTCTCTCTCTCTCTCACTCTTTGTTGGCTTTCATTCACTCCTTTGGCCCTGTGTGTTGAATGCTGCGCAAAATGTCAAAGTTCGTAAAATGATTGCATACTTTCCTGCTTGGTAAATGAAATTTCTCATAAAATTAAAGTATATATATACATATACTTGAAGTCTGCTTGATTATTAAATTTACCACTATATACTGGATATATAAATATATATATTTACAACAACAAATAAAAATATTAACAGCAAGTGGCATTAAGAAAATGCCGCAAAGGCAACAGCTGCAACACTGTGTGAGTGTGATTGTGTGTGTGTGTTTAGTATATAGAACAAACTTCTTAAAAGCTCCTTAATTTAATTTAATTTTCAGTCGATTTCTTCATAAGTGTACCCATTACTTACAAAGTAAATAAACGAGAATATTGTTTTGAACGAGGCATCTAGGTCCTAGTTTCAGCTCCGGTACCTAAGTTCAGTTATCGGCACCTATCCATATAGATTTCTAGTGAACATTTTATATTAAAATGAAGTATAATTTAAAACAGAATGAACTAAGAGGTCCAACTTTGATCAAAATGGCAATTCGTTTGAAAATCGGTCCAGTTTTGACAAAGTTATATGTGTTTGAAGTTGATCTAACCCTGGACCTAGCAACTTTACAAGTCAAAATTTTTGTACAATTTAACATGATTTTTTACAAGAAAATGAAAGGTCTTAGAATCAAGTTGAAAGTGTTATTTAATACTAATTATGACATAAGGAGTTGATTAAAAGTGAAAACTTGAGATTTAAAATTTTGAATTTTCAAAAATTCAAAGGGGGGACCCTTAGCATCCAAATCGAATTCTGGTCGAAAAATATGAAATTTTCTAAATGCATAAAATTTAAATGCAGAATGATTTCAGAGGCCGAGTCATGATCAAAATGACATTTCGCTTGAAAATCGGTCAAGTTTTGACAGAGTTATGCAAGTTAAAAGTAAGTCAAGCCTTTGAACTAGCAAGTTTACATGTCAAATTTTTTGTCCAATTCAACATGATTTTTTACAAGAAAATTAAAGGTCTCAGAATTAAGTTTAAAGTTTTGTTTTATACTAATTACGATATAAGGAGTTGATTAAAAGTGAAAGCTTGAGATTTGAAATTTAAAATTTTCAAAATTTCAAAGGGGGGACCCTTAGCATCGAACCCAAAATTTAGAGCGAAATAATTTTTTGTACAAAATTAATTAAATTTTAATGCAGAATGAATTAAGAGACCAAGACATAATCAAAATGACATTCCGCTTGAAGATTTGTTCAGTTTTGCCAAAGTTATAAATACTTAAAGTTGCGTACGGGTTAAATAGCTATGGAAAGATAGTATCAAGTTTTTAACTCGATATTTTTAGTGTGTGCAGGGTATCAGGATATCTTTCCTCTCCTTATGATAAGCTGTGTACTTAAGGTGCATGAGATTTTAGCTGAAATCAGATGTGAAAATGCTGCAACAGTTGCTCACAGACATTTGCGATGTGGCACCTTTCAACTGCCATCTTGCAACTGCCACGCCCACTCTCTGCCCTCAAGTCCTGCGACATTCTGTCACGCATATTCGTCCAGGCACGCAACAGATACCCAGTTTAATACACACACACACACACTCAAAGTCAAAGAGAGAGAGAGAGAGAGGCTAACAAAATCAAAGTCCTGTGGAAAGCAAAGGCATCCTTCAAACAAAACTGTCAGCAACTGTCAAAAGAAGTTAAACGAAAACCAACAAAACAAAACAAAACAGCCAAAAAGAAAGTAAAGAACAAGAAGAACAACAAAAAAATGCCACACACACACTTGTTATACCCTTACAAAGAATATTTTAATTAGGTCGCAAATTGTGGCATGCATTAAATATATGTTTAAATTGTTAATTTCTAAATATTTGTAATAATAAATATATAAAAAAAATTATTTTTTTTTTAACTATATCATTTAGCGATCTGCTGAAAATTAATTACAAGGGTATTTAATCTTCGGCGTGGCAAAGACAATTTGTATTTCTTGTTGTATATGTATGTATATTTATAAGTATGTGGGACGGGAGACAATAGAAAGACAGGGTAAAGGTTGGCAAATTCGGGGTCTCAACCTGTGCATGTGTGTATGTGTGTGTGCGTGTGTGTGTGTGCGTGTGTGTGTATAAGTAAGAGTGCTGTTCCTGTTCGTTGTCCTGACTGAATGTTTGTTGAAGAACTGATGAACAGGAACTGAGCAAGTAGCTGGAAGCAAACGGAGAAGCAAAGGAGCAGAAGGAAAATGAGAAAAGATGGAGAAAACTGGCAAGGAATTGAGAAAAGCAACTGAGACGCTCGAGGATATGTCTCTGTGATTTAGTCGATGGCACGTAGCAGGCGGTTTATTTTTAGCACCTTCTTTTCAAAAAAAAAATAAATAAATAAAAAAATAAAAAAAAAAGAAAATAAAATCATTCCTCACGCTCTTGCCTTGTCTAAAGGCGAAACAAAATTCAGCAAGCTGCGTATCTTCCCAATCTCCGAATCAAAACAATACATCATTAAGGGACAGAAAAAAAAACAACAACAAAAGTTTGCGCTCTTTCTATTTGTTGTTGTGGTTGCTGTAATTGTGAATATTAAATATATATGACCAAAAAAAAAAAAAGCGAAAAATAAAAATAATAATAATAAAGAAAGAAAGAGAAAGTGAAGAAAGTCAGCGCCAAAAGTTTGCTCATTTGCTTTTTTTTTTTTTTTTTTTTTTGTACAAGAGTTTGGGTACAGCTCGAGGCCTGTTGGGGAAGCTGAGTTTGTGGTCTGAGTTATGGAATGGGTAGCAAAGCATAAAGCATTTATACTAATTTCTCGATAATTTCGTTACGGTCGTAAAAATAAGTTAAGTAAGGCGGTGGGAAGAAAGCGCCGAAAACTCTTCAATTGGAGCTGGAGTTTATTATTTTTTTTTTTTGGCGAAGTATGTGTTTTGCTTTGGGTGAGCTCAGTTCTAAATAGACTTAATATCGATTTGCTGTGCACAATTATATTTAATGAGCTTTTAATTGAATTGATTTTTTTTTTTTTTTTTTTTTATAAAAATACACACAACAGACTTACATGCAAGGACGAAGGACACTGCTGGAAAGATGTAGTGAGAAAGGGAATAGGAGAGACTGAAGGACATAGTCCAGTGACAGAATGATGGATATTAGGGCCAAATGAATGGATTCACAGTCGATGAATTTGTTGGGCGGGTCAGATAAACTGCAGCCAATCAATGTAGCAACGTGTAGTCAGTAAAACAAATGATAAAAACAGACAACAAAGCAACGGCAAAGAGAGCGGGTAATCGAGTGACAGAATAAAATAGAGCCAAAGTGTAAATGAAAGTCTAAAAAAAGACTGAAACTAGGCTAGACAGCAAAATTATTTGCAGAGTAGAGAGCAAGCAAAGTTGAAATTTAGTTCAATATACATCCATATTACACACAGCGCTTTCCACATGTCAGTCAGGTGCTGCCAACTTAATAAATTTATGATAATGAGCTATTTTGCTATAAAAGGTGGTTTTATTTAATCAAAAGATGAAAAGATATTGTATTGAAAAGATATGAAAAGATAGATGATTCAAAATAATGTAGGAACAAGTTATAAGACAAACAGGAACAGAAAACAACTTAAATTTGGATATTAAAAGATAATGGACAGATAAAGATAATGTCAAGGAAAAAATGGAAAGACAAAGAGGTAAAGAAAACTAAATAAATAGAGTATACACTTATACTATAGATAAGGGAAGTTATAATGAAGGAAAAAAGGATAAGATATATAGGAACTTAAATATAAATAAATGGAGTATGTAGATGGATTAAAATAGAAATATATTTCTTTAAGGCTTAGTAGAAGTTATTTTTGATTAAAAAAAGGTAGTGAAACAGAGAGAGGAGATAAATTGTAGTAGAAGGATAGAACAGATTGGATAGATAAATTAGGTCCGATGCATTAAAGACTCTAAAACTAAATAGACAGACTAAATATATAGAATTTAATACTTCTGCACTGATTAAAAAATATCCCGAAAATTCTCAGCATTGAGACAAAAATCTTCATTTTAAGATTGCATGATTGTTAGAACACATATATTTCTATCGGATTTGATGAATTTATTCTTAGAATTTTCTGATTTTTTTAAATTAAATACTTAAAACAAAATATCTTGATTGTAGACATTATTTTTTTTATAAGTTTAGTTACAAGAATAGATAGTTCTACAAATGAACAAAGAAATAAACCAAGATAAATTATCGTACTACAAATTTAGAGATATTAAAATTTAAACATTTTTTAATTGATGTGTATTAGAAAGAAAATACTAAGGGGCTAAAGTAGAAATAAAATCACTGATAAAATAAATGTGTATATTAAGTGCTTTAAATAACGAGTAAACCTTCTAGTTTAATTTAAATTTATATTCTTATTTTGTGATATTGAAACTCAAATTCAAAATTTTTAGGATAAATTTCGTTAGGATAAATTCCGTTAGGATAAATTCCGTTAGGATAAATTCCGTAAATAATAAAATCTAAAAACAAATCGAGGAATAAATTGACGCCTGTCAGTCAAATGTATGCTATCTTATTTATATTGTAATTATCATCATCAACACAGAGAGAGACAGAGAGAGAGAGAGAGAGTGTGAAAATAGAATGTGGTTTAATATTTCGCACAAGGAAATTGCGTTCAGCTTGCAACACTTGGTTGCATGCAACCCAGTGGCAAGACAACAACCAGCAATTAAGTCAGCAAGCAGGTTTCTCTGTGATTCTCAGTGTCTCAGATTCGCAGTTTCTCAGTTTCTCGCAAGTCCTTGAGTGAAAGCCTTGCCATTAGCGTTGTTGGCCACATTATGTCGACTGTTATTGTAAGCGGCTCAAGTCCGTTTAAAGGTAACATTTTGCCATACACACAATGCGGGTGTCAAAAGCAGGGGGATGGGTGTCAAGCAGGGGGATGGGGGGTGTGGTAATGTTGCAGATGATGGGTGTAATGTTGCAACCTCATGGCCTTTACGATGTGGCATGGTGTGGCAAATGGCAAGTGCCACTGCCCGCCATTGTATATGTCAAATGGCCTGACTGACTCACAATAACAATGCGCCAAGCTGTCAACCCCCGCATTTCCAGCCCCCTTACCCCCTTACCCCTTACCATTTCCACCCCCGCCCTTGTCAAGGCAACAAGCGAAAGTGTAGAGAGAGAAAAAAAACAAGCGGTTAATGATATAGTCAAGAATCCGACTGTAAAAATATCCGTTACATACTTTTAGGTGCTTGTATGCCTATACAAATTAAAACAGACATTGCTGTCGTTCTGTTTACCTTAACTTGTTAATATTCAAAAGCATATTGGATAATTATAATATATAACAAAATCAAGACTGCAAACCGGTTCGGTTTGGACTCTTAAGCAGCCTGAAACGGATCATTTACCGAACCTAAACTAAAATAAAAGATTCGTTTCGAAAAAAAAATAATTACATACATTTTATGGTTTTTTAATATTACGCAATTATTTGAGAGTTTGTTTTGAAATAAGTCATATTTAAATCTTCAAATAAATTTAAATTATCATTAAAATTTGATTTCTTAAAAAAAAAACAAATTTAATTAGTTCAAAATGTAGAGAAATAATTTTTTTGTATGAAACTGAACCAAGGTTCGAACCCAGATCTTGGGTTTAGGATGTATATAAACCAGTTCGCAAACCGAACTGATGTCTTGCTCTATGGTTCGAGCCGCCGAACCGAACCTTTAACAAAAATTTGAAAAAAAAGGTTCTTAATTTTATACATTTTTTTTACTATGTTTTTCCTTGACAAGAGTGGGGTTCGAACCCGCGCTTGCTTTCACTTAAAGTGGCGAATTTAACCAGAGTGCCACGTGGCAACTATTGGCTTTCAGTAAAATATGACATATTTATATTGTTCTAACAATTTAGATTTAAATTCTTATAATAAGAGCTGGGTCTTTGTTAGATTAATATGCTTAGTTTAAGTAATTTGGATGGTCTAATTTTAAGAACAAAATATATAAGATGAATGTTCTTGAATTTAAAAGTTGGTTTTTTTTTTCAGCGAACACAATATACCCTTTAACTGACTTCTCAAGTAATGGGTATAAAAAGAGAGGAGCACAACATTGTCGATTGACAATAAGCGACAAACAAATGAAATAAACAGCAATATTTCTTTACACTTTATACAATTTATTGTGTGCGTTACGTTTTCCTTTCATTTGTCACTAATCGGAGCAGGAGGGTTACAATGGGGTGACGAAACGGGGCGAAACGGGGAGGGCAAGGGGAAGGGGAGGGAATGTATACATAGTGTAAGGTTAACAATGTAACGTAATGCAATTTCGTTTCATTTGCTGCGTTTGATTATCTTTTCTTTTTTTTTTTTTTGCTTTTCGTATTTTGTCAATGCATTTCATGTTATTATCCAATTAAATCTTCACACAGCGTGTGGTGGAGAATAAAGCAAGGAGAAAGGGTCGTATATATACAGGAGAAAGTCGGGAAAATGCAATATTGTAAGTGGAAAATTTTCAGGTTCATTTTCTGTGCTTGTGTGTGCAATTAATGCGCTTTGAAAGGAATTATTATTAAATTATGCTTGCAGCTTACAATACAAAATTTGCAATAACAAAAGCGAGCGAACGAAAATAAATTAAAGCTGAGAGAGAGCATGACTAGCTGATACCCTATTAATTGAATTTATCGATGGTAGCCTTAATAAAAATTATTTAAACCAAAAAAATAGTTTTTTTCTCTTTATTTAAAAAAAAAAAAAAAAAAAAAGTTCTTCTATTTGACAATTCCAGTTAAGTAAATTTTTTTCTTAATATAACGTATTACTTCTAAGGAATTTAAAAAAAACTTGTAGAAAACACTTTAGAAATATGTTAAGATATACTATAGGATGATATGATAGCAAAAAATGATAGCACACCCAATTCACAGCCGTATTTATGTTTACAGGGTATTAAAATTAGGGCAAACAACAACAGAATATTGTTGAATGCAGCTAAAAGGGTTTGCAGCGATATTGTGGGTGTCTGCAGTAAATTTTGACAGTGGGAGGCGGAAGAAAAGAGCTGTGGGAGTCACTGTAAACGGGAAGCGTGCTTGGAATTAAAACTTTTACGTTGCCGAACTTTTTGTCAAGCTTTTTGCGGCGCTGTGGATTTCAGTTTTTCTCCGAAAACACACACAAAATGAAACTAAAATGAAATTAAATATAAATAAATTGAAATGAACTCTTTCTTCGGCTTCTACTCTTCTCTTTTCATCTCTCATTTCATTTCATTTCATTTCATTTCGTTTCTCTTTCGGCTGCTGCATCTGACAATTGACTGGGTTGGCTTAATTATAATTCTGTGGAAAATGAAGGTAAGGTGTTTCCTCAAAATCCCCTTGAAAGTTGGTCTCTTTTGCATTCAGGCTGTTGAATAATTTAACGCTCTTTGATAACTCCCCTGCTGTGTGTACTCTACTGAAAGACAGCCTGTTGCCAATGTACTGGTTAAGTACATTATTAAAAAAAAAAAAAAAAAAAAAAAAAATTTTGAAATAAATAAAATAATTAAATAAAGACTTCAACAAGAGATATAATTATGATATAACAGTAATATATATGCACTATTTTCAAATAAAATAAAATGTATTATTATTTAATAATTATTATTACAATTATTTTACTCTTATCTTATCTAAAAATAATATAATTTAGAATACGATATCATTTCATCAGTATTTTACTCTGTCAAATGTAAACAAATTTAAATAATTTTTCCTTGAAAATATTCAAAGTGTGACCAGATTTTGTGAGAGCAAAAAACCGATGCGAATAACGTGAATGGCAAAATCACCGACGATGCGAAAGTGTCGCTGAAAAAACGCTCCTCTGACGGTATTATTTTCCTTATTTTCTAGAGATAGAGTAAGGAACTAAATGAAACTGAAGTTAAGCACACTCTTATATATTTTTTGCTAGCCAGCTCTTAGTTTTAATGAGCTTAGTTTCTTTTAGTTTCTATTTCTATCAATACCTCTAATTAATTATCCTCCTTTTCTCTCGCAAATTTAAGCTCGAAATAAGCCTTGAGAATATTTAAACAATTTGAAGAATACAAAATTGTTAAGAGCTTTTTATTGTTGCAAATATTAATTGAATATTCAAATCTACAAGGAAATAATTCAATTTAATTTTCTTGGATGAATGTAAAGAGTTCGAAACGGAATAAAAGTGGAAATATTGGTAGATAATACTGTTGTACCTTCCTTATTGTCCATGACTCAATTAAGTGTTCCCTTGCTCTAATTACGAAAATCTCTCTCTCTCTCTCTTTTCCATTGTCTCTCTGGCTTTTATCTTTCTCTTGCATGCAACCTTGAGCATTAAATCGAGTTACAATTAATAATATGTGATTGGTATAGTTGTTGTAATCCTATTGTCAATGCACTTCACGTACTTAACACAGGTTGGCAACTCTGCCTGTTGGCCTAATTGGATTGAAACCCTCTTCCCCTCCTGTCTACCCTATCCAATGGCCTTGTAATCGTATTCATCAAAGTGGTCCCGACTAATCCTAAAACAAAACAGCAGCTGTTGCCTGAAGACTCTGAGATAAAAACAGATCCGATTATGTCAATGCCATAAATTAGCCCAATATAAAGTGCAGTTGAATTACGAATTGCAATTAATTAAATAGGGTGGGGTTGTGTAGAGAGAGAGAAGGAGAGAAAGGAGGGTGTATTTAAGGGGGGGAGCAAAGATAACCTTCACCTGACAACAGAGACAGAGAGAGAGAAAGTGACGCCATCGCGAGCTATGCAATTGGAGAATTAGTAGACACATGGCCATGTGTGCACTTTACTCCTCTCTCTCTCTCTCTCTCTCTCTCTCTCTCTCTCTCACTCTCTGTCTCTCTCCTGCCACTTCACATATTCCTCTTGTGTATGGGGATTGCATTACGTGCGCGTAATGAGCTTAGTTCCTGTCATTTAATCAAATAATCATTGCCGGACTCCGCCGAGTTGAGCCACTTGCCAATTAGAAACCCACCCTATAATATGGTCTACCCCTTTTCGGTGTCGGGAATAACTTCTGACATTTGTATTAAAATATTTAATACATGTTACATTAAATTATAACTTAAATTTGCTAGATTTTAAGTCCATGTACTACAAAATATCTATCAATATAGATTCCTAATGCGAATATCGAAAGATGGTACTAAGAATACCAAATATTGCATATAAAAATTAGGAAATCAAAATAGGAAGCATTTGATATGTAAATAAGCATTTTCAGAACAAAATTATCAATAGTTTTATTTTGAACTTTTCGTATCGCTGTTTTTGCTATATTTTTGCCAAGTGTCCCAATTTTTTTTTGACAATTTTTGTACTCTGAACATTTTTTTTAGTTGAATTTCCTAACTTGTTATTCCTTTTATTCATCCTTAAACTTGTATTCATTGTTGTAACTTTTAAAGGTAATATTAGGAATTTGAATGTGTGATATATATCTATAATCGCATTTTATTGAGAAAAAATTATAAGGATCTTACTAAAGGAGTTCACAGAAATAAATGGAATAAATTTTATGGAACATTACTATCGTTTGCACTTTTTAAGCTTTAAAATGTAACCATTTTATATTTGTGCAATTGGATAATTTTTTTTTCAATTTGTATATAGTCCTATATAAAGAACATTGTAACTTAGCGAGATCAAATGGATTGAAGACAGTGCAATTCCACTTCAGGGAACTTGTAGATCTCAAGCTTTTTTTAAGACGAAAAATTCTTTGGAATTCAAAAACTTATAATTATGCGTATTATATGATATCTCTGGCATTTCCCATCTCTAGCTGTCCCTCTCTCTCTCTCTTACTGTCTGTCTCTGTCTGTGGTCATTTGTCGTATTGCTTTGCAAGTGACTTGAATTGTTTTTGGAATTTGGCTGCAATTGTCAGTGTTGAGTTATTTGTGCGGATCGCTATTTATAGACAGACAACGCGTTGTCTTTTGAATGGCATTCCAGGGGGGCGGTCGCAACCCACGCGCTCGGAACTGTCGGTACTGTCCGCACGGTCGGTACGGTCGGAACGGTCGGTACGGTCGGAACGCTCGGAACGGTCCGTGGTGTCGTGTCGAGCGCAATCGTAAACACAAATTTTCCCGTTACACGTGCGGACATTTTCCTTCAACTCTCTGCCCTCCCTCTCCCTCTCTCTCCATTAATTCCATCATATTATTATGATTATTGTTGTTGCTTAGTTAGTCGGCAATTAGATAATGATTTATTTTTGCATACAACAAATTTTTGGTGAAAATTGTTGTGCGTGTGTGTGTGTGCATTATGCGGGCGCTTTTTGGAATTTTGATTTATTTACACGCTATACAAAGTAACATTTAGAGATGCACGCATGTCGTGACACGTTGAAGCACGTCTTGACACGCGTAAACATGTCTAAACATGACTCAACATGTCTGAATATGAGCTAGCTCTAAACGAATTGACGTAAAAAAAACAATAAAGAATATATAAGAATTTTGTCATCGAGTGTGCTAGACTATGTGATACCCTGCTCATCATAATTCTTTCTTAAGCCTATCGATTGAATAGGAATAGCTAGTCGACATATGTATGGGATGTTTCTAATAATATTTAACAAATGTTTTTAAAAAAATACACATTAGGGTGAATCGATTTGTATTCCTAAAAAAAAATTATTTTTTTTGAATTTTTTGCATGTTATAATTAGCAAATGTTAACAAGATTGGTATCAAAACTCTTGTAAGGACAAGGACTTCAAAGTTTCATAAAATCAAAGGACCAATTGTCCTTAAAATATAATTTTTCTCGATGCAAGGACAAAATTTAAAAAGCGTGGACTAGGAATTTATGTTTGAACTATGGTTTCTGGCTGAAAGCACCAAAGAATTGGCCGTTGATTTTAAATTGGGACTACCTTTTTTTGTAAATGAAATCGAAGCACCCTAACATATAGTTTCAAACATTTTTTAATTATTAATTTTTTATGACAATCAATATTAATCAATCAATCAAAATCGGTAACTCATCTATATTTACAAAGGCAGCCTGACAAAGCTGCATTTGTTGATCATCAGCTGACGTGACATAGCCGTGAGCTTTTGTGCATGTGTGTTTGTATCTTTTGATCTTGGCAATCAATAAATTGATTTCGTTGATCATTGAAATTCTTGCAATTGAGTTGGCGGAACTTAATCGAAAAGAGGATTTTTCATTAAGTTAATGTTTGTGGAGAGCAGAAAAAAATCAAGAATAAAAGTAGAAAAGAAATGTTTAATTTGATTTATTTATTAGCTGTCCATTATTTGTTTATAAACAATAAAAGCCCACAAAAGAATGCGCATTTCAGGTTTATGAATATTTCAAGCAATGGCAACAACAACAACAACAACTGCCAAACTGGCTATGAAAATCACAAAGAAAAAGCCAAACCAAAATCATTTTTATGGCAAATATTTATCTAACAGCATTTTAGGCGCTTTCCGAGTGGTCAAAGGCGGTACGAAGGGGGGGCTGAGTGCAGAGGGGGGTGGAGGGGGGGAAGGTAGGGGATGGGGGGAGGGGGTCGACAAACGGCGCCGACAAAAGCCAAACAAAAGCCTCGAGGTCGTTTCATGTTGATATATTAATGTATGTACGTTAATTAGTGAACGCCAGAGGGTAGCAACGGATACATCTGATTATGTACACTCAAAAAAATGACTGAATTCCAAAATGAAGAATTTAAATCTAACACAGTTTATTCTTCAAATAAGACGCTTGAAGGACTAAATTACAAATATCTAGAATATTAATCTTAAAAATCGCAGTTTTCCATATAAAAATAAAAATCTTAAGCGTGGGTTCGAATCCCACTCATGCCAAGGAAAAACATATTAAAGAGGAAAATTTCGAAAAATACCAAGCGTGTAAAAAAATTATAATAAAAAAACAATAAGATATTTTCAATTTAAAACCTGACTTATTTTTAATTTATTGTCTTGAGTATTTAATTATGATGTAAATCCAAAATATAGATCGAGTTTCATATCGAAATAGAAAATCGGCAAAAAAAAATTCATCGAGTAGTGGATATATCGGAAAATAGTAGATCGAGTTGCAAATATCGAGCTTTCAAATAAAAAATTATTTTATTTGAAAACTTAATTGAAATTGAAAAATTTTTTACAAATCTTATTTTTCTTGCTCATCAAAAATTGGACGGCTAAACTTAACTCTGAAAACTAACTAAGATGAACTGGCCCCAGTGAGTTGTCGATTTTTCATGAAAATCGATTTAATCAACTCGATAGATCGTCCAAAAAATCATCGAGTTAAAGTACTCTATAATCGCTTCTGCGAAAATCGAGTTGTCGATATTTCGATATATTTTTACATCACTAGTACTTAAGAACCTTTATTCTTATACCTTAATTTGTGGTCTTGTAAACATAAAATTTTTTTATCCTATTACTGAAAAATTGGGCGTATTTAAAATATTCTTGACACGAGCTTTTAAACTTTATAAATATTATGTTTTCGACGCATTTTTTAGACCAAAATTCGTAGTTCTTAAACCAAAATCTTGTCTCTAGAACATTTTTTTTATCAGTGTAGTACTTGCAAATATATATGCTCATATATTCGTAGATAGATAAATGCGAATACTTTCAAACGATACAGCTACATTTACACAGATAGTGAGTTACATTTAGTTAGTTATTGTGTTTATTTTGTCTCGTTTGCTTGGTTGGATAGATCTCGAGAGCACTGTCATTAATTGGATGTACACTGTACAGTGTCCTGTCAATCGATATTATCGACAGATAAAAACTCGAGCAGATGAAACTCTAAGCTCTAGATTTATGTGATGGCACTTGTTATATGAGTTTCTTATCGCCACAATTGTGGACAGTTAAATCGTAGCAGTGCTGAAGTATTTTTTTTTTTTAGAAATTATAGCATACCTTTTAGGTTGCTGATATATCAGATAAGAATTAAACAGTAGATTAGTGGATAGATAGACAAATTTATAGACAATTTTTATATGCAATTAGCTATAAATGATTTGGTGTTTATTTTACAGATTTCGAACAAATGAGCCATAACTTAATTGCAGTGTAAGTATTATTTAAATAATGTTTTTATTTTTAAAAATACTAAAAAAATACAATAAAAATACAATAAAAAAATAAAAATAAAAAAAATACTAGAAACATGAGTTAGAAATTAAAAAATAATGTTTTTGTAAATGTCTGCTCAATTTTTTCTTATCGATTTATAATATTTTTCTTCCAAATAACAGAATTCCTAATATTTTTCTAATTAAATGCTTTCGAATTTTGTTTTCCCAATTTTAATTTTAAATGTTTGTATTCTGAGTAATATTTTTCGACTTTCGTATCTTTCTTTCGAAATAATATGTATTTATTTTTTGTAAACAATTACTTGACTAACTGTATACCTCACTACATTTAAAGTACACTTTTCAATATCAAATAAATTGATAAAGCATTCACTAGGGTATCATTAAAGCGACGCCTGTGCCTATATTTAATTAAATTTTGATTTTCTTGCTTGATTGTAAGTATTTAACGTTTCTTTCTTGTAAATATTTATCCATATTCTGGTTGATTATAGAGTAGCCACCGCCCATTGGTGGTCGCCAGATTTTCCTGGAAAAGTAGCCACCATAATTCCCATAGACAGCATTAATTACGCACTTGTTTATTATTATTTTGATGAAGTGCTGATGTATTTGTTTTCAGCCCACAAATTGAAAGCTTAAGAAATTGCCGAGCAACTAGATTATATTATAAATATATATGTACAATGTACATATATTTATGTATATCTATGTAAATATATTCAAAGATGTTTGTTTTTTTTTTTTTTTTGCTTTTTTTTTTTGGGGTACTTTTAGCTGCCATCAAAAGGTTAAGCGCTTCAAATTACAGGCTTGAAATTTGGGTAGGGTTGAGGTTGTTTTTGGGAACCCTTTTTGTAGTATGGTTAAAGTTCAGGGTCCGATGTCTGTTCACTGACCACGCTGTGAAAATTGCGTGAATTTAATTGCGTATCAAAACACATTTCCACGGTGGCGGAAACTCCGGGAGCGGAAAAGGACGGACAACAAAAATACTCTCGAAAAGTCAAGGCACAGAAATAAAATGAAATGAGAGAGAAAACAAGTTAAATGATGACTGTGAACTGTTTTTGTTTTCTCTTTATATTATTTTTTTCTTCTTATTATTTTTGTTTTGCTTTTTTTTCGCTTTACTATTCTGTTCCCCGGTTATTTGCGTCTGTACTTTCTGTACTTGTGCATAAACAGAAAAACAAGAACAACAGAAGAGCAACAAAATTTTAAATAAATAGAATCGAATTTGGACGTGCTAAAAGTTAATGAGCGACCAGGAAATGATTTCCAGTAACAGAGACCATCCAAATAATGGTCTTCCAACCATTTTGAGTACTGAATTTGTTGTTTGTTTTTCTTATTTATTCATTTTGCGTTGCGAATTGTGGCATTGTGCGAAACATTGGCAATGAAACACTGTTTACACCTAGGATGAAATTCAAATTCAATTCAAAGCAAAAATCATCGGAACAAAATGGAATTGAAACAATAAGGGAATTTTGGCAGTGAAATAAACGCATTTGCTTAAATGAAACACTTTTTACGCTGAAGAAAGGTTCTCATAGTATGTTTCCTGAGCCGCCATGTTGAAACGAAATGGAATTGGAACACTAGCTTACGTTTAATTGGTTAGTTAAGTCAGCTAACAACATTTGTGTATTAACAATAGACCAAGTATCAACATTGAAACGAAATGGAATTGAAACACATTTATAGTAAGCCAATAATAATTTTATCTAAAAGAAGAAAATGAATATGAAAACCTTCCTATTAAATCGTTGAAACGAAATGGAATTTGTACACATTTTAATATTGAATTGAAAAAATCAGAATGCTGATCAATTTTATTTTATGTTGTCATTGCTATTTGAGCATAGAAACGAATTGAGATTGGAACAAGCATAAAATTAAATTTTATAAGGTATTCCATCAATAGATTGCCTAGGCTTAAGTCTATTAACGTTGACTTTCACAGTTGTCAGTTGTCTTTTAATACCCAATTTAAAATTCAAAGAGCTTAAACTCCCAGGGATCCATTTGCACAGTGTTATCTAACAACAGAGAACAAAAATAGACAAAAATATAATAAAATGAGAGAGAAGAGATGGGAAGAACTCTCGAGTATTCGCATTCATTAATAAAAATGTCCTCAGTTAATTGTCGAGCACTTGACGGAGTCAAGTCCAAGTTGGGGCTTTAAAACTGATGTGATAATAAGTTTTGTCGACGACCCGAAAATGGGAAAATTCAGGGAACTTTGCACGTTATTCGCCTGCTTAAGCATACACACATACACACACACACACACTGAAAGTAGACGGCGTCAACCAATGACAAATAATTAATTGCGCACAATTTTGGGCCATCCTCCTTCGTCTTTGCCTTCGTCCACGTCCTTGTTGTCCTTCTCGTTGTCGCTCTCATCGTCATCCTGTTTCGTTCTCGTCCTCGTCGCATAACGTATCCATTTATAAATGGCACACGCATATTTATGTGAACCCCTTGTAACCCCTTCGTTCCCACAATTGTCGGTTGTTTGGCAACCTTACCCACCCTACGCCTGGTCCTCCACTTGACGCCACCGCCACTTGAGTCGAATTGTGTAAATAATGCGATAGACTTGGCTGAGCAAAAGGACACACTTCCATCTTCATCTTCATCTCTGTCGTTGTTTCTGTCTCTATCTGCGTCCTCCATCTCCATTTTCGTCTTCGTCTACGTCTTCGTCTCCTTCTTCGTCAATCGTTTCCATTTCCATCTGCCATCAATGTTTCGCATCAATGCGATATGATTTGATTGCACTTGTGAAACGGATGTGTGAGCGGACAGCTAATTGAAGAGGCTGCCAGGACATTGATCGGGTCGATTAGACGCCGGTGCTTGCCAATAATTGGCCTCATATCGAGATAATGCCAACGACTAAGTGGGCCAAAACTGCTCAAAAGTACGAGTACGAATAGCTCAACAGAATAGGCAACAGCCACAGCACAAAAGTTACAAATTATTGGACCAGAGACCTGAGGTTACCCTGTATATACTGAATTTTTAAGTAAAAATTCGAAAAACAGCACCAGGAATTATTTAATATGAAATATAAGAGTTAGAAAACCAATTTTATAAATCATATTTTTATGAAAAACAAAAATTGCAAAACAAAAATAAGGATAAACTAAAATTTAAAAAATTTTTTTTAATACAATTTTTCATACTGTCAGTGTCACAGCACTTTTTTATTTGTATTTTTATAGAACACAAGTTTCTTGAGATTTAATATAAATAGAGATGGTATAATTGATGGGTTGCTGATAAATTGGAAGCATATTATCATTACTTGAATTGATTTCTAAGAAATCATACAATACAATAAACTATATAAAATTGCAGACCCTGTATTACGTACTTTCCTCATTCTAGGTCTTCAAGTTTCCGAGTTTCCTGCGATTACATAGGTATACTACATTCAATTGATTTATAAGAGTTCAATTGCGCATATTCATGAAGTTTTATAAAATTGCATACCCTGTATTGCAGGAGAAGCTTAATGCCAAATTTCCTCACTCTAGCTCTTAAAGCTCGCGTGTGCTTTGAGATTATACAAGTACATATAATACTTTTATTTGCCTTATAAGAGTTCAACTACGCATATTCATTTAATTATATAAAAATCAATACCCTGTATTATAAAAGCAGCTGCATACCAAATTTCCTTACTCTAGCTCTTCAAGTTGCCGAGTTCGCTGAGATTTTAAAAAGTTAGGTATAGTCAAATTTGGATTATGTTGTATTTTAATGGTCTCAAAAATTCTTTTGTCTATTTCAAACAGTTGATGACACACTTTATGCCCATTAGCATGACGTACAGGGTATGAAAAGAAAAGGAACAAATATAAAAAAAAGAAACAGTTTCGAGGCAAACAAAGGCGTCTTTTCATGTGCATGTGACGGCAAAGGCGACGCACAGCTGGAGGCTTGTATTTTGTAAATCATTAGTCAACAGAATGTTTTCTTTCTCTCAGTGTGTGGTGTGTGTGTGTGTAGGGTGCGTGTGTGTAGCTATTATCCTCGTTTTGTCATCAACAGCAGCCTGCACTAGATTAAAGGCGAGTGCAATGTGCGATGTCATCAGCATTAGTGACAGGCCTCAAGCTGCGAGATCGGACAGATCCTCGCCAAAGGACTAAGGACTAAGGACTAAGGACTTGGTGACAAAAAACAAAATAAACTAGCAGCAAAAAAAAAGGTGAAAAGCAGCTGATTATGTGTGTGTGTGTATGTGTGTGCAAGGGACAGATAAGCATGAGACTGTGTGACGCAGTTCAAGATGAAGCAAGACAGACAGAGAGAGACAGATAGAGAGAGAGAGAGAGAGAGAGCAAGACTGGTCCTGGTGGCTAATGATGCTAACATTAGGCGGCGCGTTTTATGTGTGTGCACGTAACGATGCTTACACAACACGCACACACACACACACACACACACACATGCGCAGCCTCATACAGATATGTGCAAAAAAATAAGTACAGCAAAAATGCAGCACAATAAATTTGCCAAAATATTTTTTACAACATTTTATCTTGAATTATTATTAATTAATGTTTATTTCAGTAAATACAGTTTAAACAGAAAATTAAAAATTCATCGATATATCGAAAGCTGCATTTTGATGGAAGCGATAATTTCGATACATTTTTTTTTGACAAAAATTAAATGATATATACTTTATTTATCGTTTAATTTATTAACAACTTGAACAAGACTCGCTACAAAGTTTTTATTAACATTACTTGCTTTAAAAATTCATTAGTAAACTTAAATTTTGTATCTTTTAAGCTTTGCACTAAAATTTACTATTAAATTAAATTTAATGTAAATTTAACATATTTATTTTTGAATTGGTTTTAAGCTTCAATTATTTATTATTTTTATTCATTTATTGACAACTTGAATAAGATTCGTTACAAAGTTTTTGTTAACATCACTAGTTTTAAAAGTTCATTAGTAAACTTAAATTTTTTTATCTTTTAAGCTATGCACTTCAATTTACTATTTAATTAAATTAAATGTAAATTTAAAATATTTTTTTTTTGAATTGGTTTTAAGCTTCAATTAATTATTTGCGCTGTCTGAGTCGATGTTAACTAAATAAAACCAATAAATAAATATATATTTTTCGGTTTTCTGTATTTCTTATTATATGTCAATGTTAAATAAATAAAACAAATATATAAATATATACAAATAAATCAGCTGACTGTATTTCTTTTTTTTTTCGGTCAGAGTTAAATAAAAAAATAAAAATTTATAATTATAGAACTTGAAATATTTTTCAGTTTTCTGTATTTCTTGCTGAATTTCTTTTTTAAAAAAACTCTAATGAAGCTCCATTGTATTAAGGTGTGGCGAGTTATTTGTTCACTCAATAGCATCAAGGTGTTCTTATTATTTTGCACACGTCTGTAAATACTGAATGTCAAGGCAGCTTTGCGTTGCGTTACATAAGCGACGCACAAATGTATGCTACACTTTTTGATGGCCATCTCTAGCTCCCTCTCCCACTCTTTCTCTTTCTCTCTCTCTCTCTCTCTCAACTCATGTTATTTTTGGCCAGGCCTAAAGTGTTGCAGCTGCTGTGGCAGTTGACTGTGTTAGCCGCCTCAAAAGCCATAAGCCACGCCAAATTAACATGACGAAATGATGGCAACAAAACGGGCAACAACAACAACAACAACAACATTGACACGGAATGTGGGAATGGAACGGGTAGTGAATGCCGGCATTAAAGCGAATACAACCAACTGACATAAGCCTTCAAGACGAAAAGATAAGTAAAAAAAAGTCGAGTGCATTATAGATAAGAATAATCCCAGCACATTTTAAAAGTTACAAATAAGCTTAACTGTCAAAATTAAAAAACAACTCGAAAGTGATTCAAAAATTAGTCTAGACATCTAATTAGCATCATTTTATACACATATTGGAATGCTCAAATTAAAATTTTTAGCTTTTAATGCGGAGTTTATAACATCTCTGTTTTCAAATGTTTTTATTTAAGAATATATTAAAAAATATTTTAAATATCTTTTAACTGTATTTTTAAATATTTTTCAAAACAGGGCATTAATCCGTAATCAGTTTACGTTTCCGCTATGTTTGAATTTTGGTTTTCGATTATAATATTTATAATTATAATTTCGAAAAAGTAAAGCTTTGATAAATAGACTTTGGCATTCTGAAAAAAAATAATAAAAAAAAGCCAGATTTTTGAAAAATTCTAAAAAAAAAATTTCACCATAAAAAAAATGTTTGGGGCCCCAAATCTATCCAAAAAAGTAGGTTTGGTTCTTGTAATTTTTTGACTGTTGCCTAGTGTTATCAGTTACTCAAAATCTTCGTATATTGGTTTCGTAACGTTCAAAAAAAAAAATTTTTGTAAAAGTGTTTTAAGAAAAACAAATATATATTCAAAAATTCTTTGATTTCAAAAAGATTTGTCTAATTAGATCGATATTCAATTTAAAAATCAAAATTAGTTAGAAAAACTATGAATAAATCTAATGCTTGATTGAACCGAAACTAACCATTATAAATTGGTTTGATTTGATGCAATTTGAATAATTTTGGATTGTCGGTTTCGGTAGAATAAAAAACGTTTGTTTAGGATAGGGTTTCAGTTACGGTTATCTATTTGAATCGGTTAATACCGCTTAATGGTTACGGATTTGATTACGGTTTCCGTTATGATTAAAAAAATTATTATTTTGGTACATAAATTGAAACTGTCATAACTTTTTCAAATTTTAACCAATTTCCTTGCGGAATATCATTTTTAAAATTTTTTGGTCTCTATTTTGATTCCGCATCAATTTTGGAATATGTTTTTTTTTTGCCATTACTGTCCATTTTGTAGATTATAAGATTGGAGGATTATTTGTTGTGTGTTTGTAAAGAGAGAGATAGAGAGAGGAAGATAAAGAGTGGGAGTGTTGGGAAAACAATGCGATTGCATGCCACAAATTCTTGAGGCACAACTGTTGAGGCTTTTAGGGTAATGGGAGCAAAGCAGTTATGAAGAGACAGACAGTGATAAAGTAAGAGGGGTTGGGGGTGGGAGAAGCAACATGAAATATTCAAAATACGACATGTAACTGTCATAATCAAGGAGCGGCCAACAAAAGTGTCCAAGCCAAAATGCGACAAGGACAATGGGACAGACAATTAGACAGAGTAATGGAAATAAAGATAGAGGGAGAGAGAGAGAGAGAGAGAGAGAGAGAGGGAGAGACTACTAAAATCCAGCTGAAAGTAACCCTCATAGTCGTAGTTTAATATCCGTTTAACATGTCAGTCATGTTGTGTGTCTGTGTGTGTGTTGTTGTTGTTGTTGTTGTTGTTGTTGTTGTTTTTTTCTCCACAAAATCCCCAAAGTGATTATATTAATACAACATGAGCCACAAGTGTGTTGCATACACTGAAATAAACGCAAACCTCAAAAACTATGGCAACTTTACACACACACACACACTCACACATATATACACACACACACACAGAATGCGTGTGTGTCCCCTTCAAAGCAAATCAACATAAAATATAAAATATACACAAGCCAACAAGGCAACTGTAATAAAATAATAATAAAAAAAAAAAACAAGTAAAAATATCAAAAAAAAAAAAAAAAAAAAAATGAAGCTAAAAGAAAAGCCGGAGACGTTCCGTGTTTTGTAAAATGCGAGTGCTCCTAAAATTATGCAAAAGAAAATTAACTTTTCATGCGTTAATATATAAATACGGGGAAAAACAGGCAAACAGTAAAAACATGAAAACAAAAATAGCACAGTTCGAGTTCAACATGCCGACGAGTGTATACCCTGTACTTTGACCAAAAGCCAACAATTTTTTTCGATTGCAAACAGATATTTTGGGATTTTATTTGATATATCAAACAGTGAAAAAAGAAATTCAATTACTATTTGAATTTAGCAATAACCAAGAATGTTAAGCTTGAATTTTAGATTGATATTTTTATTCCCTTTATGTCCAAATCCAGAGTAAAGAGATTTTAAAATGATGAGTTTCAAATGTCTACAAACATATAGTAATATTATGTGTATATACCCTACAAATTGTTATTTTTTTATGCGAAAAAGTAACAAAAATTTGCAGAGTTTTCCCTTTAATGTGTATGTATATTAAAACTGCTTGTATAGGGTATTCAAAATCAGATATACGAGATTTCGTTAGCTTTCAGCTTTTGTTTTGTAGTTATGCATAACTATACTTAAAGATAACTAACCTATGTATGTTATATGACAAAATAAAACTTACCCGCAACTTTGTGTTGAGTTTTGAGAAATACGTTAAAAGTCTGCAAAGAGAAACGTGAGAGAAATAAGGAGAAAATGAGTAAAAGTAGAGAGATAGAGTCAAGTTTAAATATTTAAAGTTATACAATCAGTGTGAGTTCCCTGAACTTGTACTTTTCACAATTGTTGCTTTTGTTGTTGTTGTTGTTGTTGTTGTTGCTGCTGTGAGTTGGCCTTAATTTGGCAAATCAAGCAATGTTATGTACTTTTTTTGCGCTTTTTTATTTATTATTTTCTTCTTTTTTTTATATGCTACATACATATATAAAATGTGAATACGAAGAGACATGAAAATGCCAAGCAAATTGGGGAGAGAAAGGCGAAAAAAAGACGCGGAGAAACAGGGTGTGTGTGTGTGTGTGTGTGTGAAGGTCGCCAGCCTACTATGGAGACATCGACCATTTTTTCATGTATTTATACACTTTTTACAAGTATGAAAATTAACTTGTTCTTCAGAAAATGTTGATATAACTGCTCATTATTTTTTTTATATTTAATTTAATTAAAAATTAATATAAAATTATGAAAAATGGCTTTATAAAATAAAATTTAAAATTAAAACTAGAATAAAAAATAATAAGTGTAAAAGTCTGGGGAAATTTAAAATATTATTCAAGGTTTTAACATTAATATTAGCAAACCCATAGTTTTTCTGGAGAATATATAAAATATTTTTAAAATTTATGTCAATTTTTTTTGCCAAAGTCTTAAAAGCATAAGAATATTGTAGTAAATAAAAACAAAATTTATATAAATTTATAAAAAAAACTATTGATAAAAGAACCACTTCAGATAGACCCCCTTCGTGTTGTATTACATGAAATACTTATATAAATGCCGTGTCAAAAACTCAAAATAGGTAACCGCTTCTATATATATAAAACCCTTTGCCCTGACTGACTAACTGAGCATTCAACATTGCAAACCGTTAGACGTGCGAGCTTGAAATTTTAACACAACATAGCTAAGATAATTTTTTTTATAAAATTGTTCAAAGTTTGATCAATGGAAATTTGGTTTGACAACCGATGCGAATAAAGTGAAGGGCAAATTTAGCTATGGTGGCCATTGTGCAGCGTTGCCGGGTTGCTGCACTCCCAATGTTGCCACACACACACATACATATGTATGTACAGAAATTGCCCCATAGCTCTGCCTAATGAACTAAATTTCCATTTCTTTGCTCTCACTGTCTCTCCCTCTTCCTTCACCACTCTCTCTCTCTCTCCTCCACTCCTTGTGTCTCTTCCTCGCTGTGTCCCTTTGGCATATTACGTTTTCTGGCTGAGCTGCTTCTGTGGCAGTGTCAGTGACAGCGTTGCCAGATCCATTGGACTCTGTTGGCGTTCCCACATTGCTGTTTATCTCGACTGCTGCTGCTGCTGTGCACATTAAGCTCTTTGTTAATCATTTATAAACAAATGCAAATAAAAAATAAAATACACACAGGCAACCAAGCAACGGAGCAACCGAACATCCAACCAGGTAGGCAACCAGGTGAGCTGAGCTGTGCTGAGCTGAAGCTGAGCCAAAGCTGAAGCTGAACCTGAACCTGAAGCTGATCCAACCAAACGACGAACGGCTATGCAAATAAACAGCCAACAAATGCGCAGCGAAAACGGCAAAAAGCAGAAAGAAAAGTAAAAAAAATACAGAGAAAACAGCAATAAAAATTTACACACAGCATGCCGATGATTTAATACCCTTATCTATCTTTGTATAAGTTTGAAAAATTTACAAAAACGAAAAACTTAAGTCACTTTATCATAAAAAAACGAACATTTTATTAAATCTCTTAAATGAGCTTACAAAAGAAGCAGTTTTTACCACAAAAATTCAATTTTTAACCCATATTTTAATAATAACTTGTAAGTGTTTATGGCATTTTTTTTTTCATAGATTTTTTCTAAGGGACAATAGAATTTTTCGATATATATAAAAAACATGGCGTAATTTATACATATTTTTAAATAAAAAAGAAAACTTAATGGGATATTTTTTTCAGAGTTTTGCCTAATTTCACATCCTGAATTAACACATAAATTGGTGTCATTATCATCCAAATTTGAGGAATTATTAAAAAAAAAAAATATAACTGACTAAAAAAAAGTTAATAAATGTTCAAATATATAAAATGAATTATTGTGTGCAAATTTCAGCCCCCTAGGTCTTATGGTTTAAGCTGTGCAATGATCAGTGAGTAAGTCAGGACAAAGACTTTTATATATAGATAATTATACGTTTTGTTTTAATTAAGTAAGCCAATTTTGAGCTCTTTTAATAAACTTAGAGCTTATTATTACTCATCAACATATCATTTATAGAGAACAATAAAGTTCAAGATCCAGAATATAAATAAATATCAAGTCAGCAATGTGTTACAAATTGTGTTCATATTATGTAACAAAAATATAATACCCTCTTTACAAGTAGGTATAAAAAAGTATGAAAAAAAGGCGAGGAATAAAAAAAAACACAAAGACACACAGATGTAGAGCTAAACGAAATGTAAGAATTGGGGATGGGATTGAACGGGAGGGAATAGGAGGTGAAAAGGGGGGTTTAGCTGTAGGCCATGAAAATGCAAGTCAAATACGCAGCTGTGAAAAAAAGATGATGAAAAAAAACTTCCAACGAGCTAAGTGAACATTGTTATAATACAACGCATAGATTGGGCTTCCTTCTACCTTCTACCTTCCATCTTTCATCTTTCACCTCAGCTTTAGCGAGCAAATTTCCAGCGAAAAACCAAATTGAATTTTAAATAAAATTTCGGTTTATTGCGTTTTACAATACGGTTTCAAATGTTAATAAAATTGTATTGTGCTTTATTGGTATTTAAAAAAAAAAAAAGAAAAGTTGACTAACGAATTAAAAGCGAAATAATAATTGTGAAAAACGCGATTGACAATAAATAGAATAAATTAAGTGACAGAGTTCTGGAAAATTTGCTTGTAATTGTAATCAGTAAAAGTCAGGAAAGTGTATTGACAATGCTACAATTTTTTTTGCAAATAATAGGTATATTTTTAATAAATATTTATTTACATTTTCAATTTATTATTCATGACGGTGGTTCTAAGAACACAAAAAAAATTAAAATTAAAGTGATAATAATCACAAATGTTTGTTAAAAATGAAGTGAATATCAGAAAATTTGGCTTAAATATTCGATATTAAAAGTTAAGTATATTTTTAATATATATAGTAAATATTATATTATAGAAAAAGCATGGTGAAAAAAAAATAAAAATTTAAAAGCATTTTTGAATTGATCTATAATTTTTTTTTCGAATTTAACGAAATGCAGGCAAGTGTGAAATTTGGCTGATTTATTATTGCTCCAAAAAAAAAGAAAGACAATTTAAGATGCTATGGTCACTTTTGATATTGAAGTCAAGTGAAGTCTAGGTGTATTAACTTTTGATATTTTGTACACTTTAACACATTTCTATGCATATTTGAGACTCGATTATAAATTTAAATAATCTCTCAACTTTACACTGAGCATTGCAAATTGCATTTTAAGCTGTCACGCGTAGCAATCTTCCAACTTCCTGTCCGACGATGACGAGAAACAGGATGAAGATGGGAATGAAGATGGGAATGAAGATAGAAGTGAAGATGGAGATGAGGACGAAGACGAGGACGAGGACCAAAGCATGGACTTGCCTTCTATTGACTTGCTAAAACTTTTAATCAATGCTGAAAAGTGAAAAGGAGGTAAGTTGTTGTTGTTGTTGTTGTTGTTGTTGTTGCTGTTGTTGCTGTTGTTGCTGTGTCAAAGGGGCAAGGGGGCAAGGGCGATGGTAAAGGGGCAGAGTCAAGAGTTCTGAGGGGTTATACCAATTTCACAACTGCTTTCATATGCAAAAGATTCCAGTGGCGCTGGAGCGCATAATTAGTTTGGCCAGCTGTCTATTTGACTGAGTTTGGATCCAGCTACAGTAGTTACTACACTGAAAAAAATAAACCAAAAACTAATTTCTAAAATTTTGAAAAATAATCTTACATATTTTGTTGCTAAAATAAAACAATTTTTAAACCAAATTACTAACACTAAGATTTAAATCCAAAAAAATAGCAGTTCTTAATCCATATGTATAAAACTCTTTGTCCTGACTCACTGATCATTGCACAGCCCAAACCATAAGAAATAGGAGACTAAAATTTGCACACAACATAGCTGAGACAATTTTATAGTGCAATAAGACGGCGTTTTTTTTTATTTGTTAACAATTTAAAACTGTTGAGTCTATAAATTTAAAAAAAAAATATTCCCATCGTCTTAAAACTACAAGAATTTTGCATCTTATTATTAAGAAGAAATTGATCATAAAAAGCTTAAAAAGCTGTGTTTTCTAATGGATTTATTTATGCAACAAAATCTTGAGTTTATAACCATATTTTTATCAGTGTACTGTGCATGTCCTTTGCCTATGAAAGTGACCAACTTTTCCTCCCTTGCTTAATATCCTGTTGTCCTTAATCCTAGCAACTATTTGCGTGTCTCAGTGTTTATGAGGTTTTAGTTAAGTGCGTTGCCGAGGCTGTGTCTGAATTTGAGTCTGCGTCTGAAACACATTTCCTTTTTCGCCTAATGATATTTTAATTAATTATGTGCCGCCAATTCAGACCAGGCCAAGGTCACTTTGTCAATTTCTTGCTGTTGCCAAGCAAATTTTAATCAAATTTATGTTCACCTGAAATTCATTGTTCATGCTCTTCAAAAATAAGTAAAAGGGTGTATTGTGTTCATTGAAATGTGTGTAACAGGGTAAAGGAGGCTACTCTGACCCTATAGAATATATATATATATATATATATATATATATATATATATATATATATATATATATATATATATATATATTCTTGAACAGCGTTAACAGCCGAGTCGATATCTGTATGACGACCTAAATCTCAGAGAATATAAGAATAAGATAGATTCAAATTTGGTAATTCGGTTCCTGAATACCATACGCAAACCAATTTTGTTTTTATTTTGGGATGGTTCCACTATATCATATAGCTGCCATAGGAACGATCGGTTGAAAATAAAAGTTTAGTACATAAACTACTTTGTTTCTTGAGATATCTTTACCAATCTACCAAAATATGCAATTTAGTTGGTCTTATACATCCTGAACAAATTTGGTTCGAATCGGTCAACTATATCATATAGCTGACATAGGAACGATCGGAGAAAATTAAGTTTTAATAAGAAAAACTTTTTTAATTTTTTGAGATAACTTAATCAAACTGACAGAATTTACATCTAGATTTATCTTATATATTCTCACCAAATTTGGTTCGAACCGGTTAACTATATCATATAGCTGACATAGGAGCGATCGGAGAAAATTAAGTTTTAGTAAGAAAAACTTTTTTATTTTTTTAAATAACTTAATCAAACTAACAGAATTTACATCTAGATATATCTTATATATTCTCACCAAATTTGGTTCGGTTTACTATTTCGTATAGCTACCATAGAAACGATCGGAGAAAATTAAATTTTAATAAGAACAACATTTTTATTTTTTGAGATAACTTAATCAAACTGACAAAATTTACATCTGGATTTATCTTATATATTCTCATCAAATTTGGTGCAAATCGGTATACTATATCATAAAGCTGTCATTGGAACAGCCAGTCGAAAATTGAATACAGCAAGGGCATCAAATCTTCGGCGTGCCGAACAGCATGTAAATAACTGAACGCAGGGTATTCTACAGTTGACTATACTAAATATTTGTGCATATTTTTGTCCATCGATTTGGTAAATCAAATTGAGAACCTTGAACTTATTGCTCTTCTCTTTATATTTTCATTTATAGTTATTGCAGGTAATTGCCTGCCAGTTCTCAGTCCCAGCCCTGTCAGAAATGCCCCAACATTTACCCATCTACTGCTCGACCAACCCCCTTACCCCCTCCTTGCCACAATCGCGGCATTATCAGCCACGTTTTCAACGCCTGTCAGCGACACGGCCCCCAACGGTTTATTTGTAAAGCGCTCAAACTGTCAAAATGGCGTGCGGCACACCAACAACACCAACAACAACAAGAACAACAACAACAGCAACAATGTTTGGTAAGTCAATAATGTAATTTTCTCATTTCATATTTTCCTTATACATATATATATAAAACACACACACACACACACATGCACACACAAACACATATATATATATATATATATATATATATACATATATAGCTTTCATCGCATTACCTTTAACTACCTCCCGAAACATTTTTATAGCTCCATAAGTATTTCATATTTATATTATATTTCTTTCAGAGAGCCAAGCACCGAGTAATGGGAAAGGGAGTAAAAGAAAAGGATAAAAAGGTTAAAAAGGAGAAAAAACGAGCCATAGAAAATAACAGTTTTAGAAACTACTATCCAAGTATAATTTATAGAATATTTTAAAGTGTATTGAGGAAAAAAAAGGGAAACGAGAAGACGAAAAGAGCAGAGAAACAGAAATGTGAGCAAGTACCGAGAAAAAGCAAAGAGCGAAAGTCATTAGCAAAAAAAGAGATACAAAAATTCCAGTTATACAACTAATCTATGAATAGAAGTCTCCAAAACTCCAAGTATAGTTATGATACCTGTTATGATACCTACATAAAAAAAAAAACTGCCGGAATTCGGGATAAAATCAAAATGCAGCTAGGATTATCAGGGTGAATCGAATCCACTTATTTTTCAAATCGGTTCTATATAGTGTAGAAATGAGGATACATAGAGAAAAAAAAAAACACCGAATTATAGATAATAATTTCATCAGAATATTCTTATACTATTGAAAACCATTATTTTATCGAATCGAAACTTGTTTTTATAATAAAGTGTGAGAATACTCATTAATCTTTAATACATGAATTATAAATGTATTAAATTTAAATTTACTGTATTGGTTGGGAAATTAAATCAAATTTTATCATTTCACCTCCAGCAATTCATACTTTAACTTTTAACTGCAAAAAAAAATTATCATTTCGGATATCAGAGTTTTTTAAAAATAGAACCTTCTTTACCTTCTTTAAGATAGAACCTTCTAATTTTTTTGCTAGCGAATATTTCCTTATATGTTAGGGCTGTTTTAAATTTTGTTTTTCAATTTGTATTCCTAATTTTCTTTGGAAACTATGTCGATTGAAACCAAAATCATTTCAAGTCCGACAGAAATCAGTTTTTGTGTTTTGTGTTTAACACAAAATAAATAGAAATAGGCATACAAAAATCAAAGAAATCAAAATACTTTTGGCCCCATATATATATTTATTTCAGTAGCAGATGCCAACGGTAAGTGGGGAGCAAGTAGTCTTAGAGTCTTAGTCAATCCATGGCTTAGACCTGCAACTTCAGGCAAGGTCATGTCATCGTCAGGCATTATAAAGGACAAAACAACGCAATCGCAGCGACTTAATGTCGAGAATTCGCCACACGATTGGCACAGATGTAAACACCGACTGAATAAGGCTCTAGAAGAACTGGAGTCAACGTTCGACAAGATGCCAATAGCACATAAAGCACAATATTCCTATCTCTGTCCGGGACCACAACAATTGGTGACAAGACCAACTCAATGTCAGATGATCAGACAACCCATGGATCCGAAGAGTCGTCTGAGAGCCATCAAAGTATTCAATGTAATGCTGGCCCGACTTTGGAGACGACGTTGTGCCGAAGTTTGCGATCTCCATGAACTGGTTCGCAAATACCAACAAAAGGTAAGCAGATTACATATTACAGCATCAAATTTATAAATCGAGACTCTTTCTCCAAAATGTTGTGAAAGGTTCGGTTCGGCGGTTCGAACCATAGAGCAAGACATCGGTTCGGTTCGCGAAGTGGTTTATATATCCAAACCTTGGGTTCGAAACTTGGTACACTTTTATACAAAAAAATATTTTTATTGTTATACATTTTTCTAAACATTTTGATTTTTGAATTTGAAATTTTTTTTTTTTTTTAGAAGTCAAATTTTAATGATAAATTAAATTGTTTTTCAAGATTTAAGTATGACCTATTTTAATCCAAAGTCTCAAATAATTGCGTAATATTAGAAAACCATAGAATATATGTAATAATTTTTTTTTCGAACCAAACCCTTTTTTTTTTGAAAGCGGTTCGGTTTCAAAAAAAAAATAATAATAATAATAGTATTACACAGAGTTAATACTTTTCTAATATCGCGAAATTATAAAAATCGTAAGATAATAAGTCCTTAAATCTTGAGATTATGTATAATTATCTTGAATATTTACATATAGTAATTGGCTTTACAAAAATAATTTACTAAAAATTGATTAATATATCTAAATCAGGAAAAATATTTTTTTTATTAATTTCAATAATGGTTTAAACCAAAAACCCTTGGCACTGAATCGAAAATTTTCCAAACTTTTGCTGGTTTACAGCCTTGATAAAGACAATTTTTTTAAAGTATGATATAAAATTTCGACAAAGTTAAAGAAAATCAAAAACTAGTAGATTATGATTTTAATGTAGTTTTTATAAAAAATGTTAGGCTGTAATAATATAGATATATATAATTTTGACTCTCTCTCTCATCGGTTGTTTTGCCTTAGTCGCAATATATTTCTATATTATTATTATTACTATATTAATTTATTATATGAAACTTGTACTTCTTTTCTTTAACAAACAGTTAAAGTAACTAATTAATAAGTTACTCAAAATTACAAATTTAAATATTTTAAAAAGAAACCGTCAACATTTTATATCAGATTTTTAATGAACTTTGATTTTTATTTTTTTGAATAAAATTTAAATTTTACTAGATTCTTTCTACTACAATATGTATAGTATGTATTTTTCTCAGCTTTAACGTTTCTATCATTTATTGAAGATTTTGTAAGATGACTAAAAAAAAATGCAATAATTTCATAATGTTCATTTTATTTATATTACAACATTATATTTTATTTCTAAGATTTTTGAAAGCTGTTTAACTCTCAATTTTGCCATCTTTCAGGCCAATGTAATGCGAGACGATATATTTTTGCGAAATAACATGATTAATCGTGAGCAGCAACGTAGCGAGCGTCTGGAATTGAAGTTACGTCAATTTAAACATGTTGGAATAGAGAATTGCGAGTCCATTGACAATGCATTGAGTGAGGCACGTTTGCAGGAGGAGAAGTTGCGACTCGAGTTGCAGTCAAAGACACAAGAGTGCAACAACTTTGCCGACATGTTGCATGAAACGAAAACTGAAATGTTTCGGGAATTATGCAAGTTCCGAAGTTGCGCAAAGGAATTAGCCGAACAACAGCGACAGAATCGTCTATTAGAAATGCAGAATGCCGAGCTGGAGGATGAGGTAGGGCTTAAAATTTGAACACAATTTGATATGATAATGATATGATATGGTATGATTCGAAAACTATAGATATTGACGCTTAAGGATCGATTTCAATCGCAGCATGACGATATTGTCGTTGCTGTCCACATGAAACAGGAGATACTAGATGAGGCCTATGAGACACTTAAGGGATTTGAACAGGAACTCGCCGGATTGGAACTGTGAGTAGTCTAAGCAGGTGTACGCTTTAACTACTATTATTATTATTTTCACGTTAAAAAAGGCATTTTGAATTAATTTTACCTAATAACTGTTTTTAAATGCACAATGAATTTAGAGCCCGATCTATGATCAAAATGAGATTCCTATTGAAAATCGGTTCAGTTTTGACAGAGTTATGACATATTGAAGTTGATCTAACCCTTGACCTAGCAGCTTTACAAGTCTAATTTTGTCCAATTTAGCATGATTTTTTACAAGAAAATGAAAGGTCTCAGAATCAAGTTTAAAGTGTTATTTTATACTAATTACGATATAAGGAGTTGATTTAAAGTGAAAACTTGAGATTTAAAATTTAAAATTTTCAAAATTTCAAAGGGGGGACCCCTGGCATCGAACCCAAGATTTAGAGGAAAATAATTTTTTTTACAAAATTGAAAAAGTTTTAATGCAGAATGAATAAGGAGGCCAAACCATGATCAAAATGACATTCCGATTGAAAATCGGTTCAGTTTTGACAAAGTTATGTGTGTTTGAAGTTGGTCTAACCCTTGACCTTGCAACTTTACAAGTCAAATTTTTTGTCCAATTAAACACGATTTTTTACAAGAAAATAAAAAGTCTCAGAATCAAGTTTAAAGTGTTATTTTATACTAATTACGATATAAGGAGTTGATTAAAAGTGAAAACTTGAGATTTAAATTTTTTAATTTTCAAAATTTCAAAGGGGGGACCCTTGGCATCGAACCCAAGATTTAGAGGAAAATAATTTTTTTTACAAAATTGAAAAAGTTTGAATGCAGAATGAATTAAGGGGCCAAACCATGATCAAAATGACATTCCGATTGAAAATCGGTTCAGTTTTGACAAAGTTATGTGTGTTTAAAGTTGATCTAACCCTTGACCTAGCAGCTTTACAAGTCAATTTTTTTGTCCAATTAAACACGATTTTTTACAAGAAAATGAAAGGTCTCAGAATCAATTTTAAAGTGTTGTTTTATACTTAATATGTTATGACATAAGGAGTTGTATATCTCTAATTGATATACCTCGATATCTAATAGATTCTTAGGTCTAAAATTCTCTAAAATCTTCTATTCTTCTCTTCGGCAGTAAACATAATGAACTCCTGAGAGAGAATCAAATCGATGCAATGCTACAAGAGATCAATAAAGTGCAATATAAGATGGGAATCGTTCGCTATATGATGTGTTTACACTGGCCAAACTGTAAATTGATATCATTTGAGATAGTTGCGAAATTACTCGAATATATTCTGCAGAGTCCAATATCAAGACCGACAATTCCCGTGACATCGTTGGGTATATGTATAGCAATAATGTTTCTAATCGGCGCTTTTTACTGATGAGCAGATTGAGATTATAGAAAATAGAAACGTTAGAGGATGAAGGACCTTGCAATAAACAATCAGCAAATGGATAACGGTTATTGTTGGATGAATGTTAAATAATTCTTACATTTTACACTTCAACACTTTTTTTACATCATTTTTTTTTTTGTTTTCTTGTAGTTAACAGATCACCAAAAATCCCTCTAAATTGTTATCCGATAAAGTGTACTAAATTATCGTTTCGATTGAATTCTTGACGAGCATAACAGATAAAAATTTGGAAAAATATATAGTATACAACAAAAAACACGATAAAAAAAAATGGCAGAAATAACAACAACAGTTTTCAATCACTTTAACTCGTTTTTTTTTTTCTTTCTATGATTAGGAGGAGTTAACAAAATCGATGTTTACAGCTTTAATCTAACTTGATTCAGCATTAAAATGGGAATGCTCAATTTTTTCCCAGCACTGTCCATTTTTCTTTACTTTCTGCACTTTTTCAAGAACTTTAGACATTCATAACTTTGTCAAATCTTAACCGATTTCCTTGCGGCATATAAATTTTAACATTATTCTGCTTCCAAATTGAAAAATTTCAGTTTTTCCAACATTGCCCATTTTTTCCATACTTTCCTTATGATATGTGTACTTAAAAAAAAAAAGGTGATTTGGAAAAATTCGATATTTGTAACTCGCTGTATTATTAACCGATTGATCGACAAGTCAATTATTTTTTTTTTCGATTTTAAACTCGATAGACAGCTTGGATTTACATTACTAATTGCAACTCACAACAATTGTTGTTAGCTCAATTAGTGCACAATACAATAGCAACAATAATTATCACAATTGTCAGCTGTGTCAAGGGGGTGGGGGGTGGAGGTGGGGGAGTAGGGAGAATTGTTTATTGGGTTTAGTTGACCACAAAAGCAAACACCTTTTGACATTTGCACAGCTCGTTCAACGTTATTGGCACTAGATGTGGAAATAGAACAGGAAATTATATTGGCATTTTCATCAGCCTAATGCCAGAACAATAACAACAATAACAACAACAACAACAACAATAATAACAACAGCAACAGGAGGCACAACAAAAGGAACAATGAAAATGTGAAAGGTGCAAAACCGCAACGCAACTTTAATTAAACAAAATAGTTTGCAATGTAATTCAATAAGCCGCCTACTCTATGTGTGTGTTTGTGTGTGTTTGTCTATGTGTGCGTGTGTGCGTGTGTGTGTGTGCGTGTGTGTGTGTGTGTGTGTGTGTCAGCAATCAGCAAACACCTGTCGACTGTTTATACTGTGAAGTGCAAAGGTCTTTCTGCCTTTAAGCATTACTTTAATTTATCTAGCCACCATTTTAATATTCACTTAATTCATAAATAACCCAAACAGTAAAAAACTTAGCTACGAATTTTCAGTGTACTTTTCTCTAAATTTTGTGCAAAATATGGCAACGCACCTCAAAGATTGCATATATATTTTATAATTCTTTCTATTAATTTGGAGTCTATCCCACAAAAAAAAAAAAATCAATTACAAAATGAAATCCAGATAAAAATGATAGTAAACATGAAAAAACTGTTAAAGTACACTGAAAAGAAAAATCGCTTTCTAAAACAAGAATATTTTTACTCAAAATTTTAATTTTGTTAAATAAAACCAATTTCAGAGAAATTAAAAAAAATATATAAATTCAATATCAAAATGTTGTCTTTTATTTTAAGAATTTTTGAAAATAAAACAAATTTATTTCAGAAAGAAACTACAATAAGTATCTTTAAAAAACACAACTCCACAAAATACATATATTTATTTTGACAATATATTTTTCATCTTGCAATTAAATATTATAATTGGATAACTCTTAGTAACTATTATTTAAAATTCTAATACCTATTAAGCAAATTACATATGTGTATACCTGAGAGAACTTTAATCAAGTATTCTTCCCACAATACTTTAAGTACTTTGATTGAATTACAGTTGTATATTCTTTGTAGTTGTTATATTGTACAACATACACAGTGTTTGTTATACTTATCCTCTTAATACAGTTAGTGCAAAAAGTCTTTTGCCAAAATAAAAATTTACAAACATTTTGATTAGTGAAAAAAAATTACAAATATAAAAATTAAAGTACTTCCTTGAAAAAATCTATTTTTTAAAGGATTTAAATTAATATAAAATCGGAACGAGTTGTTTCAGAAAATAATCGAATATTCCCAACTCTACTTAGAACCACAGCCAAGTAAATTAAAATAATAATTTGAATAAATGTTGATAAAAAAAATTATTTTTTTTTTGCCCAAGAGAATGTGTAAATGTTTGTTTGTTATTGACACGATCGGTCTAAAAACATTAAAGATATGCTAATAACAACATTGTAAAAATTTCAAAAAAATACATTTTTCGACTCAAACCAGGAATTGATTTTAGAACTGTAGTTTCTTGACCATAGTTTAAGCATATGGGTTACCATTTTTTTTTTTTTTTTTTGGCCCATACAAATCGATGCATCCCACTGTATGTGCTTACTAATTTGCACTGTGGAAAAATGCTGGCAAAAAAGCACTCAATCACTTAAAGCTTAGTTGCTTACAGTTTGAATAGCATTGTGCTGAATACACTCACCTGAGAGAGTTGCTCGCAATTGCGCTCTTTCTCTCTCTCGTTCGCTCTATTGCTCGTTCACTTTTTGTGCCTCTTCTTGGGCAACTGACACCTGCTTGTTGTTATTGCTTTGCCTGATAATTTGTTGCATTTTTGTAAAACAAACACACTCACAGACACACTAGAAAAAAATATATAATACAAATAAAGTTGGAGATCAGCTAATCCAACAGCAAACATGCGTGTACATTTTAAAGGTATATATTATATAGTCTGTATAGCAAGTAACTGTATTAATGCTACTTTTTTTTATTTTTTGCAAATGTGTATTTTTTTTAATTATTTCGCGCTGCCAAACAATCGAAACCGAAACACGTTGCCGACGTCGTCGTCGTCGTCGTGACGTTGTTGTGTTTATCGGAGCAATTGGTTGCGAATGCGAGTGCGAGTGCGAGCGAGCGCGAGCGGGCTAACGGGAAAAGCTCAGCCAAGCAACTGACCGAACGAACGAACGAACGACTGAGAGCGCAAGCAAATGGATACGCACGCCTTGCAGTCGCAGTCGCTATCTGCTGCCTGCGTCGCTGCCGTCAAAGTACACCGCAGAGAGTGTGAATGTGAATGCGAGAGCGCAGCAGAGCGCGCTGATGCGTGGGTGCCGATCAAACAGAGAGAGAGAGAGCGAGTTCGGGAGAGTGCAAATTTGATAATTTTGCTGTGCGCTCACACTTTGTATCTACATATGTATGTACACATTGTAGATATCTGTGTTTGCTTGTGTGTGCGATGAGTGTGCGGCCGCAGTAGCAGAGGCAATTTTGTTTGTTATTGTAGTTTTATTGCACAATCTTCACAGCACGCAGCCAGGCAAACAAACAAAAAGTGTAATGCAATTGACAAAGGCACCGATACATAAATACCCTGGAATTGTGCACATTAACATTTATTTTATATACAGAACACATTTAATCGTTACTGTTGCGTACTTTATATGGATATTAACTAGTGATATATGAAAAATTTGGGACAGTTTTAAAAAAGTATAAAAAAATTACCAGCTTTTGAAAAAATTAAATTTTTAAATTTTAATGCAGAATCAAAAAAAGGGCTAAATAATGTGATAAATCCATGAGAAAACTGGTTAAAATTTGACTAAGTTATGACAGTTTGAAGTTTTTGAAAAGGTGTCAAAGGGAAATTATGGAAAAACTAACAGTGATCGAAAATGTAGAAAAAATGGACGATGATAAAAAAAATACTAATTTCTAATTTTGATGCAGAATCCAAATAACGGCCAAATAATTACAATTTGTATGACAGTTTAAAGTTTTTAAAAAAGATTCAAAGGAAAAGTATGGAAAAAATAAACAGTAATTGAAAATATAGAAAAAAAAAGAACAGTGATGGAAAAAATTATAGTTTCTAGTTTTATCGCAGATTCAATTGGGAGGCCGAATAATGAAAAATTCACATTTCTCGAGGAAATTGGTTAAGATTTGACAAAATTATAACAGTTTGAAATTGTTAAAAAAAATGTCTAAGAAAAAGTAAGACAAAGAGATGAAAAAAATATTATTTTACAATTTTGAAGCAGATTCAGATAAGAGTTAAGTTATTAAATCGATAGTGTTTCTCGATAGGTCAAGATAATTATCAGTTAAGCTAGTTGAAAAATTGCTTTCGCTTGGATCAAGTTATTGATATTACGATTATTTCAACACTAGGTCCATACTATACCCTTTTCAAATATATAGGGTATCTAGAAGAGATCAGTGCACAAAACGTTTTGTTCGGTTTTTTGCAGATGTTAAGCAAAGTTCTCAATGAAGCTCAAACTGTGCTATGCATGTCGCCAAAACAAGAGAAACTCTCTTTCTCTCCCTTTCTCTCTCTCTCTCTCACTCCCTTTCTCTCTCTCTCTCTTTCTCTGCGTGTAAATTTTTGCTTTAATTTTATGGCCTTTTGCACAATTTACTTATGAGCTTTGCACAGTGTTCTCACACCTTGCCTCTCTTTCCTCACGCTCTCGCTCTCTCTTTCGCTCCAACGCTCTAGCTCTCTCTCTCTCTTCTGCAACCTATTGTGTTTGCGTCGGCGTGCGCGTAAGTAAATTTCTTCTAATTTAATATTTTGTTTACATTATTTATTCATTTACTTATGTATCTTGTGTTTGCCGCACTTATCCCCTCCTCCCACCTGCCCCATCCACCCATCTCCCTTAATGCTCTCAGCCTCCCATCCGCCACATTTGTTTATTTACGTGTTTCACCTGCCAGTCGCCGTCGCTGCCGCTGCCGCTGTCGCCGTCGCTGCCGCAGTCAACGTCGCAGTCGCTGCGCACTTAAACCTCAAACTGAGTTTAGAATGTAGAAAATCTGAGAGAGATTTTTAAAAGTTATTATATTTATATATTTTATTGAATTATTTTTGATTTGTGTATTTATTCGAAGATTTCCTCAAATTTATCTTAAACAAATTGAAATCCTACACTTAAAGATACCCTGCACTTAACACGGAAATCCATATGGCTTTTCTGTTTACTCAAAAATAAAAACATTACAGTGTAATTACATTAATAATTTATTACTGCAATTACCATAATTCTGTTTTTCGTGAAAACTGAGTTGAATTGTCAGAAAAATTAACATTTTTATTGATACCAGATTTTAAGTCTCAAATTTCAAAAAATTACTTTAAAATAGTGATTTTACTTATTAGAAAATTTACGAGTTACTTTAAATTATAACATTACAATGGAATTGCTTATATTATAAATTACTACAATTACTTTAATTTTGTTCTTAGTGAAAACTGAGCTAAATTGTCAGAAAAATAAACATTTTTATTGATACCTGATTTTAAGTCTCTAATTTCATGAAAATAAATTGGATGTTGCGATTTTACTTCTTAGAAAATTGTAAATGACTTAGAATAACAATTCGTTGTTTTATAGATATTTATTTTAAGTTTAAATCAAATTTTTGATATTATTGAAATTAAGTGTGGCAACACTGCTTAGTAACTATCCATACTAAAACTATACACACATACATATGTATGTATGTAAGTTGAAAATATTCCAATATAAAACGTAAATAGAATAGAAAATGTTCCGTTTTGATGAATTTTGAAACAATTTTTATTCCTCGAATGGATTATATCCTCCTATTTTAAGCGAGACAAAACTTTTTCATTTTCACGACCATATGAAAAGCTTAGTCATTATGAAATTGTTTACAAATATGCTGAAACTCAAGCTTAATCTACATTTTAAGAAGAAATTCAAAGAACCTTTGATGCTTTTCATTTCAAAGAAGACCATAGATAATTCTCGATACATCAAACAATCGACAATTCTGTGGAAAAGAAACAATAAACCGGTTCGTTCTGGGAAACAGAGATCAAATCGCGGATAAATAATTTACAGGATATTATCGTAAATTCCAGCCCGCATCAATTCTAACTAAATGGACGCAGCACATAAAAAAGAAGAGGAAGAGCAGAGGAGGAGAAGAAGGAAGGTTAAACAGAATGCAAATGTGAATGAATGGATATCTGTAAATTTACAGTGGCTTACAGCTTATTTGACTCACTACACTTTTAACTAAACTTTAAGCACATAAATAATAAAATTAATAAAAAATAAATAGTTTAAATTTATAGTTATTACATGATTTTTATACTCATTATATTTTTAAGACATAATGAAACCCAAGAAATGCTCATTATTCAATGATTTTATTTTTAGTTTCAAAGTAAATCTCAAAATGAATCATTATTTTGTAAGTGAATCAATAAAAATTAAAAATAACCATTATATTATAGATTTTATATTAAAACGTATAATGATAACAGTTCCTGGAATATTTATAATTAAAATTTAATACCTTTAACATGTGTTAATTTCATTCCGGAAATATTTTGAGTATTGAATTCACTTTGAGTTTATGAATATAAGTCCGATTAAGTGTAAAAGATAATTTTTTTAAAACTTAGCCTAAATGCAACGTGAAAAAATACATTTTATGAAGTCCTACACTGAAAAAAAACCTACTTCATAAGTCAAGAATATTCATCTTAAATATTTTTTCTTGGTTTTATTTGAAATGTTTTCTAACTTTAAGAAATTCTTAGTTTTTAGTTGAAAGTCTTGATTTTAGAACATTTTTGTAATCAGTGTTTAAAAAGCAAACCCGAGTAAATTTAATTATAAGTTACGTTTAATTTTATTTTTATCTCCTTTCCATGGAAAGATGAATTTTATTGAAATTCATTAGAAATTTGTAATATGTAAGAGTAGTGGGTCAAATAAGCTGAGAGCCACTGTAAATGTGAATGCCAATATGAATGCAATTGTGTGGGCGACAGAGATGGAAGCTGCTAGACGGGAGAAGAAATAGGGGAAGTGGCAATAGTTATGGACAGGAATGCAATTGCTGTATGCGTCTGACAGTTGCGTACATTTTAATTAGTTATTTTTTTTGGCTGGCAATTGAAGCGCCTAAAAGCGCGCTGCAAAAACATGAATTGCCGCATTCACACACACAAACAAACACACACATGCCAGCGAGCCTTAACACTAATACAGACGCACAGCAACCAGAGATAAAGTGAGAGAGAGAGCGCGAGCTGGAATTATATGCAATGCAAATGGTTTTTTTTTCCTTTTCTTGCTTTTTCTTTTGCTTACCGCTGTCGACGCTGACGCTGACGTTGGCGTCTCCTGCGCTGCCGCTGCCGCTGCCACAAATTGAAATTGTGATTTCTGTCTGTGATTTTGTTGTTGTTGCTGTTTGTTGTTTATATTTCTTTTTTTTATTTATATATATTCTATTTTGTTTTAGGCGCTGCACTTTAATTTACATTTGTTATTATTACTAGCTGTAAACACATGAAAAAATTTGCAAAAAAAAATAAATTAAAACAGAAATCGAGATGAAAATGTTGCTTGATGTTTTTTATTTACACGCACGAAACAGCAAAAAAAAAAAACAAAGGAGGTAAACTAAGGAGAAGTTTGTTATTAAAACAAGAAACAACAATACAAATTATTGTTTGTTTTTGTTGTAGTTGTTGTTGCTGTTAGTATTGTTTTATTCGCGTTCACATTCACAAAAGTCTAACATCAAACATTTTCATACTGCTCCTGTGTCTAACTTTGTTTATGGCACTGTATGCAGAGAGTATAAATTGCGCGCTCTGCATCCGCCTCGCACGAGTGTCGCTGCTGAACTGAACTGAACTGCCGTTTATTTACACGATGACGTTGTCGTCTGCAAGCAGCGAACGACGAAAGACGAACGACGAGCGCGGCGGCAGAGCTTTAGCTTTAGCTTCAGCCCTATACGCGGACAGAAAAGCTCTACAAGTGCGACGACAGCAGCAGCAGCTGAACATTTTATATGTTGTGCTTGTGCTTCTGCTTGTGCTTGCGGCGTTTAACAGTCGAGTCCATTCAATTGGATCAAGATTATATTTTATAATTTATTTGTTTAATGTCAACTAAGAACAGTTGACTTAAATATAATAATAAAAATTATAAAATTATGAAAAATATGTAAAATTCAAAATTAAAAACTGAAATGATGAAAAATAACAAATTTAAAATTATTTATTATATTATTAAATTTATTTATTTTACATAAAGTTTTTGTAATTCGTAGCTTAAGTTTTTTTTTCTTACTATGAGAAATCATAAGATCTAGAGCGAAATATTTTTTTTTCAAAACTTATTAAATTTGAATGCATGAATGAACTTAGAGGCCAAATGATGATGAAAACACAAGTCACAAGTCAAAGCTTATTCAATTTGGCATGATTATTTACAAAAAAAAAAAAGAAAACGTCTCAAAATCATATTAAAAGTGTTCTTTTACAATATTAATGACATAAGAAATTGATTACAAGTGAAAACTTGTTCAAAGTTCCAACAAATTAAAGAATGTTAGTATACTTTTATGGGCAGCATTGTGGTAGGGCCATCTTAGCGTCTCTCTGTGTATGCGTGTGTTTGTTTGCGTGTTTATTTGTTTGTGTGTGTGTGCTCTCTTGTTTTTGTTTGGTTTCCAAAGCTAACGATGGCCAAAGCTTGAAAGCAGCAAGGGTTTTTTCTGTCACAGGTGCGAGTGAGATGCTGCACGTGCTTTTTGACATTAGTATTGGGCAACGTGCGAAAGCACGTGAGCCTGCCTGAATATAACGGCAAATTGCCGCCTTAGCAGCCTTAGCTTATTATTCCTCATATTTAATACACTGCGCTACATAAATATATGTACATAGTATACAATTGAAATATGTACATATATAGTTATGTAGATAGTTGCTTAAAATTTTGTTAAAGCGGCTCTTGTTGCTGGATGCTGTTGACCTTACCTTGGTGGTACCACCTCCAAGACAGCCGACACAACCGACAACCGACAACCAACAACCAACAACCATCAAGTCATTGTTGAGCGGGATTATACATTTAAGCTTTTGTGCCAATTGGCGTCATTGTTTGAGGTTATGTGTGTGCGTGTGCGTGAGCGTGTGCATGTGTGTGTGTGTGTGTGTGTGCAGAAGTGCCCTCGTGTTGTCCTCGTATCGCTGCCCCCGACGCTGCTTTGACCCTGACAATGGGCTCCATGGTGCGGCATTACTTGCTATGTATTCATTTAATTTAATTTGTATCTTAAGCTATTTAACGACCAGCGCAACAAAACGGAAACGGATAGCAATACAAGCCACCCCCACAACAACCCCTAAGCCCCCACCCCTTTTTCAACTAACGGTAGCGGAAGTCCAGTCATACGCTTATTGATGCGTTTCGACTTTTAGTCTTTTTTTCTACGTTCTTACTAATTATTTGTTGCATTACTTAAAAAACAGTGAACTTTATCATTTAGATGTGTATTTCTGGAATAGCCCTAACATTTCTGGAAAATTCTTGGTTGGTTTACAATTTGCTTATAAAATTTATTATAATGATGCAATAATAATGATTTTATAATGATTTTAATGCATTTTTATTAATGATCATTTTTAATTTTGGTTAATTTTATAAAAATATGACTATAATTATTATATTTGAGCAACAAAATAAAAATTATTCATGTGTTAAATGTGTTTAATAAACCATTTTATTATTTGACTTGTGTGTTTTCTTTGGGTTCCAAACAATATTGAAATAAAATCCTATTCGTTAGCCATAAATTAAAAGTAATTTATTTCTAAGAAAAAAATTATAAAAATAATAAATAAGTAAACATTGTTTACTTGTGATTTTTATTTCCATTTACCTCATATATAATGATTTTAAATCAAAATTATTTATGATAATTGATACATATTCATAATCAATTATTTTAAAGACATGGAGAAAAGGCTAACGAATTTTTAAAAGAATAATTTTTGTTTTGGTGTTATTATTAAACCATTTGTGAATTCCATTTTATATTATTTCGATATAATAATTATAATTTACGATTCCTTCTTAAAAATATATATTTTTTAAAGTAACAAAATACAAGAAAATTTAAATATCTAAAAAAAAAAGTTTTAATATATACATGTGCACCTGCAACAGTCACAGCTATTAGACATACATATAACATTGATTTTACATACATAAAAAAGCACCGATATTGTTTAGTATTTGTTTGTTTGCTTTTGCTTTAAATGTACGCTAATTTAAGTCTAAGTGGATTAAGTTTTGCTTTGCACGGGCTTCAGGGACACGCAAGCACTCTTGACTTACATATTTTCCACCCAAGGTTAAGCCAGATTAAATTCTAAACAACAATTCAATATTAGAAAAATACATTTAAATTCGCGCGCAGTCCTCAAACACATGTTGTACAACGTATCGATAACAGGCATGCTCGATTATCACACTGCCGATTGCAGGCAGAGTCTACTCGTGTTTTGCTCGTGTATTAGTAAATCAAACAACTGATTTAAACGCGTGCCCATCACTATATAGTATATTCTGATATTATTATATCAAATATATTATATCAAAGTTATTATCGATAATATCGCATTCAATATCGCAACCAGTGCTGCCAACTTTATACATCAAAAAAAGCTGTTTCTGTTGAAAATGAATATAAAATTTCATTAATAATTTTTTTTATAATTGCTCAAAAATGCCAATGTGAGAATACTTGTTAATGCATTTTGAATCTATTATAAAAATTATCTGATTAATAAAGCTAGTTTACAATGCAGACAAGTTAATCGAAATATATGTAAGCAATTGTAATAATTAAGCATTTCGAGATCGAATTTATTTTATTTAATACGTAACACCATTATTATAAAAAAGCACGCCGCATGCTATTTAAATTTAAAAAATTTTAATAAACTAAATTATTTATAATTTTAAAATATTTCTAGCAATCGAACTTTGTTAATAGCCAGAACTAGCTATTAAATGGCTGAGCTGGCAACGCTCATCGAGCAAGTAAATATCGATATATCGCACAGTTGTAAGGCTATCGATGCTATCGCGCATCAGCTGTTTGCTGGCATTTTTAGCACATTTTACGCTGTCGACTTGCACAACAAAATTTTCAGCCGCTTTGCAATAAATTACAATTTTAACAAGTTTTCTAACAAAATGCGTCTAACAAATGTGCTGTTTAAGAAAGTGAAGAGCAAGTATGTTAATTAAATATATGTAGTATATAAATACTTATGTAATTACATGAATGTTTACATTATTTACAGACGCATTATGGTTGTACTCGAGAGCGTGGTCAGCGGACATCAGTTCAATGCATTCCGTGATCGACTGGCCGATAAGATCGAGTTAATTAAATTCGATCCATACAGTAAGTGACAATCATATACACAATATATATAGCTTAACAATTTATGTTGATTTTATTTCATGTTTTTCAGTTCAAAAGGAGAGCTTGTATCGTGAGCGCAAGAAAATTCGCAGCGCCTAAAATGGAAATAGAATATTTAAATTCTCCAGTTTTTCTTTGCTTTCTTTTGTTTTTTAAATATTTTTGTAGCTTAAGTTAAATACATATTTGTTGTGTACATAAGCCAGTAACAAATTACTTTAGCTGTCTTTTTTGTTTATTAATTATTGTTGAGAACTCTTAATTCTATATATTCTGATTGTTATAAATACTATATACTATTTATAATATATATTCTGAATAGTTGCCAGCTTTATTTAGGTTTGAAATATAAAATTTCAAATATGTATTGTATCATTCTGAAATTAGTTTTTGACTCCTTTTATAGGAAGAGATTCTTTTCTTGAAGGAAAGGTTTTTCTCGCTTTTGTAGACACTACTGTAGTTTAAAGAGAGGCTCGAAGGAATCATTACTTAAAATGAAGAACTAAAAAAAGTCCCATAGAGAGAAGAAAGAAACCCCAATAGTCGAGTTTTCTATTTAAAAGAAAGGATTTTACCTTTAAAAGGAATATTTAGGTGAAAATTGTTGTCCCCAAAAAGAAAGAGTGAACCTATTAAACGGAAATAGCTTAATTAGAATGAAGAATTCCATAGGGAGAGATTACAAGAAGAAAATACACCACAAGAATGTTTCCCCATTCAGAAAGAATAATTTTTGTTTTAAAAGATGAATATTTAAAGAAAAGAAAAGTTCCCCAAGCAAAAATAGTTTAGCTAGACTGAAGAGTAGGCTTACCAGGAGAAAGAGTAGACAAATTGGTGTATATTTAGAAAGAATAGAGAGAGAAAGAGCGAGAGAGATTCTACATTTTCATGTAACTGCAAGAAATGTTATATATGAAAAAGAAGACAAAAAAAAAGTAATACTTTTGTATGGACTAGCGACTTGACGATCTTTAATTACAGTCTATGTTAACAATATCTACAGTTTACAGTTTAAAGACATTCTTCTGAGCAGACAGAACAGAGCTGACTCTTACAAAAAATCGTTGACATAAAGCTAAAATAGGATTTATTTGTTTTGGAAGCAGATGGATGCAAGTGCTATTTGAAGGGTTTCTTGGTCATTAGAAGACCGTGCTCCCAAAGAGCCGTAGCGACCTCAATGCGACGCTCGGCGCTGCGCAGCGGCAGCTCGGCAATCTTCAGATACTCGGGATAGGCTTTAATCAAAGCCTCCACAGCCGGCGCCTCATTCGGTTGTATTTCCATAAAGTTGGCCTCATATTTGCGATACTCCAAAGCATTATCCACATAATAGTAGAGCCGTAGACTGGAAGCCTCGGCTACCAGGCGTAGAATGTTGGCGCGCAGAAGACGCACCTGAGTCCGCTCATTTAGCTCATAATCCGCCAGACAATGTCCTTGGGCATCCGTTTCACTGCGGGAGCCAAAAACCGTGCGTAGTTTCTCCTCCGGCAGCACAACCGGCGGCAGGGCCTCATGCTGGTACTTCTTGGCCAGCTGATCGACAGCGGCATCTATCTGGGAATCGGTTGGCAGGAGATACTGTTGTATCATCTGATTAATACCCTGTACAAGTTGTGTGCGCTCTTCAGTCTGTGCGCCGCCATTAGCCAAGCCCAAATGCTGCCAGGTGTTTAAAGGTAAACCACGCCGTAAGGTCAGGTGCTTATTGATGGCACGCTGTAGCACCGTGGGCATCAGTTCTTCCAGAAGATTTGCATACGCCTGCTGTTGATAGACACTCAAGGTGATGTGTAGCGAGTGTTGTTGCTGCTCGGTCACAGCCTGATGCACCGTACCACGTGGAAAGTAGAGTATATCTCCGGGTTCCAAGACGGCATCAAATATGGGTGCACCCAGCTGTTCCTGCTTGTAATTGCCGGAACTGACGCGCCCCAGCAAATCACTGGGTAGCGGTGGCGTATAAAGACGCCAACGTTTCCTGCCCTCCACCTGCAGTACAAAGGCCTCGATGTCATCATAGTGCGGTGCAAATCCCTGACTATTCGGTGGTGTCAAATACACATTGGCACCCACCAGACAGTGAAAGTATTCCTGCATTACGGTGCACAACTGACGTAGGCCACTCAAATAGGTGCTGGGATTTAGAATCCGGATGCTGCAGCCGTCTCCGTAGAAGCCCCAGACAGTGGGTGGCATGGCTCTACCATCTGGATTATGGGTCTGACGTACCCCATTCTCATAGCTGGTCACATCGATGTTGGTGGTGAATTCCAGATGATTCTTGATCAACAGCTCATCAATCATCTTGAATGATATCAATTTCGAGAAGTAGGAAGAACGCTTTCGCATCACTTGACACGCATTCTTCTCCCAGTACTGTGAGAAGAATGTCTCGGGAGTTATGGGATTTAGTAGCCAGTAGAGCACACGTTTACCTTCTTCTATGGAATTCTGCAGATGCACCTCCTTACGCGCCGATTCTTCCAGGCCCTTTTCTAGCTTGCTTTTGGGCGGCTCCATTTGAACGTTTCTTTTGGAGCCTGTCCCTCCATTTGCCAGCGTTGCCACTTGGGACTTTCTTACTGCTCCAGCATTTGCCTGGGTTGCCACTTCGGATTTTCTGCTGCCTCCTGCGGCTGCTTTCTCTTTAGCCAGCATTGCCACCTGGGATTTTCTGCTGCCTCCTGCTCCATCATTTGCCAGCGTTGCCACCTGTGACTTTCTGCCTTTAACCACAGTTTCCTTTTGCTCCTCCTGTTGTTGCTTTTTGGGCAGCGGACACGACTTGGCCTTGGCCGCCATTTTGTCGGCCAGTTTGGGCGGCAAGGGACACGATTTGGGCGCCATTTTGTCTTTGCTGGGCAGCGGACACGATTTTGCTGCCACTGTAGAAGACGCCATTGTGAATCTCGACGCCACTGTCGACGCCGCAGTAAACGTCGCTGCCGCCGTTGCACGCTGCAAGGGACAAACGAGCTTTTGTTGCTTTGCAGCTGGCGGCTTATTGTTGTTGTTGTTATTTAAGTCATCGGCAAAAAGCTCAGCGCGCTTTTGTGCTTGACGTCGCTGCGGAGCCGGCGCAGGCGCAGCTGGCGAGCTTTCACTGCTGCTGCTGCTGCTGCGCTCTGGTGAGTACTCCACGCTGAATTGATCGCTCTCTTGGCTCTCGCTCTCTTGCTCGCTGCCTGCAGAAACATCGCTGCCTTGAAAGTCATCGCTGCCTGCAGTCGCATCGCTGCCTGCAGTCGCATCGCTGCCTGCAGTTGCATCGCTGCCTTCAGTTGCGTCGCTGCCGCTGTTGGCATCACTAGCGTCGCTGCTGGCGTCGCAAGCTCCTGCAGCGCAATGCTTGACCAGCTTTTTCATCTGCCTGGCCAAATCAGCTGTTGTCTCCAAATCATCGGACGCATCCTCAAAGCTGCTGCCGCTGCCGCTGCCGCTGCCAACGCAGCTGCTGTTGCTGTCCGACGTGCTGCACATTTTGACGCTGTTTGACGACTGTCTGTCATTTGTGCCGCCATTTTGATTTATACCGTTCGCCTTTTTTGGCAACTTCTTTAATGTACGCTTTGGTGCTTTTTTTGCCTGTTTTGTCCACTTCTTTGGTGCTTGTTTTGATTTGCTGCTTTTCACCCCTTTCTTTGGACTTTTTGGTTTGCTGCTTCTGGAATAGACCTCAAATGCCGACAAGTCCGATATATCCGACATATTATTGCTTTTCACCTAATTCATTTACTACCTGCAGAAATAAAAGTATTATTTAGTTTTCAATGGAGTTGTACTTTAAAAAATCGCACGTGCTTGACAGCTAGATTCCGATAAGCTGCATATCGATATTACATATCACTTGATCTTTTTTTCAATGTGAATCAACTCATTCAGTTCGCTCACTTGTTCACTTAATCAATATGGCTCTGTTCCTTCACTGTTCATGAACAGAACCACTTTCTTAAAACGACACTGACTTTTTTTTAGTTAATGAAGATAATAATACGTTTAACTAAGTTATAATTAACATTATAAGTTAAAAAAAATTTATATTCTTATCTAGGAAATCATAATGGATCAAAAATGTAGTGAAATTTATATATGTAACATATTGATTATATTTTAATGTACTAAATTTTTTTTTATATGTATTTTTAATTCGCTTATTCAAGGGGATTGCTAAGAAATACATCGGAGCAAAAGTGAATGGCTGAGCAAAAATGAACAAACACAAAGGAACAGGTTCACTCACTCGTTTCAAAGAGCAGCTCTGTTTTGTTCACTCATTCATAAACAACCAAAGTCTATCGATAAATCAGTCTATAATAAAAAAAAGCATAACAAATAAACACGTTTGTTGATATAAATGTATTTCGCGTTTTCAAGATGGTTATACTCAACGACGATTGCATTATGCGCATACTTAAATATTTAGATTTTAAAGACGAATTAAACTTGTTCGAGGCAACGAAAACAGATCCAATAAATCGTTGGGCTTCGGTTCTCGACTTTATTTGGAAAAAGGAAAAGAAATACACTTTTTGGACAAAGCAATATGAAATCTTTGATAAGAATACTGAACTGATGCGAAATTTCCTGAGCTGCATCAGTTCAACTGTAGAAGAATTAACTCTATGGGATGCCACACCGGGAAGACTCGAATGTTGGACAGAGTTCGAATTTCCGAAGATGAGATCACTGCGTTATTCAACGATTTTCTGCAACAGCGACGAAAAAACGAGATTACACGGTAATGACAGTGTTCCAGTACTACAGTTAATGGCGAAGCTCTTTCCAGGACTGCATCATTTGAATCCTTCCTCATTTGAACGCTTCGATTTGTATCACTTCGCACAATGGAGGCATTTGAAAAAACTGGATAAATCCTATTGTGACGATTTCGGTGCACTTAAATCGGCGATAGAAAATGGCTCATTCCAAATGCTGGAAAATCTCTCAATCCTAGAAGAAGACTTGAATGATGAGTGCTTTAATATGTTGATAAATTTGCCTAATCTTCGAACTATTGTCATGTTATGCGGCTCTGATTGTGTTATTAGTTTAGACCGTCGAATTCAAATGCGGGCTGAGGACATTGAGCACATTATTCTCGAATTCTTTTATTTGAATGGACTGGACAATGTCAGTAAATTGATAAACGTGCGTCAATTGACTTTTATTGATATGAGAGAAGATATGTTCGTTGATCAAGATCTAGACGAATTGATAACATCTTTACCCCAATTGGAACGACTTGATTTCAAAAATGTGGGACATTTCGAATGTGAAAATGAGCTTTGGAATATTGTGGCCGATTGTCCATCTCTGAAGATTTTTAGAATGTTGAAAAAGAAGCTAGGCAAAGACTTCATTTCCTCAGACAGAAGCCTCATGGAAAACGTTTTAAATAAGCGCTCTACACATTTAAGCCTTTATTTCCAAGTCCCTGAGGAAGTGGAGAATCTGATTCGTTTATATTTCAAGCATCCTAAGTTAAATGTCTCGTTTGAGCCATTAGAGTTTGAGGAAATCGGCAAGGATTCCTTAACATTTCACTACCGAAAAACTTGATAATGTAATTGTGATAGAAAACAAAATGAATAATATAAATGCACCATTTATTATGCCAAATATTATTACAATACATTCAAAGATATTCAAGAATTTACCAAAAATATGTCCTATATTCTGAAAAAAGTGTATTTAAATTTCCATAGAATATATAGTTCCTTGACATTAAAAATTACATACTTTTTGCAGTTTCTTACCGCAATCAGAAAAAGAAATAATTTAAGAAACATGTTAAATAACATTTTTATTTATAATCGTATATGAATAACAAATAAAATTAACAGCTTTAACAAAAAATATTATCCTAATCCTCACCCCCGTCCGAATAGGAGTGGTTTTTAATGATGTGCTCCAACTCACATCAGGTGGACGGAGGCAAGGACTTACATTAATATAAATAAATTTGGAAATTAATTAATTTTAGAGCGAGTCAGACTATATATTTTATATACCCAAATACTTGTTTTATTTTTAAAATTCCTCAACGATTGAACTCATTGACCAACTGCATCCGCTTTTTCCAGCTTCCAGATTTTTCAGACCCTTATAAATTAAAAATGGGCGGCTTTTGTCCGGTCGGATTCCTGGTGATGGATTACCAAAATGTTATTCATTTGTCTGGCCATACCATAGAATGATGTTCCTTTCATTAGGCAAATGCTCCGACCTTTTAGCGTCTGCGGGTTCTATGTAAACTTAAGCTTGAAATGCATGGTTAATATAAAATGAACGAGGATTCCTTCTGACTATCGCACATTTCAAATGTCATCTTTGGAAAATATATTTTGGAACCAAACTATAGATAGTAGAACTGGCAAATAAAACTCCTCCATAGTTTTAGTAAAAATTAAATCGGAGTAAATGAATGTTATCTTTTAGCATGAATCTTAAGGAAAAGTTAGAAGACCACGTAGTGGAAACACAACATATAAAAATACATTACTAAAATATAAATAGCATTCTGACAAAATTATTTTACTCGTTTGTAACTTCCGAACGGTACGCTGATAAAAAGAATTCGCAAACGCAATTCAAGTACCAGGACTGGTTATAAAAGGTCAGGAAAATCAATTCGTGCCAACGGATCACCTAATGTTATCAGAAAATTTAACGGTAATATGGTTAGAGTCGCCGACCTGACACTTTTAAAAAAAAAAGGCTCGACCTCATGCTCAACAAAAAATAAATCCTTTAGTAACTCAAGAAAGCCGAATAAATCTAATTTGAGGAAACAAAATGTTAAAACCGAATCCAAAAAAAAACACATTATACCTATTTTCGCCAAATTTCAATGGGCTTAGGGTATAAAAAAAAATGATTCTTAGAAACAAGAGTTGCGCCTCGTTCCTCACAAAAAAGAAGGAATTTTATGAAAAATGTGTCATATTTTCAAGAAAACTTAACTTTTTACTGGATTCCGTAGTTGTAGACGTATTTCCTGTTGGCCAGAAGAACGACATTGTTAGCAATAAGATGACTTGCAAGAAAATATTTTATAGCTTCAATCTCTCCATCGATTATGTTCAGATTCCTTTTGACATGTGAACTCGTTGGCATTCCTTAAAAGTACAAAAATTAATTATTTACTGCACCAAATTAATTTATTGAATTTCATAAATTTGTGAAATTGCAATATCAGAACTCTTCTGTTAATAAATTAAATATATCCACAAACTGACGGAACTTTCAATGAAATACACAAAAATCTTAAAATGGCGTTTGTCAAAATTTGTGTGTATGATAAATTTTGACAGCTTCTTTTTTATTTTAGTTTCATTGCATTGCAAGTCGTCACAAATTGAATTTGTTTAACATTTCAATGCGATTCAGTGTGGTTATTTTCGTTAATTATCTATTATTTTACAATAAAAGACAATTACCATAGTTTACTTACCAGTTTTAAGTTTGTAGCACATTGTGTCGGTATTCTTGCTTGTCAATTTGTAGCGCTTGGTTTTGCAGTGATGTAAAATTCGCCGGTTCCAAGCAGTGCTGTAATATCTGTTTTCGATATCGATATAAATAGCCGGTGAAAAAATTTTAGGTATTCATAATAATATTAAATTTTATATCTTTATTTAATTTTTTTTTTGCAAATTTGTATAATAGACTTAGACGATGTGTTCCGCACGTCGAAACTTTGAAGAATGAAAGTATTTCTTGCTTCTGTTCAGCTCATCAAAAATTTCAATTTCAAAGGCCTACTGCTTTTCTCGATTATTTCAAAGTAATTTCAACTATTTAATCGGCCTATTGTGTTTTTTTGTGAAAAATCAACAGTTGCTATGTTTTTCATTCTAGGATTTAAAAATTTCATTATCTTAATTCTACTGTTTTAATTAATTGCTTTGAATATTTATTTTGTAATGTGTTTTTAAATAATTTATTTTTCGTATCTTTATTTTAAAAACAATTTTGGTAGTTAGTTAGTTTTCCTTTAAATCAAATTTTTCTGTTTCAACCAATCTGGCAGCACTGTCGCAATGTTAAAAGCTGCCTTTCAGTATCAATGTCATCGAAATCGATAAATAGACCTTTGTTCATTGCTCAATTGGGTAAACAGGCTCACTTGATCTTTTTTTTTCAATGTGAGTCCACTCATTGAGTTCACATGTTCACTTAGTCAAAATGGCTCTGTTCCATCATTGTTCATGAACAGAACCACTTTCTTAAAACGACACCGGTTTTTTTTTGTTTATGAAGATAATAATACGTTTAACTAAGTTATAATTAACATTATAAGTTGAAAAAAATTTATATTCTTATCATAGGTAATCATAATAGAACAAAAATGTGGTGAATTTAGAAATGTAAATAAAAAATAGACAAATCATTTTTAACATATTGATTATATTTTGTTATACAAAATTTTCTTTTTAAATGTATTTTGAATTCGCTTATTCGGAAACAGGTTCACTCACTCGTTTTAAAGAACAACTCTGTTTTGTTCACTCACGCATGAACAACCCAAGTGTATCGATAAATGAGTCTATAATAACAAAAGCTTAACAAATAAACACGCTTGTTGATATTAATTTATCTCGCGTTTTCAAGATGGTTACACTCAACGACGATTGCATTATGCGCATACTTAAATATTTAGACTTTAAAGACGAATTAAACTTGTTCGAGGCAACGAAAACAGATCCAATAAATCGTTGGGCTTCGGTTCTCGACTTTATTTGGAAAAAGGAGAAGAAATACACTTTTTGGACAAAGCAATATGAAATCTTTGATAAGAATACTGAACTGATGCGAAATTTCCTGAGCTGCATCAGTTCAACTGTAGAAGAATTAACTCTATGGGATGCCACACCGGGAAGACTCGAATGTTGGACAGAGTTCGAATTTCCGAAGATGAGATCACTGCGTTATTCAACGATTTTCTGCAACAGCGACGAAAAAACGAGATTACACGGTAATGACTTTTTTCCCGTACTACAGTTAATGGGGAAGCTCTTTCCAGGACTGCATCATTTGAATCCTTCCTCATTTGAACGCGTCGATTTGTATTACTTCGCACAATGGAGGCATTTGAAAAAACTGGATAAATCCTATTGTGAAGATTTCGGAGCACTTAAATCGGCGATAGAAAATGGCTCATTCCAAATGCTGGAAAATCTCTCAATCCTCGAAGAAGACTTGAATGATGAGTGCTTTAATATGTTGATAAATTTGCCCAATCTTCGAACTATTGTCATGTTAAGCGGCTCTGAATTTATTATTAATTTAGACCGTCGAATTCAAATGCGGGCCGAGGACATTGAGCACATGGTTTTCGAATACTTTTATTTAAATGGACTGGACAATTTCAGTAAATTGATAAACGTGCGTCAATTGACTTTTATTGATATGAGAGAAGATATGTTCATTGGTCTAGACGAATTGATAACATCTTTACCCCAATTGGAACGACTTGATTTCAAAAATATGGGACATTTCGAATGTGAAAATGAGCTTTGGAATATTGTGGCCGGTTGTCCATCTCTGAAGATTTTTAGAATGTTGGAAGAGGAGCTAGACGAAGACTTCATTTCCTCAGACAGAAGCCTCATGGAAAACGTTTTAAATAAGCGCTCTACACATTTAAGCCTTTATTTCCAAGTCCCTGCAGAAGTGGAGAATCTGATTCGTTTATATTTCAAGCATCCTAAGTTAAATGTCTCGTTTAAGCCATTAGAGTTTGAGGAAATCGACAGAGGTACCTTAACATTTCACTACCGAAAAACTTGATAATGTAATTGTGATAGAAAACAAAATGAATAATATAAATGCACCATTGTAAAACAAATTGTTCTTATTATCCCAAATATTATTACAGTACATTCAAAGATATTCAAGAATTTACCAAAAATATGTCCTATATTCTGAAAAAAGTGTATTTACATTTCCATAGAATATATAGTTCTTTGACACTAAACTATACATAATTTGCTGTTTCTTACCGCAATCAGAAAAAGAAATAATTTAAGAAACATGTTAAATAAATAACACTTTTATTTATAATCGTATATGAATAACAAATAAAATTAAAAGCTTTAAAAAAAAAATTATCCTAATCCTCACCCCCGTCCGAATAGGAGTGGTTTTTAATGATGTGCTCCAACTCACATCAGGTGGACGGAGGCAAGGACTTACATTAATATAAATAAATTTGGAAATTAATTAATTTTAGAGCGAGTCAGACTATATATTTTATATACCCAAATACTTGTTTTATTTTTAAAATTCCTCAACGATTGAACTCATTGACCAACTGCATCCGCTTTTCCAGCTTCAGATTTTCAGACCCTTATAAATTAAAATGGGCGGCTTTTGTCCGGTCGGATTCCTGGTGATGGATTACCAAAATGTTATTCATTTGTCTGGCCATACCATAGAATGATGTTCCTTTCATTAGGCAAATGCTCCGACCTTTTAGCGTCTGCGGGTTCTATGTAAACTTAAGCTTGAAATGCATGGTTAATATAAAATGAACGAGGATTCCTTCTGACTATCGCACATTTCAAATGTCATCTTTGGAAAATATATTTTGGAGCCAAACTATAGATAGTAGAACTGGCAAATAAAACTCCTCCATCGTGTTGGTAAAAATTAAATCGGAGAAATTGAATGTTATCTTTTAACATCAATCTTAAGGGATGTAAGGAAAAGTTAGAAGACCACGTAGTGGAAACACAACATATAAAAATACATTACTAAAATATAAATAGCATTCTGACAAAATTAAAAAGAATTTGCAAATGCAATTCAAGTACCAGGCCTGGTTATGACAAGGTCAGGAAAATCAATTCGTGCCAACGGATCACTTAATGTTTTCAGCATCCGTTGAATGGGCGAAGATTTAACGGTAATATGGTTAGAGTCGCCGACCTGACACTTCTAAAAAAAAAAATGATTCTTAGGAGACAAGAGTTGCGCCTCGTTCCTCACAAAAAAAAGGGAATTTCATGAAAAAATGTGTCATATACCTTCAGCTTTGGAAAAATTATTTTGAAACCAAACTATAGATAGTAAGTAAAACTCCATCGTATTGGAAGAAGAAGGAATTTCATGAAAAAATGTGTCATTTACCTTCAGCTTTGGACAAATTATTTTGGAACCAAACTATAGATAGTAAGACAAATAAAACTCCTCCATCGTGTTGGTAAAAATTAAATCGGAGAAAATGAATGTTATCTTTTAGCATGAATCTTAAGGGATGTAAGGAAAAGTTAGAAGACCACGTAGTGGAAACACAACATATAAAAATACATTACTAAAATATAAATAGCATTCTGACAAAATTATTTTACTCGTTTGTAACTTCCGAACGGTACGCTGATAAAAAGAATTCGCAAACGCAATTCAAGTACCAGACCTGGTTATAAAAGGTCAGGAAAATCAATTCGTGCCAACGGATCACTTAATGTTTTCAGAAAATTTGACGGTAATATGGTTAGAGTCGCCGACCTGACACTTCTAAAAAAAAAAGGCTCGACCTCATGCTCAACAAAAAAATCCTTTAGTAACTCAAGAAAGCCGAACAAATCTAATTTGAGGAAACAAAATGTTAAAACCGAATCCAAAAAAAAAAAATGATTCTTAGAAACAAGAGTTGCGCCTCGTTCCTCACAAAAAAAGAAGGAATTTTATGAAAAATGTGTCGTACTTTCAAGAAAACTTAACTTTTTACTGGATTCCGTAGTTGTAGACGTATTTCTTGTTGGCCAGAAGAACATTGTTAGCAATAAGATGACTTGCAAGAAAATATTTTTTAGCTTCAATCTCTCCATCGATTATGTTCAGATTCCTTTTGACATGTGAACTCGTTGGCATTCCTTAAAAGTACAAAAATTAATTATTTACTGCACCAAATTAATTTATTGAATTTCATAAATTTGTGAAATTGCAATATCAGAACTCTTCTGTTAATAAATTAAATATATCCACAAACTGACGGAACTTTCAATGAAATACACAAAAATCTTAAAATGGCGTTTGTCAAAATTTGTGTGAATGATAAATTTTGATAACTTCTTTTTTTATTTTAGTTTCATTGCATTGCAAGTCGCCACAAATTGAATTTGTTTAACATTTCAATGCGATTCAGTGTGGTTATTTTCGTTAATTATCTATTATTTTACAATAAAAGACAATTACCATAGTTTACTTACCAGTTTTAAGTTTGTAGCACATTGTGTCGGTATTCTTACTTGTCAATTTGTAGCGCTTGGTTTTGCAGTGATGTAAAATTCGCCGGTTCCAAGCAGTGCTGTAATATCTGTTTTCGATATCGATATAAATAGCCGGTGAAAAAAATTTTAGGTATTAAAAATAATATTAAATTTTATATATTTATTTAATTTTTTTTGTAAATTTTTATAATAGACTTAGACGATGTGTTCCGCACGTCGAAGCTTTGAAGAATGAAAGTATTTCTTGCTTCTGTTCAGCTCATCAAAAATTTCAATTTCAAAGGCCTACTGCTTTTCTCGATTATTTCAAAGTAATTTCAACTATTTAATCGGCCTATTGTGTTTTTTTGTGAAAAATCAACAGTTGCTATGTTTTTTATTCTAGGATTAAAAAATTTCATTATCTTAATTCTACTGTTTTAATTAATTGCTTTGAATATTTATTTTGTAATGTGTTTTTAAATAATTTATTTTTCGTATCTTTATTTTAAAAACAATTTTGGTAGTTAGTTAGTTAGTTTTCCTTTAAATCAAATTTTTCTGTTTCAACCAATCTGGCAGCACTGTCGCGATGTTAAAAGCTGCCTTTCAGTATCAATGTCATCGAAATCGATAAATAGACCTTCGTTCATTGCTCAATTGGGTAAACAGGCTCACTTGATCTTTTTTTTTCAATGTGAGTCCACTCATTGAGTTCACATGTTCACTTAGTCAAAATGGCTCCGTTCCATCACTGTTCATGAACAGAACCACTTTCTTAAAACGACACCGGTTTTTTTTTGTTTATGAAGATAATAATACGTTTAACTAAGTTATAATTAACATTATAAGTTAAAAAAAATTTATATTCTTATCATAGGTAATCATAATAGAACAAAAATGTGGTGAATTTAGAAATGTAAATAAAGAATAGACAAATCATTTTTAACATATTGTTTATATTTTGTTATACAAAATTTTTTTTTTAAATGTATTTTGAATTCGCTTATTCGGAAACAGGTTCACTCACTCGTTTTAAAGAGCAACTCTGTTTTGTTCACTCACACATGAACAACCCAAGTGTATCGATAAATCAGTCTATAATAACAAAAGCATAACAAATAAACACGTTTGTTGATATTAATTTATCTCGCGTTTTCAAGATGGTTATACTCAACGACGATTGCATTATGCGCATACTTAAATATTTAGACTTTAAAGACGAATTAAACTTGTTCGAGGCAACGAAAACAGATCCAATAAATCGTTGGGCTTCGGTTCTCGACTTTATTTGGAAAAAGGAGAAGAAATACACTTTTTGGGCGAAGCAATATGAAATCTTCGATAAGAATACTGAACTGATGCGAAATTTCCTGAGCTGCATCAGTTCAACTGTAGAAGAATTAACTCTATGGGATGCCACACCGGGAAGACTCGAATGTTGGACAGAGTTCGAATTTCCGAAGATAAGATCACTGCGTTATTCAACGATTTTCTGCAACAGCGACGAAAAAACGAGATTACACGGTAATGACGGTGTTCCAGTACTACAGTTAATGGCGAAGCTCTTTCCGGGACTGCATCATTTGAATCCTTCCTCATTTGAACGATTCGATTTGTTTCACTATACACAATGGAGGCATTTGAAAAAACTGGATGATTCCTATTGTGACGATTTCGGAGCACTTAAATCAGCGATAGAAGATGGCTCATTTCAAATGCTGGAAAATCTCTCAATCGTCGAAGAATTCTTAAATGATGAGTGCTTTAATATGTTGATAAATTTGCCTAATCTTCGAACTATTGTCATGTTATGCGGCTCTGATTGTGTTATTAGTTTAGACCGTCGAATTCAAATGCGGGCTGAGGACATTGAGCACATGGTTCTCGAATTCTTTTATTTGAATGGACTGGACAATGTCAGTAAATTGATAAACGTGCGTCAATTGACTTTTATTGATATGAGAGAAGATATGTTCGTTGATCAAGGTCTAGACGAATTGATAACATCTTTACCCCAATTGGAACGACTTGATTTCAAAAATGTTGGCTATTTCAAATGTGAAAATGAGCTTTGGAATATTGTGGCCGATTGTCCATCTCTGAAGATTTTTAGAATGTTGAAAAAGAAGCTAGGCAAAGACTTCATTTCCTCAGACAGAAGCCTCATGGAAAACGTTTTAAATAAGCGCTCTACACATTTAAGCCTTTATTTCCAAGTCCCTGAGGAAGTGGAGAATCTGATTCGTTTATATTTCAAGCATCCTAAGTTAAATGTCTCGTTTGAGCCATTAGAGTTTGAGGAAATCGGCAAGGATTCCTTAACATTTCACTACCGAAAAACTTGATAATGTAATTGTGATAGAAAACAAAATGAATAATATAAATGCACCATTGTAAAACAAATTGTTCTTATTATCCCAAATATTATTACAGTACATTCAAAGATATTCAAGAATTTACCAAAAATATGTCCTATATTCTGAAAAAAGTGTATTTACATTTCCATAGAATATATAGTTCTTTGACACTAAACTATACATAATTTGCTGTTTCTTACCGCAATCAGAAAAAGAAATAATTAAAGAAACATGTTAAATAAATAACACTTTTATTTATAATCGTATATGAATAACAAATAAAATTAAAAGCTTTAAAAAAAAAATTATCCTAATCCTCACCCCCGTCCGAATAGGAGTGGTTTTTAATGATGTGCTCCAACTCACATCAGGTGGACGGAGGCAAGGACTTACATTAATATAAATAAATTTGGAAATTAATTAATTTTAGAGCGAGTCAGACTATATATTTTATATACCCAAATACTTGTTTTATTTTTAAAATTCCTCAACGATTGAACTCATTGACCAACTGCATCCGCTTTTTCCAGCTTCCAGATTTTTCAGACCCTTATAAATTAAAAATGGGCGGCTTTTGTCCGGTCGGATTCCTGGTGATGGATTACCAAAATGTTATTCATTTGTCTGGCCATACCATAGAATGATGTTCCTTTCATTAGGCAAATGCTCCGACCTTTTAGCGTCTGCGGGTTCTATGTAAACTTAAGCTTGAAATGCATGGTTAATATAAAATGAACGAGGATTCCTTCTGACTATCGCACATTTCAAATGTCATCTTTGGAAAATATATTTTGGAACCAAACTATAGATAGTAGAACTGGCAAATAAAACTCCTCCATAGTTTTAGTAAAAATTAAATCGGAGTAAATGAATGTTATCTTTTAGCATGAATCTTAAGGAAAAGTTAGAAGACCACGTAGTGGAAACACAACATATAAAAATACATTACTAAAATATAAATAGCATTCTGACAAAATTATTTTACTCGTTTGTAACTTCCGAACGGTACGCTGATAAAAAGAATTCGCAAACGCAATTCAAGTACCAGACCTGGTTATGACAAGGTCAGGAAAATCAATTCGTGCCAACGGATCACCTAATGTTATCAGAAAATTTAACGGTAATATGGTTAGAGTCGCCGACCTGACACTTCTAAAAAAAAAGGCTCGACCTCATGCTCAACAAAAAATAAATCCTTTAGTAACTCAAGAAAGCCGAACAAATCTAATTTGAGGAAACAAAATGTTAAAACCGAATCCAAAAAAAAAAAAAAATGATTCTTAGAAACAAGAGTTGCGCCTCGTTCCTCACAAAAAAAGAAGGAATTTTATGAAAAATGTGTCGTACTTTCAAGAAAACTTAACTTTTTACTGGATTCCGTAGTTGTAGACGTATTTCTTGTTGGCCAGAAGAACATTGTTAGCAATAAGATGACTTGCAAGAAAATATTTTTTAGCTTCAATCTCTCCATCGATTATGTTCAGATTCCTTTTGACATGTGAACTCGTTGGCATTCCTTAAAAGTACAAAAATTAATTATTTACTGCACCAAATTAATTTATTGAATTTCATAAATTTGTGAAATTGCAATATCAGAAATCTTCTGTTAATAAATTAAATATATCCACAAACTGACGGAACTTTCAATGAAATACACAAAAATCTTAAAATGGCGTTTGTCAAAATTTGTGTGAATGATAAATTTTGATAACTTCTTTTTTATTTTAGTTTCATTGCATTGCAAGTCGCCACAAATTGAATTTGTTTAACATTTCAATGCGATTCAGTGTGGTTATTTTCGTTAATTATCTATTATTTTACAATAAAAGACAATTACCATAGTTTACTTACCAGTTTTAAGTTTGTAGCACATTGTGTCGGTATTCTTGCTTGTCAATTTGTAGCGCTTGGTTTTGCAGTGTTGTAAAATTCGCCAGTTCCAAGCAGTGCTGTAATATCTGTTTTCGATATCGATATAAATAGCCGGTGAAAAAAATTTTAGGTATTCAAAATAATATTAAATTTTATATATTTATTTAATTTTTTTTGCAAATTTTTATAATAGACTTAGACGATGTGTTCCGCACGTCGAAACTTTGAAGAATGAAAGTATTTCTTGCTTCTGTTCAGCTCATCAAAAATTTCAATTTCAAAGGCCTACTGCTTTTCTCGATTATTTCAAAGTAATTTCAACTATTTAATCGGCCTATTGTGTTTTTTTGTGAAAAATCAACAGTTGCTATGTTTTTTATTCTAGGATTAAAAAATTTCATTATCTTAATTCTACTGTTTTAATTAATTGCTTTGAATATTTATTTTGTAACGTGTTTTTAAATAATTTATTTTTCGTATCTTTATTTTAAAAACAATTTTGGTAGTTAGTTAGTTAGTTTTCCTTTAAATCAAATTTTTCTGTTTCAACCAGTCTGGCAGCACTGTCGCGATGTTAAAAGCTGCCTTTCAGTATCAATGTCATCGAAATCGATAAATAGACCTTTGTTCATTGCTCAATTGGGTAAACAGGCTCACTTGATCGTTCTTTTCAATGTGAGTCCAATCATTGAGTTCGCTCACTTGTTCACTTAGTCAAAATGGCTCTGTTCCATCATTGTTCATGAACAGAACCACTTTCTTAAAACGACACCGGTTTTTTTTTTGTTTATGAAGATAATAATAGGTTTAACTAAGTTATAATTAACATTATAAGTTAAACAAAATTTATATTCTTATCATAGGTAATCATAATAGAACAAAAATGTGGTGAATTTAGAAATGTAAATAAAAAATAGACAAATCATTTTTTAAAATATTGATTATATTTTGTTATACTAAATTTTTTTTAAATGTATTTTGAATTCGCTTATTCGGAAACAGGTTCACTCACTCGTTTTAAAGAGCAACTCTGTTTTGTTCACTCACACATGAACAACCCAAGTGTATCGATAAATCAGTCTATAATAACAAAAGCATAACAAATAAACACGTTTGTTGATATTAATTTATCTCGCGTTTTCAAGATGGTTTCACTCAACGACGATTGCATTATGCGCATACTTAAATATTTAGACTTTAAAGACGAATTAAACTTGTTCGAGGCAACGAAAACAGATCCAATACATCGTTGGGCTTCGGTTCTCGACTTTATTTGGAAAAAGGAGAAGAAATACACTTTTTGGGCGAAGCAATATGAAATCTTCGATAAGAATACTGAACTGATGCGAAATTTCCTGAGCTGCATCAGTTCAACTGTAGAAGAATTAACTCTATGGGATGCCACACCGGGAAGACTCGAATGTTGGACAGAGTTCGAATTTCCGAAGATGAGATCACTGCGTTATTCAACGATTTTCTGCAACAGCGACGAAAAAACGAGATTACACGGTAATGACGGTTTTCCAGTACTACAGTTAATGGCGAAGCTCTTTCCGGGACTGCATCATTTGAATCCTTCCTCATTTGAACGCTTCGATTTGTTTCACTATACACAATGGAGGCATTTGAAAAAACTGGATGATTCCTATTGTGACGATTTCGGAGCACTTAAATCAGCTTTAGAAAATGGCTCATTCCAAATGCTGGAAAATCTCTCAATCGTCGAAGAAGACTTGAATGATGAGTGCTTTAATATGTTGATAAATTTGCCCAATCTTCAAACTATTGTCATGTTATGCGCCATTGATTGTATGATTAGTTTAGACCGTCGAATTCAAATGCGGGCTGAGGACATTGAGCACATGGTTCTCGAATACTTTTATTTAAATGGACTGGACAATGTCAGTAAATTGATAAACGTGCGTCAATTGACTTTTATTGATATGAGAGAAGATATGTTCGTTGATCAAGGTCTAGACGAATTGATAACATCTTTACCCCAATTGGAACGACTTGATTTCAAAAATGTTGGCTATTTCAAATGTGAAAATGAGCTTTGGAATATTGTGGCTGGTTGTCCATCTCTGAAGATTTTTAGAATGTTGAAAAAGAAGCTAGGCAAAGACTTCATTTCCTCAGACAGAAGCCTCATGGAAAACGTTTTAAATAAGCGCTCTACACATTTAAACCTTTATTTCCAAGTCCCTGAGGAAGTGGAGAATCTGATTCGTTTATATTTCAAGCATCCTAAGTTAAATGTCTCGTTTAAGCCATTAGAGTTTGAGGAAATCGACAAAGGTGCCTTAACATTTCACTACCGAAAAACTTGATAATGTAATTGTGATAGAAAACAAATGAATAAATGCACCATTGTAAAACAAATTCTTTTTATTATCCCAAATATTATTACAGTACATTCAAAGATATTCAAGCATTTACCGAAAATAAGTCTTATGTTCTGCAAAAAGTGTATTTACATTTCCATAGAAAATATAGTTCTTTGACATTAAATTATACATACTTTTATTTCATTAATTTGTATCGCGACTATTATAATATCGCACTAGTCACAGTATTCAGTAAGATTTTACATGTAAATTGATAAACTTATGATAATAATTAACACTTGCTTCATTTTTTCGCACCCTCGACAATGATGCGGCCAATATAAAATGGGTATTACAAATTTTTTTTTTTTTAAATATGCAATTGCATTTATAATTGTTTTGAATTGTAATAATACCGCTAATAATATTTCTCCTTCAACGATTGTGACGTGTGTGGGCCACAATCAAGCGCCAATAGCTAGCTTATCGATATCGCAGCTGCTGGGCGGTTGTTTTTAAATGATAAATAGTATTATTCTTAGTCTAACAATTATTATTATTTTTTAATATTTAATTTAATTAACATATGTTTTTAATTGAATTACAAACATTTTCTACTCAAAGTACCTCAAATATATTTAAAGACCGTGACGTGTGTGGGCCACATGCAATCGATATATTGAAAGCGCCAACAGCTGGCTTATCGATAGGCAGTTGCCGGTGTTTTGCTTTGTTTTGTTTTGTTTAGTTGTGAAATAATTGCGCCATGTCGGACTCGGAGTTGCAGCCGCCAATTGAGATTAATGCGGCAAGTGAGGCGCCACCTGATGTGGCAACTGAAGCAACTGGGGCAACTGGTTCAACTGCCTTGCCCGAGTCCAGCGACAGTCTGAATGATGAGGATCTGGCCAATCTGGTGACAGCCGAGGAATATTTGCTGCGCAAGGATGTTGTGCTGCTGGAGTACGAGAAGCAAATGTTTCTGGATCTGATTCATCAAGATGGATTGCTTGTGTGTGGCAAGTAAGTGTGGCAAGTAGCACAGTTTTAAATGTGTTCCAATAATTATTGTTATACATTTTAGAGGCCTGAGCTATGAGCGTGTGTTGCTCAACATTTTAAAGGTTTACAGCGATGCGGGAAATCTTTTGCTGGTGATCAACAGCTCCGACTGGGAGGAGCAGTACTACAAGACCCAGTTGGACTCGAAATATGTGCATGAGGTGGCCAATACGGCCACAGAGCGGTAGCTATCTATATATACCTATTATATACCTAAAATTCCTCTCAGAGCTAGATATTTCATTTTAATAACCACTTTTATACCCTAAGCGGGTATATTAGGTTTGTGCAAAGTACGTAACAGGCATAAGGAGGCGTGGCAGACCCCATATGGGTATATATATTTTCGATCAACATCGCCAGCTGATTCTATATAGCCATGTCAGTCTCTCTATCCGTCTGTCAGTCTGTCTATCCGTCTGTCTGTTTGTTTAAACGCTTCTATCTCTGAGACTATAAGAGCTAGAGATTTTAAACTTGGAATTTTGGCTTCTTTATGCCGTACGCAGATCAATTTTGTTTTTATTTTTGAATCAGACCTTTATATCATATAGCTGCCATAGTAACCATAGGTCGAAAATTAAGTTTTTGTATGTAAAACTTCTTGGTTTTTTGAGATATCTTAACTAATCTGACACAATTTACATCTGGGCTGGTACTATACATCCTGACCAAATTTGGTCCAATTCGGTTCACTATATCATATAGCTGTCATAGGATCGATCGGTCAAATATCAAGTTTTCGTATGAAAAGTATTTTGTTTTTTGAGATATTTTAACCAAACTGATGCAATGTGAATTTAAGTTAGTTTTATACAACCTGAAAAAATTTGGTTCAAATTGGTTAAGTATATCATATAGCTGTCATAGAATCGATCGCCAAATATCAAGCTTTAGTATTAAAAAGTTGTTTGTTTTTTGAGATATCTTAACCAAACTGATACAATGTGAATTTAAGTTAGTTTTATACAACCTGAAAAAATTTGGTCCAAATCGGTTTATTTTATGATATAGCTGTCATAGAATGTTAGTCGAAAATCAAGTTTTTGTATAAAAAACTTCTTTGTTTTCTAAGATATATCAACCAATCTGACAGAATATGTATTTTTATTGGCCCAAGGCATCCAGAGCAAATTTGGTTCAAATCGGGGCATTATATCATATAGCTGCCATAGGAACGCAGAGTGCAAAATCAAGTTTTAGTATGAAAAACTTCTTTGATTTCTGAGATATCTCAAGAAAACTGACAGAATATGCATTTAAGTTGGTCGTATATGTCCTGACCAAATTTGATTAAAATTGGTCAACTATATCACATAGCTGCCATAGGAACGATAGGTCAAACATTAAGTTTTAGTATAAAAAACTTCTTTGTTTTCTGAGATAACTCAACCAATTTTACAGAGTATGAATATTTTTTAGTTTCATATGTCCTCTCCAAATTTGCTTCAAATCGGTTCACTATATCATATAGCTGCCATAGGAATGCTTAGTTGAAAATCAACCTTTGGAATGAAAAATTTCTTTGTTTTCTGAGTTATCTCAATCAAACTGAAAGAATATGCATTTTAGTTGGTCTTGGACATCCTGACTAAATCTGGTTAAAATCAGTGCACTATATCATATATCACTCGACTGATCCACTTGTTTCCCCTTGCAGTGAACGCGTTTATTTGGAGGGCGGTCTGCAGTTCATCAGTACTCGCATCCTGGTGGTGGATCTGCTGAAGCAGCGCATACCCATTGAGCTGATAACTGGCATTATTGTGCTGCGGGCTCACAGCATCATTGAGAGTTGCCAGGAGGCGTTCGCCTTGCGTTTGTTTCGTCAGCGCAACAAGACGGGATTCATCAAGGCCTTCTCCAGCAGTCCCGAATCCTTTACCATTGGCTATGCGCACATTGAGCGCACCATGCGCAATCTGTTTGTGAAGCAGCTGTTTATTTGGCCACGCTTTCATGCCACTGTGCGTGCTGCACTGCATCCGTGGCAGGCACAAACCATCGAGCTGCATGTGCCACTGAGCACAAGAATCAGCTCGATACAAACGCACATTCTGGACATAATGAACTTTCTGGTGCGGGAAATCAAGCGCATCAATCGCACCGTGGACTTGGAGGCCATCACAGTGGAGAATTGTGTCACCAAGAAGTTTCACAAGATCCTGCAGGCGCAACTCGATTGCATTTGGCATCAGCTCAATTCGCAGACCAAATTAATTGTGGCTGATCTCAAAATTCTACGCAGTCTGATGATGTAAGTCTGGAAGGAAATTCCCCTGGCAGTTGGGATGGAAATATGATAGAATCTATAAAGCATAATTAATTTTTAACCAACTTGTCTCACAGTTCTTATACCCGTTGCTTAAAAAATAAGTTAAAGGGTATATTGTGTTCGTTGAAATGTATGTACAGGGAAAAGGAGGCATCTCCGACTCTATTAAGTATATATATTCTTGCTCAGCATCAACAGCCGAGTCGATATAGCCATGTCCGTCTGTCCGTCTGTCTGTTTGTCCGTCTGTCCGTCCGTGTGAGCGTCAAGATCTCAGAGACTATAAGAGATAGACTTACCAATTTTAGCGCACTGATTTCTATAGACCTCACGCTGGTCAAGTTTGTTTTAAATTTTTGACACGCCCCCTTCCGCCCCCGCAAATCGCAAAAAACCACCACACCCACAGTTTTTAAGATAATAAAGTTTTTATGGTAGTTAACGTTATTTATTAATATTATCTGTAATATCACTTAACCGCAAAAAGTTTGGATAGATAGAACGGGCGTAATAGCTAACCAAAGTTATAAAAAAGTTATTATTTCAATACAAGCACCTAAAAGTATGCAGTAGTTTTTATTAGGTAGTCATCAGAGTACTATATCTTAGCCAACCTTTCGTTCTTGTCCTGTCTTCTTTTAGTTCCACAATGTACCATGATTCCGTCAGCGCCTATGCATTGATTAAACGCTATCGCGGCACGGAATACGCCATCAGCAACTCTGGCTGGACGCTCCTGGATGCCGCCGAGCAGATCTTTATGCTCTCCAAGCAGCGTGTATACAATGGACAGAATGGTGAGTTCAGGAAAAATTAGATATATCATTTGTTTTTTTAGGGTATGCTAGATAAACCTATATCTTTAATTTTAAATAATTTTTATAATGCAAAACTATTCCCATTTTGTCTGATCTTAACGAAAACTAATTAATAAACCCTGTTTGGCTTTCAATTTTTATTTAATAAACATAAAAAAAAAAAACAACAATTTTAGAATAAAAATAAAATTATAGGCTTATTTAAACAAAATATTTTTCAATTATATACATTTATAAAATAAATGCTTTTAACATTTTTCAAATTCAAAATGAAAATAATATTTAAATGCATATACCAAAATGATCTATGATTCTAAAAATTAAAAAAAAAAAAAATAATCAAAGCATACTAAAATTAATTTATTGGTATTTTTGTATTTGCATTTAACTTTAATTTAAATAATTAAAATAAATGATATTTTATAATTCTTAAGAAAAATATTGAGAACATAAATTATTTTATGATTTTTAATTAAAAAAAGTATAAAAAAAATTTTAAAAATAAGCATTAAATTTTTGAAAATAAAATGAATATAAATGTGATTATTAAATTTTTATAATGAAAATTCAAAACACAAGATATGCAACTAAAATATTATTAAATAATTTGTTTATTCAGTTAAAAAAGATAAGTGCTGTAAATATAAGCATTAAATTAATATTAAAGAAATTTTTTATTTAATATTTTGTATAACAAATATTAAAAATATAAGTAATTCTAATAATATTTTTAATAAAAAGTGAACCTTAAGTATTTTCCTTTAGATTTTTTATTCAAATCAAAAATTTTTTGAAAATCAAATGAATATAAATGTGATTATTTTTATAATGAAAATTTAAAACATAAGATGTGCAACTAAAATATTATTTAATAATTTGTTTATTCAGCTAATAAAATAAGAGTTGTAAATATAATTTAATTTATATTAAAGAAATTTGAAATAAGAGTTATGTTTTTCCATTTTTAAGTTATTATTTTGTATAACAAATATTAAAAATATAAGTAATTCTAATAATATTTTTTATAAAAGGCGAACCTTAAGTAATTTCCTTAAGGTTTTTTATTCAATTCAAAAAATAAATGTTATAAAAATATGAGTTTTATAATGTTTATTTTTAGCTATATTTATTTATTTTAAAAATATAATTCGCTGTGTAAACAGATCAGAATTTGCATATTAATCTTTATATTCTGACCATTTTGTTGCACAGAATTCGAGCCGGAGCCGTGCCCCAAGTGGCAAGCACTGACTGAGCTGCTGACCAGCCATATACCCGGAGATATGCGACGTCGACGGGGCGCTCAGCACCTGCAGCCGCCGAAGGTGTTGATACTGTGCCAGGATGCACGCACCTGTTATCAGTTGAAGCAGTATTTGACACAAGGAGGCGCCAGATTCCTGCTGCAGCAGGCCATGAGGCACGAGGTGCAAGTGGGCAAGTTGAGCGACAAGTTGTCCAAGGAAAGTCAAAGCCAGGTGATGGCTGAAGCGACCGAAACGGAGACAAAGCCGAAGGCTAAAGCAGAAGGACCAAAGGCAGAATTGGAGACGACAGTGACGCCTCAATTGGATGAACTGGCGCAGCTGTTGAGCGAGGCGGATGTGGATGCAGATGTGCAGTTGCAGCAGCAGCTCTTCGAGGAGAGCTACATGCTGACAATGACACAGCCAGTGAGCAAGGAACCCGATCCGAATGCCTCCATCTTTGAGATCATACCCGAACTGGAGCAATTCGATGTCTCTGCTGCGCTGGCCGAGCACAGACAACCCTGTATTTGTCTGCAGACCTTCAAGACGGAACGTGAAGGCTCCTTGGCACTGGAGCATATGCTGGAACAGCTCCAGCCTCACTATGTCATCATGTACAACACGAATGTCACTGCCATTCGGCAGCTTGAGGTCTTCGAGGCACGACGTCGTCTTCCACCCGCCGAACGCATGAAAATCTATTTTCTAATCCACGCACGAACCGTCGAGGAGCAATCGTATCTGACGAGTCTGCGACGGGAGAAGTCCGCCTTTGAGCTGATCATCGATACCAAGAGCGTAAGTACTTATGCTGGGTAACTACACTGAATAAAAAGACCAACTTCTAAAATCAAGAACATTCATCTTACTAATACTAAGAATATTAATCTAAAAATCAAACTTTTTAATACAAGAACAAAAATCTTAAATGGTTAGGAAAGTATAAATATGTACTTTTTCATAAGAAAAATAAATGGTTGCCCCGTGGCGCTTTGGTTAGAGAAACCGCTTCAGTTGTGGAGCAGTAGGCGGCGGTTCGAATCCCCCTTGTAACAAATTAGAAATTACATTTATAAAATAACCAAGACAGAATAAAGTATATAAAGGTCAAAATTAAAAAAAAAGATTATAAAGATAAAAATTATTTTTAATTTTTATGTTTTAATTTTAATTTTAAGAACATTTATTCTTAAGATAAGAACTTGGTCTAAATTTAAATGTTCTTAAAACCAAGATGTGCTTTTTTAATTTAACAACTTCATGTTCTCGACGCAATTTTTAGACCAAAATTCTTATTTTTGAAACCAAAATCTTGATTTTAGAACATTTTTTTTATCAGTGTATCGATTTCTTCTTTAACACTAGCAACAAATAGAACACTTTAAAGAATTTCACTTACGATACATCTTGTGAAAATGGGAAATTGGTACAGAAAATTAACGTCAATTAAACATAGAATAGCGCAAAAAGCAAAATTTCATTTCAAACTTCAGAAAAATATTTTATTTTAAAGTTAATCTGAAAGCTTATTTAATATGTTCCTTAATTTTCAGAAAGTTTAAAACGCTTTTAAATCAGTTGCGACATTCTGAAAAAAATAGTAAATAAATTAAGAAAATCTAATAAAAAATACAACATTTTATGAAATTTCAAAAAATCCTTTAACAACACAATTTTTTAAGTGAGGCGTGGCAGACCCCCCAAAGTATATATATATATTCTTCATCAGGATCAAAAGCCAAGTCGATTGAGCCATGTCCGTCTGTCTGTCCGTCTGTCCGTCTGCTTGAACGTGTCGATTTTAGAAACTATAAGAGCTAGAGACTTCAAACTTGTTATGTAGGTTCCTTTATACTGTACGCAGATCAAGTTTGTTTTTATTTTTAGATCGGACCTCTATAGCATAAAGCTTCCATAGGAACCATAGATCGAAAATTCAGTTTTTCTATGAACAAGTTTTTTGTTTTTTGAGATATCTTTACTAAACGTACAGAATATAAATTTGGGTTGGTAATATACATTCTGACGAAATTTGGTTCAAATCGGTGCACTATATCATATAGCTGCCATAGAGACGCTCAGTCGAAAATAAAGTTTTAATATGAGAAAGTTTTTTGTCTTTTGAGATATTTTAACCATACTGATAGAATATGCATATTGACCAGATTTGGCTGAAATTTGTTGAATATATCATATAGGTGCTATAGGAAAAATCGGTCGAAAATCAACTCCCTTGTTTTGTTATCAATATTTTTAAGAAAGGAAATTTTTTAAAGATTTTATTTTTAAATATAGTTATTAATGTGTTAGTTTCAAGAGTTTATTACTAAAATAAGCCGAAGTAATTTATTATTGGTGTTAATTTTTTGCATATATTGAAACTTGTTTTTGGTTTTTATTTTTTTTTTTTTAGAAAATGGTAATACCAGAATACCAGGACGGCAAGACGGACGAGGCCTTTGTGCTGTACAAGAGCTACGACGAGGAGGAGCCCGCGAATGCGCAGACCCGTAAAGGAGCCACAACCGGAGCGGCATTAACCACGGCACGGATCACGCCCAAAGTGATTGTGGATATGCGGGAATTTCGGTCGGATTTGCCGTGTTTGATACACAAACGTGGATTGGAAGTGTTGCCAGTGACGATAACGATTGGCGATTATATATTGACGCCCGATATATGTGTGGAACGTAAATCGATATCGGATTTAATTGGTTCCCTGAACTCGGGTCGTCTGTATAATCAGTGTGTGCAGATGCAACGATATTATGCCAAACCCATACTCCTAATTGAGTTCGATCAGAATCGTCCATTTCATTTGCAGGGCAAATTTATGCTCTCACAACAAACGACAGCAACAAATGCGGATATAATGCAAAAATTGCAATTGTTGACGCTACACTTTCCCAAATTACGGCTCATCTGGTCGCCGAGTCCGTATGCGACCGCTCAGCTCTTTGAGGAACTGAAATTGGGCAAACCGGAACCGGATGCACAGACGGCCGCCGCCTTGGGCAGCGAGGAAACCGGCGGAGCAGCTGCCGGAGAGCAACTACATTTCAACAATGCCATACATGATTTTCTGCTGCGTCTGCCGGGAATTCATACCCGGAATGTGCACGCACTCCTCCGGCGTGGTGTCAGTCTCCGTGAGCTGCTGAAACGCACGCAGTCGGAGCTCTCAGATCTGCTGCAATCGCAGGAGAGCGGCAAACTGCTGTGGGACATACTCCATGTGGCCCATCTGCCGGAGAAGGATGAGGTTGCCGGCTCGTCGGCTTTGTTGGCGGCCAGCAAACAATTTGGCAGCGGTTCGCACAATCGATTCCGCAAAGCCGCCGGAGAGGCGCGACGTGGTCGACGTTGAGCGCCACAAAACGAATTAAATATAAAAATTATATCCATAAAAGCCAGTGATTGCATATAAAAAGTATTTTAGTTGTTAAAAATCATTTAAACTCATTTTTTTTATAAAAAAAAATAAAAGAAATAAATTTCAATATATATATTTTTCAATCACTATCAGCACAAAAGCAACCATTGCCTTTAAATGTCTTAAAAATGGTTGAGAGATTTGACAAAATGTAATATTTATTGAATTAAATTTAATTATTTATTTTTAAAATCAAACAATATTTTATTAAATACATTTTTAATGATTTTGTTTATTACATAAAATATTCCTTAATCTAAAAATCTTGTTAAAACTGAAAGTAAGAAGATTTCGAAGATAAGTTCGAAAAAAACTAAATCTCTGACATTTAAGGAACACCGACATTTCGAATGGTTGTTTTTAAAAGCAATTCTCTTCAAAATCTCTAGAGATTTGTGGAACACATCTGTATAACTTTTTTTCAGAGAGATGTATAATTATTTATTTATTTCATGTTTTGCCAGTGTTACGAGTATATCTTTATAATTTATATAATTATAAATTATCACAAACATAATTAATTTTAATACATTGTAAATTTCTTACTTAACCTATTATATAATTTTGTGACAATTTTAATTTGAAAATAAGAAATTAAGCTATTTATTTATTTTTTTAATAATGTCACAAAAATATTTTAAATTGTCCTCAAATTGCTTTGAGATAATAATTTTCTTAAAATGTTGAATGTTTTAGATTTCAATTTTTATTTGAAAAATAACAAAAAACAGTAATTTTTAAATTTTTTAAATAGTAATTAAAATTAAAAAATATTCTGCAGTTTTTGTAATAAAAATTAAACAAAAACCTTAAAAAATTAATTAATATTAGTATAATACATTAATACATATAATAATTAATACATATTATTATATCAATATGTTTTGAATAAAGTGGTGTATTTCTAAAATCTTAAAACATATGTGTTCTCACTTATGGCACATCACTTTTTCTTTAAACCATTATAAAAATTGAAAAAAATATAAAAATTTGTATTTTACAAATTGATAAATAACATATATATTTTAATTATAATTTAATTATTTATTTGTTATTTTTTTTTAAATTAAAACATTAATAAATGTTATAGTTAATTTTCATAATAAAAAAATCACCAAATAATTAGGGTTATAAAATTTGTATTTCAAAAGTTATAATTCACATTTTAATTAACTTCGATGAGTTCAACTTCAGACAAGAACAACACACACACACTCAACACTTTCCGTGCTGGGCTGAAAATCAATTTCAATGCATTTTTAATGCATCCTTTCAACCCTTTCAGCCTGTTTCCTCCCCATCGACTTCCAATTGCACCTACAGCTCTCGAGGGTACGAAATGTTTTCCAACACACTGTGCCTGCATTTTCCCAATGCTTACGGCAGTTAAATTTGCATATTAAATTAAATGTTGCGTTTATTTTAAATTACTGCAAAGTCATAAAACAGTATAATTTTTAGCAAATAACGAAAAAGCATAATTTAAAAATATTCTGCATTTTATTTTCGCTCAAAACTTGGAACATTAATTTTGGTTTTCTTTGTGTGCTTTGTTTTTGTCAAATATTAGCAATATTGAAATGGTTTGATTCAAAATAAATTTGATTTATGAAAAACACTTTGTCCAAAATTTTAGACTATCATAACTTTGTTAAAATTTAATCGATTTCTTTGTGGCATGTCAATTTTATTATGATTTAGTCTCTCATTTAATTCTGCATCAAAGTTGAAAAATTCAATATTTTTTCTTCTTTTTTTTAGACAAGTATTAAATTTTGAGTGACTATTGCATACACTGATAAAAAAAATGTTCTTATATCAAGATTTTGGTCTCAGAACTAAGATTTTTGGTCAAAAAAATGCGTTGAGAACATAAAATTCTTAAATTAAGAGAACACATCTTGATTTTAAGAACATTTTAAATAAGACCAAGTTCTTATTTTAAGAATAAATGTTCTTAAAATTAAAATCAAAAAATAAAATAAATAAAAATTATTTTTTATATATATAATTTTTTTTTTTTAATTTTGATTTATTTACATTTTATAAATGTTATTTTAATTTGTTACAAGGGGGATTCGAACCGCCGCCTACCGCTTCACAACTGAAGCGGCCTCTCTAACCAAAGCGCCACGGGTCAACCATTTGTTTTTCTTATGAAATAGTACATATTTATAATTTTCTTAAAAATTAAAGATTTTTATTCTTATATTTTTTAAGATTTTTTAGATTAATAATCTTAGTTTTAGTAATTTGGTCTTAAAATAAACTTATTTTAAAAACAAAATATTTAAGATGAATGTTCTTGATTTTTTTTTTTTCAGTGTACAATTTCGAGTTACAGTGTATACAGGGTATGCAATAAAAGCAAAACAGAATATGCGATTGCATTTTGCATTTGTGTGCCAAAGAGACCAACAAAATGCAGCAAATCAACGAGTTTTACTCCCCAAAGTGGGGTAGTAAAGTGTAGGGAGGGGATGGGGTAAAGTAGGGTGGGGAGGCAGCTGACCAATGTTGCAACATTGTGCTCAATTGACGTTTGTTTGCGACCAAAAGCGGGTGAAAGGGCGAGGCACAAAATGAAGCGCATTGTGCCGATGGCAAATGCCATTCAAAACAAAGGGACAAACTGACTAAGCGATCCACTCACTGACTGACTAACTGACTGACTGACTGACTGACTGACTGACTGACTAAACATGTTGCAATCTGGTCAAAACCAAAATCAGTAACCAATATCTGTAGCCAGAATCCAGAATCAGAATCAAAACTCGAAATTAGAATCAGAACGTGAATCTCAATCAGAAACTGAAACGCCAAAATTTTAGAAAGGGAGAAAAATAGGCAGGCAGATAATAAGAGTGCGAGAAAGAGAGAGAGAGAGAGAGAGACAGAGTGGGAAAAAAATAGTGACAGAGAGAACAAACCAAGAAATCAGACAGTGAAATGTTGTTTTAACTGCGTTTCTCTCAGGCCAACAATTGTGTGTTACACTGCTAAAAAAAATGGTCTAAAATCAAGATTATGGTCTTAAAGCTAAGAATTTTCGTTTCAAAAATGCGTCGAGAACATAAGATTCTTAATGTAATAAAAAACTTCTTAGTTTTAAAAACATTGCAAATAGGACTAAGTTTTTGTTACAAGAACAAGAATGTTGTTAAAAATTAAAGCGACAAATAAAAAAATAAGCAAGTTTCTTTATATTTATAATTTTTGATTGGGTAAACTATTATATACATTTTATTCTGGATTAGAAATTTTAAAAATGCTATCTTATTGTGTTTTTTTCTTTGTTAATTAGTGGGACTAGAACCTCCGCTTGCCTTCACTTGAAGCGGCGACTCTAACCAGTCAGTCAGTCAGGTCAAAGAGTTTTATATATATCGATTAAGAGCTGCGATTTTTTAAATTAATATTTTTAGCAAGGCTGCAAACCGGTTCTGAACCGAACCTAGTAGAGCCGGTTCGGTTCGGGTTTTTAAGCAGCCTGAGCCGGATCATGAACCGAACCCTTGAAATTATTTACTTTGCGAACCCGAACCTAAACCGAACCGCTTTCTAAAATATAAGGCTCGGTTCGGATAAAAAATTATTACATAAATTTTATGAATTTCTAATATTGCAGAATTATTTAAGACTTCGGATTAAAATAAGTCATATATAAACCTTTAAATAAATTTTAATTATAATCAAAATTTGATTTCTTAACATTTATAACAATGAAAATATTTTGTTGTTTGAAATTGAACCAAGATTCGAACCCAAACCTTGGGTTCCGATGATTTTGGAAGTTTGCAGCCTTGATTTTTAGTATTAGTAATTTGGTCCCAAAATTATATTATTTAAAGAACAAATATTTAAAATGAATGTTCTTGATTTTAGACGTTGGTCTTTCTTTTTTTTTAGTGTAGGACTATTACGAAGCCTGAACAACTCTATTGTGGTGGTGTTGGTTTAGGGAGTGTGGTTCAGTGGTTCGCTGGTGCAGCGAAGTTCTTTGCCTATAGGCACAAAGTGCAGTCAATTGGCAAATATGCTTTGACATTGGTCCCACGGCTACAAAAGCCAATGGCAACCGTCAACAACAACAACAACAACTACAAAGGCAACAATAACAACAACAACAACAACAAAATCAACATTATAAAGCCTTCATTTTGCCCCTAAAAGTATGCATCAGACACACACTCACGTACACTGAAAAAAAGACTAACTTCTAAATAAAGAACATTCATCTTAAATATTTTGTTTTCGAAATAAGATTATTTTAAGACCAAATTACTAAAACTAAGATTATTAATCTAAAAAATCTTAAAATCTTAATATATAAATAAAAATCTTAAAGGAAAGTATAAATAGGTACTATTTCGTATCAAACAAATGGTGGCACCGTGGCGGCGGTTCGAGTCCCACACGTAACAAATTTAAATAAAATTTATAAAATTACTAAAACAGAATAAAATATAAATAAATTAAAATGTAAAAATAAAAAAAATTATAAGTATTAAAAATAATTTTTATTTATTTCATTTTTTAATTTGAATTTTAAGAATATTTATTTTTAAAATAAGAGATTGGTCTTATTTAAAATGTTCTTAAAATCAAGATGTGTTCTATTAATTTAAGAATTTTATGTTCTCGACGCATTTTTTAGACCAAAAATCTTAGTTCTGAGACCAAAATCCTGATATTAGAAAATTTTTTTTATCAGTGTACAACACACACAAATTGCCCTGCACTTTCAAAATTTCCTGTCCTTGATTGTCCTTAAATTTAACAATGATTTAAGCAGGTTTAAAACTTTTTAAAGATGATTTTGGATTTTATTATCATTTTTCATTATATACAAATTTAAATTGTAAATTATAAATTACATGAAAAAATGAAATTTATATGTTAAATTTTTAAGAACCGAAAATAGTTCGGTTTAATTTGCAAAGTTTGCGAAAAAAATTACCTAATTTGAAAGTTGAAACGATTCGCTTTAAATCAATAACCGCAGTTAGTGGTTGAATAGGTATTCATATTGCTATACGAATACATCACGAATCGTATTCATGCCTGCATTCAAAATAAATCAATCATTCACTTTTTTGGCTTTTCAATGTGACCATTCTTGCGGTTTCTCTGAATAATTGGTTGTGTGTGTAGGAGTGCGAAAGACGAAGGCAGAGAGAGATATAGAGAAGGACTTTTAAAGACAGACTTGCAGCTACCCTGTACTTATGTTTTAAGTCTTTTCACCTTTCTAGTATCATATGGATTTATCCAGAACATAAGTTTCGTATATATTTGACGTTAATACAGATATAAAGAAAGAAGGAGAGAGTGTGATCGGCTAACAGTTACCCTGTATTTAAATCTGCAGTGCTAAAACGTTTTTAATTTTATTATTTTTTATTTTTATATATATTTTAGTATTTTTTCTCCATTAATTTACTCATTTTCTCTCCTACGACAATTTAATTCCCTACGTTATTTCCTTTTATTTGTTGTCCCCCACTTTTCTGTCATTTTTATCACCATCTACCTTTTCGCATCTTTTTCATTCCCTACTTGTTCATACATTTCCATTTCCACTTTCTCTCCAAACGCTGTCATCCATCAATCGATTAAACAAAACCAAGCAAACAATCGATTTAATTGGCATTCGGATTGTTGCAAGAATTTGGCAATGTGTGCTGAATGAACCACAAAGGCAAACCCAAGGTAAACATGAGACATGGCCAATGAGACAATAAACGAAGGACAGAGAATGGAGGACAACATATACTTACCTATATGTGCATCAAGAATCTAATACAAAGGACATTTGAACACTCGACATACTCTAATCAAGCGCCAATTTGATAATTATAATCAATTCAAATTACATAAGCACATTCAAACATTTGCAAAATATCATTATCGAGAGTAAAGGACTGCTAAATGCCCTGTAAACATGAAAATTTCTTTAAAGTGCTGTTTTATCCCTTTTACCTGAACTTTAAATTTCTAATAATTTGTTTGTTTATTGTTAAATCGTTGTGAAATTAGTAGAATTGACAGAAGATACATAAATATATAAGTAAGTAAAATTTAAAGATTTTATCTGCAAAATTGTGATTTTTATTTAGTTTACTAAAATTGGAAAAAGTCTGAAAAAATAGTAAAAGTGTATATTGATGGTCTCTAAGCTGTCTACAGTGGCTCAAAGCTTATTTGACCCATTACATTGTATAATTTAGATGTAATATGCATTGAAAAAGAAATAAAATAGAAATATTATTATTTAAAATAATTATTAAGTATATTAAAATATATTTATTTATTAAATTTTATTTACAGATTCTTTCTTCTCATAAACAAATTTTTCTTGAGCTTTGTAATATTTAAGAGTAGTGGTTCAAATAAGCTGGGAGCCACTGTACATAGCTCGAACATACTTTGACATAAGTCGAGCATACCCTCTGGCATACACTTTACAGGGCATTTTATTGAGTTCCGATTAATTATAGGCAAATCGTCTCAAAATATCTCAAATATTTTAAATTGGCACAAAATGCAGCACAGTCAAAAGGCAGCGGAGATAAATGGTGGGGGAGGGGGAGATAAGATTGAATAGGGTAGGAGGGGGAAGGGTGAAGGGGGGGTAAAGGATGATTCTCACTTAAATTAGTGCATGGCTTGCAATTATTTTATTGCACATCCTGCCCGCCAATGGAATTCCATTAGTCAAAGTCAATTCCCAAACCATTTGTCAGGGTGCTAGGGAAAGGGGGAATAGGAGGGGTGAGGAAGCAGGAAAAGGAGTAGGGACAATCCGTCGAGGCATGCTTCAATCGATTTTTGGCTCAAATTCATTAGAGAGACACAAATTGTTGAGCAATTTGACACATTTTAGCCCATTCCAATGCGAGGGCCATTTAACAAGTTGTATATTAATCAAGACTGAAAACCTCCAAGATTTTGTCAAAGGTTCGGTTCGGCGGTTCGAACCATAGAGCAAGACATCGGTTCGCTTCTCGAATTGGTTTGCATACCCAATCAACCCAAGGTTCGAACCTTGGTTCACTTTTATACAAAAAAATATTTTTATTGTTATACATTTTTCTCTACATTTTGAACTAATAAAATTTTTTTAAGAAATAAATTAATTTTTGATGATAAATTAAATTTATTTGAAGATTTAAATATGACTTTTTTAATCCGAAGTCTCAAATAATTGCGTAATTTTAGAAAACCATAAAATTTATGTAATTATTTTTTTTTCGAACCGAACCTTTTATTTTAAAAAGCGGTTCGGTTTAGGTTCGGGTTCGCAAAGTAAATAATTTCAAGGGTTCAGTTCATGATCCGGTTCGGGCTGCTTACAAACCCGAACCGAACCGGTTCTACGAGGTACGGTTTAAAACCGGTTTGCAGCCTTGATATTAGTAATATATATCTTATCAAATAAGAGCTCCTCAAGCAACCATAAGCTGTACCAGAAGATTTTTAGTATACTTAACCCTTAGGTGACATTGAAAAATAAACCAACAGCCCTTTAAAATTTTTTGAACTCATTAAAGCAACGCTGTGGATTTATATAACTATAATTTCACAAAACGCCGTCGTATTGCAAGATAAATTTATCTCATCTACATAGTGTCAAAAATGCAACCTCCTAGGTCTTACCGTTTGGGATGCACAATGAGCAGTCAGTCAGGACAAACAGTTTTATATACATATAGTATATAGATATGTATGAGCTATACATCATAGAGTTTTCTGTCTCTTTAGAAGAAACAATAAACTGTTCCAAAAGCTCTCTAGAAATTCAATAATACACTCTATATGGTTGCTCTATGGAAACAAAAGATAAATAATAGAATTACCCTATTCATGAATTCAAATTTCCTGTTGTATTAATTTTACCTGATCAAAAATCTTTTGGCAAAACTCATGAAACTGCCCATTTGGGTTAAAAGCCCGGTCTTAAAAAGGTTTTTTTGTTGTGTTGAACAAATGTAAGAAAAAAATATAATAACAAATATATTTTGAAAACCATTTTGTGTTTCTTAATTTAAAGAATTTTTGCTCCTGGATGCGTTTTCTTTGACGACAGTTCTTAAAATTAATATTTTTTTTTCCAAATTTCTGAATTTTTTTTAAAAAAATATGTCAAGAGCCCCTTTCCATTGCTTTTTAGTTTTAAATATTTGCTGTATTTTTTTTGCATTTCCCTAAGAGTTTTGAAATTAAATTGATATTCCCAAGTTACTTTGTCCTGTGACATTAAAGTATGTTTATTCACTTTTAAAAATATTTACATAACATGAAAGGCAAAAATATCAAGTTGGTATCCCAAAAGCTACCCTGCCACACCTAAAATTCTAACAGGGTATTTTCAGTAAAGAAATTTTGTCTTGGGGAACATCTTTAAAATTTCAACTTTCAGCTTTTTCTTATCTTAAATGACAAATCTTAAAGTCAAGCAATCACAGCGAGAATGGCCAACAATAATAAGAACATCAAGAAAACGAACAAGAAGCAGGCAACAAACAAAGAAGAAGAAGAAGATGTAAATAGGCCAACAGGCAAACATTGCCGGAAAATGGCCCAAATGGCGTTGGCCTCCAATTTAACTGCATTTGGTGTAAACGTTAACGAAATAATCGCTCAGCGCCATCTAGCGACGAGGGGCTGGAGCGAACAGCCCCCCCCAATCCGCTTCTCTCTTGCCACGCCCCCTTTGGGCAAGGCAGCAAAACAAACGAAACAGTACAACAAATAACCATGAGCATAAGCATTAGACATTTACAGAAACTCGTTGGACAACAGAGGCGTCCCTCAACCCCCCTTTAGTCCCCTCTACCATCTGGAATTTAAGGACAGGGAGTATGAGGCCCTAAGAGACAGAAACAGAAACTAACGAGAGAATGCGACACAACAGCAGGTAAGCTTAATGTATGCATCTCTTTACAGAAATGCGTTAAGATGAAACGGCTTAAATTTCCAGAAAAACAATTTAATATGATAGTTTTTCTAACAAAAATAGGAAAAGACATTTTCATTGTATACATTATTATAAATAATCCCAATCAAGCTAAATAACATAGATTGAACTACCATAATATCATAAAACCAACCTCATTAAATTACTCTATCTTACACCTACCATAGAACTGACTAAACGAACTCAGCTCCTACTTTAGCTAGCTCGATGAAACTTGGTATAGCTGCTACTTATAAGAAGATCTGGTGTATTTGATAAAACCAGCGGTAAAAGATTGCTCTTTCTCGTAGCTGTCATAGAACTGACTATACGAACTCAGCTTCTACATTAGCTAGCTCGATGAAACTTGGTATAGCTGCTGCTTTTAAGAACAGCTAGTATATTTGATAAAATCAACAGTAATAATCTACTCCATCTTGTAGCTGCCTCAGAACTGACTATACGAACTCAGCTCCTAGTATAGGTATTTTCATGAAACTTGGTACAGTTGCTTTTAACAAGTACAGCTACTATATATATTAGGAACAGTTGGAACCGATAACTATATCTTCTAACTGCTCAAAGTTTAAGTTTGTATATGAAATACTTTTTAATTTTCACAGAAATGTACTCTTTTGTTAATATCAAAATCTGAGTAGCTTATGAAACTTAAATTACAGAGTGAAAAATTCTTTTGTGTGCTTAGTACACGATCAAAGCTCTTGCTTTCAGGTAGCCGGTCAAAATTTATATAGTATTTGAAACGGAGACGTAATAAATTCGGCATGTCAAGATATCGCTATGGTGATTTAATACTTGAGGCTCTTATGGAATTCCGTCGACCAATGACCATGGATGAGGTTGTGGAATATGTGGCCGAAATGACCGATCGAACACTTTCAGAGGTACGTCTATCAGTGGATAATACATTGACGGCTGCCTGGTTGCATGGCTTTGTGGAGCGTGATAATGATCTATATTCTCTGAATCTGCCGGATAAATTGATGAGTCATAGTTCAAGCAGTTCCATTACCCATAGCACCGCTTATAGTTCCAATCGTCCGACTCGTTCTCACAGCAGCGAAAACTTTCAGTGGTACTCGTTAAATCGAAGCAGACGGTGAGCTATGATGGTGCTAATAGGGTTGAAGAACTAGGTAGTATGTCAAGGAGATGGAGGATTTCATATATTTTCCAAAAATGCTATCCTCTAACCATAAAATCTTATGTAACATTAGCTTTAAAAGACATAATAAATGAATAATACTTGAATTTGTTCTATTGTCAGATAAATCGATCCCATTTCTTGGATTCCTTCCTTGAGATCATTCATTGGAATCTTTGCTTGGGATCTTTTCTTAGAAACCATATATTATATTTATAAGAATAATTTTTGGAGTTCATTCTTTGGGTTAAATTTTTGAATCATCCCAGCGGATCAATCATGCTAACTATAGGGTCATTTCTTGTAATCTTTTCTTTGGAACGTTTCCTGAATTTTTTCCTAAGGATCATTATTAAGGCTAATTCCTTGATAATATTACTTAAGATCTTTTCTTGGCATCTTTTCTTGGTATTCTATCTTGGAATCATTCCTTTGGATAATTTTGTAGGATCCCTCTTAGAATTTTTCTTTGGAATCTTTATTTAGGATCATAACTTAGGAACCTTCCTTGGAATTAAAAAAGACAAACATTAAAAATTGTTTTTATCTTGAAGTAGCAAATGCTTTATTCCTTTCAATCACGTTCTGATTTCAAAGGGATATATAATTTCAAGATCTGTAAATTTTTAGTGTGAAACTTAAATATTTTGTTAAATATTTAGAACAAAATCGAGTCGATTTGTCGTCACTTTCGCACAAATTTAAAGAAACTAAATTGCTTTGGGACCTAATCCGTTCCCATACCAGAGACGCAGACTTGGGCTGAAATCATAGTGTGTGTGTGAGTGTGTGTGTGTGTTTGTGTGTTGGTCATTTAATAGGTATGTTTCTTTTTCAGTTGTGGCACATTTCCTATTGATTTCAACACGTTTCGCCACTCTCTGTCTACACTCAGAAAAAATATGACATCCTAAAATTAGGTACGATCGTACTTGAATTTATACCGTTTTGTTCTTAAAATTTTAAGATTGCTGTGTACTAAAAATCTTGAATGAAGTATGAATCGATCTTAGTTTTAGAATTCTGACTTCACATTCCTTTGGCAGCTATCCGAAAAAGTAGTCCGATTTTATCCAAAGTTAGTTAGAATAGATAAGACCATGGAAAATATATAATCCGTGAGTCTCGAAAAGATACCTCCAGAAACAACTGAGTTATTTGTACTTAACTAGTTTAAGATTTGTTTGTACTTAGTTTAGTTTTTTTCAAGATTGGAAGGAAGTTTAAAATAAGAACGTTTCGTACTAAAAGCAAGTAACTTTTGGTATATTTCTTTTTCACCTTAGAATTCTCAACTGGTTTTAGCTACGCAAATATGACGTTAAAGTTGGATCGCTGGTATAATCAACAGCTATTTAGAAAGGTCGCTTGCCAAGAAAATACACCATTATTAAATGGTATTTTATTTTGATATTTTGAATAATTTTAGTACACATACTAGAGTATCTTTTAAGATTAAAGTTAATTAATTATGACAATGTTTTGTACTAGAAAAAAGTTAATTTTGGGATAAGTTCAAGATTTTTGTGTACTTAAAGTAGTATGTTTTCAATTTTTTCAGACTTGAAACTTGATATACGATTTTTGTGCTAAATTTTAAAAATTCCGAGCTTGGACAGCTTTTAAGATCCTTTGTACTTGAAAATGGCCTGTTTAAGTACGGAAATCTTGATTTTTTTTCTGAGTGTACTAGCTGAAAAAGAAAACGAAGAAACTAGAAAACATTTCGCTTTTGCCATTTGCTTGAATTCCCCAAAGTCAACGGCAATTTCCGACAACGCCAAACAAGTTCGGGGTGCGGTATGGTGGTAAGCAGCAGGGGTGAAGTAACAGAGGGGTGCTCAAATTGGGCTGTCAGTTGTTGTGGCTGCTTACGGTTAAATAGGAACTTCGCCGCCAACTTATAACGCGCTCCACTTCCGTTTCCGTTAAGAGCCAAACAACTAGGCCATTGACCAGACCCCCAAAAAATCCACCACCCCCTTTACTGCCCTGTTTCTGCTCGGGCCTCTGCTGTTCAAACTCCCCTCGCTGGCAGTACCAAAAAAAACTATTAAATCACATTTTACGAGCGTTAAGTGCACAATTAAAAGCATTTCGTTAATGCTGAAATTGTGGCACCACCTGACCCACCAAATCTCTCATCCCCACACTTCTTATGCCCCCCTCTCTCTCTCTCTCTCTCTATCTCAGTCACTTCTTCACCTTGTTTGCTTTTCCATTTGCTCATTCTACTTCTTTGTCTGTGACTGCGTCTACGTGTTTCTCGTCTGTTGTGACGTAATTAAATTTGCAGTCCACATTGAGAAGTTTTCTGCCCACCCTAGGATCAAAAAAAAAAAAAAAAAAAAAAAAAACTAAATCGATTATGCTTGTGATGTAAATTTTTGAACACGCAACATTGCAAAGACATTGAAAAAGTTTCTGTTTCCATTCGTAAATGTATCCGGTACTTTGCTGAGCTTCTGTTTCTTATCTTGGTATAACTTGTAACATCTTGGGCTAAATTCACTTAAAATTGGGCTGCCGTATCAGTAGAGCGAAGCCAATTCTATAAGCCTTATTCAGGATTTGTTGAAGTTAGATTTTTGCTGGAGCTTCACTTTAAATGGGTTTCGAAATACCTTAAAACTGTTTCAGCTTCAGATCTTGGAAGAACTTTGAAATATAATGCTGAAATTTTATATAAAAGTGTCTTTTGTGTCTATAGTTTAGGAAATTGTACGGCAAAGAAAAAATATGGTTTCAGCTCTACTTAAAATATTTTTTCATTAAAATAAAAGTGGATTTAATGTCGTATCTTACTGAGTAACACTTTTGGGCCGGTAGAAATCTTTACGCCGGCGAAAATTTCGGAACTTTAAAGATGATAAATAAGTTTTCTAAGCATGCGTCAGACGGGCGCTTTTTTTCACCGAAGGTATTGTGTAAACATATGATTTTTTGAATTTTTCACCGAAACTCACTGATGAAAGTAGGTTACGTCCTATTCCATCGGTTTTTTGCAACGCTATGAGTCTGCCTAGATTCTATGAAAAATTATACAATGGAATTTTTTGCAAAAATTTATCCAAATTGTGTGGTCAAATTCACCGTTGGTGAAAAAGTAGTTCTATAAAGAAAATTCGCTTATTAGGTTACTTTTGGGCTCGTTTTAAAACTTATTTTAACAAATCAAATTTAAAAGGAAGTCGGGAACTTTATAATGTCCCGAAAGACTGAAAAAAAGTGATTGAAAATACTTTGTTTAAATGAATTCAAAAACTTGTTTAAAACTGTTGCAACTAAGAAAATGAAACCAAGTGAAATATGAACCGAAACTGAGAAGCAATGCGTGTTGAAAAGTTATTAAAGAACTGTTAAACCAACTACTTAATGGGTACTAACTTTCCGTATGTGAAGAGACAATAGAGCAGGGCGAAAGGCAATGGGAATGTAGACACCTTTTATAGGGTGGGTAGATGATAACATCATCATTTGCCTTGCACTCAGATGCCGCGATGTCGTGCTTGTTCTTACTCCTTTTTGATGCTCATCAGCCGAGGGAAGCGGTGAGAAGAATAAAGAGAGAGGGGAGGAAGTGAGGGAAGTAAATAACAAAACGCAACTAAGTAAGTAATATGAACTTAGTAGGCGTGTGAAGTGCACACTTAATGGGCTGTTGCCTGCGGGTGGTACACTAGGGCTACTAGGGTGAAGGGGTGGAAGAAAGGGGGAAAGGTGGGGGGTAAGGGGGGTAAGGAATTGCAGCTCGTGTCACTCACACCACTTCACACACCCTCTCGAAAAAGCAGCGGCTAAGAAAACTTGCCATGCCAAAAACTCCACAGCTGCAGTTCGGGATTCCAGTTCCAGTTCCACTTTACGCACACGTCTAAGTGCGGAAGCATGTTCAAGTGTGTTGAAAATGGAAAGCAATGTGTTACTAGTTCTGCTTCTTCCTCTTCTGCTTCTTCCTCATCTTCCTCATCTTTTTATACATCTCATACTCTATGCTTTGTATACTCTAGCTAATGACATTGTCAGTTTGTCATGTGTGTTTTTACTTATTCAAGCAGCGATTTCGAAAATCATAAGGCATTTTCCTCGACTAAGTGTCCAGGTGAACTAGCTTCCCGTTAATCATATGCTCAGAAAACTTGGTACAGCTGTATCTTTTGCTTATAGTAAGACCTTGTGTTGAAATCAGCTGAATCGTTAATCTATATCTTATAACTGTCACTTTTACAATCGCTATCAGAACGTCTTAAAAAAACTTAAACTATTGCTTTATTATAATAACGATATATTCTGACTAAAAGTGAAATTTTGAGATTTAAAATTATACATTTTAAAATTTCCAAAGGCATTTAAATCGAAACCAAGATTTAGAGTGAAATAATTTTTTGTACAAAATTAATAAAGAGGCCAAACCATGATCAAAATGACATTCAGTTTGAAAATTGGTTCAGTTTTGACAAAGTTATGTGTGTTTGAAGTTTGCCAATCCTTTGACTTAGCAACCTTACAAGTCAAATTTTTTGTCCAATTTAACATGATTTTTTACAAGAAAATGAAAAGTCCCAGAATCAAGTTTAAAGTGTTCTTTTATACTAATTATGATATAAGGAGTTGATTAAAAGTGAAAACTTGAGATTTAAAATTTAAAATTTTCAAAATTTAAAAGGGGGACCCTTAGCATCGAACCCAAGACTTAGAGGAAAATAATTTTTTGTGCAAAATTAATAAAATTATAATGCAGAATGAATTTAGAGGCCAAACCATGATCAAAATGACATTCCCATTGAAAATCGGTTCAGTTTTGACAAAGTTATGTGTGTTTGAAGTTGGCCAAACCATTGAATTAGCAACTTTACAAGTCAAATTTGCTGTCCAATTTGACATGATTTTTTACAAGAAAATGAAAAGTCTCAGAATCAAGTTTAAAGTGTTGTTTTATACTAATTATGATATAAGGAGTTGATTAAAAGTGAAAGCTTGAGATTTAAAATTTAAAATTTTCAAAATTTCAAAGGGGGGACCCTTAGCTTCGAGCCCAAGATTCAGAGGAAAATAATTTTTTGTGCAAAATTAATAAAATTTTAATGCAGAATGAATTTAGATGCCGAATCATGATTAAAATGACATTAAGTTTGAAAACCCGTTCAGTTTTGACAAAGTTATGTGTGTTTGAAGTTGGCCAAACCTATGACCGAGCAACTATACAAGTCAAATTTGCTGTCCAATTTAACATGATTTTTTACAAGAAAATGAAAAGTCTCAGAAACCAATTTAAAGTGTTGTTTTATACTTATTATGATATAAGGAGTTGATTAAAAGTGAAAACTTGAGATTTAAAATTTTGAATTTTCAAAATTTCAAAGGGGGTACCCTTAGCATCCAAATCGAATTCTGGTCGAAAATTATGAAATTTTCTAAATGCAAAAAATTTGAATGCAGAATGATTTAAGAGTCCGAATCATGATCAAAATGACATTAAGTTCGAAAATCGGTTTAGTTTTGACAAAGTTATGTGTGTTTGAAGTTGGCCAAAACTTTGATCTAGCAACTTTCAACAAAAATTGAACAATCAAACTTAATTCTACATAGTAACTACGATGAACAAACCTGTGTGAGTTGTCGATTTTTCATGGAAATCGATTTATTCAACTCAACAGATCGTCAAAAAAATCATCGAGTTGAAGTACTCGATAATCGTTGCCGCGAAAATCGAGTTGTCGATATATCGATATATTTTTACATCACTAACATTTACTATATTATATAGATGTCAATGACAGTAAGAAAATCGTTGTTATTTTTAGACGAATCTTACAGATTGTGATTTTGGTATTGTCTTGTATATTTTGACAAAGTTTGGCTAAAATCGGATTACCATATCATGTAGCTGTCATAGGAACAATCAGTTGTATATTGAAACCAGGTCTCTGAAAGAGTATACAAGCTTCGTAGTGCCAAGCATAAATTTTCTTTTGTGTATTTTTTCATTTTCATTTTTAATATTTAAATTTGCATGGTTGTTGCTGTTGTTGCTGTTGTTGTGTTGCTGTGATGCTGTGATGACGTCACGCCCTTGCGGCCCAGTTGAGACATTTGACGACACAAAGCTGCCTCAAAAGCGGAAGTCAAAGGAGCAGCCCTGACGTTGACATTAGCTTCAGCTTCGGCTTCAGCGGCAGCTGGAAGAGCCAGGGGTGAGGGAGGGGGGAAGGGTGTGGAGCGGTGTCTATTTCTCGAATATGTCAGTACTTCCGGCGCGCTGTCTGCCTTTTCGATAACCTGCTGCGTCTGGTCTCTACACTGATCAAAAAAATGATCTAAAATCCAGATTTTGCTCTCAGAACTAAGATTTTTGGTCAAAAAAATGCGTCGAGAACATAAAATTCTTAAATTAAGGGAACACATCTTAGTTTTAAGAACATTTGAAATAAGACCAAGTTCTTATTTTAAGAATAAATGTTCTTATAATTAAAACCAAGAAATAAAAAACAAATTAATTATTTTTTATATGTTATTTATAATTTTTTTTTTTTTTTTATATTGATTTAATATACATTTTTTTCTGGCTTAGTAATTTTATAAATGTTAATTTAATTAATTAATTAAATTAATTTTTTTTCAAGGTTATATTTTAAATGTTCATATAATAAAAATCAAAAAATAAAAAAATAAATTATTTTTTATATGTTATTTATAATTTTTTTTTTATTGATTTTATATACATTTTTTCTGGCTTAGTAATTTTATAAATGTTAATTTAATTTATTGATTTAAATAATTTTTTTTATATTGATTTTATATACATTTTTATCTGGCTTAGTAATTTTATAAATGTTAATTTAATTAATTAATATAATATTTTTTTTTTAGGGTTATGTTTTAAATGTTCTTATTATAAAATAAAAAATAAAAAAACTATATTATTTTTTATATGTTATTTATAAGTTTTTTTTTTATATTGATTTTATATAAATTTTTTCTGGCTTAGTAATTTTATAAATGTTAATTTAATTTATTGATTTAATTAATTTTTTTTTTATTTTGATTTAAATACATTTTTTTCTGCCTTAGTAATTTTATAAATATTAATTTAATTTATTACGAGTGGGATTCGAGCCGCCGCCTACTGCTTCACAACTAAAGCGGCTTCTCTAACCAAAGCGCCACGGGTCAACCATTTGTTTTTCTTATGAAATAGTACATATTTATACTTTCCTAACAATTTAAGATTTTTATTCTTGTATTAAAAACTTTGATTTTTTAGATTAAAATTCTTAGTGTTAATAATATGGTCTTCAAACGTTCTTATTTTAAGAACAAAATATTTAAGATAAATGTTCTTGATTTTAGAAGTTGGTCTTTTTTTTCAGTGTAGAGTTGCTGCGGGAGTTGAAGCCGGAGCCGGAGTCTGTCCAGGATGTTAAAACGTCCTGGGCATCAGGGACAGCTGTAGCTGTATATCGCTGCCTGAAAGGTAGCGACTGCGGAAGGGAACCGGTAAGGGGTTTGACTTTAAAATGCAACATTTATGTAGTTTGTTGCATGTTTGGACATGTACGTGACATTTTGCAAAAGTCGCGCCGGATATATGTATGTACATATGTATTTATGCCACGACAACAGGATCTATGCACATATAAGCCAAAGTCCTTTGTCTTTGTTCCTCAGCTTTATGTGCCAGCAATTTCTTATCATTTATATATATATTTTTTGTATTTTATTTCTACTATTTTCTGTTTTCATCTCGCATTTTTTGCTGTTTTGATTTCCACAAAGACAAATCCCAGCTACAGTGCGCAGTAAAAGACAGCCAACACATTACAAAAAGCGCAAAGCAGCTTTAACTGTTACAAAAAAGCTTTTAAAACATATTTAAAATGAAAATACTGTCGATAAAAATAAAGAAACTCCCAATGCGAACGAATAATGGTGAATAAGTTGCTCTATTAATTTTATATTATTTAAATTTCAGCTTTATTTAATGAATACCTTTAACGATCAAGTTAATGTGATCAAAAACTTACTTAAACTTAAAAAATATACAAATTTCAGCTATAATTTAAGGAAGTGTTTAAAGACTCAGCTTTATTTGATGCACGTCTCCAACGATCAAATTAAGCTGATCAAAATTTTAATAATTTTCAGGCATATGCCAAAATAAATTCTTTAAATCTCCATATTAAAATTGTTGTGTCATTTTGAATGCGCATTGTGGATTTCAAATAGTTTCAGTCTACGCTGGTGACGCATTGATATTTTAATCCTCAGAAGATCGATGACAAATTCATCAAATTAACGCAATGTTCTTGGAATGAGATCATGTTTTCTTGACTTTCTCGTAAATAGGCGTGGATAATGCTCAGACTGGTCTGTCCTCTGGGTATTCGAATATTGCTTCCTTTTCGGCAAATTCTACGGTATCTGGAGAGATTAGTTCCCCAATTGTTTGAACGTATTTCCTGAGTTTCTAGCCGTCGATATGGTTCATTATTCAAGCGTCTCTCACGCGACGGATAAGGACGTGAGAACTCTCGAGGACCGTGTGTATTACGTTTTTCAATAGGCATTTTAGTTCGTTATTCAAAAAATTTACAAAAAATATAAATATATATGCTTATATATTGAGCTTTCTAATTTTTGTTGTGTTTTGTAAGACTTTGAAGTTGATACTGAAATAAAATATAATAAGCAGCAAGAAAAACATTTGAACTTTTACTTGTCGCCTACTGCGATTTAGATTTTGTATTTATATATTTCGAAAGTTATTCGAATTTTAATACTCTTGATCATAAATAATTATTAAATGTGATTTACAAAATCAAGTCTTTAAATAACCATTAATTTTGATTTTTTTCTTTTATAAATCAAATAAAAGCTTATTAGCTGTTTTCAGAGATATACAAATAACAAAAATTCTGGTACATTCAAAATAAAAATTGAACTTCTCATTATGGTTGATTTTTTATGTTGCTATTTTGAAAAATAATCATTATTTTCAGTCCCTGCTTTTGAAATATTTTTCAAAAGTTGATATAATTTTTGAAATAAAACATTATAGTATTACAAATTTGATATACAATTAATTTTTAACTTTTATTTCTGATTTTCTGTTATGGTTATTAAAAAGAGCTAAAATATACAAAGTGCAGTTAACATTTTATTTCACGAAATTGTATTTCACTGTAGGATTAAATACCAAAAAATTATTTAAAAAACAATAGAACGCTTTATTTGAGTTTTTTCTTAATAAAATAAATCTAATGGAGTTCCTCAGAGGTTTCTACCTTAAACTTTCCTTGATAGCTTGTTCCTTACACAGTTGATGAATCAATTTTCTAACTAGTAAGAATATTTCTAAAAATATAAATTTATGTGCCATAGTCTACAATACTTCAACATAAAGTGTTTCAATAATAGAAAAAAACCTAACTATAATTCCAGTTATGGTATAAGTTCTTCAGTCTTAAGCTTAAATTCGGCTCGAGCCGGAATACACAAAATTCATGTAGCAAAACTAATGGATATTTTCTTTGAGTTTACCTTTTCAACTCTGACATTTTTGTTTTATATGTTTTATTTGTGTTATTTTATTTTTTCTTTAGATTTTTTTCTGTTGATTCACTGCAATTGCAGTTCAATGCACGCGCCTTGAAATTGTTTTCATTATTTCATTTCATTTGGCTCACAATGTTCACCTGAGAGTTATGGCCGGGCCAAGGAATTGGCAATAAGCGTTGGACATTAAATAAATACCAGGCGACTCCTAAAAGCAAGTGAAAAGAAAAAGAAAATGCTTAAGAAAAACAGGCGAGAGTCTTAAAATCGATATTTATTTTATATATAAAATAATGAAAATAATTAAAAATCTTCAAACAGCTAAAACTCCGTTTATATATGTATAATCGAGTCTGATGCATTTAAGTTGAATAATAGAAAATGATTATTGGAAATTTTAATTTTAAAAAAAATTTTAAAATTTTTATAATAATAAACCAAAATTTACTTTTTTCTTAACAGTTCATAATTTATATTTAATACTTACTTTATTTTTAATTCTTAACTTAATTTTTATACTTAGTAAAATTTATCTTGTCGACTGATTGAAGTCGTGCATAAATAAATAAATAAATAAAAATTAATAAAAGTTATTTTCAAATTGTAGTTTTTAAAATACACAACAATGATTTTTAAATATTAGAATAAAACTTTAAAAATGGTTGGAAAATTTGTTTTTTTGTTTAAAGAGTGGAAATTCATTTTTAAAACAAATTTTACATTTAGAGAAGCCATTTTTTTTATTTTTTTTTTTTATTAAAATAAAAAGTAAAAGTATTTAATTGAATTTAAATAACTATTTCCAAAATTTTTGTCAAGTCTTAACAGTTGAAACAAATTTTTTTAATAAATATAAGTTTTATTTGCGAATCCTGATTTTTAGGATTTTATTCTTTCAGATACATTTATATTTAAAGATATATCATAATGATGAAATAAGTGTACATCGTTTTTAAAGGAGTATCTTCAACTGATGCACTTAAAATAATGGTTGGCTTTAGAATTTGAAATAAATATTCAAAGCGCGTAGAAAACTTTTTCGAAAGAACAAAAGAATTAAATAGGTTTCAATGAGTGTAACTTTCACTTTGATGAATCTGGGGAAATTGTTGGGTAACTTCAAAACTTTAGACAAAAGTGATTGGAGTGCTTTAATAAAATATTTGATTTAACTTTTCGCTCAGTGTACAAGCGGCATATGGAGCTGCATATGAGTATAATCTATAATGCCTCGGGAGGGAGGAAATCAAAAGGGGGAAAGGTAGCCAAAAAAAAAAGGACGGACTCAGAGAAAATATTGAACTGTTCTGTGGATATTTGTCATAAAATGTTAAAGCCGCTTACAATGCAAACAGAGAACAGTTGCAGCATTGACCCCAAGAGAGGAAGGTGGCAGGGGGGAGGAAGGGGGAAGGGTTGAAACAGTAGGAACAGTTGCAGTTTATTTATTAGCTGCATTCAATTGCTTCCTTCGAATCCCATGCAACTTATTTCGCTTTGTTGCCGCATGAAATTTAATTTGCAAATATGAGCATATCGAGGGGTGTAGGGAAGGGGGAAGTCAGGGGAGCCAGGGCAGGGTTGTCGAGTTGGTCGGAAGGTCGGAGAACATCAGGATCAGGACTGCTGTTTATTTATTTAAGCAATTGCCGCTGTCAACACGCTGGCAACATTGATGTGCCCAATGATTGGGCAAAGCTCCAATTGGGGCATGCTCGACTGACAGCTACCCTGTAATACAAATTTGAAAAATTTTAAGACACCATTGTCAACACTTAACAATAGGGAAATGAAAATTATTTTGATATATTTCTCATAATAATCGTTTACTTATCGTAACTTTAATTGACAATATTTTTCTTCAAGTGTAATCTTTGCATTTTGCATATCATTTATAAAACGTCGATTTTTAATCACTTATTCGCAAAATACTGATAAATTTTAAGTTAAACTTTAAAACTTAAACAATATTTATTATTTTTGAACAAAAAACTCATTAAATAATGATTATTCCTTGAGTTTTAATTTTGAAAAGATTTTTCTTTTATCTTAATTTTTGAGTAAAAAAACCCAATAAATAATGATAAATCCTTTATTTTTTCTGTTGAAAAGTAATAATTCTTGTGTTATTTTTGAGAAAAAAGAAACTTATAATATAATTTTTCATTCTTGAGTTTTATTAAAAAAATCTCTCTTTTTTGACCAAAAAGGTCGTTAAATAATTTATATTCCTTGAGTTTTATTTTTGAAAAATAATAATTCTGGTTTTATATTTGAGAAAAAAACTTATAACATAAAAATTAATCCTTGAGTTTTATTGATGAAAAAATCTTTTTTTTTTATTTCTGAGCAAAAAAGGTAGTTAAATAATTATTATTCCTTGAGTATTATTTTTTAGAAATAATAATTTTTTTTTATTTTTGTGCACAAAAGAAACTTATTAAATAATGATTATTGCTAGAATTTTATTTTTGGGAAATAATCCTTTTTTTATTTTTAAGAAAAATGAACTTATTAAATAACAATTATTTCTTGAGTTTTTTTTTTTTGAGACAAGAAATCATTACAGTTATGAAGGAAAAATAAAATTCGAGTAATGATCATTATTTGATGAGGTTTATTTTTTTTTTTGGTGGAAAGTAATGATTATATATTGCGTTGTAAGTAAAACAATAAAAATTAAAAATAATCATTATATTGTAATTTAATTTATAAAACTTATGATGATTAAAAACTGGTGTTTCCCTTGATAGATACTCAATTTAAAAATACTAAGTTGCTTAGAGTACAGGGTATTCGCGCTGTGAGGCAGATATATCGATATAAATTGATGAATGGCAGAATCAGGGACTGGGAGGGGTTTAGGGGTAGTATGATGCTGCCAATGGAAATCGAAAATGCAATTGAAATGAAAATGGAAATGAAAATGTTGAGACCAAAACATCTTAACAACTCAACTGCCTTTGGCAAGTGAACAATTTTATTTATATTTTTGTTTATCTTTGTCTGTTGCTCTGCAACTCATTTTGCTCATTTACATTTCCTATTTCGTATTTCGTATTTCCCATTTTCTCCATTGCCCAAGCAAATGTTGTGCAAAGCAATAAAAATAAAAGTAAATGTCCTAGACAGAAAATCCGCGGATTTGTCGCTCTCGGAAAAACTGGAAAACCGGCAACTGAAACCGCTCGAATGCCCTGCAATATGTTTAATGTCATTTTAAATGACATTTATTTAATAAACTGACTCAACGCTATACCCTGTAAGCTGCTTGAAAAGTTTATGGCTGCTAAGTTTGTAGGTCTTTAAGTTGGGAAATAAAAGGAATTTTCAGCAGTAAGATAAATTAGTTATTAAAGCATTAAATATAATAGCTGCTTTTTACTTCAAAAAAAATATGTAACATTTTCTGCCTTTATATACTACAAAAATGTAGATAGAAAAATTATATTTTTTTTTAAGCGAAAGTTACTTCAAATTTATCAAATATTTTTTAGAATGAAAACGCTTCAGGAGCATTATTCCCAATAAAGAGAAATACTTCTTAAGAACAAATAATTTCGCATGGAGCAGATGCTTCTTAGGAAAAAAATATAACGCAAACAGAAAAATCTTCTGAGAAAGAATTTACTTCTAAGAAAGTAGTTAGTTTTAAAGCAAATAAATTATTTCAGTGTCTCAACTTTTTCCTATGATAATCCACTTCAAAGGGGAAAATTGTTTCTACGAAAAATATTCTATTTCTCAGTTATACTTGGAAGAAAAAAATTATATTTCTCAGTTATACTTGGAGTACGCAACATTATAAAAATTTATGTATATTAGGTTCAGCACAATGAATGAAAAAAATAATAATTTTTGGGAAAAAAATTATTTTAAGAGTAAAATAATAAGGAAAGTGGCTTTTTTTTAGGAAGAGATACTTCTTAGGAATACTTCTAAGTTAGATACTACTTTCTTAAAACACCTATCTACCTACCATATATTGACCTTAATACTTAAATTTTACACAGAGTAAAAATTACCTTTTGGGAAAAAGGTTTTTAAAAAAAAAATATTTTGTGAGTGAAGTAGATTTTTTTAGAAGTAGATTTTTTTAGAAGGAGATACTTTTTAGAAGGAGATACTATTTAGAAGGAGATACTTTTTATAAGGAAATACTTTTTAGAAGGAGATACTTTTTAGATGGAGATACTTTTTAGAAGGAGATACTTTTTAGAAGGAGATACTTTTTAGAAGGAGATACTTTTTAGGAGGAGATACTTCTTAGAAGGAGATACTTTTTAAAAGGAGATACTTTTTAGAAGGAGATACTTTTTAGAAGAAGATACCTTTTTTAGGAACATGCACGACTTTTATATCACATGACTTAAAATATCTTAACTTTAATTCTTGAACTTTATACAGGGTATCATTTAGCCATATTTCTCTTGGCTATTACAATTTCAGTTTATTATCTGTGGCTCGTTCGTATGAAAATGATTCTTTGGCAAACGTTGCATTTACATAGAAAAGGGTTCAATGAACTGCGGCACAGTGTAATAAAGGCAAAAGGCCTTTGAACTGCCCTCGACTCGACTATATATATATATATTTCTGGCTGTTTCGGTTATAATTTTAACGGCCAGCTTGTTTCGATTGAGAGAGTTGAAAAAAATATAGCAGCAAAATATTTGTGTCGGAGAAGCGAATAAAAAAGAAACAGAGAGATAATAAAGCAGCGAAAGTAGAGTTATATATAAACTAAAATCTATATCACAAATTTAAAAACAAGGACTTACATTTTTAGGCAGTGTCCGATTGAAAAATATCCTGTAGACAGTTTTAATTGTATATTTAATAAATTTAGCAATCGTCGAAAATTTATTATAATATTTTCAGTGTTGCAAATGTCACAGCAAATGTCAAAAGCTTTAATAAATTTCAAAAAACCATCTGAAAATCACGTATATAACTAGTACAATTTTTGTATATTGTGCTTTACAGGGTATTTGAGCACTTTGTCGCGTTTTATTACAAATTGATTACACCTCAAAAAGTTGATTAAATTTTAATAGCTTTTCGCTTTTTCAGTTTACAAAGTTGTAAGATCATATTAATAAATATAACGATGCTAGACACTTGAATGCAGCTTTAATTGTGCTGAAAATGTGGGCATGGCCCCGCCCACAATGCATAAATAAGTGCGTTTCCCTTTTTTTAGGGCTGCCAAAAAGTATGCAACAAGATTTGTGAGCCAAAAGTTTATGCGCTGGGAAAATCAAAAGAAGCAGCAGAAAGAAAGAGAAAGGCGAGAGAGAGAAAGGGAGAGAGAGAGAGGGAGAGAGAGAAAAAATAGCAGTAGCAAAAAAAATATAGAGAAAATGAAGTGCAAACCAAAAGGCAAATGAAATCAACAAACAACAAAGTTGATAGAAGCTGTGTGGCAACTTAGGGCCAAACTTGCCACAACTACTTAGCGTCAGTGGCAGGCCGCTTCAGCTGGTCAATGGCCCCGTAACAAGCCGCATTTAGTTGAAATCAACAGCTACGCACGCACAGTGGGCAATTTTGTCAAAACATTAGCGTGAATTAAATTAGAACTTTGCCCAAAAATCTATGATCTGAATAATTTTTGCAGAAAAAATATCCAAGTATTTGTTTTTTATTTTTGAATGTATTTTTATATTTTATTTTTATGTAAACAATTTATTTTATAATATAACTTTTTTGTTGTTGTTTTAATTCAATTGTATAAATAAAAAAACCACGATGATAGAACAAAGAATACAATTTTTAAAAACCAAAACAAGAATGAAAAAGTAAAATCATAATTAAGGGAAATTATGTGAATAAAACTTTAAGAAACTAAAAAAAGGATGACAAAGAAAATTGATTATAAATTAGAGGAATGTAACTACAAAAAATATTTTAAATATAAAAATTAGAAAAAATCTATTTCATTAATATTAAAGAAAAAATAATCATGTTTAATTTGAAAAACAATATTTATATCTAATCCTTCCTTAACAACTATTAAAAAAAAAGAAATTTGGGTTTCCTTATTTGTATTTACATATTTAATGCATACTAGTTTTGTTTTCCAAATTTATTTCCAAATATTTGGTATTCTTAGTATTATTTTTTGACTTTTGTATAGAGAATCAATTTTAAAAGCTTACAGATAAAATATTAATACAAAAACAGGTAAAAAATAACTTTATTATTAAATTTGCTAAATTTTTATCAATTCTGTTTAAATTTTTAGTTTTAATTTATGGGCATTTTACATAATTTTTTTAAAGGTTAAATGACTGTTTCTACTTGACACTAAAGAAATTAATAAATCAGTGAATAAATAAATAAAAAAATAATTAAATAAATAAACAAGTAATTAAATAAATAAATAAATAAAAAAAAGTGTAAATAAAAGTGTTAAAGTAAAAATATATTCTCGAAATTTTAAAGCATCCTAATCCAATTAATTCGAGCTGAAATGACCACTGTGATCCGCTCCCACTTGCCACATCTTCCACGGCTTGCGGCGTTGCACACACACACACACACACACACACTCACACACACACACACACACACAAATGTGATAAATAAATGGGGCAGGCCAGAGGCCTTGGCTGGCCTTGGAGAGAGAGAGCAACGACAAGTGGCATGTGGCATGAGGCATGTGGCATGGTGCAATCGAGGGCGACAAGTAAATTAAATGGAATGGCGTAAAGCGTAAACTAAAATAGCCGCACGCCATTTTGTTTTAAATATAAACACAATAAATATAAAAGAAAAAAAGAACAACAAAAAAAAAAAAAAAGAAATGGAAAATATATATAAAAGAGTAATAGGGGCTCCGCCTCTGCTCTGCTCTGCCTGCTCAGCTCATTCGCCTGCTCTGGGCAGTGGCTACAGTCGAGCACGCTCGACAGTAGGATACCCTGTGCCCAGTGTCTATAAATAATAATTTGTTTACAATAGAATTGATTATATACATATTAAAATGTATATCTAAAATTTCGCCGCGAATTTGCATCCGATCTAAGAAAATCGGTTCCCAGGAACACCACGTGGAGGCCATTACAATTGTATGGGGTCACTTTTCAAATAATTACTTGGTGACCTACGAGTCGACTTGAGCTGCCTAAAAGCTCCTAAGTTCCCCAAAATAAAAAATTTCAAATTCTGCACATTTCATCAGCAGATATAATAAAGAAGATAATAAACTGATAAATTATAATTAAGGAATACGTAATTAATACACTCTGCAAAATTCAATAGCAGATATTATAATTAATAAAGACGTAAATATAAAATACATATATATATATATATATATATATATATATATAACGTATAAATAAATAATATGGAAGATGTAATTAATAAGTTCTGCAAATTTAAATGGCAAATATATTAATATTAGAAAGACATAAGATTAAAATGAGATATTTATAAAGTATTTGTATGTATGCTATCTAATAGTACATACCAAGTGTCATGTTAATCTATACTACCTTCAACACTAACAGATATACCACTGTGGTAACTATAAACAGTCTCAAAAGTCCTAGCGCTTATAATGTCTGCAGAAATATTTGAAAACGCCCAATCAATATGTGTGTCCAAATTGGTAGTGGACGTATTCAAATCTAGTAAGCTTCTAAATCCCCTACTCTGCAGATTATTATATATTTCCACTGTGGAGCGCTCTAACGTTTTCAAACATAAATTAAAATCCCCTAATACAATCGTATTTCCATTTAAAAATTCATATTGCCGAAATAGATCCTCAACTTCTGTTCTAAACACTGATGCCGGATATGTAGGATTTTTATATATTATGAGAAAAGCTATGGATTTGTATCTAAAAATTGCATACTCGAAAAAACACGAATCAGTTATATTATTTCTACCGCTTACTTTAAAAGAAATTCCATCCACTATTTCATTCTTGGCATAAACTAAAATACCTGTTGAGCGTCGTACAGACTCAAGCTGGACAGCAATACTGAACCCAGGAATCTCTATATTTATATTTCTAAAATTAGTGGCTTCTACAAAACACAGAATAGACGAAAGAAGCATAAGTCTATCTGATCGAATATCTGCAATATGCAAATTAAGACTTTGAGTGTTGTGAAAGAAAATGTCTAAGGCGGAACTGTTAACCAAGTGATCATAATGTGTTCGAAGAAGTTTAGCAGTCCGCAAATTTTCTAATTGTATTTTGACCTTATCATTGTCTTGGGGAGGCTTAGGAGGATTGAAGTTTCCTATTATAAACAACCCCGACGCTGTAGTTGCCCTACTGCAAGCAACATATATGGAAGCACGTTCCATTCTTGAACTTGTGTGAACTACCACCTTGCCATAAGTAGCGCCCTGACTTTTGTGAATAGTAATACCTTCTGCAGGTACAACTGGAAACTGCCTACGGTCAATGGTAACTTGCTCATTGTTCTTATAATGAAAGCTTCTTACTAATTTCTGAATAGGGGTCCATAAAGGTTCAGATCGGTGTGCACGTTTTGAGCGAGCAATTTCTCCTACGGTTTCCTCTGAAAACTTAATCCATAAAATAGTTGGAGTATTGGATGTATCAAAATCTATTTGCATCAATATGCCGGATGCTCCGTTAACTAACCCATCACCTGTATCTACATTGACCGTCATCATATATTTTGCAGTGGTTTTTAAGAGAAGAGACATACAAAGTCCCTGCGTTTCTGACGTTTTAAAACTCCTAACACCTACTAATATATTATTTCTTTGTGTCGCATTTAAATGGACGGCTTTTATGAAATCTTCAGCGGTAGAATAAAACTGTTCCGTTGGAATTAAATTAAGTTTTGTTGTGTTGAAATGATCCACCTCATTGTTGCTAGTAAAGAGATGGATTGCGTCATCGGGCACATCGGATGGCTGACAGATCCGTGATCGGATAAGTTGAATATCATCAGCAGTCATGCAACCCGACGCCATATTATTCAAGGCTGACGCGAATAGTTGGTCATCCCGTTGTCGCATGATTTCTGTGAGCTCAAAATACTTAAAAAGGTCCCACAAAGAAGAGCCAAAATAGCAAAATAAGGATCAGTGGTATTGGATTCAAAAATCCAACGACCACCTACTGGTCGTAATTGTCTTAGATCACCGAAAACAATGACAGAAATATTTCCAAAGGAGCGGAATTTTTGAATATTTGTTTTAATCGGGAATCCAAGTGTGAGAACATTAATGAACTAACCATTGAAATTTCATCAATAATAATTAATTTAAGATCTATTAAGTTTGAATGCAATGTATTAACTAAATCATGACTTAATGGTCTCAAATGTGAGCGAGACTGGTTGACTGGAAGAGAAAACATAGAATGCAGAGTTGAGCCACTGATTCCGAATGCGGCTTTTCCGGTAGGAGCACATAAAAGAATATATTTATTATTATCATTAACAGACCCATGAACGGCTCCTGCCTTCCGGTTGTACATATATCAGACAGGGATTGTACCTAAAATAAGTCGGCTCTTTCCAACACCAGCACCGCCTCCAACAAATTCGTGGTACACGGATTTCATTTTGGCATTGTGCATGACATGTGTTAAATAGGTTTTCTGTTTTAAGTTGAGGACCCAACAATATTACATAAGGTTTCTTCAGAAACTAAGGGTGGAGCTTAATCAAGCGAACATTATTATCACCTATATTGTTATCATCCCCATTGACGTTTAAGACATTTAGTTGAGGATCTATCTCAGGCAATCCTAACACTCTAAACTCATTATCTTCTGGGTTTTCTATATTATCCTCATCTTCTGCCTGACTGCATTATCCAATGCATTTTCAAGCTCACTAGCATCTAATACATTATATTTCCTACGATTGTTTTCTATTAAATCTTGTTAACGTTACAAAATGCCCTCACAATCCCTAGTTAGTAACTCAACTTGTTCATTCCTCCATGGTGCAGAGCATTACTAATTCCCTAAAATAGTCGCTTCTCCTGTATTAATATTAAATCTTCTATATCTAATGATGCTTGACTTAGTCTTTTTAATGCTGACATCATGAAGGGCATAAATATCGACTAGTAGCCCTAGGCTGTTCCGTTATCGCCTTCTGTGTCATCTGGATTTCTTTCTGAACTGTTTCGTGGATGCCGTTTGCTAAAAACATAATAAGCAGCAAAATCGGCTAGGCATAAACTCTCAAGAACGTCTGGACGTTGAATGTAATGCTCTGCAAGTCCAATTTCGAAAATATCTTCACAATCTTCGGAAGATTTTGAAGCTGCTCTCTTGATTTCAGAATTCTAACCCGTTTTTTCTGGGTGTGAAGTATTTATAAATACTACACCAGTACTGCTACCTGACAAAGGCATCCCTAAACAGCAATAAACGGCTTCTGAGGCAGAGATCTCAGTGCCACAAATAAATTTGTGTCTATGTGTTGTAACTTTTGC